>NC_137588.1:0-600000 GCF_963210335.1 Falco punctatus
GTTCCGGGGGGCTCTGCGACGCTCCCCTCCGTGCCCGCGCTGGGACGGGCTCCCCAGGGCACGGACGCCCCCCGCCCCCCCCCCCCCCCCCCGGCATGTGGCCACGTGAAGGAGACCCCAGCGGGGCGCGGAGGGGCTGGGGCGGGTGCGGGGCAGGGGGCAGCTGAGCTGAAGGGGGAGCCGGGAGCCAGGTGAACTCCTGAAATCCCTGTGGGGCCACGGGACAAGGTGGCACCGTCATCTCAATCCAGGCTCACCGACCCGAAAAGGGGGGTGTCCTAATACCTGCTGGTCATGCAGGAGGTATTGAGGATGCCTTTTCAGGGTGGCCCGAAGCACGCCCTTGCCAAACCAACAAAGCTAAAGAAGTAACCAAAGTACTATTACAAGAAAGAGTACAGAGATTTGGGGTTCCAGCAGTAATCTCATCAGATTGGGGGCCACACTTCATTGAAAAAGTCATTCTGCAAGTTATTAAATTTTTAGGATTAGACTGGCAGTTACACACCCCATATAATCCACAAGCAAGTGGTCAAGTGGAAAATGAACCACCTAATTAAGCCGCAAATTGTAAAACCTGGACAGGAGGCTGGTTTATCTTGGCCTCAGTCATTGCCTCTGATGCACCTGAGAATTAGAACCAAGCCCAGAGCTAAAGAAGGGCTAAGCTCTTTTGAGATATTGTATAGGAGACCTTATATTATACAAACAGGAGCAGAGCGTCAGCCCGAGTTGAGAATGAAGTACTTACTGATTATGGAAGAAGCATGCAGAAACAGCTTCGAGACATAGTTTTAGGAACTGGAGCTCCAGGTCTTGATGGACCTGTGCATAACACGGAGCCACGAGATTATGTATGTGCCAGACCTCTTTCAGGTTCACCTCTGGAACAGAAGTGGGAAGGCCCTTTCCAAATACTGCTTACATCCCATACCGCAGTCAGAGTTAAGGAACAAGCATCCTGGATCCACCACACCAGAGCGAAGGCAGCCCCTAAGTCACAATGGAAATCAACACCTACCAGACCTCTGCGGCTTCGGATCCAACAAAAAGACCATTGATTGTTTGTATATTAACAATGTTCTGTACAGTAGGAACTCATTCTTGGGACCAGAATCTGTTTGTACAATTAACCCATAATGTAACGAATGCTTTGAATCTGGCAGATTGCTGGGTATGTTCAGCATTTTCCAGAGGTAGTACAGAATTTCCATTATATGGTGTAATGGTATCACAGGCAAATTGGAGCTGGCCATTTAATCATAAAGGATTTGGTTGTTACAAATCTCCAAATAGTACAGCAGGACCCTGATATGAAGTACAGAAATCAGGAAATTCTACGATAATTAGAGGGAATGATGGGAATGAATGCTCCACTGACAGGATGGCTCAATTTAAACTATACTGCTCTGAATTGGAGTGTATGTGGCCCGCCAATTCTAACACCAACTAATACAAAAGGAAAATATAGTATTACCCCAAAATGTGGGAAAGTGCATCTAGATATGCTCGCTAATCAGACCTATAGTTGCTTACATCAAGGATTATGGTGGTTATGTGGAGATGGCAGGGCCAGGAAAAGACTACCTAACTGACGGCAAGGTGAGTCTGGGGTAGGATACCAGTTCCCCAAGGCAGGTTATTTAATCATTCGCGTCCTCCACCGGGTGTTTTGAGATCCCCATGGAAATTGGTTAAATGAGGAACTAATAACCCCCTGATGACCCAAAAGCCCCTCAGTATTCCATAGTTTTGCGAGATGGCATCTTCCTTCATTAGGGGTGAGTTAGAAAAAGCAATAATAAATATTTCTGCCACAATAGAACAAATGGAAAAACTCACCATAGGCGCTGTACAGGGAGTCCAACAAAATTTCTTCATTAAGAAATGTAGTACTTCAAAACTGAATGGGTCTGAACAGACTTTTAGCAAAAGAAAGAGGATTGTGTATGGTTATTAATCAAACTTGCTGTGTCTATGTTAACCAAGAAAAACGTATTGAAACGGATTTGCAACAAAATTGGATAACCCCCAAAATACTACATCAAGTATCCCTAGATGACACTTCCCTTGGATTTTCTGACCTCTGGGAAAAGTTTACTTCTTGCCTACCTCATTTTATGAGGCTGAAGCAGCCCTTTGTTGTAGTTATCATAATTATTGTATTAGAATTATTGATTTGTATTACGTTACGATGCTTTCTGTGCATGTGAAAAAAAAATAACGATAGCAGTTATGAAGAATGGAAGAAACAAGGGCTAAGACAAAGGCTAGAAGATGGGAAATATTTTACCAGAATCCATACTAAGAATGGTATTGTTTAAACAAAAGAATTTGCTAAGGGAAAAGAAAAGGGGGGGACTTGATGCGAGACAGCGCGGTGCCCCCCGAAAGCCAGGCTGCAGGCAGGAGCCACCCCGGGGCCGGCAGCCGTCGGCAGGCGGGCAGGAGCCTCCCTGCCTGCAGAGAAGGGCTGGGGCTCGGCCCACTCAGCGCCTTGGGGGGCAGCCAGGGCAGGGGGAGCCGAGCCCCACCGGCGTGTGAATACAGAGCCTCTGGCAGGGGCCTGCGAGCTGCTGGAAGAAAACGGGCTGCTGCAGGGGTAAGACTCAAGGACACCAGGGTACAATCACTGTGGTAGGGGGAGATCCCGACCTCCTACTCAAATGGGCCCCCCGAAGAGAGTGAATCCCCCCGCTCGGGGAGCACAGGGAGTAAATTTAAAATGAACTTGTTATAAATTGAGACCACAATTGATCATAATCCCATTAAAATTTTATTAATTATAGCAAGTAGAATATGAGCAAAGACAGCGCTGGACGGCAGGGGAGTCTGCGCTCCGCCAACTGCCGCTCTGAGCAGTTTAAACAGTCCTTTTTTATACTTTTTACTTTCGTGTTCATGAAGTAGTGGAGGTGTTAACCCCTTACTCATATATCTTTATATGGGGTTGTCTGTCTTGTTTCTGTCTGGCGGTTATCTTCTCTTTTACAAGCAGCATCCTGGATGTAGTGGAGGTGTTAACCCCTTACTCATATATCTTTATATGGGGTCGTCTGTCTTGTTTCTGTCTGGCGGTTATCTTATTGTAAGAAACTATGGAATAGGATATTGTTTATTAAGATTTATGTTAAGCATAATGTAAAGACTAGGCGCCAGATATCCAGGATGCCTCTTGTGAAAAATAAGATAACCGCCAGATGTCCAGGATGCTGCTTGTAAAAGAGAAGATAACCGCCAGACAGAAACAAGACAGACGACCCCATATAAAGATATATGAGTAAGGGGTTAACACCTCCACTACTTCATAAACACGAAAGTAAAAAGTATAAAAAAGGACTGTTTAAACTGCTCAGAGCGGCAGTTGGCGGAGCGCAGACTCCCCTGCCGTCCAGCGCTGTCTTTGCTCATATTCTACTTGCTATAATTAATAAAATTTTAATTGGATTATGATCAATTGTGGTCTCAATTTATAACAATTTCTGGTGCCGTGACTCGGATAAGGAACAGTGGGCTTTGGTCCTCCGGGGAGGCGCCCCGCGACATTTCGCAGCCCCGCGACCAACAGCTTACTCCAACCTTACCGACGAACCTAAATTCTAGAATAATGAGCAAAGGAGAAACCGGTAAAATCCCATAAAAATTCTGTGCACGGGAGTCCGGACGAAGACGCAGGACGCGTAAGTATATTGTGAATTTGTTCGCAAGGTTTGCCGTTCGGGCGGGATTGGGTTTCCTGGAATATAACGAGTGAGAGGTTCGATATACTGAACCAAGCGAGTGTGGACTCTTAAGTACTGCGTTTCCCATCTCCCGCGAGGGACTGGGCCAGGAACAAGGGGAGCGAGTGAGTGTATGTTTGTGGATATTCCAGAAGATGGGGGCGAAGGGCAGCAAGCCTTCGAATCCCATGGGAAGGGTACCCACTGTACCTAAGAATACCCCTCTGGCATATATCTTGGACAATTGGAGATATTTCCCTGGAACCCTAGGGAAAGATAAGCAGAAAGTGATAGAATATTGTACTAAGATATGGGGAGGGAAGAAGATTTCTAAAAATGTCTTTTGGCCAGTCTATGGGTCAGAAGAAGATTGGGTAAGACAGCAATTAAACCTCTGGGTTAATAATAAAAAAAACCCTTAACCCGGAGGGGAGTCAATATGCGGAGGTGTGGCTAAAAAACCGGGAGCTAGACTTTACCCGCTGAATGAAATAAAAAACTAAACAAAAGAAAAAGAAGGGAGAGTTAGACGAAACCCTTCTAACCCCCCCTCCTTACCTTTCTCCTCCTGCTCTGCAGAGGTCCCCAGAGCACCCACTCCCCCACCAGAGTCGGAACAAGGGTCTCCCCCTCTTCCTAAACGCGTAACTAGAAGTCAAAAAGGGGCAGCTCAAATATACCCGCTAAGAGAAATGCCCATGGGGGGGCCTCAACCTGTGATCGGATATATTTCTGTGCCTCTAAATTCGGCTGACCTACGAGATTTTAAAAGGACCGAGATGGGAAACTTAATTGAGGACCCACTCGGAGTGGCAGAAAGATTAGATCAATTTCTGGGACCAAACCTTTATACTTGGGATAAGATGCAATCTATCCTTTGTCAATTATTTACTACCGAGGAAACCCAGGGACCCCAAGCAGATATTAAATGGCCACTCCAAAGACCTAATTGGGATAATCAGGATCCGGTGCATAGAACTCATATGCAGGACCTGAGAACTATAGTAATTCAGGGGATTAGAGAAGCAGTACCCCGTGGCCAGAATATCAATAAAGCATGTAATGAAATGCAAAAAAAAAAAAGATGAGAGCCCCACTGAGTGGCTGGAACGACTGAGGAAAGCCCTTCAGCTGTACTCTGGGGTAAATCCAGACAACCATTTAGAGCAAGCGCTCCTCAAAACTCAGTTTGTGGCAAAATCATGGGAAAAACTTTAGCGGAACACTTCAGCAGGAGAGGACAGATAAGGGTAAAAGAAATAATTAAGCAAGAAAAGCAGATGGCCAGCAAGGGCATAAATTACCTTAGACTGATAAGAACACTGCAAATGAGCAAAAGGTGAAAAGTACACCATGAGGAAGACCTACAGCCTTCCTCCCATAGACCACTGCCCACATTCTAAAGACCCCGGCCCACAATTTTTGGAAGAATCTGCACAAGCGTGAAAGACTGATAAGCTAATTAGCATATGAAGAGAGGGTAGGCGGGTTCAGGTAATGAATATGTATAGGCGTTAATGGAATATTCATTGTTTCAAGCTTATTTGCTGCAGTGTTGCTTATTTTGGTTACCGGATTTATGGAATGTAGAATTTGACTTTGATAATTGTTACTGTGATTTTGGCTATATTTTTGATAATAATAGTGAGCTCTTGGTGTTGTTGTAAAAAGATACCTGTGTGTTGCATTTTGTAAGTAGAAATTCTGTAAGTGATAAGTGTGTTCTGTGAGTGTAAGCTGGAAAAATGGGAAGAAAACAGAGTGGTGGGATTTTAAAGAAAAGCCCGTTAGGATGTGTTTTGAGTCACTGGAGGGATATTGGAGGATCCGCTGGTGGAAATGTGAATAGGAAAACATTGATAAAATATTGTAAAATGGTGGCCGCTTTATAAGTTGGAATGTGGAGAAAAGTGGCCTTTTAATTAATAATTACAAGGTTATTAATAATTGTTATACTCATTTATGCTGGAAATGTGAGAACATTTCTGTATTCAGTATATTACAAATGTTGGTATGTGGTTATTGTCTTGAACATCCGAGGGGTGAATGTGAACCTCTGTATGTTTTAAAGTGTATATGGTGTAAAGAATTATTATATGTATGGTGGCGACAAGAAATTGAATGCCCTGACTGTAAGGTTTGGACGCCTTGGGATAAGAGAGAAAGCTGTAAGTGAAATTAGAGTCTCTGTGGCTGGGATAGCGATTGAGATAATAGTAAGAAAGGTCACTGGAAGAAAATGGGGGGGGCAGCTGGGGGAAGCGTGAATAAGAGAACTTTGGCTAAGTACTGCAATCAGTGGTGGCCCCTGTATAAGTTAGGGGACAGAGAAAATGGCCCTTAAACGGCACACTGAATTATAATGTTTTGCTAAAATTAATGTTATTTTTAAGGCGAGAGGAAAAATGGGATGAAGTAATGTATGCTGGTATGTTTTTCACTCTGAGGAATCACCCAGAGTGGCAAAAGAGTATGGTATTAACCTAGCTCCACAAGATCCCTTAATATTAGCAATGGAAAAGGATCAGAGGGGAGGTTGTGGTTCCTTCTATGGAGCAACCAGAATGAAACACGTTGTAAGATAAAAAACTTGTGCGAATGTATGTAAGATCTGAAGCCAGGGGGGTGGAGAGTCAAAAAAAAAAAAAAAAAAAAAAAAAACAAACAAAAAACAACCCTGTGAAAGTGTTAAAGTATTGGGGTGAGTTTGTACAAAGCCCCGTAGCCCCTCGAAGGTGCGGCTGAGTCCTGCTGGACGCATGGCAGGGTGTTTGCTATTTGCCTGCGAAGGCTGATATGTAATAACACAGACTTAAAGCAACAAGCAACAAGTAGCAGATTTGCATTCAGGGTAAGAAAGAGTTAAAATAGAAGTGCTGCTGCAGAGGCAGGCTTGTGTAACCTACAGAGCAGGAACAGCATCTCCTGCCCCGAATCCTCCTGATGGTGAGGAGGAGGGGGTTGCTGTTGCTGACGATTTTGCAGAAGGACCTGACAATGTCACCCCGATTGCTGCAGCATTTGCAGCACAACAGGACCGGTAACGGCCCCTCTAGGGCAGGCAGTGGGTCTGAGGAGAGTAAAGGTGAATCTCTGATGAGGAAATTTAGATGTTTGAAAGTTAGTTGTGAATAGGACTGGATAAAGGTTCGAGTTGATTTTTACTAAGGTAATCGTGATGTAGAAAAGTTGGTGAATATAAAACCAACTTATTTGGTGTTAAACTTCAGTGAAAAGAATTTGTTACAGTTGTGGGAGCTGCTGGCCGCCAGGAAAATAACCTGAAACCTTTAAAGTACAAACTAAGAAAACAAATAAGAATGCCAAAATCTCCAAAATCTTTGTTAGGAAGAGATTTATTAGAACATCTAGACGTTTAAAGAAGGGGAAATGAAACCAAAAGTTAAAAATGATCAATTAACTAAAATGTTGAGCTTATCTTTAATTCAACAGAAAAGTGGAAGAGAAGACCTCCCTGAAGTAAAAGAAATCTTTAACCAGGTATATCTGAAAGTAAATTCCAAGTAAAGGGAAAAAAATGCTTTCCCTGTTACAGTAGAAATGATAAACGGGAGGCCTGCCTAGTTCAGGTAAAACAATATCCCTTGGTCAGCAAGGCTGTGGGGAATATTGCATAAAAACTAAAATAAAATACACTCTGTAGTAGTTCTACTAATGTAAATCTGTGTTTTACCATGACTGTGACTTGTTATGGGATGCGCAGATGAAACTCTGCATTGACAACAAAGTACAAGGAATAAGGTTGGTCAAGTGCCTCCTACCACAATCAAGGGCAAGACTGGGTTGGCCTCTGTGTTTGCCACCAAGAAAGATCTTGAGCTCTGCTGCTGGCTGCAACCCAGTAGGCGTTGAGCGGTGGGGACATGTGCCATGCCAGACCTTGATGTGAGGAATGGCCCCCTCTGTTATAAGAGGGTCGTCCAGGAAGGAAGAACATAAGATGGCCCATTAAGGCACTGATTTGGAAATTGGAAACCGCCTGGCCGACCATGAAGCCATACAAGTAGCAGAGGAGGTAGGAAAAAAGGAATTATCCTTAATACCAGATGGTAAAATCCAAACTGTAAGTACAGATCAGGAGCCAAATTATTCTAAAGAAAACTTAAAGGTCATTCAGGACATGAATGATAAAATAAATAAGTGGACTTATTTGAGGGATGGTCGTATAGTGGTACCATCCAATTTAATATGGACCACAGCCGTAATAGAACATAATAAGATGCATTGGGGAGCTGATAATTTATATAAAAGTCTAAATCAGAAATTGATAGGGCAGAACTTGTATACTGTAATAAAACAGGTGACTCAGCGATGTGAAATGTGTTTGAAAATTAGCCAGGGCAACAGTGGCAAGTTGATTTTTCCAGACTCCCAAGAATTGAGGGGGTACCAATATTTATTAAATGAATGGACACCCCAACGTATCATACAGTATTATAGACCTGCAACTTGGAATCCTAATGAACTTATTAACGGCGCTCGAGAACCTATCTACAATCTGAATCATATCATTCGTCTACAGGCTGTCTTGGAAATTATTATTAATCAAACAGCTAAAGCTTTTGATGTTAAATGCAATTTATCAACACAGGATGGTTCTGGACTACCTGCTAGCCAAAGAAAGAGGTGTTTGTGGTAAAGTAAATGTCTCCAATTGTTGTTTGAAAATTGATGACAATGGTGAGGTAGTTAAACAAATCACATCAGAGACAGGGAAGTTAGCCCATGTTCCCTCTGAACTTGGAAAGACGAATATTGACTTGTTTTCCTGGCTTCTCGGGAGCCCCTGGGTAAAACGAATCCTATTTTATTTGTTATGTGGATTAGCCACCTTATTGTTTTTGCCATGTGTTGTTCCATGTTTATAAGATTAATTCAACACGTTATAACTAACATGCAATTTGCTATTATGGTTTCACCCGATGGCGTTAAACAAATGCGAGTAGTATGACAAAATGTACACACAAAATAACATTTTAATAGCCAACAAGAATTTGGAAACAATTAACTCTTAACAATTCAGATAATAATGTAAGCTGAGTAAAAAAAAAAATAGAATAGCAATAAAAACAAGCGCCAGGAACGCAAAGACGACGATATGGAAACGCCTTTTATACTTTTTCACCTCCGCCATAAGTTCTTGACGTGAGACAACAGAAAAACGCACCCTCTGCCTAAACAGCAACAGGAAAAAAAAAAAAAATATATATATATATAAAATTTTGATCTTCTTTCTAATGAACCATATAGGTTAAACGTTTTGAGAACACTCACCTTACAGAATGTTCAGAGGGCGAAATGTCCACTCTAGACCTTTCTTCTCTGGCAGGTGACGTGGTGGTCTGGTGGTGAAAAAACCTTACATTGAAAACTGGGACCTGTCATTTGGCCATAGTGCCATGAATGTTACCATTAACAGACTTACCAGAGTGGTAAGCTCGGGAAAGGGGTTTGGGACTTCATCTGGGCACGCAGTAGCCATTGTTTATCACGCGAATGGTCCGTGTATACCTTTGAACATGCGCATGCGCGATTTTAAAGCCCCACAGAATGTGCTGGAAAAATCTGGAAAGACCGCGCATGCGAAATCCCTATAGTCTAGCCATGATAGTGACGCATTAAAAAAAAAAAAAAAAAAAGGAGAACGTGTTAAGAAAAAGTGTTATTTTTAAGTTTTGGTTTTGTATGTTATTATTATATGTATTACCCAACTACGCCTATTGTAATTGTGACGTATTACCTTGTGAGTGTTATGATAAATGTTGGGATTGTGGAAAAAGGTTTATTTGCAGTGCCGAGAATGAAAGTAGTGTCTAATAAACAATAATAGGATAAAAAAAAAAAAAAAAAAAAAAAGGGGGGGATTGTAAGAAACTATGGAATAGGATATTGTTTATTAAGATTTATGTTAAGCATAATGTAAAGACTAGGCGCCAGATATCCAGGATGCCTCTTGTGAAAAATAAGATAACCGCCAGATGTCCAGGATGCTGCTTGTAAAAGAGAAGATAACCGCCAGACAGAAACAAGACAGACGACCCCATATAAAGATATATGAGTAAGGGGTTAACACCTCCACTACTTCATAAACACGAAAGTAAAAAGTATAAAAAAGGACTGTTTAAACTGCTCAGAGCGGCAGTTGGCGGAGCGCAGACTCCCCTGCCGTCCAGCGCTGTCTTTGCTCATATTCTACTTGCTATAATTAATAAAATTTTAATTGGATTATGATCAATTGTGGTCTCAATTTATAACAATTTCTGGTGCCGTGACTCGGATAAGGAACAGTGGGCTTTGGTCCTCCGGGGAGGCGCCCCGCGACATTTCGCAGCCCCGCGACCAACAGCTTACTCCAACCTTACCGACGAACCTAAATTCTAGAATAATGAGCAAAGGAGAAACCGGTAAAATCCCATAAAAATTCTGTGCACGGGAGTCCGGACGAAGACGCAGGACGCGTAAGTATATTGTGAATTTGTTCGCAAGGTTTGCCGTTCGGGCGGGATTGGGTTTCCTGGAATATAACGAGTGAGAGGTTCGATATACTGAACCAAGCGAGTGTGGACTCTTAAGTACTGCGTTTCCCATCTCCCGCGAGGGACTGGGCCAGGAACAAGGGGAGCGAGTGAGTGTATGTTTGTGGATATTCCAGAAGATGGGGGCGAAGGGCAGCAAGCCTTCGAATCCCATGGGAAGGGTACCCACTGTACCTAAGAATACCCCTCTGGCATATATCTTGGACAATTGGAGATATTTCCCTGGAACCCTAGGGAAAGATAAGCAGAAAGTGATAGAATATTGTACTAAGATATGGGGAGGGAAGAAGATTTCTAAAAATGTCTTTTGGCCAGTCTATGGGTCAGAAGAAGATTGGGTAAGACAGCAATTAAACCTCTGGGTTAATAATAAAAAAAACCCTTAACCCGGAGGGGAGTCAATATGCGGAGGTGTGGCTAAAAAACCGGGAGCTAGACTTTACCCGCTGAATGAAATAAAAAACTAAACAAAAGAAAAAGAAGGGAGAGTTAGACGAAACCCTTCTAACCCCCCCTCCTTACCTTTCTCCTCCTGCTCTGCAGAGGTCCCCAGAGCACCCACTCCCCCACCAGAGTCGGAACAAGGGTCTCCCCCTCTTCCTAAACGCGTAACTAGAAGTCAAAAAGGGGCAGCTCAAATATACCCGCTAAGAGAAATGCCCATGGGGGGGCCTCAACCTGTGATCGGATATATTTCTGTGCCTCTAAATTCGGCTGACCTACGAGATTTTAAAAGGACCGAGATGGGAAACTTAATTGAGGACCCACTCGGAGTGGCAGAAAGATTAGATCAATTTCTGGGACCAAACCTTTATACTTGGGATAAGATGCAATCTATCCTTTGTCAATTATTTACTACCGAGGAAACCCAGGGACCCCAAGCAGATATTAAATGGCCACTCCAAAGACCTAATTGGGATAATCAGGATCCGGTGCATAGAACTCATATGCAGGACCTGAGAACTATAGTAATTCAGGGGATTAGAGAAGCAGTACCCCGTGGCCAGAATATCAATAAAGCATGTAATGAAATGCAAAAAAAAAAAAGATGAGAGCCCCACTGAGTGGCTGGAACGACTGAGGAAAGCCCTTCAGCTGTACTCTGGGGTAAATCCAGACAACCATTTAGAGCAAGCGCTCCTCAAAACTCAGTTTGTGGCAAAATCATGGGAAAAACTTTAGCGGAACACTTCAGCAGGAGAGGACAGATAAGGGTAAAAGAAATAATTAAGCAAGAAAAGCAGATGGCCAGCAAGGGCATAAATTACCTTAGACTGATAAGAACACTGCAAATGAGCAAAAGGTGAAAAGTACACCATGAGGAAGACCTACAGCCTTCCTCCCATAGACCACTGCCCACATTCTAAAGACCCCGGCCCACAATTTTTGGAAGAATCTGCACAAGCGTGAAAGACTGATAAGCTAATTAGCATATGAAGAGAGGGTAGGCGGGTTCAGGTAATGAATATGTATAGGCGTTAATGGAATATTCATTGTTTCAAGCTTATTTGCTGCAGTGTTGCTTATTTTGGTTACCGGATTTATGGAATGTAGAATTTGACTTTGATAATTGTTACTGTGATTTTGGCTATATTTTTGATAATAATAGTGAGCTCTTGGTGTTGTTGTAAAAAGATACCTGTGTGTTGCATTTTGTAAGTAGAAATTCTGTAAGTGATAAGTGTGTTCTGTGAGTGTAAGCTGGAAAAATGGGAAGAAAACAGAGTGGTGGGATTTTAAAGAAAAGCCCGTTAGGATGTGTTTTGAGTCACTGGAGGGATATTGGAGGATCCGCTGGTGGAAATGTGAATAGGAAAACATTGATAAAATATTGTAAAATGGTGGCCGCTTTATAAGTTGGAATGTGGAGAAAAGTGGCCTTTTAATTAATAATTACAAGGTTATTAATAATTGTTATACTCATTTATGCTGGAAATGTGAGAACATTTCTGTATTCAGTATATTACAAATGTTGGTATGTGGTTATTGTCTTGAACATCCGAGGGGTGAATGTGAACCTCTGTATGTTTTAAAGTGTATATGGTGTAAAGAATTATTATATGTATGGTGGCGACAAGAAATTGAATGCCCTGACTGTAAGGTTTGGACGCCTTGGGATAAGAGAGAAAGCTGTAAGTGAAATTAGAGTCTCTGTGGCTGGGATAGCGATTGAGATAATAGTAAGAAAGGTCACTGGAAGAAAATGGGGGGGGCAGCTGGGGGAAGCGTGAATAAGAGAACTTTGGCTAAGTACTGCAATCAGTGGTGGCCCCTGTATAAGTTAGGGGACAGAGAAAATGGCCCTTAAACGGCACACTGAATTATAATGTTTTGCTAAAATTAATGTTATTTTTAAGGCGAGAGGAAAAATGGGATGAAGTAATGTATGCTGGTATGTTTTTCACTCTGAGGAATCACCCAGAGTGGCAAAAGAGTATGGTATTAACCTAGCTCCACAAGATCCCTTAATATTAGCAATGGAAAAGGATCAGAGGGGAGGTTGTGGTTCCTTCTATGGAGCAACCAGAATGAAACACGTTGTAAGATAAAAAACTTGTGCGAATGTATGTAAGATCTGAAGCCAGGGGGGTGGAGAGTCAAAAAAAAAAAAAAAAAAAAAAAAAACAAACAAAAAACAACCCTGTGAAAGTGTTAAAGTATTGGGGTGAGTTTGTACAAAGCCCCGTAGCCCCTCGAAGGTGCGGCTGAGTCCTGCTGGACGCATGGCAGGGTGTTTGCTATTTGCCTGCGAAGGCTGATATGTAATAACACAGACTTAAAGCAACAAGCAACAAGTAGCAGATTTGCATTCAGGGTAAGAAAGAGTTAAAATAGAAGTGCTGCTGCAGAGGCAGGCTTGTGTAACCTACAGAGCAGGAACAGCATCTCCTGCCCCGAATCCTCCTGATGGTGAGGAGGAGGGGGTTGCTGTTGCTGACGATTTTGCAGAAGGACCTGACAATGTCACCCCGATTGCTGCAGCATTTGCAGCACAACAGGACCGGTAACGGCCCCTCTAGGGCAGGCAGTGGGTCTGAGGAGAGTAAAGGTGAATCTCTGATGAGGAAATTTAGATGTTTGAAAGTTAGTTGTGAATAGGACTGGATAAAGGTTCGAGTTGATTTTTACTAAGGTAATCGTGATGTAGAAAAGTTGGTGAATATAAAACCAACTTATTTGGTGTTAAACTTCAGTGAAAAGAATTTGTTACAGTTGTGGGAGCTGCTGGCCGCCAGGAAAATAACCTGAAACCTTTAAAGTACAAACTAAGAAAACAAATAAGAATGCCAAAATCTCCAAAATCTTTGTTAGGAAGAGATTTATTAGAACATCTAGACGTTTAAAGAAGGGGAAATGAAACCAAAAGTTAAAAATGATCAATTAACTAAAATGTTGAGCTTATCTTTAATTCAACAGAAAAGTGGAAGAGAAGACCTCCCTGAAGTAAAAGAAATCTTTAACCAGGTATATCTGAAAGTAAATTCCAAGTAAAGGGAAAAAAATGCTTTCCCTGTTACAGTAGAAATGATAAACGGGAGGCCTGCCTAGTTCAGGTAAAACAATATCCCTTGGTCAGCAAGGCTGTGGGGAATATTGCATAAAAACTAAAATAAAATACACTCTGTAGTAGTTCTACTAATGTAAATCTGTGTTTTACCATGACTGTGACTTGTTATGGGATGCGCAGATGAAACTCTGCATTGACAACAAAGTACAAGGAATAAGGTTGGTCAAGTGCCTCCTACCACAATCAAGGGCAAGACTGGGTTGGCCTCTGTGTTTGCCACCAAGAAAGATCTTGAGCTCTGCTGCTGGCTGCAACCCAGTAGGCGTTGAGCGGTGGGGACATGTGCCATGCCAGACCTTGATGTGAGGAATGGCCCCCTCTGTTATAAGAGGGTCGTCCAGGAAGGAAGAACATAAGATGGCCCATTAAGGCACTGATTTGGAAATTGGAAACCGCCTGGCCGACCATGAAGCCATACAAGTAGCAGAGGAGGTAGGAAAAAAGGAATTATCCTTAATACCAGATGGTAAAATCCAAACTGTAAGTACAGATCAGGAGCCAAATTATTCTAAAGAAAACTTAAAGGTCATTCAGGACATGAATGATAAAATAAATAAGTGGACTTATTTGAGGGATGGTCGTATAGTGGTACCATCCAATTTAATATGGACCACAGCCGTAATAGAACATAATAAGATGCATTGGGGAGCTGATAATTTATATAAAAGTCTAAATCAGAAATTGATAGGGCAGAACTTGTATACTGTAATAAAACAGGTGACTCAGCGATGTGAAATGTGTTTGAAAATTAGCCAGGGCAACAGTGGCAAGTTGATTTTTCCAGACTCCCAAGAATTGAGGGGGTACCAATATTTATTAAATGAATGGACACCCCAACGTATCATACAGTATTATAGACCTGCAACTTGGAATCCTAATGAACTTATTAACGGCGCTCGAGAACCTATCTACAATCTGAATCATATCATTCGTCTACAGGCTGTCTTGGAAATTATTATTAATCAAACAGCTAAAGCTTTTGATGTTAAATGCAATTTATCAACACAGGATGGTTCTGGACTACCTGCTAGCCAAAGAAAGAGGTGTTTGTGGTAAAGTAAATGTCTCCAATTGTTGTTTGAAAATTGATGACAATGGTGAGGTAGTTAAACAAATCACATCAGAGACAGGGAAGTTAGCCCATGTTCCCTCTGAACTTGGAAAGACGAATATTGACTTGTTTTCCTGGCTTCTCGGGAGCCCCTGGGTAAAACGAATCCTATTTTATTTGTTATGTGGATTAGCCACCTTATTGTTTTTGCCATGTGTTGTTCCATGTTTATAAGATTAATTCAACACGTTATAACTAACATGCAATTTGCTATTATGGTTTCACCCGATGGCGTTAAACAAATGCGAGTAGTATGACAAAATGTACACACAAAATAACATTTTAATAGCCAACAAGAATTTGGAAACAATTAACTCTTAACAATTCAGATAATAATGTAAGCTGAGTAAAAAAAAAAATAGAATAGCAATAAAAACAAGCGCCAGGAACGCAAAGACGACGATATGGAAACGCCTTTTATACTTTTTCACCTCCGCCATAAGTTCTTGACGTGAGACAACAGAAAAACGCACCCTCTGCCTAAACAGCAACAGGAAAAAAAAAAAAAATATATATATATATAAAATTTTGATCTTCTTTCTAATGAACCATATAGGTTAAACGTTTTGAGAACACTCACCTTACAGAATGTTCAGAGGGCGAAATGTCCACTCTAGACCTTTCTTCTCTGGCAGGTGACGTGGTGGTCTGGTGGTGAAAAAACCTTACATTGAAAACTGGGACCTGTCATTTGGCCATAGTGCCATGAATGTTACCATTAACAGACTTACCAGAGTGGTAAGCTCGGGAAAGGGGTTTGGGACTTCATCTGGGCACGCAGTAGCCATTGTTTATCACGCGAATGGTCCGTGTATACCTTTGAACATGCGCATGCGCGATTTTAAAGCCCCACAGAATGTGCTGGAAAAATCTGGAAAGACCGCGCATGCGAAATCCCTATAGTCTAGCCATGATAGTGACGCATTAAAAAAAAAAAAAAAAAAAGGAGAACGTGTTAAGAAAAAGTGTTATTTTTAAGTTTTGGTTTTGTATGTTATTATTATATGTATTACCCAACTACGCCTATTGTAATTGTGACGTATTACCTTGTGAGTGTTATGATAAATGTTGGGATTGTGGAAAAAGGTTTATTTGCAGTGCCGAGAATGAAAGTAGTGTCTAATAAACAATAATAGGATAAAAAAAAAAAAAAAAAAAAAAAGGGGGGGATTGTAAGAAACTATGGAATAGGATATTGTTTATTAAGATTTATGTTAAGCATAATGTAAAGACTAGGCGCCAGATATCCAGGATGCCTCTTGTGAAAAATAAGATAACCGCCAGATGTCCAGGATGCTGCTTGTAAAAGAGAAGATAACCGCCAGACAGAAACAAGACAGACGACCCCATATAAAGATATATGAGTAAGGGGTTAACACCTCCACTACTTCATAAACACGAAAGTAAAAAGTATAAAAAAGGACTGTTTAAACTGCTCAGGGCGGCAGTTGGCAGAGCGCAGACTCCCCTGCCGTCCAGCGCTGTCTTTGCTCATATTCTACTTGCTATAATTAATAAAATTTTAATTGGATTATGATCAATTGTGGTCTCAATTTATAACATTATCTTTCACAAGAGGCATCCTGGACATCTGGCGCCTAGTCTTTACATTATGCTTAACATAAATCTTAATAAACAATATCCTATTCCATAGTTTCTTACAAACTCTACCTTTAAATTGAAGCGAGAATGCAACTAACCAATAATTAGCTCGTTAGGTGCAGACTTTGGGCAGAACTAACCAACTTCACTGTGTAAATATGTGAGTAAAACTACGTGTGCAAGTCAGGAGGAGCGACCCCCCTTGCACCTGGCACCGCAATAAACACACCCGCTTTATAACTTACCCTGGGTTACGGAGTTTAATTCCGCACGTCAGACAGAATAAGCAGCCTTTTTACTAAGCAATTAGTTCTTCACCTACCATTTCCCCAGCCACTCTCTCACCTGAATGCACTCAAACATCGACCTGCAGTAAAACTCTCCTGCAGAGCCTCTGTGCCTGCTCTGCAGCCTCAGGATTTCAGGCAGGGAGAGCAGTTTGCTGCTGCTCCTCTCCTGCCCCTCCAGATGCCTTTGCTCCTGTGCTCACTGCCTGCTGCCCGGGGGGGATGGGGGCGGGGGCGGGGGGGTGGTGATGGCTCACTCCCACCCATTGCCCTGCAGGACAGAGAAATCCACCGCATTACAGACAGGGTCGGCCCGGCAAGTCTCTGCCTCCTCCGTGTATTGCTTTCCTGATCCTGCTTCCCACCTCAGCCGTAGGGCCACGAGGCACCAGCCTGGAGCAGGGGTACCCAGCCAGGCCTGGGGGAAGGGGTGCATCTCAGAGGCAGAGCGGCCCTAATCGCCCCGTTTGCAGTGAGGAAGTAGCTTGTGCAAGTGAGTCCACATCACAGAGCAAAATCCTGCCACAGGACCTGGGCTACCCAGGAGCACACAGCTAAAATGTACGGCGAGTGGGATACTGCACTGCCTGGTCCTACTCCCACCTCACACAGTGCCCGCCTCAGGAGCCCTCAGTGGGGAATTCCCCTGTTTTCTCGCAATACCCAGTATCCCCATCATCACCTCCACTCCAGCCAGTTCACACCCCCATGCCCCTTCGATGGGTGTGCAATTGCATCCGCAGCCCAGCAGCAGCACAGTGAAGCGGTGCAGTACCCAGGTGGGTGGATGCCCCCTCCGTGGGGCAGATCCGTCACACAGCTACAGCACGAGGTAGAGCACAGCACTCCCACTGTGCCCGGTGAACAGGCATGTCAGTACTCATTTCTGGATTTGCTGATCTTTTTAATGCACTCTGTAGCCCAAGGCCTTATTTATCACCCATGCTATCCTCTGCACTGACAGCAGTGCTGATCTTCCTCGCAGGCTGTTGTTTTCTCATCTCACCCCTGACATCAGAGTGCATCAGAAATAACAATTTTTTTCCTCTGTGGCCTCTTAATGTGAGGGCAGTTCGCTGGCATCCCTGTCTAACAGCTAGGCAATGAGGCACAGGGAAATAACAAACATTCCTTAGATCCTGGGCCAGGTGAGCTGTGGGTTTTGCTGGCAGACCCGAAGTGCACAGTGCAGTGAGTACCTGGCTCTGCAGCCACAGCAGCGGAGCGCTGAGCACCAAGAGGTGCTGTGCCAGTGGAAAATGAGGGACGCACCCTGGCACGGCGGTGGAGAGACTGGATGAAATGATCTTCCTGTAGGCCCTGTGTAGCCTCCGCCGGTAACATTCAGTTACCCAGAGTGATTTAAAGAGTCAGTCACCAATATTCGAGTGAGCGGAGGAGGTTATCTTTATTCGCCAGCACTGGGTGCATGGGGGATCCCTCCACCAAAGTCATGCACACCGAGGGGATTTTTCAGTCCCCTCTTTATACAAGCAACTCAGACCTATTCATTAACTTTCCAGGAAATCGTTCACATATTCATTACAATGCCAGGAACTCATTTACACATCTCACTAAACTAGTGACCATGATTTAAGTCCTTGTCTTTGCCACCTTTCATAAACAACAGGAACTTAGGACCAGATAGCCTTTTTAAAGATGACAAATCCAAGGACTTCGCAATTAGTACATCCGTCATGTTAGCAATAAGGGTCCTTGCGTGTTTCCCAGCTTTTAGATAAACATAAGTACATCATCCTATAGATAAGTGGTGCATCATTCATCATTCAAGAGCATGAGGAGGGGAAAGCTATTCAGCTGTTTTAAGGTTTCTATTCTACAGCACCTTATCTTCTCACTGCCTGTCACCTAGCACCCACAGCAAATAAGCAGGCGACCCGCAGAAGGCACCTTCCTTCAGTTTACAAACCCTGACCCATTCCTTGGGCAGATAGAGCATGAATGAGTGTCCCTGAGTCCCAGAGCAGCTGCATTATAGAGCCTTCACTGCAATGCTTGCAAGGAAAGGAGCACCTCTCAATTCTTACTGCACTGTTTTACCATAACTAGTTGTCCCCAGCACCAAACCTTGTGCGTTTCTACTTGAAAAGCAGTTTAGAAAGCCCTAAATGATGACAAAGTTTCTTTCTAATTTTTTGCTCCCAAGCAAACAAAGTGTTTTGTTTGTCTTGCAATAAAATGTTTTTGATTCATATCCCAAAACTGTCAGGGCTTGGTGAATCCAAAATGGATTTCTTCCAGGATACACAATGAAAAGATTGAGTTGTTCTCACTGCTCTGGTCTCCAGGAGGAGCAAAGAAAAGACCGAACTTGCTCCGTACAGGAAATCGGGCCCAGCTGTAATAATGATGAGGGAGAAATGGAGCGGCACTTTCCTAAGAGCTATCCTTGGGCTAAATTCTAATATATTTTGCAAATGCTGGGAAAGTAGTACCCCTGAAAGCCAGAAGGTCAGTCTTTCTGATGAGTGCTGGCTTCTTACCACTGTGCCACCACCAGGCACAAACAATACATATCTTTCTCCTAAACTAACTCTCAGAGGCAGCTGTGGAAATAAACCATTGTCAGCCCAGCCTGAGATGAGCACTTGAAATGTTATCCCAAATTACGGTTTAGGAGGCAATGGTGGGAAGCCCAAGTGACTTGGAACTAGTGCAACCAGTTCTGCCTCTTACACAAGAGGTCATTAGCATTTGAACAAGGTAGTGACATGGCACTTCACAGGCAGAAACCTTGCTTTGAAGAATACACAAAAGCACACACATCTCTCAGTTATTTGAATGGGCGAAAAGGTTTCTCTTGTCCATCCCAGATTTTCCAGGGCACCGCTATGTGTGTTTACTTGTCTGGAAGATGTGCCTTGTATACCCACCCAAAAGTAACTCACACTCCGGTGTGGAGACAAACACACACACGGGTTACTGGTGACAGGTCTTTCCCAGTGTTGGTAGACACAAACTGTTGGGATGCTGTCAGGTACTGCAGTGCTGTCCCTGCTTGCTGCAACTGAGAGACGGGACGGACGCAGCTTGATGCAAGCAAATGTCACTTTAATTAGCCGAATATCATGATTATATACACACAAGCAATTGTTACATCTAATTCTGATTCGTTCAAAAACTTGCTTATTCAATAACTATGAGGCAACTCCTGCGAGGATCTCACACTAGCTATTTAGCAATTCAGCAATAAAGACAACAATGTCTGCAGCTCTTGCACCACGTCTTTGAGCAAGCTGACAAACCGACCGCCTTATTCCTTGTATAGTCTCAACTTGATGATTAGTCCCTGTTTCTATACCCTTCAGAAATTTCTCATGTCCCTTTCACCAGGGCTTGTGACCCACAAGCTCGAGCACATTCCTTTCAACTAACTGATTGTTACTTGTGGTCCTGCTTCCCAGGCCCCCTCCTGCACCTGCTCTCGTCCAGCGCATCTGTGTGGTTCCTCCATTCCCAGCTGATCTGCTTGCGCCCACATGCCAGGACCTGTCCAGAGCAGTTTTTCCCCTGTGATGGAAAGTGCAGCACAAGGCTGTGCCGCAAGTCTGGAAACCCCTCCATGCCCCAGCAGAGTGTGGGACAGACTCCCACAGCACAGCGCCTTCCCTTACCTCCTCCCACCCTTGGGGTCTGCAGCTCAGAAACGATCCCTTCCCCTCATGTGCCCTGCAGCTCTGGAGTCCTCATTTGAAATTTCAGGGGCAGAACTTATGAGCGGGGCTCCAACAGTCCAGCTGCTTGGGCATGCGGGACTGGCAGAAAGGCATCAGTCCAGTGCCCAGGGCCTTGGTGCAGTTTGGTGCCTCACAGCACAAGGGTTGTATCGACATGATGAACATCCGACGTTAGGGGCAAACTCCATCTGCTCCTCTTCAGGAGAAGTTTAAAGTGGTTCCCAAAGTCAATAGGAGTCATGTGTGCATATCTGAGGGTCTTCACTAATCCATCTGCTAATTAAATAATAATTAAAAGCCATGCTGTCCACATGCACTGCAATCATTACTTTTCATAATTAGCTAAACGTGTAAGTCAGAACCACTGCTTTTTTTTTTGTCCGCTGCCTCAGCCATCGCTTGCTTTGACTGCCTAGGCTCTTCACCAAGGCAGAAAATTGGTTTAGCTGCATTCAATGGGTCTGTGCTAAGTACCGCTACATGCTGTGAACTCCTTGATGCCTATTTAATGACCCTTGCCTATTACAACTGAGAAAAAGAGATGATTTCAGGATGACATTCAGCAGTGGTCTGGAACAGCAATTGAACAAATCCAACGAAACCCAAAGAAAATGGTCATGCCGCCTTAAGGTTGCTACAGCAGGTGCTTACAATTAGAAAGCACTCAAAGAAACCCTGGGTGTGGGCCAACACTGTTTACTACGTATTGACACACTCTTTCTTCAGCTAAACACGTCTGTTGGACCACTTGCATTGGTGCTTTCCCCAGCTTTGGAGAGAGAACAGAAACGGTGTGAGCAAGACAAGAGAGCCACGGGCACAGGGAGGCTCCCACCTGTGTGCAAAACACTGGCCCTTGGGTTGCTTTTAAGACTCAGCCCAGTCCTCACTGCCTGGAGCACGTTTTCCAACAGAATTCAACTCCAGTTCAGATAAAAGCCTATGTTTTGGGCATTATTTTGATGTGGTGTAAGGAGAGAGAGACACACACAGTAAAATTAGGCTATGGCTGGTTATCAGCCCAAAGAGGCTCCCTAGCACCAAAGTAGGGTTGGGTCCTCTGCTAAGCAGAGCAGAACTGCCAGTTGGACAACTCAAGCTCAAACTTCTCTGGAATAAGGCCCCACCTTTTTCCTGAATGAGTATTATTCCCTTGCCAAACTGCAGTTCTACTCAGACCTCAACATTCTGCCTGCAGGCTTCTCGGGAACAAACATAAGTATTATTTTTATAATGGGGAAAGTTTCTTTTTTCATGCTGCCCTAACTCAAAGCCAGCCAATGCAATTTTGCTCAAGCTTTCAAACAATAATGCCATCTCAGAAAATGTCTACAGATTGTATTTTTTAATGACTCCAAAACCTGGAAGCCTGTGTCTATGTTGCAGGAGAACAGACTGCCCAGTTACACGATTGCTTGAATGCTCCCAGATCATCCCATCACATGTAGGCTCTCAACTTCAGCAGTGAATTTAAAAGTGCAGCAGCTTTAGGCATCCCTGGAGGCCACAGTACAGGCAAGTACCTCAAGCAGAAATTCAGATCTTTGGTGCTGAAAATGGTCTGCTGGAAGTGCTCACCTGCCTCCATTCCCTAAAGATGGAGCCTAAAGCAACCATACTCCTAATGTAGGTACCACACCTAAGTGACTAATGGGTAACTGTTGGGCTCACTCTGACTGTGCAGCTCACCACCCGGGGAAGCCGGGGGTCTCTTTGCCTGGGAGGGGTCCGTGTTACATGGCTCCCAGCAGCGAGCGGCAAGATACAGGTGTCTGGCACTGCACTGAATGATGATGTGCACGTATATATCTCCAGGGCAACCAGACAAGCCCAGAAGAAACTGACGCTCAGGCTGAACACAGGTAAACGAGCCCAGCGGTGGATCTGGAAAAAATCTACACCTAATCCTGCCCAAGCCTGAAGGTGCTTAAATTCCAGAAGTATATTCTTTTTCACCTGCAAGAGCCCCAGGTATCACTGCAAACCCCCAGCCGGCCTGATGGTGCAGGGGAGCTGGAAACACGAGGCACAGCTACGCCCGGCAGGACTTGGAGAGGACTCTGTTAAATAAAGTCCCCTGAGGTGTTCAGTTCAGTAGGCATTCTCAGGACAGATCTAACATGCGCCAACTGGGTGAGAGTCATCTGAAAGCTCAGCTGCAGCAGCTGTTCTCACTGAAAACGTATCCAGAGGAGACACAGGAGGTATGCCCAAGCTTCCAGAATTCCTTCAGCAAGTTGTGAATGAGGCATGAGATGAAAAATCTCTCCCCAGTGGACAACACACAGACAAAGCTCAGCATACACTGCCCTTCCCTTTTTTGTTTCCCTCTGCTTTAATCAAGGACACTCCACAGTCAGCTCGAATGAAAAAAAAAAAAACCAAAAGGAAAAAAAAAAAAGCCCTTTATGAATGCCCATCAAGCCCAAAAGTGTCAAGACTATAGAAAAATGGATGGGGAAAACCCCTTGAGAAGGTATTTAAAATATTCAGTACATATTAAAAAATTTCCCTTTTTTTAAGTTCACTGAAGCTCCCCCTAGCAAGACCAGCTCCTGCTTAGGGAAAAGTGTGAACTGTGGTTATTTGTTCAAAGGTAACCTTTCCCGCTAATATAAAAAAAAATAACTGAACCAAGTATTTCAGAAGTTGTAAAGACTGTTTGAATCTGTGCTTTGGGTTTTGTTGGTTTCTTTCATCCTAGTTAACACTGAAAGTTTACTCTTGCCTCTTCCAGAAGTAGCCAAACAGGCAACCAGGGATATTCTCCAGACCTTGGGTCCCACTGCTGGTGACTGTCTGCCTGTTTTACAAAGTACTTGGAACACCAGGTTAACCCAGGACGGTACAAAATACGTGGGCATCAGGTGAACCAGGTCTGGACCTCAGAGCCCAGCTAGATTTCCCAGATCAGTAAATGGCTTTTGAAACAAGCACTACCTACAAGTCCTTCAGGGTTGTCTTAAAATTTGCTCATTTTGTCTCAGGTTTAGTGAATAAATAAGCTTCTCTAATTAGTGGCAACATTTCCTTTAATGTTCTCTATACCTGCTGAATGTAATCTAAATGCTGAGATAATGTTATTCTAACGTCTTCAGGAGCTGGCACCTCTGTAACAGGGACACTGACTGATCTGTGGTGAACAGCAGGAGTAGGCAAGCACTGTGAGAAAGCAAATCTCTTCCTTCATCCAACACCTTTGGTTGACTAAATGCATGGATTGTTTTTGCATTTGGTCACAGGTATCAAGATCTCAGCTATACTTTCCATTCCAGCTGTAGCAGTCAGGGACTTGTACTTCTAAGTTTGTGCATCTGCTTTACTCCTAAAAACATCCTGAAACCCCTCCATGAGAAATACTTCAGTCACAATTCTTCCTCTTCCAAGTTCCTGAACCTTGATTTTCAAATACATGGCATCAAATTACGATTCCCTCATCATAATAACTGTTGCAAAGAAATTACATGCTTTTCTCCCAAGAGCAAAGTCTCAACAACTGTGGAATAAATCTGGGCAAGTGGCTGGTGTAAAGGCAAAGTATCTTTCCAATGGTAGAAAATACTCATCGCACCTACCTGCCTGAAAAAGTGCTGTGTTGTTATAGCAAAGACATCAAAGCCACAGCTGGCCCTTTTAAGGTCACCTTGAATATTGCTTAATTGCTGGGACTGCTCATCACACTCTTCCTTCAGTCTCTGAATGAACGGCTTTTCAGCATCTCGACTCTCTCCCAGTTTGGGGGAGAATCCCCTCTTTGGGGTGGTTGGCCTTTGCTTGGGATGTCCTACAAAGGAGAGAAGAAAAGACCATCAGGGTCCCTTTATATGTATGGATATGACCTTCCTGTGTTTCTAAGGCCCTTGGGACTCAGCCCTATAAAAGAAAAAAAGGTCTGTAGCATTCACACGGATCTGTAATGACTTTCAAAAAAAGCAAGAGCACAGCGCAATACGTTTCTGTAGGGGCCAAAGCTCAAAACTTTCTAACAGTCATCTCACCGCAGGCTCTGAGCCTGAAGGTCTGCTATGAGCCGGGGAGAGCTCTCCTAAGAACGTCTTACTGAGAACTGAGGTTGTTAGAGGAAGGTTCCCTCTCACCTATGCTAGACATCAACAACAGAGGTCTGCATCTTGATGCGTGATGCTGGACTCCCTTGGATAACAGTGAGAGAAATGGGCACGTCCGGACTGAGATTCAGCTTATCCTGTTGTGGATGTGGGAAACAGTAGGATGATGTCTACACTCCACACATGATTTCTTTGGCCACCTCAACCCCAAGTCTGGTGACTTGACAGAGGTCCCAGATGGCCTTTGTAGATTTCCTTTTGCCTCCAAATAGGACAATGTGGGACTGGAGTTGTCCTTCCCTGAATGCAAACACAGCGTGGGTTGCTTGCTATTGGGATTCGCGACTTCTTTTTCTCAGCAATACTGCAGTCTACCTTGCCAGTCCCCCTTGCTCTGCCCTTTGTAACACTTCTAAAGTTGCAGCACAAAACAGATCTGTACAGAAATGCCACCAGGTGCCACACGGTGCTGACTGTTACACCGCTGACCCTGCATGGCTGCTCTCTCTGCACCGTCGGTCACAGCAGCAGCGCTGTACGGTTTGCCCGCAGAAATGGGCCCCGACCGACTCTGGCTCCTCTGACGTGCTCCAGGTTGGCTTGAAGCAAGTCTGATCCCGTATAAAGATGTGGAACCACTGGTGTAGCTTGTGTTCAGGATATCAGCTCAAACACGGTGTCATATTCACGTGAATGGCTCAGGAACTAAAGCTCGCTCATGACAAGCCACTTCGGGGAAGTGAGGCTTTTATCCTAATTTAAGTTCATATCCTGCCTGGGTCAGCTACTCCTTTCTCTGGAGATACTCGGGAGGACGAAGCAAGAAAGGGCAGTGTTCTGGTAGTGCCAGGTTGCTCAAGCCACTGCTTGGACCATCTGTTTTGTCTTTATCTTCTTAGCTTCCTGAGAACTCTCTGCAAACATCAGGCTGGGGCAACACCTTTGATTTAATGATTCTTGTTGCTACCCTTGTGTCCCCTCAGTTGTTGCTTTCTAGCTCATTCCTGAATACTGGCCAGGAATTCCTGGTTCACTTCTTGAGCTCCTCCCACTAGTATCAAGCTTTTAGCCGAGGAGCTCGAGTCAGTAAGAAAGAGGCAGAAAACAGCCAGACACCTGGTTCCCATGCGTTACTAGGAATGGAGGACATTGGTCTGGATAGATGAAAAACAAACACTGCTGTGCTGGCAGCAAGGGTTGGGTACGGAAGAATCTGGGAAAAAAGAAAAGGAAGAAGAAGAAAAAAAGAGTATCTTGTGGTCTTACAGTCTTGTAGCATGCAGTTCCTGCAAAACAACACAGGAACAATGTCTCCAACTAGTTGTCAGCAATGAAGGTAACAGGGGACAGTCTTCCACTGTGGATGCTACCTACCCCTTTCCCAAAACCCAGAAGAATCTTTCCACAGAGATGCATCTAATGGTATGAGTTGGAACCAATTTACGAAGCCGAGCATTGTTCCAGAGGTAATTTTGTTAGATGTGCTTTAGATATTTTAGATTTTTAAGACTGTGGCCTGGGTGTGCAAACAGACCCTTAGGGCAATTTTACTACATCAGGCAGGGAAGCAGCATAGCTTTTCCAGAACAATACACCAGGAGCATATTCCTACTTTTTTAGATCCCTGACTTGCGTGGAGCCACTGGGAGCATGTCTTCCAATTTGCTGGACTGTGTCCTGGCTCCAGGCTAAGCTTACAGGGAACTAGCTCCAGAGATGCTCCCTCATGACCCCAAGTATCTCGTGCTGCAACCGCAGAGAGCCACGAGTGCAAAACAGCCTTTGACACAATTTGTGCCCATGACTGGCATTTGTAAGGAGGAATACCAGGTTTCCCAACATGTCAAAACTAACTTTACGATGTTGCAAGTCCTAAATACTACAATACCGGATGAGAGAGAGAGAGGACTTTCTGTCATTAAGAGAGTTCAACCAGCACAGCCGTTGCCCTCTATCCATTTTCGTGTCAGTTAAAGCCTACGCCTTTTTGTTCAGGAATGCTATTTTCTTACAGATTCTTCCATTCATGTAAAGGGGCTCTTAGCTGGGCAGTAGGCAGTAGGTATTATCACAAAATAAGAGATTCATAGGAGCAACGGCCACAAATATCTGTCTTTCTAGTGTAAAAATCTTGGGCTGTTGAGGCAGCGTGGTGATGTTACAACAAAAGGCATAGGGAGAAGTGTAAAGGGAAGCTCTTGAAATCAGTCCAGTTTTAATGAAAACAGAAACCCACCAGGTTGCTTTGTCTTATATCTTTCTAGCTTTCCTGTTCACTGGAACACTTGAAGCACACATCTCTGTGTTGTCCTCGTCAGTGTCATAAGCTGTCCTTGCAAATGAAATTGTGCTATTCTCCTCAGGGATGAATCTGAACTTCTCAGTTCGTTTGGGTCTGAAAAGCAGCTTACTAAGCTTACTCTGCCATTCGTGTCTCCCTTCTGTTGCTCTGCACAAAACAGGGTATGTATTAATGATGCTGGCCCTGATCCTGAATGTCCTTTTTGCTGATGGTGGGACCAGGGGGGAGACCTCGTGTATGCTGAAATAATCACTGAACCCCTTTGATCCACTTCAAAACTCCCAGGTCTTTTTTATCTACTTGTGTTTGAACTAGGAGACATGACAAGTATATACTCACAATTAACACAGTCCATGAGGATTTAGATGGGGAATGCAATTTATTTGCCCTTTAACTGTCCAATTTTGGACATTTTCATAAGGAAAATGAGAAAATTACTTTCAGAGGACTGATAACAAGCAATTTGTAGAGTGACAGATGTCAGAAACAGACGGCACCATCCTAAAATGGAGTGGATGCAGAGCATCTGCATCTATGTACACCTCTTCCTATACACATATTTCAGGAATGGGATTGCATCAATAGATAAAATAGATATCACTATGAGACTCTGCATCTCAAAACTCCTTGCAAGTCTGCAGGAGGACTGACCAAAAGTCCAAAGATCAGATTCAAGGCTAAAAAAAATTTGCATGGCAGTCAAAGACCAGCACTGATTTAAAAGAACTGCACTTGAGGAGGCCAGTAACAGAGGGAACACAACCTAAAGACAGCACTCTAAAGTTTTACAGCCTGTTTCATGGCCACATGTAGGTGTGGCAGTTACCTGGAGGACACGTGCTCTCCTATCACAAAGAGTAAATGCCTCACAAGTTTGTGATCCTGATGGAGGAAAGGCTGTGCTACTGCCCCTTAGCCCCAGCTACACTCACGCCTTGTCCTGTTTAATGGCTGCTTTGATTGTTTTTTGGAATTGTTAAATAGGTGAAAACATTGTCTGTTTGTTATTTCTGTTATTGCTGTTGTCATTTCATAGAATGCTAAAGGCTACTCTCAAAAGATAAAGATGAGGTTTACCTTCCTATTTGATCCTTACAGTGATAAACAATTTTAGGTTGTCATAATTTCAGACAACCAAGCTTAAGAAATCCTAAATCAGTCTGTGCAGTGGGAGAGAGGGCACTTACTCAACCTGTCATGACAATGAAGCAACATTTGAGGACTTACGAATTGGATATGCCAAAAATTTCAGCCTTGAAAACCATTAAGTGACCTGTGGAAATGCAGGCCTCCTTAGGACAACAGAAACATGCAGTACAAATACGCCTATGTTTCATTTTGCTTTCCAGTTCTAGTGGAAGCAAATCAGCTGTTCTGTAACATGCTGCTACCACCACAGTCAGTTCTGGTGCTTAAACTGGAGTCCCACGGTTATAAATGCTGGTGAGCTGCTGGCCAGGCACTCTGCACAACAAATTTTTCTTTGGATCGCTCTTGGTGATCTCACCAGTTGCAAAACAGCCTAAAAATTGTATGATTCAGAAGACAGTGGTAAGTTCATGTTTTTACCCTAGTAGCTTCGTGAGGAGAATTCTGAATCCTGTCGGTGCCTGGGAAGATTAAATTTAACCTCCCATTTTCTGGATTTTGTTGGGCGTGAAGGAGGAAGAAGAGTTTGAGTTTAGTAAACATGAAGAGACTCTTGATGAATGTTCTAGAGGCCAAAGAGCTATTCTACATTTTTTTAACTTTACCATCAAATGAAGAAACATGGGGTTCTGCCCCCCATAATAGTAACAACTCAAGCATCATATAGCTGTAGAGATGACATTTGAAGTATTTAAGTAGAGTCTAAAAAATGAGGCAACAGAACAGGAGATAAACTGCAAGCACAAAGAAATCATTGGGACCATGCCCACGCATTTCAGAAGCGTTATCAGCCAAAGGCCAGCCTTAGAAAAGCCTTTAGGTACCTTATACATCTGTTGATGTACACGTAGGAAACATAAATAGAAAGAAATTCCCTTCATTTTAGTAAATAAGCAAAGGTATTCTTCAGAAATGCTAAACCCATGTGTTTGTACGCAATGTTGAGGGCTAAGCTGACAATGCCCCAATAGCACTCGGAAGGTTATTTCTATAGATAACCCCTTTTCCAGTCATGCACAGAAACAGCCCAGGAAATTCAGCGCCTCTGCAAACAGTAAGAGTAGATCCCAGGCAATATACAGTATTCTCTCATTCCAGGTATCTGAGGTGTCTTTTATTTCACTATACCTATCTGTTCTCTTGTTAGAGAAGAAAATTGTAATGATAAACATAAATGTTCCCGTGACCTTAAAGATGTAATAGCAACAACTCTTTGTTTTGACGGAGAGATGACTTCGCGGTTGTAACAAAGAAAACAAAAGCCTGTTCAGCTCATGCATTGGTATGATAAAGCCTGCTGTACTCAGAGCCGGCTTAATGAACCTTGGACACAATCAGTCCTCACTTAATAGCAGGTCTCCACTTAGTGTGTTGACAAGAGATGCAAAGTCAACAAGTTTAAATCTTCCCTGAGCAGTGGGTTTTGGTTCATAATTACCTGGTGAATGGAGCCTGGTGGTTGTTACCGCTGATCTCTTAGGGGATGAGACAACAGGCCTGTTAGCATCGCAATCTTTTTGTACTTCTTTCTTCACACCTTTAGGGGAAAAAAAAAAAAGGAAAAGGTAGAAAGAAACCCATTTTATACTTCTGTTTGCAACTGTGCAGAACTATGTCACTAAGATACATACCGGAATGGCAAAATACCAGTATTTCACCCATGGGCTTTGCACAGAATGATACTACACAGTACTTCTGTGTTGGATGTCAACCTGCCACCTCTGCAAGCATGACTGTGTGCATGTGGCTGAGCTGACACGCACAGCACTAAAGAAGGTCAGAAGGTGCCTTACACACTATCTGGGTTCTCCAGCCACCTGCACGGTGACAAATGCCATTAAGGCACAAACAGCTACATAGGTAGCCCATCCTATCTGTTCTGAGCTCTGTGTTCTCTCTCTTTACCTTGCTGTGCATCCTCATGCTGGGCTGGAGGAGAAGCTGAGTAGGACTATGCAAAGCTGACTGAAGTTACCTGCAGGGCCCTGCTCTACCAGCTTCTTCCCCAGGTTAGGAAACTGCCTTTTCTGGTGGCCAGCTTTCCCAAGAGGGTCTCACACAGGCAAGAGACGAGCTTCTGCAGAACCAGAAGCAGGCCGGCTGTGTCCGGGCTGTGCTGGATGTGGCGTGCCAGACAGGAGAGGGGGTCTCTGCCTGTGCCCTAACTCAGCCAGGGCCAGAGAGGTGCAGCACAGGCGACACACAGAACCAACAACACGCTGTGCAGGATACAACAGGGCCACATCATTTTCTTGATGTCCACAAGGCTGAACCAGAACCTGGTTCATGCTCATCTACGACCCAGGCACGTTCCAGGCTGTCTGCCCTCCCTCCTCTCCCCTCTGTGTGTGTAGCTCTCCACATCACTCTTGACCTCTGCATTTATCCTTTTTTTCTGCAGCCACTAATTCTTCCCACTGACAGCAGGATGCCCCAGAGCTCTTGGATTATGACCTCCAGAAACTTTGCGCTAGCCTTTCCTCTTCCTTTAGTTTTCCAGAGGGAGGCAACTGGGTGTCTGTTATTATCCCTCCCATGGCTGGAGCTCTCTGGTGAGGGGCTCAGGGTGGTCTGTCAGTTGTCCAGGCTCTGCAGCCACCGACTGCCTCTTGTACCAGGGAGATCCAGCTTCATCTGGAAGCCAGAGCGGCCACCCAAGCTCAGCCCACCCCTCTCACCCACCCACAACTCTCATCAAAATAGCTTTGGGGACCATGCTGAGTGCAGCAACGCGAAAGACCGGCCCTGCTTGTTTGCCCATGGTGTGACAGTCAAGCCACGGGATTTCATGTGGAAAACACCGAGGAAGTAAGAAGAAAGAGCAAGGAAAAGCAAATCTCTGAGACGGTAAGGTATTTTTCTGTTTGCTTTCCTTTTTTATCGTTAGTGTTTGTTGGGGGTTGCATTTTAGTCTGCAGGACTGTGTCACAGCCCCCGGACACACAGGAGAAACAGACACTTAAGGCAAACAATGTTTGCCTCATTAACTTGCCCTTCTCTTGAGTAAGTTCACAGACGGCTTGTAAGAAAATGTCAACATCCCACAGAATCTGTAGTATCTGAAGCAGGAAAACAAACTCCTCTTTTCTTGCTGGTGCTTAAAGACAGTGACAGTCCAAAAACTAATGCTCTCTTCCATTTGGCTTAATGCATATGTGGTACGTCTATTTCAATAGTGGAGAAAAGTGATAATTTTATAGGGAGATCAAAGCTTCAGGCACACTTCCTGCATGACTAGTTTTCTGCTCTTTCCAAAGCCACAGCCAGTCACAGTTGCAGTATCAGATGCATCATTCACCCTTCCACTTCCGTCTGCATCAGGACTTGCAAGCAGTGAGCTGCAGACACAGCATTTGCCGTGCACCGAGCTTCATGTCTTCTAGCACCACATCTCAGCATTCCCTTGCAGAGTTCTGCGAAGAACACGTGCACACCCACCAGCCCCGAGCCCAGCCATCTGCAGGAGGATAGCACAAGAGAAAGTCTAAGACCCTCTCTGACTCCCTTCCACCACTCAGAGGCAAATCACACCATCAGTCCTCAGGGGCTGGTAAAGACTGAACTTTTCTTCATACCTTTACTTTGGTCCATCTCCATTTTCTCTGCTGTTTATAAATTTGACACGTTGAGGCTACCGCTCATTTGTGGTTAATACCTTTCACAGTGAAGTGACTAAGAATACAAATTTCTTGTGTCTGCCACCTACTACACTGTGCTTTACTACAGAGCAGGACATAAAACAAGTTTATGGTACCATTTTATCACTAAGGACCAAGTGAAAGCAACCTGAGATGGGAGCTGTGAGAGAAAAGCAGAGCTTGTTTTATAAAGTATAGTTTATATTCTTACAGATTTGAGCATTACTTTTTCATGGCAATGAGGCTTTGGGTTTCTTGTGTTTCCAAATTAAAAATATGATGCACAAATGGGCCATACACCAAACTCCTCTGTAAATTTTGCTATGGCAAATGTCAAACAGGGACAATGGTAGGGAAAGTGTGTTTTCCTTTTGCTTTCAGGAGTAACAAGGGGCATATAAATACTTAACTGCTTTTGGGTTTGGGACATTTTCAATAAGGAACACCTGGGGAACTAGTTCAGCTTCTTAACCTTAAGCACAAAGCAAGGAACAATTCCCCGGTTAGAGCTCAGGCAGAAGAAAACAGAGCAAAGAGGCAAAGCCGCCCAGCAAGCCCCATTGTTCCGCAGGGGGCAAGGTGAGGTCTGCGGAGAGCAGCAGGAGCCACAGGCAGGTGCAGGCAGCGGTGCCTGGCAGGGGCGGCTGCATGGGCGACATCGGCCCTGGAAGGTGGGAGATCAGCAGGGCGAAGGTGGAAATAGTATCTCAACAAGGACAGAGGAGTAGGATTAATAGCAAGAGTGGGAAATGAGGATAGCCACCCTCCTTCAGTTTACAACATCAGGAGAGCTGCCAAGATCTGGTAGGGGCAGCAATGCAGCAACTGGGGAAGCGAGGAGGGGCTGCGTAGTAAGGGAAGAGCCAGTGCACCTGCTGGGAAGGGTACGGAGAGAGGGGCACATGCAGCCAGCAATTACTCAACTTCTCCTTCACAAGTAGAAGGGTCCTGGTGGCCTCTCTGTGGCCCTCATTAGCAGGGAGGGATTTGGGAAGCATGCAGCTAGCAAAAGAAAGGACAGTCCGCAGGAGCAAACCGTTCCCGTTCTGCTGAGCTCAGCAGCCCCAGGGAAATCTTAGTTGCTTCCAAAGCTTTCAGTGAGCAGGAGCGTGCTGTGGCTGGACTAAGGCTTCCAAACAGAAATGACCTTATGTGTTTAAAACCTGTGTCTCAGCCTGAACTTTCTTGGCCTCAATATACAGCTGACGGGATATCATCAGTCAGGCACAACATCTGCTGTCGCTTAAGAAGAGAAGCTGTTCCAAGTGTCCTGAGGGGAGCAGACCATAAGAAATGGCTGCACGGTGTCTAACCCTGTGTCCTGTTGCCAGTCGTGGCCACCAGCAGGTGCCTGGGGATGCAAAGCCTCCAGTGACACCTCCTGGTATGCACTCTTGCCACGAATGTGCAGCTTATGGACCTCTCCAGAGGGATTCAGGAAAATCTTTGCATTTAATAGCTCGACAGGATTTCCTGTCCAGGCTTTTACACAGTGTCCTCTTGAGATCGTGTAAATGGCCATCATTCATAGCATCCTACAGCAAGGCTTCCCACCAGTTTAACTACATATTGTATAAAGATTCACCCTGTTTTGTTCAGTGTGAACTTGCTTCCTGCGAGCTTCATTGGCTGAACCCTAATTGTCCCACAGGGAAAGAAAATAAACAATAAACTTCTCTGGCTATTTATGGTTTTATATGCCTCTGTCACATATTGGAGCTTTTCTGGGCTGAAGAGTCCTGGTCTGCACAGTCTTCCTTCACATGGAAGATACTCCATACCCGTGATCTTTGCTGTTCTCCTATGAGCTTTTTCCCACTCTGTCTTTATGAGATGAGGCAAATAAAGCAACACATTTAATAACTGGGTGCAAAATACATTTAAACAGTTACTCGGTTTTGTTAGCAGCTTCTGCAGTCCTTGACAGTTGCTCCATCCTGAATAACTTCATATTATTTGTAAAGATTGATACCTCATCTGTCATTGATACCTACTCCTAAGTTGCTCATGAAGGTGAAAAACAGCCTTCTGACCATTTACTGAACGTTTACCCTTATCTTCTGTTCCCTGTCTTTTACCCAGTTATTTAACCATGCAACTGCCTTCCTCCTTGTAATGTCTGAATTTCCTTAAGAGCCTTTGGTGAAGGACCTTGCCAAAAGCCTTCTGGAAAACCAGCAGTCAAGCCCCTATCAATATGCTTGTCAGCTCCTAGAACCTGCAGGCTGGTGAGACAGGACTGCTCATCACAAAAGCCACACGACTCTGGCTCAGTATCTGGTATAATGGTCCAAATCCGCATTAGATACAAATTAAACTTCTAAGATAACACCAAAAAATCCCAGACATTTGATGTGCGGAAGGAAGAAGACAGAAACAGGGCAGTCAGTAATACTATTGGAGAAGTGCTTCAGCAGAGATGGTGAAAAATTATGGAGGATTAAGAAATATTTCAGATGGAAATAGAAGTAGCAGTGATGAAATTTAACTTGGAGCAAGTAAACACACATTAGCCTAAAATAATCCCATACTTCAATTACTGAGCACAATTACTGTGCTCTGAGTAGGCAGAACCTCTCCCTAGGAGCAAACATAAATAGCAATATCGATTTCTGCCCAGCCTCCACCAGAAATTACAGAAAATACAGATAACACATTTTTTAAATGAGCAGAGGAAAATCAAACATATGACATCTTTATATTCTTCAATGCTACTGTTGTATTTGAAATGCTTTGCTAAAGCAAAGATTTTAAGACACAGGGACTAGCTGAAATGGTAGCAGGAAAAATAAGCTTTAGAGTTCCTTTTACTGTAACATTTGGCAGTGCGAATGGAGAGAAAGAAAAGGAAAGAAGCGGCATGTTTTACAATTATTGGGAAATATATTTAACATGTGTAAGTAAACTGTGGGATTCACTGCTGCAGGAGGCAAAATGTCTGTGATGACCTTGAATGATTAAATGATACATCCCAAAATATCGTGAAGGAAATCATATGGGCAAGGCCACAAACAGGAGTCAGAAAAAGATATTCCACATTAATCTGTAATATTAGAGAACTGACTAACAACAATAGGAATTATTGGTCCTTGAGGAACTTTTCACTGGATGGATCAGAACATGGTGTGTGTGGGGTGATTTTCCTTTTGAAGATTGCAAAGTAATAAATATGAAATGTAAAAAAGTTTCTATTTTTCAAATGCTAACTTAACCCCCCCTAAATTATAGAAGCAGCTAAGCCAAGCAATGTGTGATCAGGCAGCTAGCTGTCTGCAGTATTTATGGGTGTCATGGGAATAACAGTAAATGTCAGAACTGAATGTATGCTGTCATGGCCACTAATGCAAAGTCACAGCAACTTAATTCTTCCGGTCTGCTTGTTAGTGATACAAGGCTTAAAATGGTTTTAAATGCATTTAGAGAGTTCTTTGTTAAAAACCTTATGAATGTCCAAATGCTGGCATGTTCAAAAGATTTTTGGAATAACGTATTATGCTAAACTGTCTGAGAATGGCTACGCATCATTGTAAGTACCAGCCTGGCTTATTCATCTCCCAGACACTGTGAATTTGGACAATGAAGCCAAATCCAGAATTCTCATTTTGTTGTACCTGCCCTGACTTCAGTGGAGGACCTTCCTGAGCATGATCACAGCACTAACTGAATACAGGAACTTAAGAGCACATTCTGCGTGACACACACACACACACCCCCCACATCCCTCAAAATAGAAAATCAGACAAAATTCCTGACAATGTGTGCAGAAGTCCAGATTTGGTCATTCTACAACCCTGGCGAAGAGTGAGCTACCAACTCTTCCTTGAAGATGATCATACTCTGATCTTATAGTCATTGATACATGAGAGTTTCAAAGATGTGTAAAGAGAACAATGAATTTCACTGCAACAATGATGTAGCCAGGAGACAGCTTTTAAGGGCCAGATTATGAGAGTATGTAACAAAGCCACTGACTTCCCTATTGTCATATTTTGTTTGTCATTTTACATATTGTCTTATTACAAGAATGGTAATTTTTCATTTCTGTGATTGGTTTGTGAGGAACAAAACTTTGGGTTTATCTTGCCTGAGGTAGTTCAGATATTTACCCACCTGGATCTGAAATATCTATGCTCTTACGATCCAGCCACTTGTCCTACATCTTGGGAACACTTCAAAATTTTTCCAAAGTATGTAAAAAAAATGATCTGTGTGAATGAATAATTACAAGAAACAGTCATGTAAGGCTTGTCCTACCCTTAAAACTTTTTGTATCAGAAGATGCTTATCTAGCCAAATTGCTTTGCAACTCAGGCTGACCAGAGCACACCCGTTGCTACCGTAGCTCAGCTGACAGATAGGATCTTATGAAGCTGCATTAGCTTGGTGGATTAGGACCACCAACCAAATTCCTGCGCTCTGCACCCCAAAATCACGATAGTAGTACATGAATTTTTGGGAGCATGAATTTATAGAGCACTCGTCTTGATAAACATCAAAGTCATCAACCCTCTTTCCTCCACAGACAATGGAGTAGAGCCCTGTGCTGGGAGCCCTCACCAGCATCTTCTGGTTCTCAAATGCTGACTTAGGGGGGCTGCCTGTCCTTGGAGCGAGTGTGCCCTGGGCTTGGGGGGTGTCACCTCGGTACCCTTCCTGCCCCCCCACCCTACCCCCGCAGACTGCTCACCCATCAGACCCCAATTCACAGCACAGAAGGGTGCTGTCTGCATCCTGCTGACCCCACACCAGGGAACAGCAGGGAGTGAAATGAAACCGGTTTTACAGAGGGTGCAATTAAAGGAAGCAAGAAGTTCATCATCCCCCTTTAACAGGTGCTGAGTTTAGGTAAGCTGCTCTGATGACAGAACTGCTGTGCAGTTGGATAGCCACAGACTTCTGAACTTTGTGGAAGATAGGTCTTTGGTTTACATTTTGGTCACAAAGGATTTTTCTTCCCACTGAAAAAACACCCCAGTAACTTATAATAGTATTTAAATGCAGTCGTTTTAGTACTGGTGAACACTCCGCAACAGACTGACAGCATGATAGTCTTAACAGGTCTAGCTTGTAGACATCTTTCTAATTTCTCAGAATATATTTTACAGTATTTCTTAGTGTAATAATATTATCTTCAACCTCAGCTTTTAAAAAGGTTTTTGGGGAAAAAAAATCCTGCAACAAAATTAGAAAATTCTAACATGTTTTATGGCAACAGTTTTAAATGAAACTGTTTCAGCATTGAAAATCCATTAGAAGTGGGACAAAACCTCCCAGCATAAAGACAACTATCTAGGGATTCAATTACTGAAACTCCTTGTAATCAACTTATTTCAGTGGAATATTCTTTTTTCAAGCTTACAAGAAAAAAACATTCTTGAAACGAATCAGAGAAATCAACACCAAAGTTTCTCTGCATCAAAAAGCAATAAGGCAATTTAATACGGTATTAACACATGAAAGAGGTTAACTATGCTTCTCAAAGATCACTTAAGACAGAACTGAGAAAAATGGGCTGATGATATGTTCTTAGGCTTCTGTTCTAAAATTGTCATGTTCCATAGTTTCAGATGAGTCAGCTGAGTAGGAAAGTTGGTTGTCTTGTACTGTGCTTGTGCTTCCGGACCTAATCCCATCCCTAATTAAAAATAGAGATTATTTGCCAAAATTTGACAGATCTGAAAACAGTTTTGAGTTTAATCTTATCTGACTTATTAGCAAAGCATCTAGGTCCTTCTTTCCTTCCTAACTAAGATGAAATGGATAGAAATACTCAATGTTTACTTATGTTGATCCAGAACAAATTAAAATGTAGTAGTATGAGACTCTGTCTTAGCTGCGTTACAAGAGGTCTGGAGCTCAAAGATTTGTACTGCTATACATTCAATAAGAAAATAATACCCATCCTTCTGTACTAGCTAATTATTTCTTTAGCTAGAAAAAAAATGTAAGAAAAATCACTTTTCTTCCAAAATGTTAATTCTCTAGGGAATGTTTCTCAACGGTTCTTTGTTATCTTCCTAACAAAACTGAAAATAATTACAGCAACACTTCTTACCACTCACAAATCTAACATGCCTATAATCATGGTAAGAACAGTTATTTTCCAGCTTTGTATTATATATGTACATTCCTCTTATGCATTTAGAGGTGGACATTTTCAGCCCAGGAAGGGTGACTGTACGTAGCATGTCTGGCCTTCTGCAAATTACAGGCTTGATAACGTAAACTGGTCACTTCCTCAACTAACTGGTAGCTGAACAAAAGCACACATTGATTTACATTTTCCAAGTGATGAAAAATCCTCCACTTAACCTGGTAAAACCTTCCAGGGATTAAGTGCTGCCTTTACTAACAGTGGTATGTCCTTGGATGGTAGTCAGGGTCAGCACACTGCATGGAAATGCAGCTGTCCTTGCCCTGACATACAGTAGACAAGCTAACAATAACATTTTTGTTCAGCTCTGCAGAATCAGTTTGCAAAATGTGTAATCTACATCGTTAAGTTGGTAGGGGGTTTTTGTACTATATATAGATGTATAAGCAAGGGAAATGTAGAAAACCAGGAGGTTATTACAAAGGGTTGGAATGGAGGTTAAGCACTGGCAGAAGAGGATTATGAATTTCTGGCAAAGGCCCACCTTCTCGTCTGTACAATGGACACATCGCTGGTGTCCCGCAGCAGGGAAGGAGGAAGAAAGCTAGCTGCAGAGAAAGGCACAGCTGTGAGAGAGGCAGACACCAGAGAGTAACTGCCGTGGTACATGGCAAATAGGGGCGTGCGGGCTAACAGCAATTTGAGTTCACATGGGTGAAAAAGAAGGAAAGCACTGAGTCCATATGTCAATGACGCAAATTAGTAATAAGCTATTTATTCTTGCAGCTCCCATCACCTTTGGCTAATAACAATCTTTGACAGTAAAGTAACAATTAAAGTCCTCAGGACCAAATTTAACCCACTGACCAAGAAGTGGCAAATGAACCCACTCTTGTGGCTGAAGTCAAGAATGGCCAGTGGTACGAAAGGGACCGCTGTTTCTGTGTGTTAGTTTTAGGGAATCATGCTCTGCATTTCAGTTATGGACGACGTATTGCTGGCTCTGCCCTGATTTACGGATGATACACTAAAAACCTCACCTGTCCCACCATCAGGTAGTCATGGTCTTCTGGCACTCTTGCTGCACAGGGAGAAAGAAACCCAAATTCATTTCACTGAAGTAATGCAAAAGACAACCTCAAGAATGCCGAGAAGCATTTCTTTGTGGACATTTTTCTGGATTTTTCAGATTTGCTTTACTTAAGTTTTGGCTGTTTACACTGAGCAACGTAATTCTGAATAAATTATTACAGAGGGGGAAAAAATGCAAAGCCTCTTGAGAAGATGACAGCATGAGCTTACTAGAATTGTAGGCCATTAATTCCTTGGGTAAAGCAGCATCCTTCTGTGGTGCTGGATTTCAGCTTTGATGACAACATTGACAAAATTTCTGCTTCTGGTTTAATTTGAAGTGTGAAACTCTGTTAGCAACCCCACCCAAACATCATTTTCCTCACTTCAGCTATGCAGAAGAGCAGAGGGATATTACTTTCAGTTTAAAAATAGGAACAGTTTCCCATCAGTTTATTCAATTTTGTCCCCTTTCTGGAAGTTACTGCACTTTTACTTGCCTTGGTGGTTAGGGGCTGTGCTGTAAACCAAAGCAATAAGGACGACTTTAGTTGAAGAAGAGGTTTGGTTTTGTACCTTCTTGCTAAGAAATCTTACGACAACTCCAAGATAATATATTTGAGGTCAAGATAATATATTTGAGCTCACAAAACACACAGGTGCTCAGTTTTCTCACTGTCTTGCTTTGAGGGCAGCCAAGACAGAGGAATGTCATTTTCTTCTGCCACTGCTGGTGACCTGTGGGCAAGATGCAAGCAGAGAGAGATCACCGCACTCTTCCTTCCCTGGCTCCCTGCTCTTCTTTGCCTGTTGGTTCATAGCAGATTGCTGTTCTGCAGCGGTAAGGATGGTTCTGCTGGCTCCTGCAGTCTGCCTGCAGTCACAGCTGACAGCACAAGGCTGAGGAGAGGGCAGATCTGCACCAGTGCAGCTCAGGCACCGCCTCAGAGCTGTGCCAGCGCACAGTGCAAGCCCTCGCAGTGACAAAGGTGCCGCTTTAAGAGTTCTAGTCTTTGTGAATGTAGCTAATCTTGTTCTTTTTTCCTCTCTCTTTTCTTCACACACACGCACCCCCCCACACCCTCCCTTAGCCAAGTAACATTATGGTACCCAAAACATCCTGTGGCAATCAGTTCCCCGGTTTCTCTGTGATTTGATTTCTCCTGTTTGAAATCCTCCATTATTACGACGCTTGCCTCCTTTACACTAACTACAACTTTACTACCTATCTTTTTATACAATAACTGCCCCTCTGAAGATTCCTTCTTCAGTATTTCCTTCCGCTGAAGCTAGTTCTTATCCTCGCTGCTGATTTTCTCTGCCCCATTTTAACTCCACCTGATCTGTTCTGGCGTGGGGATCAGAGCTGCACAGGTCTGGGGTGGGTTTAGGGCGAATGTGACACAATTCCCGATTTGTTCCGTGTTCCTCTGCACTCTTTATAAATTTGCTTTTCCTTTTGTGAACTGCCAGTGGTTTTCAAGCCGACACTTTGCAACACCTGCTCTGCCGGCAGCATTCCTCCCGGCGGGGTACGCACCAGCCCGGGGTGCCCCCGGCACATGGAGCAGCTCCCCAGCCCCCGCCGCCCGCACCCACTCCGCCCCCTCCGTCCCCGCCGCCCGCACCCCGCGGCAGCCGCGGCGGCCCGGGCAGGTCCGGCTGCTCAGCAGAACCCGCCCCCGCCCCGCCCCCCCCCGGGATTCGATGTTGTGTCACGTGGCGCTGCGGCCCCGCCCCCTTTCCCGCGCGCCGTCCCGGGGCGCCGGGCAGCCATGGCGGGGTGTGGGGCCGCGGAGTGCGTGTTCCCCGCTCTGCCCCGCCTGCAGCCGCTTTCCACGGCCCGGCGCCCACCCGCGCCGTGGTTCAAGGACCTCCAGGCTGCCCCCGGGACGGCTCTGGGCTGGCAGCGGGGCCGCCCCGAGCGGCAGCTTTCGGCCCCGGGCCTCAGCCGCCCGGTCGCTCACAGAAGCTACGGGAGATGCTGGTGGCAGCGGAGCTGAGGGGCCGGCGGGGTGAGGGGACCGGCGGGGCGGAGGGGGTGGCCGAGGGGACTGGCGGGGCGGAGGGGGATGGGGGGGCTGAGGGGCATGGCCCGGCTGAGGGGACTTGGGGAGCTGAATGGACGGGGGGAGCTGAGGGGGGTGGCGGGGCCGCGGGGGATGGCGGGGCCGAGGGGATGGCGGGGCTGAGGGGGGGCCGGGCTGCGGCCGTGCCGTGCCGAGGGACCGGGGCGCTGCGCGGACCAGCGCCGCGGCGGGGCTGAGGGCCGGGGGCCGCGCGCGGCGGGCAGCGCCTCGCGGGCGGGGCACGTGCCGTTCGGCGCGTGGCGGGGGGAGCGGAGGCCGCGCGGGCGGCGGTTGAGCGCGGCGTTGGTGCCACCTACCGACACGGACGCGTCGCAGCAGCCCGTCCCCGTCAGTGCCGACACCTTCCCCGCCAGACTGTGGCGACTGGTCAGCAGCCCGCGCTGCCGCTCCGTTCGCTGGGATGGCTCCGGCCAGGGGCTGCTCATCAACCAGCCGCTCTTTGGGTGCGAGCTGCTGGGCGCCGGGCCGGCCGTCGCCGCGCAGCCGGGTGGCGACGGGGCAGCGGCAGCCGCCGGTTTCAGCAGCTTCATCCGGCAGCTCAGTCTCTATGGCTTCCGCAAGGTGGGGATGTTGCCGGGGAGCAGTGTGGTGGGGCCCGGGCCTGGGCCGGGCCCAGAGGGTGGACAAGGCAGCGGTGGCAACTGCACCGGGCCCTGCATCACTTCCGCAGCCCCCGCTTTTGCCGCGGCCGCCCCGACCTCCTCGTCCACCTGAAGCGCCTGACGAAAGGCAACAGGGCGAAGATGGCAGCGGGCCTGGCTGTGACCAGCCGCCCACCCAACCGCTTCCAGCGCTTGCTCGGCACGCCGCTGAACGGGCAGCTGCTGCCTCCGCCCTCGACGCTCAGCAATGCCAACAGGCCTGGTGAGTCGGAGTGGGCCATGTGGGATCTTGGTGGGTTTTTGAGAAGCACTGGGTGGCATGGGATTTGAAAATCAACGCTCTCCTGAGGGAGAAGGGTTACCTGTCCTTGCCGGTGGCATCTCAGTTCACCTGGTGTAGGGAAGCTGTTGTTGTTTATGCAGGTAGATCTGCTGCCAGTAAGCATGAGTAGCATGGTTCACATGTATTTCAGGCTGCCTGTAGACTACAGTACAGTCTCTGTTGCGTACTACACTAAGAACACCCTTGCTCGATCTCTGGAGCTGGCACAGCTCTACCAGATGAACGTTACTGCTTCTTGCCCGTCAGTAAGGATGCCCATCAGTAGGGATGCTTAATAAGCTCTCATTAAATGTGTGTGAAACAGTGAGTCATGTGAAGTGGTAACTAGAGCATCCTGTTAGTTTTGTACAAAGGAGACAAGACCTGGTAGTAAGATTTTTGTTAGTTGTCTCCTGAAAAAGAATTCACAAGCTACGTAGTTTTTAAAAGGGATTGAATGAGTAGGTGAGAGCTAATTAGAAAATAATACTGCTGAAAAGCCCTAGAACGTGTTTTCTTTCTTTCTAACCCTCTTTGAGAGGGTCTGAGTTTTCCCAAGACAAGTCTGAGCCCTCAGGATTATTCCACAAAATTTGTATCGGCCCTAAAGCTTTGTAGTTGGCGCTGTGTAAGGGAGATGTGAATATTTTGCTTTGCAGTGCTCTTGGGCTGCTGCCAGAAGAGCACTCCGGCTTCCCATTCCCTTGGTGGCATGTTAACTGTCATCTTCCTTGCAGCTGATACAGCAACGTGTTGGTTCAGCGCAGTGATCGGAGAAGACTTTAATAGCCTATTTGTGGCTGGCTCTTGGACCCGGGTGATGCACCCCATGGGTGCAGAGCTGTAAGGCGTGGTGTAGGAGAAGCGGCAGGACTGTGCGACCAGGAGAAGGGGAGAAGCAGTTGACGGTACTGCTCTCTGCAGCACCGGCTGGCGTTTAGAGCAGAGTAGGGTATCCCCATACTCTTGGTTACTGTGTCAGGGTAGGAACTGTCATCTAATTCAAGTGGTGTTTTCCGTGATGTGTGTGGAACTGCACGTGCAATACCAAGAAGACAAAATGAAGCATCTGAGAAGGGATGGAACTTATTTCAGTAGGGAGGCTAGGAAGCATTTAAACTAATGATTTGATGTTAACCTTGTTAAGGCTAAGGTGAGTCATTGCAGACTTCAGTGACATGTGGTTTGTCTGATGTAATGCAGACCATTGGTAAAGGAAATTATGAGAAAGAGATGACTCTCATTTTTTGTCCTCTGTTTTTATGGCTGCAGTTTCAGAGTTTTTGCTCTAGGAGTCTCATTTTCTAGAAAGACAGAACAAGGAAAACATTGGGGTTTCTATGCAGTCAAGTTCTGACAGGCTGACAATGCACTGTGCGCTCTGTACTGACTGTTCAGGGGCACGTCTGTTCCCAGTGTCTTGCAGGGTGTAACGCTCTGTTAAACATTCAGGAACAATTCCTGGACAGCAACTGGAGGTTGGTAACTTGGCATCCCGTGGTGTCTTGTTTACGTGTTAGAACTAGATAATCTTCATGTCCCTATCCAAAGGTAAAATATAAACAAAAGAATTTTCATACCCCTGTTCCTTCTCTGTTTATAAATGGTGAAAGTACCGAACAGGAAATAAACGGTCCTATACATTAAGTCTTAGCAAATCTTCAGGGTCAGCTGGTATTTATTTAGTGATTCTTGATGGTTAAATGTGAACTTGCAGAATAATGACTGTATGTTACTGATTTCTTGAATTAGTTTTCATCAGAGGAGTGCAAGAGGTAAATGTGAGGCTATTTTTAAAAAAAGTCCTTTTGAGTGAGAATTGGAAACTTCAGGTCTGAGAAAGCCTGGCTTCTAGATAAACCCTATTGACGTGAACCGTCCTGAAACTCGTAATTCTCATGGCTAAATGCAATCCTGCAGGGGAGTCACAAATGCAGTAGTTCTTGCAGAAATCAATGAGCACAGGCGTTTGCGGTGTTACTGTCAGTGTTTCCACAAAGTCACTAAAACAGAAATTGAGCTGTCATGGTATAAAAGCAAATACCATTTCATGAAACAGTAACTGTCTGAGAGAGGAAACTATAAAATAATAGAGAAGAATAAAAGGACTCTCTAGGAAATAACAAAATGGCAAAGTCTGGGATATTTTAGTCTGCACTGAACTAGTTGAGCTGACTGCGAAAAAAATTGGCTTTGAAATTTTTTTCTTGACCAAATAAATGACTTGTCATAAAGTACTTGCAAAGTCCTTTGGAGGATTTTGACATTGCCCTTCCCTTAGCTGTTTGTGAGCTGTCAGTACTGGAGTTTGGTCAAATCTTGCTTTATGATGTCCCTTTTTTAGAATGTATTGTCTGATTTAACACACCGTACTTTCAAAATTGCTTTTGTTTGGTTTAGTAAGTTACTACGCATTTTGATTTATAGCACGTTTCTAAATATAGGTAACTCGTTACTGCCAGTTTAAGGAGATTTTGAATGCTACGCAGACACCTCTGTGTTGGCGCTTCGCTCGTGTGCCACACAGCAGTTACTGCATGCTCGGGTCTAAGAGTACAGTCTCCTTTCTGGATTAAGTACGCTGGAGCAAAGGTCGTCTTCCCAAATCATGTTGTAGAGCCTTGGCTCCTCATATTGCCTTTCTTTGCCTGTGAAAACTCCTTTCCTTAACACTTGTTTCGCTTTATTTTGTACCCACTGCAGGACTGCTGACTGTAGGACAGTTTCATCAACTTTACGGTCAAGGTGTTTTCTCTCCTTACTCCTACACGGCAACCTCGTGCCAAGCCCCCAGCACTTTACCAGCACAAAGATTAGATACGACTCCAGTCCCTTCCACTTGGATCCAGCAGGGACCACTTGGGTTGCTGCCAGGGCAAGGGGCTTCCCCAGCTTTTCCAGATAAAGGGGCTGCCTTTCCTGTACTCCAGACACTTCCAACAGGAGCCACGTACACACTCCAGCCTGTGGCTTCTCTTCCACCACTTCAGCAAGGGACTCAAAGCGTTGCCACATCCATTGCAAATTGCAGCAGCTCTGCATCTTCAGTGCCGTACTCACAAGCCTGCTATCCAACAGGTATGAAAAAAAATATCTGCATTTGCTTTTCAAAAATAGATTTTAAAGTGAGACTTTCAAATATTTTTCTACAATACTCCGCCATGTGTATATCTCAAGTGAGAATTAGAAAGTGTCAAGTCTAAAAGGAAGATGGACCTAAAGCAAAAGGAGTTTCTGTTTGGTATTCGTGTCCTTTCTCTAGATTTTGTGTGTCCCCTGGTGATTTTCTGGATAGCCTTTCTGTTGAGGTGAAAGGGCGAGGAGAAGAACATTTGTCCAAAACTAGTCGGTGTGAGGCTAACTTTCATTTTTGTTTTTTTAATTAAGCAAAACTTGGACAATGATATTAAAGCACTGAGACCTTGTTAAGAAGTAGTATCGTAGGCCTTGGTCTCATGTTTTTCCAGGTTGAGGTTTTAAACTCAAAGATCAGTCAAAAGTATTGTGCAGAACAGGGGTCCTCAAACTTTTTAAACAGGGGGCCGGCGTGCGGATTAGATGGCAGGAAGTCATCTGCAGCTGCTTGGTTTCCCCCTCCAACCCCCGGCGGGGGTGGGGGTGGTGTGGGGGTTCTGTAAATACGGGGGGCTGGATTGAGGACCCTGGGGGGCCATATCCGGCCCGTGGGCCGTAGTTTGAGGACTCCTGGTGTAGAATATTTCATTCTGCTCATACTATTTTTGTATCTGAATTTTTTTTCTTGCTTAGCTTCTTTATGTTGTATTTTTTGATGCACTGAAGACTAGAAAGTACAAAAGTCTTGGCTCCTTTCTTTTTTCTAAATTATTTCTGCCACAATTGTCAGTCTCACTTAATCACTCAATTACAAAATAAATCAGTCTCACTTAAGTGTTTTTATTCTTCAGAAGAGGAGTTGAAGCAAATTACTGTTCTTTTCCTTGCCCTTACCTTGAATGGGAAAAATCACATGATAGGGTATTTTCTGGGGAGTGGTGGTGTATTTGTTGTGGGTTTGTGGTGTTTTTTTTAATTTCCCTAAAACTTCTGAAATTCAGAACAGTGACTCTTGCCTTGAACAAACTAAAGCTCAGTTATTATTCTTTCCTTCTGCCTGCTCCTCCTTTGGCAGCCGCACCTTCACAAAGACAGCTATCTATCCGTGTTTAGAAATCCTACACAGTGAAATCATTAAATCTTTTGTGCATCTCTTCTGAGACCTCTGCTGAGAACATTTCAGACAATAATCAACAGTTCCCGTAACGTCATTTTTGTCAAGGAAGGGTTCTGAGGAGCTGGGCATTTCTTGTAGACACACTTAAATGTTTAAGAGACAGGCAACTTCTGCCACGTGCGCCTTATGCAGAGATTACTGCGGTGGCCAGAGTGTGGAGCCTGCCTTACCAGCTGCTAACTATTAAGTCTTCTCCCAGGAGCAGGTGTCCTGAGAATCACAGAATGGTTTGGGTTGGAAGGGGCCTTAAAGATCAGCAAGTTCCCACCCCCCTGCCGTGGGCAGGGACACCTTCTATTAGACCAGGTAGCTCCAAGCCTCATCCAGAATACTTGCTTCATTAAGGTGGGAGGTGGTCCCCGCTTTGCGTCTCTATTGGTACAGAGCATAGGCTGAAACTCATCATGATGAATTGTAGTTGTCTCTGTCTCAGCTAAGGCCCCAGCCCTCTCCCGTAGTCAAGGGAAGGAAAGGGGCGTCTCGGGTGCGATTCACGTAGCTCGGTTTAGAGTTTGTCTTGGGGTAAGATTACTGGTGTCCTGGAAGTGCCTGTTTTGAAGTACTGCCTGCAGGGGAGCTGAGGGAGACCAGCGTAGATTCAGACATGAATATGGAGATCTCTCTCACTGGATGACGCTCCTTTTGCTTTAAGTTTAAAGGACAACTTGGCTATGTTGCTCAGGTAGAATCTTCTGGGGTGGGAGGTGGGTGTGAGAACGCAGTGAAAACATACCAAATTTTGCAAGGTGTAATCAAAACTAAAATACAGAAACTTAGGGAACCTGAGGCGTTTGAAACCTCCAGTGAATTAATTAGCGTTTCTGAGAGTGTAAGTGACATTTCACTGGAGTATGATAAATCTTTTAATTTTCACTGTCACTCTAGGACTGTCTCAGTGGTTTTACTTCTGTGCCTGTGTATCTGTTAATCTCTCCGCTATCCTTTCTTCTATATATTATACAGAATGCTGAAAGCGTGTTTCTTCATATGTCCACATGAAAAAGTCTGGTTTCCTTCATCATGAGAGCACAGCAGCAAGATTAGTTTGTTTGGAAAGTGATAGTTAACCTTAAGATACGTATTTAGTAAGTGAGAGAACTAAAGAATGTATGTTCAATCTTATGCTTGACTCTATTCATTTCACTTTTGAAGTCCCATTAAATGAAATCAAAGTAGAACTTTGTCAAAAGATTTCTTTTTGTGTGTATTCAAACTTGTTTGTTAACTTCCGTGACAAAAAGATTTCCCTGGTTTTTCATTATGATTCTTATTGAAAAGTCAGTAACATAAAATATGCTCATCTAAGTCTTTTTTTTCCCCACTAGCCTTAGACCATAATTAAAGGATTTAGTTCTGTTTACTTTCAACTATCTGCAAAACCTTTGACAGTAGTAGAATCGCATCAAAGAAATGCGTTGAAGCTTTATTATCCGAGAGTGTCTAATAATGAAAAATCAGTCATGGAGACCATGTGAGACATATTAGTTATTGGTGCCACCTGACAGTGCAAGTCCAGTCGCGCCTTTTGAATGCATCTGTGCCTGTAGGGTTCATTTACATAAGAAGACCTTTCTGGTGAGTGGTAGTTTAGGAGTAGTCATGATATTCTTCGGAATGATACACTCTTGGTTAAGATAATTCATTTTCTTTGCAAGTCTTAAAATTCACATGGTTACAAGTGTGTATGAACACCTAGGCTCAGCTATGTGAATACGCTTTCTGTGGTGTATTGTGACAAGAAACTCAAGCAGCCAAATCAGAGAGGTGATACTAAGACACAAAAGACTCTGATTATGAAGTTTCTGCATGTATGTATGTGTGTGTGTTACCAATTTTACAATATATATTTTTAATGTATTTATACATATCTTAAATATTTTTAAGATTAAGAAATTGGTCTTAAAATGACTTGGGAGGTAACAATAAATTTCTGGAATTTCGTTTACTGTGTGATTATTGAAATGTTTAATCAAAGTAAGCAATAGAACTCTGCACACCAGACAACAAGTTCTTGCAGTCTGACAGCTGTGTTTGAATTCTTGCAGCCACACCACAGAGCTGTTCAGCAGCAGCCCACACAGATCCTCTGGCTGGCTCCGCTGGTCCTGCTGCTTCAGCGTGCACCCACGACAGCTTTGTCCAGGTGAGCGTAGCCTACTGAAAGGAGGTGAAAGCGAAGGAGACTGTATGAATGAACTGCAGGTTTATACACTTGTGAAATTAAGGATATAAATTTGAAAATGGATCTGCTTGATAAAGTGAAAGTGATGTGGTTTACAAATACCTATTTCAAAGAACCACTGAATGTTAAACGGGTAGTTTTGTAATTCAGGTTAGGTTTCAGGGTAGCAGCATAGTGGATGTCCTCATCAGTGGAGTGTTTTTGCTTGACTTCACCAGAATCACTTTTAGTTAATGAGCCTGCATTTGTATTTGAAGAATGTTCTTGCCTGGACAAAAAGAGATTCTTTAATATTATGAAAATACTGAGAAGCAGCTCCACTTCTTTGTCTCAGATAGTTTCCTGCAGTCCTGAGTTTGATTTGATGAACGAGAAAAACTAAGGTGACTTTTTGGAATGGGTCTCACCTCAGAGATCTCTTATTAAAGATAACTCCAGTCTTCCTGTAAAATGCGTTATGTAATTCTAGTGGAAACTGCACCTTATTTGGAGGGCCTGGCTTATCAGATATCAGAAGATCTGAAGTAAAAATGCAAGAGCTTCCTTTTTTATTACAGCATAACGCATATACTTTTTTCCCCTCACAGAGGACAAGCGAAGCAAGTTATGCTTATGCGTGTTGAAAAAGGGTTGACCTACCCAAGCTTGATCATCCAGTTTCCTGTCTTGCAAATATCAACCTTTCTCTTTTATTCGTGACTTCTTTTAAAAAATAAGCTTATCCAAGATGGGCAGGTTATGGCCAGGATAACACGTTAGTGTAAGGCTATAAATAGCCAACAGCCAGTCATGCCGTCGATATTGTAGTATTTGTTTTTCGCACAGTACATCTTTGTCCTCTCACTTTGATTGTGAGCTGCTTTTTTCATCCAGGACATGAGGATCCGTCTGAGCGATGGGCAGTCACAATTAAATAGCTTATCTCGGAAGGCCGAGATCCATGGGATAGTAAATCATTCCAAAGGAGTTGTCAAAGGTGGTGTTGTGGCTAGATTGAAGGATAATATACAGTGTCCAAAGGGTCTAGTAAAAATCAGTTGTTTGGAGAAGCAAGTCCGTGGGCAGTGTGTGGAGTCAGAAGAGCTTTAGGCCACTTGCTAGTGGTTGCTTTGTTTCCTGGAAACCCCCAGCAAAAAGCTGCCGAGCATCTGGGCAGACTGCGGGAAGGCGATCCTCTGCGTGAGAAGGCCAAAGGCGAGCAGTGCCCTGTATCAGTTCCACCAGGTCAGTAACCGGCTGTCTCTGAGCAGGGTAACACAACTATCGTACCGTGTGGATCAACGGGACTTCTAGAGATTTCTGAGTCTTAGCATAGCATAGGTCATTTCTCCTGGAACGTGGTGACAGGCTGTGCAGGTGGTACAGAAGACAGCAGTTTGCCTGCGGTTCTTGCTGAGCTGTGGGGAATAATCAGTTTGCCTTTTGTGTGTTCTGGGGCATATACTTCCCCAGACTTCTGCTGGGGGATGTGGCAAGCTGCAGTATTGAGCATCCTGCCCTGTTGGTGTATTGATCATCCATCAGTAATCACTTGCACAAATCCTCAAAAGTGGTAAAATTCATCAGCCCTGGCTGACTAAGCATTTTTATTGTTCTTCACAAAAAATAGAACTATTGCATGGTATATTTCCTATCGTTCCACTCAATACCTTCTACCAGTTGCAGGAATTCAGTGCAATGCTGTTGAAGCGTGGTTTGCGGGGCGCTTTAGGCTGTTTGGTCCCGCTGTGTGCTGCTAGGTAGGAGTGGCAAAGCCTATACGAAACTGCTGGACCAGTCCCGAAGACAGCAAACCGTATCGGCGCGCTAGTAGTCAGCAAGCTGGTTACCAGCCCCGTTTCTGTTGGATCCAGACGGTGCTTTGTGGTCTCAGAAGGAAAAGCGGGCACTCTTGGACAAGGAAGCCTAAACCTTGTGCTGTTCCTTACTGGGTCTTGCAGAGAGCATCGCTTTTAAGTTTAGGAGAGATTTAAGACAGGTGGAGTTTCTGGGTCTTGGAGGCCAGCTGCTGGGCTTGTACAGTACACACCTGAGCTGCTGAAAGTGTTAGGTGACCCTGACTGGAACATGGGCAGACCAGGCCGGTAACTTAACTGGTTGGTTGGCTGCAGTTTGCTCTCCAGAAAAAGCTACAGAGAATTACTGCGTGGAATGGCAAGGGGACATAGGTGGTTATACCCAGACATGGTGGCTGATGATGGTGTATCTCACCAGGTTTCTGAAATCGGGGTTTCAGAGGTTTGTATTACACTCTCATCACGGTTGGTTACAAAACAGGGAGCTCAGGTACAACTTCTTACCCATTTTTCATTTGGGTTCTCTCAAGTGGGGTTTGGATTAGTGTGATGAATCAGTATCGTTGGGTAGGAATGAGTCTTTTGAGAGACCTCCTGCTATCTTCTGCAACAGCAGTGCTGGCAGCTCACAACCATTAGCTCAATACTTCCCCACTGCTTTTATCATAGATGTGAACTGAGGCTACATATTGGATTTCAGCGATTTTTTAAATTTTTCTTTTCCTGCCCCCACCTCGTTTTGTTTTTTTTTTTTTAATGGCAGCCCTGCTGTTTGATTATTGCTATTACCATGGTTATTAAGCTGTCGGTATTTCCTTGTGGAACTGAAGCGAGAGGTAACGGGAAGAAATAAACATGCAAGAAAAAAGAAGAACTTTCTGACCTTAAAAGCAGTCCTAAGTAGTTTGCTTTTATTTGTAATAAGGAATGATAATCAGCCATGTTATTTCAAAAAGAAATCAAGTCTGAACTAATTCCGATTGCCCAAGCACTCAAGCCAGATTTGTGTAGTCCTAGCGGTCCCTGAAAAGGTGTGGTTGTGCTTTAATTCCTGCACACGCTATGCTAATCTTGTAAGTGAAATGCCCATCTTCTCTTTCACCACTTCTGCTAAGTCAGACCATTTTTCCTCTTGAGCTTGAATGACCAGCAAGCTATTAGTCTTTCAGGCCCTGACTTCTCAATCTTTTATCGGTTTTCCTTGTTTTGTTGCTGCCTCCCCCCATCCTTCTCCAGGTGAACTAAAAGGATTTAAATTGTACCTTTGCGTGGCCCCTTTCTCCTGTTGGAAATACACACGAGATCCTGTAGTGCATCCAAGAGGACAATATGTGCTGTAACAGCTTCAAGCTGAGGTCCCCTAAGAAGAGGCAGAAAAAGATTCAGTATGGGTGGGTTGGTTCATTGGTTTTTGGCAGGGATGATCTTATTCCTGGACGGTTCGGTAACCCAGACCTTACTTAGAATCCTGACTACTTATGACACTAAACAAGCAAAGCAACAGGAAATGAAACACCTTATTAACATTTTAAAAAAATAGAACTGAAAAAAAAATCAAATGAGAGGAATAATGTTTGAACCTATCTCATAAAAACATAAAGGTGGCTTAGCCTTTAATGAAAAGATTTTGCTTAACAACCTAAATTTCTCAAATTCCAGGTTTTATTTCCCCCTCCGTTTCCCCCCACCCTCCACAGTTTGTGGCTATCTGCAAACTGGCACATCTACACGAATCCACACTAGGACTTGCCTTCACACACCCAGGAGACAGGATCTCATCTCTTTGTGGTATCTCCATCAGGGAGAGACCAAGTCCTTCACTGGCATTTGATCTGATACGGCTTTCCTAGTAGGTGATCCTGTAGCTTCCTGTTCTCTAATTTACTCGTCTCTGGAAGTAGCTTTTCATTAACCATGAGCTCAGCTAAAAGGTCTAAGGATAGTCAGGCACTAAGGACTACTCCTTCATACTGGATCCCTTCCAAAAGAAGGCTGTATTTTAAATAGACCTGAGTTTCTGTTCAACATCATTGTATGACTTGTATTTGTCAGAAGAAATGACCCTTCTAGTGTCCTTTGACTGAGTCACCTCCAGAAGAAGTAGCAGTACAGACACTGGCTGTTAAAATGTCATCTGTCATTTCACTTGGGTAGGACTTGCTGCTTTGGAAAAACTCTTTCATTGTCTTCATTCTGTTTTAAAGGTTACTTGATATATATGAATGCTACTAAAAAAATCATCACTGGATTGCTGATTGTGTCCTGTCGTCCTGTGATGTCATTACAGTGAAAAATTTTAGTAGTGTTCAGGCCTGATCTGTGATGGCAAAGGCAGAGTCTCTGTAGGTTCTACAAGGAGTGTTTCTGACCTGAAATTCTGTTGGGTTTTTATGCAGATCGATGCAGACTTTGAGTTGTGCCTCTGTGGGACACTGTCATGACCGGAGAGTCCAGATGTGAGGCTGTGACAGGCAGGGCAGTTTTGCAGTATTTGCTTTCACCGGTATTTGAACTCCCACTCATCCTGGGACTGGGGCATCCCTGGGGGGCACCCCTTGTGTAGATGTGCCTATGGACAATCACTTGAGGAGGAAAATGGTATTACTGGTTAAGAAGCGGTGAGCTCCTCAAGTTGTGTTGTCCATATGCACATTTACAGCATATGGACCTTTCTCTTTTGCTTAAAAATGTTGCAGTTTATACTGATTTTTTTATATAACAGCAACAGGAATGCTTGAGTTTTAGAAGGAACTGAAGGCAGGTGGATTTTCTCTCTCATTTTCTATTACGTATGTGGCACGTGAAGAGGGTGGTTCTAGTGTACCCCCACAGGTCCTACTAAGACCAGAAGTCTCTGATTTGAATGCTTGGGTATATTTAACACCTGCAGTGCAAAGGGTGTGCAGACAATGCATCTGCAGGCATACACCAGCTCCTAGTAAGTAACCTTCTCTCCAGGATAGACCATGAATAGAAGAAAGGAAACGTGCCAAGAGTAAGGTGGTTAATGAAAACCAAGACAAAGCAGTAGCTTTTTTCTTTTTTCTTCTGGTTAAACTTGCTATTTTAACTGAGAATAACGGACAATCTTTCAAGCTTTTGGATAAATGGATAAACAGAATCAATACACATCCTGTCACGGTAATTTTTTGATACAAAAGCTCACTGCATTTTGTTTTTTCCAGAATCCTCCAATGCAGTCATCTTACGAAGCTGAACTGATGCCGTCTGACTGGCTATGTAATATATCTGAAGAAAACAGGAAGGCAGAAGTCAGTCTTGAAGCCACGTTTCAGGTTGCCGCTGAGGTGCGTTCATCATGCAAAGCTGAAAAGGTGGAAGTGGCACCTGTAGAGAGCCAGTATTCGATCCTGGAGTTTAATGGAAATCAGGCACTGCCTGTTAATAGTTACACACCTTCTTCAACTGAGGAAAGCCAGCTGGAACGTCTCACTCCTGTAACTTCAGACACATCATTTCTGGTGGAAGCAGGTGGAGCACTGGATTTGTCTCCATTACAGCCTTCTGACATTCTTTGTGCTGCCGATACCACTCTGTCTATAGAAACTGCTGCTAAAATACTACAAGAACTTCTGACCACACAGGAAGCAGATGAAAAATGGAGCAAAGAACCAGATCACCGCCCAGCTGAGTTCTCCCTCATGTTTTTTGAGGAAGAATTGTTCAGTCCAGAGCAGGTAAGGGGTAAGGAGAGGTAAACCAACATCTTTCTTGAGGTAACTATATTTGATAGTAATGCTAGGGTCTGGACTGATAGCTTTTCAATATTCTTGCCTGCTTAAGAACTGAAGGCTTCTTTAATTAAGCTTTTAATGGACAGTGAAGGGTTTGCTTGGTAAAGCAAGGTATAAAAAAGAAGACGGAATGAAAAAGTATCCCATGTTTCCCATGTTAACGAGCATGACATGTGTCAGCCTGTTGGCCGAGTTAGGGTGCTCATTTGCATGGGAAACATGCGTAGTGCAGGTGTATTCGTGGTGATGAAGTGGATGCTTTTTTAAGTTGTAACATACCATCTTTAATCTCCAACAAAGAAGAGTATTTTGAGAATTGCCGCTGGAGGCAGATTTTTGCTTAAATTTAGATAAACGGTTAGATTGTTTCTGATAAATAGTTGTTAAGTTCTGTTTTCTGTGGAAAGTATAGTTTATTGACATTTGACTGGTATAAAGCATCTTCACTGGTTTATACTTTGTGGTGTACAACAAGTTGTAATTGTACTTCAGTCTACCTGTACCTGGTCTTCCCGGTATGTAAAATTGTAAGTCTCATGAGGGGTGAGGGGCATTCTAGATGTTACTCTGTTAAGGCAGCAAATGCGTGCTCTGCTTTTTTTTTTGTTTGTTTGTTTTGAAAACAAGGTAAGCTCAGGAGATTGACTGCATCTGTTTCTGCTGCATGAGACCTACCTTGCATGTAGGCACTCAATCTCATTTTTGTGTGTGCATTGAAGCTACTGTTTTATTGTTCTGTCGGTAGCTTGACGCCTTCACTGAAGTTTCTAGATTGGGAATCATCAGCTGGCGCAAACCTCCCATTGTTGCTTTCAGCGTTATAAAGATTAGTCCTCTTCCTCTTGGGTATCTTTCTAGAAAGGGATGCGTATTCTGATCAAGCCTCTGCATAGCTCAAGCCTAGACTAGACTGTTCTGCTCAGTACCGTGTAGGGAAGAGCACATCCCTGTGCTAGTGCATAGAGTTGGCAGTACTCCTTAATTGGTGCCCACTCATTATATTAGGTGTTGACCGCACTTTAAATGTTGTCAGTTTTGAGAATTTTTGAACTGCATTTTTAGAATGATAGGTTGTCCCTTGTTGAAGGCCTTTGGAGTCCGTGACCCAAACTTCCTTGTCAAGAACCGGGGGAATTAAGCACATGAACCACGTAGTTGTTTGGGAGGGAGGTTTTGTATATTTGTGAGAATCCTGGTTAAATAACTGGCCTCATTTTTTGAGCAATTGAAAAGCAATTCAGGGAATGTTCAGCGTTTTGTTTGACAGATTCCCTGTTTCTGATAGAACTACTCTTCAACTAGTCTCCTCCTCCCAAACTCGGGAGAGGGAAGGTTAACTTAACACCCTGCTTGTCCAGAGCCTGGGGTCATGGCAGGTGCAGAACTCTCCAGAGGAGGCTTCTGTGCCTGTACTCCTCACATCAGGCTCCAGCACAGTTTTCTTCCTCATCCCTGAATCTGGAAGCACTCAGGCTTTCAGTGCCTGTTGGTACCATGTGTTTTAGAGCAAGCTTATGACAGAATAGTGGACGTGCACAGAAGACCGCTCTATTCCTCTCTATACAAGCAGAGGGGGAGCAAATTCCTCCACCGTTCATACAAGAGCATCAGAACAGGTCTGCTGGGTCAGATCAAAGGTTTGTCTTGCCCAGCGTCAAGTCTCAAAACAACAGCTGTAACCTGATGTGTAGGGAAGAGCAAGAACAAGGAGCGCAAACAGAGCAGGGCATTCCTGCTTACACATTCCAGCTACTTTCAGCCCAAAGACTTGCGATGATACCATGTACTTCATCTCGGGTTTCTGCTCTGTGGGCTGAAGTCAGCCCTTGAAACTGTCGGTTTTAGCATACGGGACCTTTTGACCAAGCTGGTACTGTTCTGTTTTCTGTTCCGTTCACAGTATTTCCCAGCATTTAATTACTCTTGTGACCAGCACTGAGCCTTGAACTGTCTTCCTCATAGAAGTAACAGTTTAGTAGAAACCTGCTTTATTCTGCTTTCCCGATTTCCTAAAAGACAGCAAATTAAAGAGCAGCTCTTTACATGAAAAGAGTTAGTACATTCAACAGTTCAGATCCAGCGTTGTCCTCTTAGCCTCAGTGAATTTCTGTCCTAGACTTCTAGAGGCTTTGGCCTTCAATGGGCATCTCTTATTCCACTCCTACTCCTAAGAAATGTTTTATTTTCTTGTTAAAGTGGAAATAGAACATTTCTGTAATGCTTGATCAAGAGGAATTTGCCTCCGATTTCGTTCAGTCTCCTTGGCAGCATACCTATGTGAAGGCTGAAACGCTTGCTTTCTTTGGGGAAGGTTAATCCAGCAAACCCCATTCATGCGAGTTGCTAATTTTAGTGCCTCAGCTTCCCATCATGGTTCCAGCTGGGTATAGGTATAGTCCAGTCAGTGTCTCGTAAGTCATGTAAGTAGTGAGATGCAGCAGTTTTGGCGTTTTTCAGTAACTGAAGTGAAAAGGCAAAACTTTCACGTCTGTCAGCTTTGGTAGCTTTGCTTGATTCTCTGCCAAACAATGCTTCGGACTCTGAAGTTGCAGAAGTATTAGACCTGAGTGGAGGGTCTGTCCACAGGTGCGGTGAATCCATGGTCAGAAACATGCTCGCTTAAAAGACCAAACAATAAAAAAAAGGGATAGCTTGGGAACCAGACTTGTGTGGGCTAGGCTGATGCTGTTAGGATGAAAATGGTATTATTACCTATTACATTAGATTACTGAAGAGTTGGTGTGTAAGATTCTATAAACACAGTGATAAAAAGAAATCTGAAAGGGGTGCTGTGCAGTATGACTGCTCTTCAGTTTCCACACACGCAGCTGTGAGGGTTAAAATTGGACACAGCATTGGAAGTACAGGTTCACCAGTGAGGAGGAATGAAATTTCCTCAGTTTGCTGGCCACGCTCGTCCCGGTGTAGCCCAAGGTGTCGTTAGCCTTACTGGGCACTGCAGCATCCCCAAGTCCTTTGCAGAACTGCTAGTTAGAGTGTCTAGACTACTTTCACCACGTAGGCTAGTAACAGTGTCTTAATAATGGTGATCCCAATATGCATGTTATTTGTTTTTTCTTTATCAGACACCGCAATTTGGTTTCTACATCCCCTGCCTGGTATTGCTTTTCATTATTCTCTTCTTTTTAAATAATGAAGTTTGCAGAATTGTTTCTAGAGCAGTTGTCCGGTGGAATATCCAGTTTAGAATGCTTACCTGAGAAATCTTCCTTTCTCTCACTACTTGATGAAGGCTGCTCACTAATTTTTCTAGAACTTGCTATTATGTAAATGTCGCCAGGAATAGAGAAGTCATCATCACTCATGAGACTTGGATTCTAGCTGGTGAAGGTAGTGACCTACAGCCTGCCTTCCTTCTTTGTTTTTGTGCCTGGGGAGGGGTTGTGGTTCAGACATCAGACAAAAGGCACTGCTAGCCACGTGTTTTTCACGTGGCCTTGTTAACAGTACTAAAGCAATACATCCAGACAGCACATTTCAAAGAGGAAAAAAAGAGTCAAATGGGTATCCAGCAGGTGCAGGAGGTGTGTGGGAGGGAACTAGTTCTCCCTGGAGTACTCCATTACTGTATTTGCACAGGCCTTTTTGAATGTTATTATACAACTTTGTCAAGCAATGTATGTGTGTTTCTATTGATACGTATACACATAGGCTGTTATATACTCAACATTGAGTAATGACAGACTCAAGGTGGTGAGCGTGATTTTTGGAAAGACTATCTTATTACCAAGTGTGACCTCTTGTCTTCTGTAAACTCACACATAATGGTTTTCAAAAGCTTTTTTTCCCCTTAATAGAAGGAAGCATTGCAGGCTCTGAGCAGTCATTCATCTTTAGGTTATTGATGGATGAGATATTTGCAGAAGAGATGGCTATTCTAGAACAGGTGATACTGTGAAAATTTTTCTGTCTAAAGGTAGATTCCAGGTGCTTAACTTTGGGCCTGTACTGCCTCAGTGAAAATGAAACAGAACTTGGTTGTTCGGGCCTTTTTTTTTTTTTTTTTTTTTTTTTTTTTTAAGCTACAGGTTTTTGCCACATGATCATGGAAATGTACCGGTTTGCCAAATGGTTGCCTGCAAAATACATGTAGAGCAGCAGCAGAGGGCTCTAAAAAGCAAGCAACACATTATAACTTAATGTCTTAACGACTGGATGGGGTGGGGTGAGATTCCCAACCAGAAATGTGTGGTTCACATGTGGTTCTGCATCACACAGCTCTGTCAAGTTGTTTGAGCTAGATCTGTCATTATTATTACACGTGCTGGTAAGAATGAGTGCACCTGTATTTCTTGTAGCTAGTTTAATAACTGAGGGAAAAGTTCAGACTGTGGGGACATGTACCCTAACTTTGTGTATTCTGGTTTTCTGATCTCATATTTTGCTTAATAAGATGTTTTGTAAGAGGTTGTTTCAATTTAGCAACCTTAATTCTGAGTTAAAAACACTTACTATGTCAACTGTTTAGGCAGTGTTCACCACCTGTTAGATGCCCTTTTGGAGTGGAGAAGAATAGCTTTTATTTTGTTTTATTGGTTTTATATTAGTTTTATTATAAGATAACATTGAGTGATCTTTGGTTTTATTTCTTTTGTTGTTGTGTTGTGTTTTTTTAAGGAGAATACTAGTGTTAAAAGTGAATCCAGGACATCGGAGACAGAAGAGAGACAATTCACTTCAGGAGCTGAGCCTGTGAACGAATCTGTAGAACAGACAGATTCATCTGTAAAATCTTTCTCCCGGAAAAGACGCAGTTCAGACACAGGCAACTCTCTCGGTAAGAAAGATTCTACGTTTTCTCAGAGATTACGGTGACAGCTGCTCTGAAACTAACTATTACAGAAAGGGGAGAGTAGAAGAATTTACTTGTTGTCTGCCGTGTAAGTACCTCATTGTTCCTTCAGTTAAAATACTAAACTTGTACAACCTCTTAGTGTACTTACCAACACACTTCAATAGAGACACTTATGATGTGGGCAAGGGTATAAATTATGTAAGTAAATAAAACTTGAAGTTCTGGGAGTTGTGCCAGAAACCTGGATGTCACAATATTGAGATTAAGTCCATAGATGTGTTGGCTGGAGGGCGACAGTGCTGTGAAGGAAACACTGAGTAATGAGGTAACTATGGAAGTTCCAGGGGCAAAAACCACCGAACTGATGAAGCTAGTGTAGAAGTCTGAACTCTTTGTCTCTGATCACTGAATACATTGTACCAGTCTGGTAGTGTCCTGAAGCACATGAGAAAAACAAGCCGCAGAGTATCTGAGGCTAAAAACTTCACAAATCTAGTAACTAAAGGGAAAACCTAAATGTCCACAGATTAGAGAGACATAAGAGGACACAAAAAGTACTTGGGATCCATTCTAGAGGGGAATTTGGTTCAGCTTGCAAGTCTCTAAGAGGCTGTTTCCCTCACAGCTGTTCATCAAAGAGCCAATGGTAGAGTTTGAAGAGCTGTTGCTCACTTCAAAGGGTAGTTTCTAGATTCCAGATCATGATGCTAGTTAATAGTTCAGCTCATAATGCCCATCAGTTTCAAACATTTAAGTAAGGAATAAAGTCTTTCTGTCAGGAAGCTGAGAAAAAAGGTGGGATGCCACCTTGAAAAAAGACAAGCTTTTGTTTAAAACACATAATTGAGAGTTCTTGTTCAATTACTTCCTGGTATCACAGTTAACTAGCAAACTTCTCAGCTTTCATATCTGAAGCAAAACATCTGCTTAACGTGCCAGTTGTAAAGTTATGTACAGGAACATGTTGGAAAGTATTCCCATGGGATTGTTCCACAGGGATGAAACACTGTTATGCTAACGCTAATTAGCAACAATTGGCATAGTCTGCTCTCTGGGAAATGTGACGGTCATCCAGGCCTGCATCTCCACGGTTGTACCTTTGAGGCTTGGTGTGCGTGTTAAGGGTAGAGATAGACAGCACAGCTGAGCCAAACGTGATCAGGCTCAAGCTAGCCCAAAGTCAGTTGGGTGCGTGATAGAAGCCTCCAAGCTGGCGTAGCCTGTCGGCTGCATGTCAGCTGTAAGCCTGAAGTAGGCAGGCTCAAGTGCAAGCTGACTTCTGCTGCTCTGACTACACCTTTGTCTGTCAGCACCTCCTGTCCTCTGTGAGACTTTGGAAACAACTTCTTTTTTAATCTCTCTGTGCTAAAATGCATCACGATGATTTCCAGGTGTTTCTTAGCAACTTGCCCTCTGAGTGTGATGGAGTCCTCTCTGTTTTCCTGTTTTCCTTTGGGCACTCCTTTGCAAGTTTTCTGAGCCTGCACTTTGATACATACACCCTGCTGTGAAAAAGGCTCTTCTTCCATCTATTTCAGTAGGCTGTTTTTTTCTATGTTAATGTCACTTTTCTTTAACATCACTTTTCTTTGTTACGCGGTGACACCAAGTTCTAGATACCACACAGCAAGAGCCAATATAATGTGGTACATTTCAGTGACTGGGAGCAGCTCTGAGCCCAACCCAAGGTGTTAATCTGTAAAAACGCACCAAGAATCAAACCCCCGCCTTTGTGGAGAAGGCATTGCTTCCCTCCAAAGAGCTGGACTGGACTTCTTTGCATTTCACAGCTGTTCTGTAGCAAGAAAAGACAAGCATCTTTTCACTAAAACACCGTCCCCAGGGTTTCCCTCCATAGCTGCCAACCCATCTCTGCAGCACCATAAATCACTGAGATGGGTTATCTGCTTCCTTCAAATGGAAAACCAATGTATTTAACCAGCCTTCTCAGCTAAATTCTAGTTTACCAGTTTTAAGACCGTTCTGCCGAGCAGAATCTAGACGAAAGGTGTCTCTAGTTCATTGTCCTGTCTCCAACAGTGTCTTCGGCATTTCTGTACCATTAAGCAGAAAAGGCCTCAGTAACCTTCAGTTGATTTTTAGAGTCCCTTTTTGAAGCTGTGCAAACATTTAGCATCCACTGTGGTTTTTGTAAGTTAATGTCATTAATGCAGATTAACTACACAGCGGGTGAAGAACCCTCCTCTTCAACTACTTCTGAGTCCTCCCGGGAGCCAGAGTCTGCTACAAAGGGTGCAGAACTTAACTCGGCGCTAAAATACATCATTGCAAATGATTACGGGCTGTGTCGTCTGTTCCCTTCCCACTCTTTTTCTTGAGAAGCGATGGGTATGGTGCTCTAGCTCCTGCCATGTTTATCACACAGAGGTGCAAGGAATGGTTCACCTTTCAGGGACTGCTTTTTTTCAGCCCCAAGCTCGCTCTTAGGACATAGATTTGAAGGTGCTGATGATGCATCTGCTTTTCCCACTACTTTCTAGCTGAGCTCGTCTGTTAAAATGGGAGTTTTGAAATAAATCTGTCCGCTTTTGTTGGCAGCATACACACTTGCAACAGGAGTCCTTTTGGACTTCACAAAGGATTGAGAGGAACTCTGTAAATACTTTTGAGTCCCCTTCTCCATCTCCTCTGCATTGTGCTCCACAGGTACACTCAGCTAGTGAGCACAGCTGTACCGGACCTAATATCTGTGGCTTGTGCTTCCTCTTCTAAAAGAGCACGGGAGAAGGACCAGATTCTGATGGGAGGAATTTTTGTTTGCAGCCCGTCTTTCTGGAAATAGGCATCTCAGAATGGAGCAGGGGGAATTTGTTACTTCTGGATTGAAGCATTTAAGCTGATGCTGAGACATTAAGGAAAAAAACTTTCTTTCTCGATGGCTGACCATATATTTTCTGTGAGTCGTCTAGTCCTGCAAATAATCTGATGACTGTCTCTGACTTTTTTTCTTTTTTATGCTGCAAGGTGCCCTAGACATTTACCACCCACTCCCATGCCGCTGCAGTTGTGTCACTGTGTGTTCTCTCTCATTCCCTCCAAGGTAAATAGATATCTAGGTGCAATTGCTACGGGCAAATCTTCATTCAGGCAAGGTCTCCCATGCTGTCGTCTGTTCCCTTGAACTGTTTCCTGCACCTTCCAGCCAAAAATATTGTTAACGTTCATTTAGTTTTCCTATCCGGTCACAGTGAGATCTCTTCCTACAAAGGTGTTAAGAGTTAATGTGGGGACAGGCCTGGCCCTGAACTCTCGAACATCTGTGTGAAGCCCAAAGCGAAGTTGCTCTCGGGAGTCTGAGCAGCAGCTGCTTGCTCCAGCTCAGTTGCCATTACCTTGACGTCATTATATATTCATTGAAGGCATTTCAGATTGCCTGTCCTGGCAGTCTGCTCTTTGGGATGAATGGGTGTCATACCCTGTGTCTTAACTTGCCATAATTTAGAGGTGCATTGTTACAAGCCCCCTCATTTCTCCATCCCTATGCGTTTTCAAGATGTGTTCCCAACAGAGTCTGCTTTGGCAGGAGGCAGGTGTCAGAAAGTGCAAAAGTGGTGCCTATTGGGCAGGAACTCCGTAGTACAGAGAACGAACAGAGGCTGGAAGATGTGAATGTGTTTGTTTAGAGGTTAAATTTCTTGTGGGTGATGTTTGCAGTGGTAGCGCTGTTGTGACTTTATCGGGGTACTTGTTTGCTTTCTTGACCTGCAAGATCTGGCCATACGTGGGAAGTATCTCTGTTTTGCTGTGGATCAAGGTAACTGTCAAAAAAGGAGCCTCTTGTCTGTCCTCTCTGTGAGGCCACGAGTTTTTTCTGGGATCCTGGCGCTGGCTGTGGGGTGCTTTGAGGCAATTGTGCCTTTTCTGGGTAAACAAAGGGATATGGCACAAGCAGGTCAGGCCTTTCTGTAGATACTGCCCGGGGCTTATAGTAATTAATGTTTGGCTTTTGGTATCCATGGTGGCAAAGGCATTTCTAAATAATACATACTGAAGAATGGGAGCACTTTTCTTATAATCTGCTTTGGGTTTTTATATTTAAATTTTTGAAAAATTGGAAGAATTCCTGTTTCTTTAAACAGCAGGCCTCAGGTGATCAGGTTATAGTCTGACATTGAAAGCATATTTTATAGTACCTGATAGAAATGAAATTGCTCTGTATGCTGCCAAGGGAAACATATCCAAGCACTGATAGGTGCTCAGTATTCCCTTTTCTTCCTAGATCTCCGTCTGCCGGTGGATGTACCTCGGAAGCGGGGGTGCTTTCTGGAGGACGAAATAAGAGAGTGAGAAGTGGGTGACAAATGTGCAGCAGCTGCCAGCTGGATTCCCCTGTCAGACTCCAGCAGCAGTGGAGCTTTGCCCACAACAGCCACTTTGGATCATTTCAGCTGTGTTAAAAAAAAAAAACAACAACCAAAAACAAAACCAAAAAAAACCCCAAAAACCTCCAACAAAACACAAAAGACCACACACAAAAAAGCCCAAAACAAAACAACAAAAAAACAAAAACAAAACAACAAAAAACCAACAACAAAACCAGCCCCACACCACTCTTATTTTTTGCTTTCTTTTTAACTTGGTAGGGTATTGTTTAGTAGGCCTCTTTCATTACATTTTCTACCCGTCAAGTTATAAAGCACCTAGTGGTCAGAGTAATTAATACGAAGTAATTCCTTAGCTGTTTGTATTCTTTAGATTTGGAAAGTCTGAACTTTACAGGAACCCTTAAACACTTTCTTGAGACATCCTTACTGGGAAGCAAATGGGTTTTAGTGCTCTGTTAGGAATCTGTTTCACTTATTTATTTATCTATTTAACGTTGGGAGCTACAGTATGCTCAGCATAGGTGGTGGTTGGTGCTCTCACTGTCTTTGCTTGCAGTCGTACCGTGGCCCTTTACTGGGGATCGTGTATGAAACAAAAGCATTGGAAAGTCGCAAAATTCTGGGTCTGAATGGGTCAGAGATTTCAGGAGAGCAGCTAAAGGAAAGATGAGCTAATTTTCTAAGTGATTAACCGGGAAACCTTCTTCCTTCCTGAACCAGCTCTCTGTTTCAGCAGCAAGTGTATGTATGTCACAGCTGCTGATCTTTTACGTTCCTGGGGAATTCTTCTGGTTTAATAATTTCCTTTTGATGCTAATGGTATCTGTAATGATAACTTATTTATTATTCTAATACTCTGTTCTAATTATGTCTTGAAAATATTTTTTAAACTTTTAGAGGAAGATTGTGTTTATGTTGATAGCAGATCTTAAGTTTTTAATAGCTATACATTTGTGTTCATGTTAAAATACTGTTTGAAGGATAAAGGGGGCACATCCTCTACTTGTGATGTTCAGGAGATCCATGTGGAAGAGCGCCTGAACCATCCATGTAATGGCTTCATGCGTGTTCATACGAGCCAGCCCTGAGCAAAACGCACGAGAAGGGAGCAGAGAAGCTGTCAGGACCGCCTCGGCTTGTGTAGCTCCCAGCTGTGGCCGGGATGTGCTACGGGAGCACCAGGCAGTAAGATGAACTGAGGCGAAACCTTTCCTTACAGCTTCTGTAATGAGATCTTTCTTAACTAGTAGTAACTTCTGTAATAAGGTGGTTTGTAACAAGATACTACTTTTTTAAAAATAACTTGTGTAATAAGATGTTTTGTAATAAGGTATTTTAAATAAGTAGCACCTTCTGTAATAAAGATGTTTTTACCGGCAGTCTTGTTACCGGGAGCAGGGCGGGATGTGGTTTCCCGTGTGTGCCCTGTTGTGCCCCTGCCCAGGCAGGGTTGGCCTCAGGTGATCAGGTTCTAGTCTGCCGTTGGAAGCGTATTTTGTAGTGCCCGACAGAAATGCGGTTGCTCTGTACGCTGCCGAGGGAAACATACCCGAGCCCTGCTGTGTACTCAGCGTTCCCTTTTCTTCCTAGATCTCCGTCTGCTGGTGGACGCACCTTGGAAGCGGGGGTGCTTTCTGGCGGTGACAGACGTGCAGCAGCTGCCGGCTGGCTTCCCTTGTCAGACGTGTAGCGGTGTTGCAATAAATGGAGCTTTGGCACGGCAACGGGTGTCGCATCAGTGTTCTCTCCATGTTCTCGACGACCAAGGGTGAGCGTGTCACAGCTGGAAGAAACAGCTGCTTCCTGTTCCAGCGGTTCTTGCTGACACGTGTATCACCCAGCGGCCGCTGCCCGGCGGAGCAGTTCCCAAGCCGGCGGCCCGCTCTTCCTTTGCGCCATGTCCCAGTTCCTGCGGGGCGGCTGCAGGGGCGAGCCTGGCTGTGCGGCAACGAGCCGCCCCGGCCCCTGGCCCTTCTCTGGGACCCGCGGCAGCGGCGGCGGCTCCCAGCGCCGTGCCGGCCCGTGCGCGCTTTGTGCGCGGCTGCGGGGGCTTTGCGGGGTTTGCGGCCGTGGCAGCGAGGGGGGGGCGCCCCGCGGGGGGGCGGTGCGCGGGGCTCTTGCTGCTGCGGACACTCCGCTCCGCTGCCTGCGGCGGTGGGTGCTGCCCTTGATGCTGCTGGGGGCTCTGGGCTCCGCTCGCACCTGCCTGCCTGCTGCCTGCACGCCATGGGGACTGCCTGCTGGCTTTTAACCCTTACTAGAAATACCGACTGGGGGGGGGGAGGGTTTAAAAACAACGACCAGACATCACCAGACCCACGCAGTTTTCTTAAGCTGCAGGAAATAACTTTGGCCCAGGATTTACAGCCCAGTTTCCACCCACCCCGGCCCTGGGCTTCCCGGGCTGCAAGCACACGTTGCTGGGCCAAGTCGAGCTTCTCATCCACCAACACCCCACAGTCCTTCTCCTCAGTGCTGCTCTCCATCCGTTCTCTGCCCAGCCTGCGCTTGTGCTTGGTGTTGCCCCAGCCCACACGCAGAACCTGGCACTTGGTGCTTCTTTCCTACTTTCCGTTAGATCTAAAGATGTGGGTGACTTCCCTTCTACGGAACATGCAGCAAGAGCACTATGTCAAATCAAGGTTCTCTCTCTTTGAGTTTCAGATTTTTTTCACAGATTGGTACTTGCGTAATGGCTGCTTAGAAAAGAAATCTTTGCCCAGAGGAGCCTGCTGTGTGGCCCAGCTCTCAACAAGGTGTTCAGGCCTGGACATAACTTTTAATACCAAAGTGCAAACCAGTTCTGTTTTGATGGAGTTCTGAGAGTTCTGCCACCGTTTAGGTAACAGCATGAAACGTTGGCATGTGGCTGAACTTTGTTGATTCAATAGCTGGTAAATATTCCCTGGTCAGCCTTCCAAAAGTAATCTGCCCAGGGGAATGCAGGAGGCTTAGCAGCAAGTAAAGCAGGGCTCTGCAGGGTAGGGGGGTGGTTTCTCATTGAACGCGTCCTCAGGGAGACTGACATGTTTGAAGCAAACGGGAGGCTGGTGGAACAGGTGCACACAGCCAGTGTGCGTGTTGTAAATAGATGTTGTGATTACTAGCCTTAGGCTCTGTGTTAGCGATTACTATATCCAAATATAAAAAAATCGGAAAATATCAGAGCTGCACAACAAAGGACAGCCCTGGGAAGCACAAAAGCCGGGAAACAAAACCAGTGCATTTACAGGTACCTTAACTCCGCATCTTCACGTTATATGGTTTGCTGTTAGGTGCTGGCGAAACAGAGTGTATTACTTCTGGAAGAACTAAATTCTGCAGCAGAGTAATAATGAGTGCTGCTTATCGTATGGAGCCTTTCCCTCTTTGTAGACAAGTCAGCTAAGAAGTTAATTGTATTTGTGATTGCTTTTGCTAAAAATGGTCTGGTGCTGGAGGCTGTCCCAGTGTGCCTCCCCAGCCGAGGGCAGAGCCATGTCTTTTTGCTACTCGAACGTTGTTCCTTACGTGATAATACCGCTGTAAGGGTACCCAGTAATTCACAAGTGGAGCTGCAACCCTTTGCAGCCTGGGATCAGATGAGAAGATGCCAACAAGTGATGTTGCAAGGTGGGACAAGTGCTTGCCCCTGTGTCTCTCTCACTTTCATGCACTCTTCACCTTTGCCCTCAAGATCGAAGTCTTTTGGCCAGGAGGCTCCGTGAGGCCATGGCTGCTTCTGGAGTGCCTTGTGCTGCAGGAAAGGGGAAGAAATGAGAAGCCCTACGCTCAGTTCCTCCTCCTCCTCGCTCATAGTTCAGGAGAGAGCGCAGAACCCAGCTGGAGTGTGTGCATCCCTGTAGGGACTCTGTAACCGTAAGACTGGTAGACTTCAGAGCTTTTGGAGAGCAACTCTGAATTCATTGGGTCACAGATCTATACAACTTGACACCAAAGGTACCACGTGATCAGTTTTCTATACAAAGTATAATTTAGCTGTTAGGCAAAGCAGAAGTTCAGGTCTCCCATCTCTGGGTCCTCAGTGGAGATGTACAGCAGAGATGCAGGAGCCTCCAGGCACAATAGTGAATTGTGTAAAACGGCGCCAAGGATGCAATTAACCATTTAGCTGACTGCAGAGGCAGACGGGCACTGTATGCCAGCCGCTCCTCGTTACTACTCTCTGTCTGCACAGCCACCTTGAGAAGACCTTGGGACTATGTTAGCGAGAGAGCTCCTCACAGACACTCAGCATCACCTTGCCTTGCTCATGCTGCAGTGGCTGTCGGGGCAGCAGCGGGAAACCAGTGGGCGTTGCTCCAGCACCATGGCTGAGCGCTCAGTCTCAGGCTCTTCAGATCACGCCAGAGTGAGCCAGGAGTTTAGTTGAGGCTTGAGAAACGAAAGCACTTGTAGACGTGCCTCTCAGCTGGGAACCTTTAGGTGACGGCTGTGTAAACCCTCTCTCGGCTTTTTCTTGTTTCAAGCTAAGCTGTTTGGCTTTGCATTGTGGATGAGCACTTTTACGGCCAGAAAATAACAGAGAGGTTACTTGATGCTTCTGGATGATTGCTGTGGGCTAAATGGCATGTACTGATGGTATCAGAAGCACTTTAGCCTTGTGCTCCAAACGAATCTGGGAGTAAAAACTCAACTGATAAACTACAAATGCACCGCATACTCTGGCTTTGGGTTCTCGAGTCATTAAAAGTAAACTGAGGCTCTCTAAAGAATAATTTTGTCCACATATGTTAAAACACCATGGCACCTTCTGCCATTCCACTTTCAAGAAAGGAGCTTTTTCCTTTCCCCCCCTCCTCCCCCTCCTCCTCCTCCTCCTCTGCGGTGTGCGGCGGGCGAGAGGCGCGGGCATCTCCTCTGCCGGGCAGGCTCAGCCGGCAGCCTCTGCACTGCGAGGCCCAGCCAACTTGGGCGAGTCGCCAGAGCCCCGGCGCGGCAAAGTCCCTTCAGTCCCTTCTGGCCACCCTGTCCGGACTGCGCGGCCGGGCTGAGGAGGGGGGCGGCTGCCCCGTCTCTCCCTCCCTCCAGCTCCCGGGCAGGACAAGCAAGCCAGCACCAGTGGGAAGCGCGCACACCATCATGTCAAAGAAAAAGAAAAATGGACTCTGAGTGCGGGGTATTCCAAGAAAAGTGGACTTCCGATTATTTTTTCACGGAGTACAAAGAAAGAGCTGTTTGTCTGATATGCCAGTATTCAGTGTCTGCGTTCAAGGAATACAATTTGCGTCAACACTACGAAACTCAACATAAAGGTAAATATGATTCTTTGGTCGGACAAGTGAGAAAAGTTAAAATATTAAGACTGAAACATGGGTTGGCAACTCAGCAAAAAACTTGTGAAGCAAAAGCAGCTCAATATATCATCACTTTGAGCAAGCGATCAAGTTGCCAAGCTCATAGCATGCGCTGGCAGAGCATTCATAGAGGGAGAATTTGTTACGTGTTTCGGTAAAGCACTTAGAAGAAGAATTAAATTATTTAAACTAACCCTGGTACTGAATTGGAAATTATAATTAAAAAACATAACCTGCATTGTGGCAAAATACGTAGATACACTATTCATGGTGGGTGGGTGGGTTTTTTTGTTTTGAGTGATCTACGCAAGTGAGTAAAGTGTTTCATATGTGAAACTGTATTAGGAGTCATCTGAAAATACTGAGGAAAAATAAAACATTGTGGAGGCAATATTGAGGCAAAACCCATCACTCGGATGCCTGGAAAAGGCAAGAGCACGCCTGCAGTCCAGGCGGTGAGGCTGTAAAGAGGCTGTGTAAGGACACCGGTGATGACTAATACCTTGTCCTCTCGAGATGCAGACATGTGTGGTTTGCAGCAAAACAAAATAGCACGTCAGCACAGGATACGGATGCATTTCCACAAGTCATGCCAAAACGAGCTGGTTTGCCTTTACAATTCATTTATCAAAGCCGCGGGGGTCCCGGTCCCGGGGTCACGGTCCCGGTCCGAGCCCCGTGGTTCCCGGTCCCGGCCCGGTCCGAGCCTCAAGGGTCACTATCCCGGGGTTCCCGGTCCCAGTCTAGGTCTCGAGCCCTAGTCCGGTGAGTCCCGGTCCGAGCCCGGGGGTCCTTGTCCCGCTCCCGGTCCCGAGCCGCCGGGGACCCTGTCCTGGGGGTCGTGGTCCTGGTCCGAGCCGCGGGGGTCCCAGTCCCGGTTTCGAGCCACGGGAGTCCTGGTCCCGGGAGTCCCGGTCCCGGTCCCTGGTCCGAGCCGCAGGGGTCTCGGTTCCGAGGATCCCGGTCCCGGTCCCGAGCTGAGGGGTGTCCCGGTCCCCGGGGTCCGGTTCGGTCCCGAGCCGCCGGGGTCCCGGTCCCTAACCGCGGGGGTCACGGCTCCCAGTGGTCCCGGTCCCAGTCCTGAGCTGCGAGAATGCCGGTCCCGGTCCCGGTTTCGGTCCGAGCCGCGAGGGTCCCAGTCCCGGTCTCGGTCCAAGCCGTGGGGGTCCCAGTCCTGGTTTCGAGCTTCGAGGGTCCCGGTCCTGGGAGTCCCGGTCCCGGTCCCTGGTCCAAGCCGCAGGGGTCCGCTCCCGGGGTCTTGGCCCCAGTCCCGGTTCGAGCCGCGGGGGGATCCCGGTCTCGATCCCCAGCCGCGGTGGTCCGGCTCCCGGGGTCTTGGCCCCAGTCCCGGTCCGAGCCGCGGGGGTCCCGGTCCCTGTCCCGAGCCGCCGGGTTCCCGGTCCCGAGCCGCGGGGTCACGCGTCCCAGTCAGTGGTCCCGGTCCCAGTCCTGAGCTGCGAGAATGCCGGTCCCGGTCCCGGTCCGAGCCGCGGGGGTCCCAGTCCCGGTCCCGAGCCGCGGGGTTCCCCGTCCCGAGCCGCGGGGGTCCCGGCCCTGTCCCGAGCCGCAGGGTGTCCCGGTCCCAGGGGTCTCGTTCGCCGTCCCGAGCCTCGGGGGTTCCAGTCCTCGGGGTCCCGGTCCTGCCCGCGAGCCGCGGAGGTCCCGGTCCCGAGCCGCGGGGGTCCCGGTCACCGGGTCCCGAGCCGCGGTCTCGAGCCTCGGGGGTCCCGAGTCGCCGGGGTCCCGGTCCCGAGCCGCGGGGGTCCCGGTCCCGGTCCCGAGCCGCGGGGTTCCCCGTCCCGAGCCGCGGGGTCCCGGCCCCGTCCCGAGCCGCAGGGTGTCCCGGTCCCCGGGGTCCCGGTCGCGGTCCCGAGCCGCGGGGGTCCCGGTTTGAGCCACGGGGGTCCTGTTCTCGGTCCCGAGCCGCAGGGTGTCCCGGTCCCCGGGGTCCCGGTCGCGGTCCCGAGCCACGGGGGTCCCAGTCCCGGTCCTGAGTCGCTGGGTGTCCCGGTCCCGTGGTCCCGGTCTCGGTACCGAGCCAGCCGGGGTCCCAGTCCCGGTCCCGAGCCACGTGGGTCCCGGTCCCGAGCCGCGGGGGTCCCGGTCCCGGGGGTCTGGGTCCCGGTCCCTGGTCCGAGCCGCAGGGGTCTCGGTTCCGAGGATCCCGGTCCCGGTCCCGAGCTGAGGGGTGTCCCGGTCCCCGGGGTCCGGTTCGGTCCCGAGCCGCCGGGGTCCCGGTCCCTAACCGCGGGGGTCACGGCTCCCAGTGGTCCCGGTCCCAGTCCTGAGCTGCGAGAATGCCGGTCCCGGTCCCGGTTTCGGTCCGAGCCGCGAGGGTCCCAGTCCCGGTCTCGGTCCAAGCCGTGGGGGTCCCAGTCCTGGTTTCGAGCTTCGAGGGTCCCGGTCCTGGGAGTCCCGGTCCCGGTCCCTGGTCCAAGCCGCGGGGGTCCCGCTCCCGGGGTCTTGGCCCCAGTCCCGGTTCGAGCCGCGGGGGGATCCCGGTCTCGATCCCCAGCCGCGGGGGTCCCGCTCCCGGGGTCTTGGCCCCAGTCCCGGTCCGAGCCGCGGGGGGATCCCGGTCTCGATCCCCAGCCGCGGGGGTCCCGCTCCCGGGGTCTTGGCCCCAGTCCCGGTCCGAGCCGCGGGGGTCTCGGTTCCGAGGATCCCGGTCCCGGTCCCGATCCGCGGTGGTCCGGGTCCCCGGAGTCCCGGTCGCGGTTCCGAGCCGCGGTGGTCCCGGTCACAGGGGTCCCGGTCGCGGTCCCGAGCCACGGGGGTCTCGGGTCCCGGTGGTCTAGGTCCCAGTCCTGAGCTGCGAGAATCCCGGTCCTGGTCCCGGTCTCGGTCCGAGCCGCGGGGGTCCCAGTCCCGGTCCCGAGCCGCGGGGGTCCCGGTGCCGGGAGTCCCGGTCCCAGTCCCTAGTCCGGGTCTCGGTTCCGAGGATCCCGATCGCGGTCCCGAGCAGCGAGGGTCCCGGTCCCCGGGGCCCCGGTCGCGGTCCCGAGCCGCGGGGGTCCCGATCCAGAGCCGCGGGGGTCACGGGTCCCAGCGGTCCAGGTCCCAGTCCTGAGCTGCGAGAATGCCGGTCCTGGTCCGAGCCGCGGGGGTCCCAGTCCCGGGGGTCTGGGTCCCGGTCCCTGCTCCGAGCCACGGGGGTCTCGGTTCCGAGGATCCCAGTCACGGTCCCAAGCCGCGGGGGTCTCGGTTACAGGGGTCCCTGTCCCGAGCCACGTGGGTCCCTGTTCCGAGCCGCGGGGGGTCCTGGTCCCGGTCCCTGGTCCGAGCCGCAGGGGTCTCGGTTCCGAGGATCCCGATCCCGGTCCCGGTCCCGAGCTGAGGGGTGTCCCGGTCCCCGGGGTCCGGTTCGGTCCCGAGCCGCCGGGGTCCCGGTCCCTAACCGCGGGGGTCACGGCTCCCAGTGGTCCCGGTCCCAGTCCTGAGCTGCGAGAATGCCGGTCCCGGTCCCGGTCCGAGCCGCGGGGGTCCCAGTCCCGGTCCCAAGCCGCGGGGTTCCCCGTCCCGAGCCGCGGGGGTCCCGGCCCTGTCCCGAGCCGCAGGGTGTCCCGGTCCCCGGGGTCTCGTTCGCCGTCCCGAGCCTCGGGGGTTCCAGTCCTCGGGGTCCCGGTCCTGTCCGCGAGCCGCGGAGGTCCCGGTCCCGAGCCGCGGGGGTCCCGGTCACCGGGTCCCGAGCCGCGGTCTCGAGCCACGGAGGTCCCGAGTCGCCGGGGTCCCGGTCCCGAGCCGCGGGGGTCCCAGTCCCGGTCCCGAGCTGCGGGGTTCCCCGTCCCGAGCCGCGGGGGTCCCAGTCCCGGTCCCGAGCCGCGGGGTTCCCCGTCCCGAGCCGCGGGGGTCCCAGTCCCGGTCCCGAGCTGCGGGGTTCCCCGTCCCGAGCCGCGGGGGTCCCAGTCCCGGTCCCGAGCCGCGGGGTTCCCCGTCCCGAGCCGCGGGGTCCCGGCCCCGTCCCGAGCCGCAGGGTGTCCCGGTCCCCGGGGTCCCGGTCGCGGTCCCGAGCCACGGGGGTCCTGTTCTCGGTCCCGAGCCTCAGGGTGTCCCGGTCCCCGGGGTCCCGGTCGCGGTCCCGAGCCGTGGGGGTCCCAGTCCCGGTCCCGAGCCACGTGGGTCCCGGTCCCGAGCCGCGGGGTCCCGGTCCCGGTTTCGAGCGTCGAGGGTCCCGGTCCCGGGGGTCTGGGTCCCGGTCCCTGGTCCGAGCCGCAGGGGTCTCGGTTCCGAGGATCCCGGTCCCGGTCCCGAGCTGAGGGGTGTCCCGGTCCCCGGGGTCCGGTTCGGTCCCGAGCCGCCGGGGTCCCGGTCCCTAACCGCGGGGGTCACGGCTCCCAGTGGTCCCGGTCCCAGTCCTGAGCTGCGAGAATGCCGGTCCCGGTCCCGGTTTCGGTCCGAGCCGCGAGGGTCCCAGTCCCGGTCTCGGTCCAAGCCGTGGGGGTCCCAGTCCTGGTTTCGAGCTTCGAGGGTCCCGGTCCTGGGAGTCCCGGTCCCGGTCCCTGGTCCAAGCCGCAGGGGTCCGCTCCCGGGGTCTTGGCCCCAGTCCCGATCCGCGGTGGGCCGGGTCCCCGGAGTCCCGGTCGCGGTCCCGAGCCGCGGGGGTCCCGGTCCCCGGGGTCCGGAGGTCCCGGTCCCGAGCCTCGGGGGTCCCGGTCACAGGGGTCCCGGTCGCGGTCCCGAGCCACGGGGGTCCCGGGTCCCGGTGGTCTAGGTCCCAGTCCTGAGCTGCGAGAATCCCGGTCCCGGTCCCGGTCTCGGTCCGAGCCGCGGGGGTCCCGGTCCCGGTCCCTGGTCCGAGCCGCAGGGGTCTCGGTTCCGAGGATCCCGGTCCCGGTCCCGAGCAGCGAGGGTCCCGGTCCCCGGGGCCCCGGTCGCGGTCCCGAGCCGCAGGGGTCCCGGTCCCGAGCCACGTGAGTCCCGGTCCCGAGCTGCGGGGGTCCCAGTCCCGGTCTCGAGCCGCAGGGTGTCCCGGTCCCAGGGGTCTAGGTCCCGGGCGGGTGCAGTACCCACGTTTGGTCGCCAGGTGGCAGCAGGTCCCCACCAGCCCTGTGCTGAGCACCGGCCGGGCGAGCCCTGGGCCGGGTCTCAGCCCAGTTTACACCACCGGACCCCGGGAGTGCCCGCTGCGGCTGCGGGGTGCCCTGCGCTCTGCCCTTTGCCCACTCGCAGCCCGGGCACTCATACTCATTGCCTCCGTATGCAAAAGCATCTACGTGCCTCAAGCATTTCAGTCCTTTGCGTATGATGCGCTCTGTTTCGCTGTGGGAAACGGGTGCATCTGCTCTGTTTGCATTTGGAAGCAGCTGTTAGTAACAGCACCTTTACATTATTTTTTTACAAAAGAGAAGAGACCTTGCAAGACTGCCCTTTTTGAGTAGGGGAAAACGAGCGGTGTAAATATGTGGCTTAGGAGAAGCTCCCACTAGGTTTCCCCTTGCACCACTAAGCCATCACGAGCTCTTGTGTTCACAGCCGCTCCCCGTGACGGGAAAGTCAGCCGTTACCGGAGTGAAGGGGTGCAGAGTACGCGGCAGCGCTGAAAGGTGGCACAAGGGAGCGGGGCCTTTCCTCCTCCTGCCTCCCTCCCTCCCCCCACCCGCCCCCGCCCCCCGGCAGCGGGTACCCTCCGGCGAGGATTTGCTTTCCGCTGTGCCAGCCGGTCGGAGGGGCAGCTCGGTTGCTCCCGGCAGCGCGTCTGTAAGCGAGTGCAGCGCTCTGCAGGGCGGAGTCAGCGGCGGGCCGGGGGGCTGTGACACCGAGCGGCAGCTGCTCTGGGCCAGCAGCTTCGCCTCGGGACCGAGCCCCCCCAGGCAGCCGCTGTGGGCACAGCCCGCACCCCCCCGCAGAGCCCCGGGGCCGGCAGGCTGAGGGGAGCCCGCGGCGGCACCGAGCCCCGGCCCCGCGCGGAACGGCAGCCCAGCCCCCGCCCGCCGCAGCTCGAACGGGCGGCTGGTGCTTCTTCTCGTGCTGGTGCTTCTCACTTTGCCCCGGTAGCCGTGCGGAGCACACCACAGGAGCTGTGCTGCCCGCTTCCTGGGGCGAGATGCGGAACCGCTGCCTTTGCACTTGTCCGCAGCCAAAATGCTGCGTAAGCCGGGTTTTGGCTAGCTAGCGACTATGAAGTCGTTCTCGAAGCAAGTGGTGGAGTCATAGTGTTACCGAAATCTCGGAATGAAGAACTTATCGACACCAATGTGATGTAGATAAGCAGACACTTCTTTATTGACGGCTGCGTGCGTGAGCGAGTCCTCTCACGATCAACGCACGCCAGGTCTCAAAATCAGACACCATATATAGAACTTATTCATACATATTCATTAAGTATTCATACATAATCATAATATTTCCAGTAAATCATTAACATACTCTCCTCCTATATCCGATTCTGCGCAGTAAAGCTTAGAAAGGTCTAGAAATGGGTCTGGGGTACCATTTGGGTAGGTGGTATGTGAGTCGGTGGTCGCGATCTCCCCCTGCCGGAATTACCTTTTACTAAAGTGCACGGTTTCTTGGCAGGTAACCACAAGCTGTCCCAGTTGACTCTCCCCAGTTTCCATTAATCTCATATTCTGACATCTCAATACACTTTCTACATACAGAAGACTGGTCAGATACAAAGAAACCTTTCAAACCCTAAATTATTACCGAAGTTTCAACAATAATTCCAGCCCATTCTTCTGGCCTTGGTACGGGATGTACAGAGGGTCTCATAGCAGCTTTTACTGAGCAGTTATAAGTTTCCTCAAAATATATTTTTATCCTTCTATATTTCTATTCTATAAAATAATTCTATAAAATCAAATAATCAATCAAATAAAGTCAATCAATCTTAACTTATTAACAAATCGACAACATTTCCCCCCTTGAAAGTGTTGAAAATCATTATTTCAATACTTTCACATTATTTACATATCATTTGTTTCAACATATTTTGGTGGTGGGCTATACCTTGGTGGACTAGTAGGTACTTCTCTCATAATCATACGATTGACTGCAATCCTACTGGTAAACTGCTTCTTCAAACATGCATATACTAGCATGATCATCAAAAAGACAATCAGTAACAAAAACAAAGTTTTGATTATGGATTGTATCCAAGAGCTCAAGTGTTGCAGAATGGCTGTGTGATCACGGCCATGACTCCCTTAAAGATCTTTGTGAAACAAAGTTAGCGTAAGTTAGCTGAAGCAGGCCTTGCAGCTGTGCTGAGGCATGCTGATAAGGAAGCTGAGAAAAACACACTGACCTTGTGCCTAATGCTGTAAATAACTTTGAGGAATTTGCATAGACAAAAGAGAAAAAAAAAATGTAGCTAGCTAACCGCAGAAACCGCAAGTAGGAGGACGTATGAAAATGTAACCCTTTAGAGCTTAGCCAATCAGCAGATGACTAGTAGGCATAATTAACTGGAACCGTATATGAGACATAATCGCGCCGTAATAAATCGAAGCTTGCTTTATCACTCATATTGAGTTTGCCCGCTTGACTTCCCTCACCGTCAACACTCAAGTTCCATCCTAATTTGTTAAAAATTTTTCCAAGCCAATCTTCTGACATATCCTTTTGAATTGTTTCAGTTTCTTTTTCAATTTTTCCTAATAGGTCTAGATCATGTTCCACATCCTGAGTGACATTTGGAATGTGGATACAACAGTGGTCCAGTTCATCCTTGAGATATCCACATACTCCATGTTCTTTAAGTAGGAGCATATCCAATGCCATTCTATTTTGTAAAGTCATTCTAGAGGTCGCCTGTAATTGTATGTTCAATTCCTTAAACCCCTTTTTAGTAACGTTTGCTAATTTTTCCACTCGACCAGTTAACTGATAGAGCCATGCTCTGTTTCTGTATGAAGCTATAGGATTTAAAAGTGATTCAAGTGCCCAGCCAATTTTCACTCCTGTAGATGGTTCATTCCAATTATCATCATTTGTCTCAGATCTCTTTATTTGTTTCAGTTCTATATTCTCTAAGGATCCTCTAAATGGTGATTTCTTCCAAATCGGACACAATGTTGGCATGCCTAAAGTAATTTGTTTCACTTTACCATCTAATGGTAGATGAGTGGTCCAGGTTCCATCTCTTAATGCCCGAACTAAATATCCTGGACTTCAAATAGTAGTTTTACTACAACTAAACAAAGTTCCTTTTCTAACTATAAAAGTGCTGGTTAAATTGAGAGTGTTCTTAACCTCGACAAAAACAACCATATTTTAAAACAGTGGCCTACAGAGGAATTCTTTGGATTACTAAGTCTGCTTTACTGCAATCATACACTTTTTCACATTTCCACCATGGCACTATTTTATTTTCCTTCTCTCCCGATGAAGTTGACCTATCATTGACCCAGGGTAATACTGAAAAAACTTTTCCATCCCAGGTAAAACACCAAGAAGTTCTTGCCATATACTGAAAATGAGAAAATATGGACATAGACCACATAGAGTCCCATTGTTCTACTAATTGGGCACCTTGGCCAGTTTTGTTACACTTCCATTCCATGATACTTCTGCTCACATTGGTTTTAAGTTGTTCATCATAAGAACACCATCCTAACTGGAGATTTGGACCCCCAGGAAGAAGAACTCAAGCTATGGCACTAGGTTGGGATCCTGTTATAAAATCATAATTCAATAGTTTGGTTTTTTGTTTTTTTTTACAATCTGTTTCTTTACCTGGCGACTTCCACTGTTTTCTAATAACCTTTACTTGTTCATACCATTGAGTTACTGGCCTTTGTTCACAATAGGTGGTTTCATTTTTATGTTCCAGATTAGTCAGATTCATAGTTAAAATTCCCCATGGAATAGATTCACCTACTGCCCTCGGTATTGGCAAACAAGCAGTGATCTGCGTGACATTTTGTAAATTGGCAAATTCTTTAATCAATCCTACCATCAAATTTTCCTCAGCCATTTGTTTGGGAATGTCAATTACTTGTTCTGTTTCTATTTGTCTTTTGTTCCTGTCCACCAAGCCGGCCCATGATCCCACCAACACTACTGACCAAAATAAAATCCAATATAAAAATTAGACATGTTTCAGAGTCAATTTTAAAGTCTCTGAGTCACGATTGACAATCTTCCATGGAGTAGGTGCTTTCTTCACTCGAGTATAATGTATCCAAGCATCTGATTCTGCTATCTTGATAGCTGTAAAAGTGGTTAACAGTATCTGGAAAGGTCCTCTCCAGCGCTCCTGCAAAGGTTCGGAGGCCCAGGTCTTCACATAGACATAGTCTCCTGGTTGGAAATCATGCACTGAATTTTCCAGGGGTAAAGGTCTATTCCAAATTACTACACTCCAAATCGCAGCCAAAGTTTTCCTTAGAGAAAGCAAATAGTAATACACATCTTGTTTTCCTTTTACATGTATGTTTAGATTTGGTTCTGGAGACTCATATGGTTTTCCATATAATAATTCATAAGGACTGACTGAGGTTCCACTCTTTGGCTGTACCCTGATTCATAATAATGCCAATGAAAGTGCCTGAGGCCACTTTAGACTGGTTTCTTGACAAATTTTACTTATTTGTCGTTTCAAAGTTTGATTCATCTTCTCCACTTTTCCACTAAATTGTGGTCTCCAAGACGCATGCAAATCCCAATTAATACCCAGTGCTTTGCTAACACTTTGGACTACTTCAGCAACAAAGTGTGGACCTCTGTCAGAGGAAATTCCAATAGGAACTCCAAATCTTGGAATTATTTCTTGTAATAACCACTTCACAACCTCTTTTTGCTTGTGTGGTGCGACAGGGCAGGGCTTCTGGCCATCCTGTAAAAGTATCAACCCTTACCAGGATGTACCGGTACCCATTTTGTCTAGGTAACTCTGAAAAATCTACTTGCCAATAATCTCCAGGTTCTGTACCAGGTTTCAGTCTACCCATTTGAACCTTTTTCTTAATCACTGGATTATTTTTCAAACATACTTCACACTTTGAGTTACCATTTTAGCTATTCCCAACATTTTAACTGATATTACTTGCTTTCGTAAAGATGTTACTAAGGCTTCTGCCCCCCAGTGACATTCCTGATGTCTTGTTTGAATTATCTCTCTCATCACAAGAGGTGGAATTACTACCTGTCCATTAGGAGTTATCCACCATCCAGCTACGTTTTTCTTAGCATTTAATAACTGACCCAATTTGTCATCTTCCTCTGAATATCTCAGTTTTTCCCTAGGAAGGGTTACTGTTTTAGAAGGAATTATTGCCATTTGCAATGCTTGTTTCTTTGCTACCTTTTTTCTTTTTTTTTTTCTTTTTTTCTTTCTATCAGCTAAATTATTCCCAGCTATTATTTTTGTATTCCCAATCTGGTGTGCCTTACAGTGCATGATTGCTACTTGATCTGGCTTTTGAACTGCTTGCAATAATCGTAAAATTTCTGTTTGATGTTTAATGTTTGATCCCTGAGAGGACAATAACCCCCTCTCTTTCCACAAAGCTCCATGGACATGCACTACCCCAAAGGCATATTTTGAATCAGTCCAAATATTTACTCTCTTGTCTTTGCTTAGTTCTAAGGCCCGGATTAAAGCGATGAGTTCTGCCTTTTGGGCTGATGTGTTACTCGCCGATGCTCCTGCTTCTATAGCTGTAGTCTCTGTTGTTACCGCATATCCGGCATATCGGACTCCTTGTTCCATAAAGCTGCTTCCATCAGTACACAGTTCCCAGTCTGGTCTCTCCAATGGCACATCCTTCAGATCTTCACGACTGGAATAAACATACTCGATGGCAGCCAAGCAGTCATGTTCCAGTCGTCCTTCTTCCTGTACAGAACTTAAAAACACTGCAGGATTTACCAGGTTAGTTGTCTTTAGAATCACATCATCTTATTCAGTCAATACCACCTGGTATTTCATCATTCGGCTGGGGGACAGCCAATGTCCCCCCTTCTGTTCTAGGACAGTTATCACCATGTGTGGGACATAGACTGTTATTGTTCTTCCCAAAGTTAACTTCCGAGCTTCTTGTATGAGCATCACTGTTGCGGCCACTGCTCAAAGGCAGTTTGGCCACCCTTTGCTCACTGTGTCCAGTTGTTTAGAGAAATATCCGACTGGTCGTTTCCAGCTTCCTGTCCTCTGGGTTAACACGCCCAGTGCAAGGTGTTGCCTTTCATGAACAAACAGCTGGAAATCTTTGGTTAGATCCAGCAGTCCCAAGGCAGGTGCAGACATTAAGGCGTGTTTTAACTCTACAAAAGCCTTTTGTTGTTGTGGGCCCCATACAAAGGGGGAATTCTTTTGGGCCTCGTACAGCGGTTTAGCTATTAGCCCATAGTTCATGATCCAAAGGCGACACCACCCGCTCATTCCCAAAAACGCTCTGAGTTCATGAATATTACTTGGCTCAGGTATACCACAAATAGCTTCTGTGCGATCTTTTCCTAATTGCCGTTGTCCTTTTGAAATCTCAAAGCCCAGATATATCACAGTCTGGCAGGCTATTTGGGCTTTCTTCCTGGATACCTTGTACCCATTTAGTCCCAGGAAATTCAAGAGGTCAATAGTCACCTGTATACAAATAAATCTTTCTTCTGCAGCAATCAATATATCATCCACATATTGTAAAAGTAAATGCCCAGGTCTTCATTTATCCTGTTTCCAGATTTCAAATTCCTTTGCTAACTGATTTCCAAAAATAGCTGGACTGTTTTTAAATCCTTGGGGTAATCTAGCCCATGTCAGCTGCATCTTTCGCCCAGTTTGAGGATTTTCCCATTCAAAAGCAAACAGTTTTCTGCTTTCCTTTTCCAAAGGTATACAAAAGAAAGCATCTTTTAAATCAAGCACTGTAAACCACTGATAATTCTCCCTCAATGCTGTTAACAGTGTATAAGGGTTTGCTACTACAGGATAAATATCCTTAACTATTTGATTTACTGCTCTCAAGTCTTGTACCAGTCTATATTCACCCGAAGGTTTTCTGACTGGTAAAATAGGAGTATTATACTCAGATTCACATTCTTCCAAAATTTTATACTCCAAAAATTTATCACTCCATTTCTTCAATTACTGTCTCACTTCTGGTTTGATTGGATATTGTTTAATTCTCACTGTTCCTGCGCCTTCCTTCAAATCTATTTTAACAGGTTCTGCTAGTTTCGATTTACCAGGAATATTTGTTTCCCATACAGTAGGGATCACTGCCAAATCCACCTCCGGTGGAATTTCTTGTTCCTTTACTTTTTCTTGTATCATCAGGATTTCTCCCGTTTTTGACTCAGGTATTTTCAAGAAAAGTTCTCCTTCGTCAAAAACAATCTGTGCATTTAATTTGGATAACAAGTCTCTTCCTAAGAAGGGTATCAGACATTCTGGTACACACAAAAATTCATGTGTAATTATCTTATTTCCAAATTTCAAATCCAGGGGTTGCAGGAATGGCCTGGTTTTGTGCCAATTTTTCCTTTACAGGTATTTAATAAAAAAAATGTTGCTCCTGTATCCACTCCCAATCTCACAATTTGAACAACATTTTTTTCCACTTTCTTATTATCAGAAGTTATAGCCATTACCAAATTATCTCTAATAGTTAGCTTACATTCATCCTGCCAATCCTTTCTTTGTCTTAAGTAAAAAAAACCAAATCCACATTTGGCATTTTATTCCATTTCCCTTCTCTTTTACAATACAGCATTAACTGCAGAATAGTGTTATAATTCAGTGTCCCATTCGTGGGCCACTTTTCCTGATCATCCAATATATACAAAGGCCACCAATTATTACAATACTCAAATTATTACAATACTCAATCACCTGGCTCTTTTGCAGATCATCCTGTAAATTTCCTCAATGTGCCAATAAACATCCCAACAAAGAATTTTTCGGGATTTTGTCATTTACAGCAAGATTACCCATGCTTTTACTTTTAAACGACCGAGTTAACTTAGTTGCCATGGTGTAATTACTCACAGTACAATACACAATTATTCAACTCTGTCACTCCGATCCGCGGATCCACACTCCACACTCGCTTTCGTTCTCAATTACACATTGCACCCTTACAGCCACACTCACACTTTCCCACAGTTACTTTAAACAAACATATAACACAATATTATACCTCTTAATTTTCTTCTTAATACACAAACTCACAAAACCAACAAAAACCCCCAAAAACTTCTTCTAACTTCTTGTTAGAGGCACTACCTTAGAGAACACTATAGCATATAGTTTCTCTTGTTTCCACTTTTGTGCAACCCTGCAATAGCTTTCGCTTATGTCTTACGGGCAGACGCCTAGGCTTCCACTTCCACAAGGATCCTTTTAGTCCAACCCTGCGCAGCTTTCACCGCGTCTTACAGGCAGACTTACTCAGTGAGACTCAAACTCACTGGTGGGTCTCCAACCCACTCCTTACCATACACTTATTATAGTGGGACTCCTACCCACTTCCTCTAGTGCACTTACTCACTTACTTTAGTGGGACTCCGACCCACTTACTACAATTAAAAAAAGAAGTGTCTTACCAAAAATCCAGGGAACGTCGCGAAGAGCCTTACAGATCGGGGATTGATGGGGATCCCCGAGAAATCCTCGGTGCCGGCTGGAACCGATCAGGTCCCCGACTCCTCCGGTCTCCTTCAGCGAGGTCCCATCTGGGTCGCCAAAACTGTTACCGAAATCTCGGAATGAAGAACTTATTGACACCAATGTGATGTAGATAAGCAGACACTTCTTTATTGACGGCTGCGTGCGTGAGCGAGTCCTCTCACGATCAACGCACGCCAGGTCTCAAAATCAGACACCATATATAGAACTTATTCATACATATTCATTAAGTATTCATACATAATCATAATATTTCCAGTAAATCATTAACATACTCTCCTCCTATATCCGATTCTGCGCAGTAGAGCTTAGAAAGGTCTAGAAATGGGTCTGGGGTACGATTTGGGTAGGTGGTATATGAGTCGGTGGTCGCGATCTCCCCCTGCCGGAATTACCTTTTACTAAAGTTCACGGTTTCTTGGCAGGTAACCACAAGCTGTTCCAGTCGACTCTTCCCAATTTCCATTAATCTCATATTCTGACATCTCAATACACTTTCTACATACAGAAGACTGGTCAGATACAAAGAAACCTTTCAAACCCTAAAGTTATTACCAAAGTTTCAACAATAATTCCAGCCCATTCTTCTGGCCTTGGTACAGGATGTACAGAGGGTCTCATAGCAGCTTTTACTGAGCAATTATAAGTTTCCTCAAAATATATTTTTATCCTTCTATATTCCTATTCTATAAAATAATTCTATAAAATCAAATAATCAATCAAATAAAGTCAATCAATCTTAACTTATTAACAAATCGGTAACAATAGTATACTACTGTGTGTGGGTGAGTGTCCCGCAACCCAGGGGAAAACTGTCTGAGCTGCAGCAACAGCAAGCTAGTTGTCCGATACAACAGTTGAAGGGAAAGTCTCGCGCTTCCCCTGTTCCAGCCTTGCAGTCCTGCTACTGCTTGTTGTGTTTGGTGAGCATAAGGACCGCTGAGCTGGCTGGAACTGACTGAAATAAGGACTGGTTGAGCTGACCAAAGAGCGAGTCTCCCCTAGAAAAAGACCATTACTATAGTTATACAGCAAGCACCCTAAAAATCATTCTTCTTGTTTAAGTTTTATAAGAAATATATATATATATATAAAAATAAATATTTAAAGAACTGTATAGATCTGTGCTAGAAAACCTAGGACATCTACTTACAGCTAGTACAGTAGAACTCCTCCTTACTGATTCAAAACAATCCATCCAAGACACAAGCTGAGGGAAAACTTCTGCTGTTTTTGAGTCGGTTACTGTACTCTGTCAGCAGCACATTGCTGGAGACAGAAGAGAAGAATTAATGTCTTCTGGAAGAATACAGTGTCCAAAAGAAATGCAAACCCAGCATCACTAAATTTGCACCCCAATCTAGAATGTTAACTCTGTCCTCAACAGCATCAAAACAGGTTTGCAAATGCACAAAATTTATAACTATTGCATGTATTGTTGCGATGACGTAATGAAAATAAAAAGGCATGCCCAGTAACTAATGTTCACTCTGATTGAATACTTATTTCCATTGAATTTTAAACTCATTGGATGAAAAACTTGCTCAACAACTTTTTTTTTTTCTGGAAAAGAGCCCTTTAGCAAGTGTTGTGACCACTCCTTAAATGGTTTTCAGTTCAGTGGTCCCCCTAAAGAGTTCTCCAGTTAAGCTCATTCTATTATGCACGTGTGAAATATTTTTTTTCTTCCTAGCCTGAAGTTTTCTTTTAACCTAAACGTAGCTAGCTTAAATTGATATCACCTAGGCTCTTTTACCTTTATGCTACTCTTTTCCAATAGCCATGATGTTTTGTTCACCTCTCAGATGGGAAAAGTGTGTGGTTGTAGAATGGTAGTGCATTTTTGTCCATGGGGTACAAAAACAAGGGCGTATTGGAACCACGCTGTTACAGGTCTGAATGTTAAAGCTTGATCTAAAAACAAAAGAGTTAACAGAATAGTGATTTGAATTAAAAAAAAAAAAAGGGAAAGGCGGGGTGGGGTGGGGGGGGGGGGGAGACACGGACACGACACACACCAGAATACAGTAATATTATCCGGAAATCCTGTGTCTTTGCATCTCACGTACATTCTCATTGTTTCTTCACTCCTTTCCTGTTTGCACAGGTGAAATGGATCAGCACTTCATGTGGCAAGTTGTTTTTCTTCCCTTCCTCCTGAAGGGGAGGCAACTCCCTGCTACTCTTGGACTTCTTTGTTTCAGCAACACCTTGATGGAGCGGATAGAGATAAGGAGCATTAGATGCGGGAGCTGGAGCAGTATCAGAAGACTGAAGCCTATAAATCTTTAGCAGGAAAGCACAGGACAGACAAAAGCCAAATCACACAGACAAGGTATTGAATGGGACAAAAATATGTGCCTGGAACAACACAAGATTCCCAGCTGGTTGTGCAGACTGACGCTCGTTTACAGCCTTTGATGTAAAGGCTTGTTAAAACGTGGATGCTCATCTCAGGGAGCTCATCTGTGGGTGTGAAATAGAACATTTTTCTTCGGGCAAATCCTAGTTTCATAAATATGACATACAGCAACCTACACCAGAAATAATAATTGTCATTATTTCGTCACAGCAGTGACCAAACCATTGTTAATTGGTCTCCATTGTTCTGGTATTGCTTGTTAAAGAAAATGTGTTTTGAATTCAGAAATTTAAAGTGCTAAAGCAGCTAAAGTGGCAGAACCAGGCCTCGTCCCCAGTATAGCCCTAATCCAAGGCTGGTTTAACACCCAGTCCAGTTAATCAGTGGGAGAACAGAGAAACAACAGATGATCAACTTGTGCACACAGGTGCTCGCAGAAACGCAGGTGTTCCGAGAAAAAAAAATCAGTAGATGTGAATAGGAATTGCTCAAAGACTAAGTGTGCTTGAAGGAGTGTGTGAGTTAAAGCAGGCAGAAAGAAGATCACGATCCGAGGAGGAGCTTGGAACCGAGGCAGAGACTGGAAGCAAATAGATGAATCAACAGGGACAGGGTCAGGTGATGGATTTGCAGAATGTACAAGACCAAAGGAAACTTCTAAAAACTTCGGACGTTGACTAATGATTTGATAAGTGTATATACGCCGTGCTGTATCCCTTTGCTCTCTGCCACTCGCTGGGGCGGTGGCCCAGCTCTGCGGGGCGATTAAAGCAAACCCAGTGGTACCCACGTCTGTGTAAATTTCTCCTTTAACACTATATGTGAAGCATATGACGGAAGTGCTGGTAATCCACTGGTGTTGTGACTGTTGACTGATGTCCCGTGTTAGAATAAATACAAGTACAATGGCTAACAGGCCTCATGTGCATGAAGAACATGAGAACGGTGGTGCTGGGTCAATGGGTCTGTGCTTTTCTCTGGTGCTCTCCTTGCTACCACCTAGCACTCAGCTGGCAAGCTCATGGGCACAGCCAGGACCAGTCCAGCCTCTTGTTTTCCAGGGAGCCGATCACCACACATATGGGAAACAGACAGTAGACAAGACCTAGTTCTTCATATCCTTTCCGTTGTTTTGCTAGAGAATCTAAAGTTTGATAGACCTTATTTTGTTTGTATTTACATTGGCACTTCAGTGGGTCCAGACTAAATGGCCACTCTCTACCTGACTGCTGCAAAAATTGGTTTGAGCCCTCGGTTAGTAACCAGCCGTTGGTTAACTTCGTCTTTGAAATACAGCAACCTATGGTGGAATAGGAAACTGAGACAGTTAGGGACGTCGGTTGTATTTACTTGAAGGAGGTGGAAAATTTTCTAGGGAAATTTTTTAATAGTGTTAGCATAAAAATCCTGTATGCACATGAGCGACTGCTCTAGGCAAATGGCTTTTTAGAGTAAGAAGCCATCCCTGCCTTAAGTGACACATTTAGAAAAAGTCTCTACGTGAATATTAAGCTCACACAGCAAAGCTGCAGCTACCTGATAGCACAGTATTTTTCCTGGTTTGGAGGATTTTTTTATTCACCTAAAACTTTCCAACGGTCGTCACTGCTAGTTTATTCCCTGTATGACAAATAAGTAGTAAATGAAGGTGTTTTCATACAATGGAACAATCTGCATGCTTGCATTTTTTTCACAGCTGTTGCAAAGATGTACTTGAAACCCTGAAGAGCTTTTGCTTTTTATACTACTGAAAACCACACTACACAGCTTTTTGCAAATTTCCAGTCTGGAGAATCGCAGAGTAATTGTTCGTTTGTTTCCGTGAAAGAAAAAAACCCCAACACATCTTCCTTTAGAGGCAATATTTTGCTGCAGATTTTAGTTCTATCTTTTCTATTTCATCTACCTCTTCTCCAGCTCAGAAAGGTCTACTTCTTTAGAAATTCTTTTCATTTGATGTGTTAGAATATCTCTGTGTAGTAGTCGAAAAGGAACTGGACCTGCCCTTTGTCTCACTAAATTTTCATTTCTATAATACATGCAGTTTTCCTTTACTTATTAAAGAAAATTACCAAATCCCATACAGCTACCTGGGATCATGGATCAATCTGAATATGCGTGGCCCAGCACTACTTTTTGCAACTGATCTAAAATTCTGTGCCAAATTCTATCATAACCCAGGAATGGAAATAATAGGGATGACATACTTTGCATATCTTCTCTGCAGGTTGTTACGACCCGCTGCAAGTAAATAAGAAAAAATACAGGTAGTGGACATTTCTAAATAAACCTCTGACATCTGAAGAAGTCATTTTAATATCAGATTTATTCTCACCATACTTTCTGCATGGAAGACCAGAAGAATCTATGCTTTTAATACAATTTGTGCAGGAAAGCATTGGCAAAAATACTAGAGTACTTGTAATGTTTGTTCCTACACCAAACATGCTGAGGTGAGGCTTAAAAGCCCACCTGTGAATTCACATTTGCCGCAGTGCTGTTAGTAAAAGCTGTAACTATCCGTATTTTTTTGAGAATGCTTAAAATGAAACACAACCTAACTCTCAGTTATAGAACAGTGTAGCACAGCAAAGACGTTATCATCTAATTTTTTCATTATAAGATGTGGGTGTATAACCAGGAAGAACACTAACAATTATTTTTTAGTAAACCTTTCCAGCATAAAACCATTTAGTGGGGCAGTGCAAATCAGAACATACTCTGACTTTAACATGAAAGAACACTTCTGCTGTATAGGTAGACAAAAAAATTGACTTAGTGGGGTATTTTCGTTCTCACAGTGCTGTTTCCTCTCCTTTCATTGTCAGTAACCCAGTGATTTTTGTGGGACGTTAGGGTTAGCATAGATGTTAGGTTAGCTTTAGATGCTTTACGTGTTAGAGATGTATTCCTCGTGATTCTGCTCCACGCACAAGAAAAAGCCCGGCTTGCCTTTGCCTGGAGTGGGACTCAGTATGTTTTCAAACAGTTTTCCGCAAGGATACAAACACTGCCCCACTATCGCTCACAATGCTCCGGCCACAGCCTTAGCACAGGTCACCATTCCACCTGGCCTCACAGTGTATCGATACATCGATGGCATCCTCAGCGGGGCAGAAGGGCCAGAAAGCATTACAGATGCAATGAAAACCATTTGGGCAACACTAACCAAGTTGGGACTGGAAGTCCCAGAGTCAAAGTGCCAAGGGCCAGCACGAGAAGTTAAATTCCAGGGAGTCTGGAGGGTTGCAGGAGCTGCCTCTCTTCCACCAGACACACTGGAAAAGAAAGAATCCGGGCACAATCCATCCAGTACGCTGGAACTACAACAAGTTCAAGGGACTGTGAAGTACTGGCGTAACCATAGTCCTGCCTTTTCCGTCATTGCTCGTCCCTGGTCGAATTTGTTATAAAAGGGAAAATCATGGCAGTGGACATCTCATCAGCTCTGTGGTACCGTCAAGTTCCCCTTCCTGCAGGAGCATAACAGAGCCTGGCCGCGGGCTCTCCACTCCGCTCCAGCCCCCGTTACTCCTGTCAGCACGTGCTGAGGTTGCAGGCTGCGCTGCTTAGGGAGCCGTGGCAACACACATTTAGGATGGTGAATGCCGGCCATCCTGAAAGCGACAGCTGTCTCTTACCCTAAAAAGCTTCCTGTAATACTATGCTTCTCTGAGGTCCCACTTTTCTCGAATTGCCCCCACCCCAAAGCAATTTCCCCACAGGGTCCCTAAGCAAGGCAGTAGAGGAGTGGCTCTCTCAAACTCCCTCCCAGCCCTGCCCTGGCTGAAAGAAGGCAGAAAGAAGCCTTCCAATGAGGACAGTTCTGGCTGCAAGAGAACACAAGCTGACCAGGTCTTGGGATCCACTGACATCAACAGAAATTTAGGTGAAAACTCCCCTTTCACATGAAACTCAACTCCCAAACCAAAAAACAGTTGTGATGGGAAACTATGGTGGGGGTGGGAAATCAGCACTGAGGGCAGGAAAGCATCAGCAGCATGGGAAACCATTGAGTTGGGAAGTTGTTCTGTCATTAAAAGTCAAACCGTCACAATGCTGGCTGACCCAGGTGCTGGCATAATGATCGCCATGGAGACGGAACCCCAGAACACTGTGTGCCCCAACAAACGCCACACTGGCCAACTGCCACGGCACAGAGCAGCACGCTCCTCGTGGTGCTCCTGCCCTCCGGGTAACCCCCAACCAGCTGTGCCGGCCAGCATCTCACCCCATCACCCCCCTTCGCTTCTGCCCACAGAGAGGTTCCCCCTCCAGCTGCCGACAGGACCAGAGGTGCCCGGCATGAGCTTCACCACCCTGACCATGCCACCACCGGTCACTGCTGGTGTGCTGCCCTCTGTCCCAGGGCTGCTGATCACCGTTCGGCCTTCCCAGCTCCACATTGTCACCCACCAGCCCGCCCTGGCAACCTGGCAGGGGGTGCAGGGGCCCCTGGGGGACTCGGGGCAGGTCGTGCAGCTGCCACACGTGCTGCAGCTCCCCAGCGGTGTGCAGCTGCCCCCTCTGCCTGCTCCTTGTCCCCCTGCCTATGGCTGGGGACAGCAAGTGGTGATGGGGACACTTGTGCCCCACCAGCCAGTGGGGCTGGGCCCATGGGACGTGGGCCAGGGGCAGCCCCTCTACCCTACGGGCTGCACTGTGCTGAACGTCCCTGCCCATGCTGGGCCCCTGCCACCCCAACACCCTGCGGCTCAGCATCGCGTGCAGGTCCCCCCTGTGCTCCGCACCCATCCTGGCAGCGCCCAGAAGCTGTTGGAGGCCTTTAACAACGACGTGGTGGCCAGTGAGGATGGCGTCCCTGCTGCCACCCCCTGCCAGCCCGCCCTGGATATGCTCTCTGGCAGAAGCAGGACCAAGCACCAAGGTGAGGTCTGCAGGGTGGCAGAGCCCATAGGGGGTGACCTCCACCAAGGAAGGCTTGCATCACCCTGGGGGTGGCTTGGCTTCGTTTGCTTTTTCAGAAGTGGTGACCACCCCGCCAAGCCCAGAGAATCTCCTGGACCTGCCCGAGCTGGGGCCAGATGCCTTCAACGAGGCCTTTCCTGAGCTGGCAGAGGACAACCTGCAGTTTCAGGATGAGCATTCGTCCGCCATGGACAGCAGTGACCCGCTCGCCTGGCTCGACAGCATCCTGGAGCTCCCTGAAGTTCTCAGCGGCTCCTGCTTGACCACCCTCCTCAACGAGTTCCCGGAGTTCTCAGAGTAAGTGGCAAAGGGTGGCTGCTCCAAGGAGCAATCGTTGGCGGCAGGGCTGGGGGACAGCGAGGACACCGACCGTGGTGTCCCTGATGTCCCTGTCTTGACCACCACCCTCAACAGGATCCCTGACATCTTGGAGTGCATGATGGAGGGCAACTGTCCCAAGGACCAAGTGGTGGCCGCAATGCAGGAGGACACCAACCCCTCCTGGCAGAGGGTGGCAACATCCCCCTTGCTGGACGCCAAAGGCAAGCAGGGTGGGCTGGCAGCGGTCTTCCCCACCCGGCTGCCAGAGAGCCCCATGGAGCCCTCTCAGGAGGGTCCTATGGACACTTCAGAGGAGAGCCCCTTGAAGGGATGCCCAGAGGGTCCCCACAAGGGTCTCCCAGAGAGTCCTCAGCAGATCCTGCTGAAGAGTCCCCTGGCCAGCCCCCCGACTGCACCCCAGCATCATCCGCCCCGCATGGCCCAGCTGGTGGAGGAGGTGCTGCAGAGGCAGCCCCGGGTCATTCTGACCCAGTTGCCACCACCACCGGGCATCTCCTCCTGCCGGGTGGTGCCCAGATCAGGCAAGGCTGCTGGCAAACAGGCCAAGCGCCCCACATCGGCTGACACCCTCGGGATGCCAGAGATGTCCCCATGGGGCAGCATGCCACCCAAGAAGAGGAAGAAGATGGTGGTGTGCCCGGTGGCAAAAAGCTCCAAAACCCTCTGGGAGGGGAAGCCACACAGGGATGCCACGGCAGTGGGCTGTAGTGGGGAGCAGGGGGGCAGCAGCAAGCAGAGGCCATCCAATAGCGACTATGTGCCCACCAAGCGAGCCAGAACCCTGAGGAACACCAGGAGACAAGGTGCTCCACGCTGCCCCAGTCGCCGTTGATATATTGATAGAGAAGGTGTGGAGCACAGATCCCTCTGACGTGTGACCTGCACCTGCCCACTGCAGCCCCGGCCCTCTACCAGATCTGTCTGTCTTAATTCATTAAAGGTTTGACGTTCCTTGCACAGTGCCTCTGCCTGCGGTCATTCGCGCAGCGGGAGATGAGGGTTAATGCAGCCCTGCCACATGCAGAGACCTGACGCTCCACCTTCCCCTCTGGCTCCACCTTCCCCTCTGTCGAGGTGACACCTCCACCGAGCTGACCCACTCTCTAAAGTATTTACAAATGAAGGGACTTCTCATCAAGGGAGGCAGCCTTGGCAGGGGTGAGGAACAAAGAGCAGGTAGTGAAAAGAGCACCGTTATCTAAGTTGCACAGGAAGAAGACTTCCAATGGGGAAAGTTCTGGCTGCAAGAGAACACAAGCTGATCGGGTCTTGGGATCCACTGACATCAACAGGAAATGAGTTTAAAATAGGACAAAGATAATGGTGGCAGTGGGAGATGGGGACCTCTAACTGAAATAGTTCTGCCCCAGAGAGGCCAAAATCCCGCTTGGGGAGCATGCGTAGTCCGTAAAACACTTCAGCAGTGCTACTGCGGATGCGTACGCGTTTGCATTAGAAGCGAGAAACCAGTCACCAAACCTGTGTATGACACATGACCATGCAACGTGCGGCGCTCTGAGAAAGGCCCCGAACCCCTTCTCAGTGTTCCAATTGGACCTAAAAACTTTGCACGCACTTTTTAATCGCTGCCCCCGAAGCGATTTCCCCACAGGGTCAGTAAGCAAGGGGGTGGCGGAGTGGCTTTCTCAGACCCCCTGCCAGCCCTGCCCTGGGTGCCGGTGCCTCCGGCCCTGCCCCAGCAGACGTTGCTGTGCTGATGGAGGGGCTCCCTCCCTCTCCACTGCATTTGCAAAGGGAGTGGCTGGCTCACCCTTTGCTGCCCACGCAGCCAGCCCTCACCTTTAGCTGCTGTCATTCCCAGGGGCGCCGGCTCTCTCCCAGCACCCTCACACCTTCTCCCTGCGACACTGCGAGAGAAGCGTTCGCCAGGCACACGGGTGCCGTCACTGCCCTGCGCAGCTGGGCACCCCAGACTGGCCCTGCCTGACTGCCTCCCTCACCAAGCACCTCCACCTCCACAGTCTCAAGCTCCATCCCTTTAGGCGGAAAGGGGGTCACTTTATTGAGAAGTAACCGTTCCTCATGAGGAACACAGTCTCTTCAGGAGGCAAAATACTTTAATAGCACTTAGAAACAAAGCTGGGGCATCTGGGGGGCCACCTCATCACTACTCCAAACAATGTGTCCTTTGTGGAGAAAAACTGAAGAGCTAGACAGTTTCCAGAGGACAGCAAAACCTGACCTGCTGAGAGCTTAGGACAGTGCACATCATGTTCTTCTTCACACTTGGTGCACGTTTGACAAGCTGCGAGATGATGGTAAATTACTTCCTTCAGAGAGGACAGCAAGACACTGTTGCCAACTCAGCTTAGGGTTTTTTGGCTTTTTTCTCTGGTTGGCTAAGCAAAGAAACGGAGGCAGTTTCAAAGTGCACAGAAGCACAGCTGCAGACATAATTCCTGCTGTCACGCAGGCAGCAGGAGTGAACTTCATCCCTTTGGGTCCTTTTGAGAACACCAAGCACCCAGATTGTGCTGAAGGATGCTTTGTACATAGGGGACCCTTGGAGAGAAGCAGACATGTCCAGTTTTATTCCCTGGCAAAATGCCCTGACACTGTCCTGCCCCTCAGGTGGTGTAGGACAATTAAACTTATTAGTAAGCATGGGCTGATTCCTGGCCCACCATGATTTGAACAGCAGCCCACAAATCTCTCAACTAGTTTTGCTCAGCCTGTATTTATGACAGTTACATTGCTCTATGTTGTGGGGGAAAGCAGGTGACACAGCTTGCCCCCTTGATGCACAGGGCTGTGTTTCAAAGGACTACAACAATCCCAGAAGAGCACAGCACAGTACGGCTTACGAATCAAGTAAATATTGCATCACAAACCATAATGCATGTGTCTGTCTGAGAAAATGGGGTTTATGTAGGCACATGCAAAATGGGTCTGCTGCTCAAAACCCAGCAAATCCTGTTTAGAAAGTTCATATACTAAAACGATAGGGCAACATACTTTTGGATTAGTCTCTAAATCTCCACGTAGATGTAACTCCCTCACTGCCATCTGAAATTGTACAGCTTGAGGCACTTTTATGTAAAGCCAAGAAAGCTCAACTCAGAAGGCAAAGATCCTTCTTAAGGGAACGGATCATCTCTAACTACAAGACACCTTCCCGCCCACTGAAACATAGCAGCAGAGTTAGAAGCAGCTTTTAAATTCCAAGTGGAGAGGTGCAAAGTTTGAAAACTACAGGACATTCTCTTCCTAGCACAAAATAATCAACTTTTTCCCACTTCTCTGCAAACCTTAACCCCAGTGTTTTGTGTTTTTCACACTGCAGCACAGAAAGCCAGTACCCACAGCTGCACAAGGACTTCCAGTGCCAGTGTGCAAAGCATCGAGGAGTCTGGGCTCAGTCCTGGCAGTACAGGAGTGATCCACCTCAAATGCACTGCACAGTCTGCACCTGGGGGTATCACAGGTCAATAGTTAATCACTGCTTTTCCTCCCAGTAACAATAAAAAGAGAAAAAAAGAAAATCTCCTTACATCCACGGCTCTTCTTTACAGGCTAGAGGCTTATGGAAGTGATGACCCATTTCACCCAACATTCAAGACACTTTTTGAACAATTTTCAGAACTGTCCCCAAACCCCCAGATCTTACACAACAATCAGTCCAAAGAAAGTACAGAGGTCTCTGCGCTACTGGACACATGCAGGAACACTTGTGTTTACTGGACACCTTTGTAAAGGGAAAAGGCATTACACCAGCGTACCAGATCCTTGCCCAAAAGACTTTTCAAACCACCTATTTGTTGACGCAGTCACTGCACTTCAACCCTTCCACCCACGACAACATCCTCTCAGGGGGCAGACTTGCCTGCTCTTGATCACAGAATCAGTCAGCAGAGTTCATATTGAACCAAGCTAAAAACTGGGCCCAACCTCTACATTCACGGTTGGGATACACGGCTCCTATCACAGGGCTCACATGGCAGTCCCACCTGGGTTACGTATCTGAAGTTGCATTTCCCACGGGTCAAATATTCCTCTTCACATCTGCCTTGAAACTGAGGGCTCATGGTCAGTGAGAGAAGAGAGTTCCTTGCCTCCTGTGCAGCCAGGTCACGTTCCCCTGCTAAAGGCAGCCTGCTCAGGCCTCCCATTTGTGTACAATCTGTTAAAAGAGTAAAATCAAGTCTGAAGGTTATTCATTTGCTTCCTTAAACATCCTACCATTTGCAGCATTCGGCCCCCAGAAGACGACTTCTGTCATAGCAACTTCTCCAAGCAACCTGCTATAAAAGGCAGTTCAACAGAGTCACCGACAGCCAGGTCTGTACCCTTGGGGAGACACTTTCAAAGCTCTTTGGAGGATCACACTGGATCTGTGTGCTTTAGACCCCACTGCGTGGATTTACTGTTTTACTGGCAAAGGTTTTATGTACCACATGTGAACATCTTCAAAACACCTACTGGAATGGTCTCATGCGTAAACAGACACAATGATCCTCTAATATCACACATGAAGAACTCAATGGATGCTCCTACCAAGGCAGTGGTTCCCTTCTGGAGCCACTGAACAAGCAAAAGGATGGATCAGAATGACATTATCAAGCTCTGAAGCAAAACTTCTGTCTTCCTTTAGCTGTAATTTAGAGCTTCATTGAGTGCTGAAGAGTGTCAGCCTGACAGCTCTGAAGCATGAAGCGCTTGATCCTCTGTGCCAGAACCACACCGGCACTGGCCACACAAGCTGCCTGCGTACTCACAGGGTCAGGGTCCGGGTCCGGGTCCGGGTCTGTACTGCCCTGCCACCGCTACACAGAAGTGAGGAAAGTGAAATGGAGATAGAAGTGTTCGTTTTCCACGTAGTTGATGCTGGCAGCTTCTTGCCTCCAGCATTCCTGCACCTCAGGAGCCTGGGAAATGACAACAAATGTGAAAGTTCCTAAAAATAATTTGCCTAACACACCACAGCGTAGCACTTCCATATGCCCACACCACACCTCTGGGTCCCAGCTGCTCTCCTGTGCTTCCCTTTAGCTACCTGGGAGGCACCTTTTCCATCTCCTCAGATCTCAGAACACCCAACTCATGGCTCTAACATTCTTCCCCTTCCTCTCAACATCTTCCTGGTGGTCTCAGCTTTCTGCCCTCCAGATTAGGGCCTTATCATAACAGGACAAGGATAGCACTGGGGTTTTTTTCTGTAAGGAAGCCAAATACTCTTTATTAAAATATAAAAATTAAGAGGAAGGGAAAAGCCAAAATGGCAGCCAAGTGGAAGTTTCATTTGGTGCTCAGACCACCTGAATACTTCTGCTGCAGCTGCAGCCGAGAGCTGGCCCTTAGATGCCTGATCAGGATAAAGCCCCAAATCCTGCCACTAAGGTTTCAAATGACAAAATAACATCATCTAAGCGAAGGCAAAATGCATAAACACAAACATTGCCGTATGTTTACAGGGCCTTCACAGCACAGTGGTTCTCTGGTGGCACCCAGAACTTAAGCACTATGAAGAATTACAAAGGTCAAGTGCTATTTATAAGCAATGCACCCTTAAATCAACACTAGTGACAAAAGAGCCAAGCACTTGACTTGCAGAACGGCAGATGATTCGTGACTTTCTCCACAGCTTTTACTACTGATGAAGCTTACAACCACCTCACCATTTGGGAACGACATCCGTTGCTAGTGTTGCTCTGGGTGGAAACTCAGCACGCTGGCACGTTCATTCCTTCAGAGCCAGAAGCAATTTGTCATTACAGGAATTCTCATGCCACTGAACTGGCAGCAAGGTACACAAGCCTCTTAATCCCTTTTTATACTTCTACACTTGTGCCATAAAACCATTCTCCACTCTCCATCTCACCACCTCTCCAAGCAGAAAAGTCCCATCTGCCACACACTTGTCACAAACTACCTAGGATATGACACAGGTTTCAAATACATCAGAAAGTATCAAATCAGAAACTTTAAAACATAAAAGAAAGTTTAAAAAAGGTGGCAGTGGGAAATTATTTTCTACCTTGACTGTGAGGTTCACAAGCTGCTAGTAGTTAACATTAATGGCTCACTATTTCAAGGTCATGATGGCAACCTGCAATGTGTGGATACCAGCGAGAGAATTGCTGCCTTGCACCAGTTCAGGTGCTCCACCTATACCTTGTCACAGATTTGATTTTTTTTGTTGTTGTTTTAAATGCTTATCAGGGTAGGATCTGCCTACCAAGACCAGATTTTAAGTGAAGTTACATTATGCTGCTCTTGATTTAAATACAGCAAGATAGCTCCACTGCTACATTCAGCCACAAGAACGTAAACACCTCCAGCTCCATAGACACCCATACATTATTTTTGTAAGGAACAAATGACTAAACATGGAACAACACTATGAAAAAAGCAAAAGAATGCACACAATCAGCATTTCCCTATTTGGACCAAAACCCGAACATCTCTAACAGCAGATAAGTCTGAATTAAAAATCAACCACATCCAGATCCCAAATGGGGTAGGGGTTATTGTATGCCACAGACCTGGACTTGACTGTTGAAGGAAATCACGCACTACGGAAAATTTGAGGTGGTTCTGCGGAAGTTTAACTAGAGCCTTGGCAACTTCACTTGGGACATGAAAGGTACGTGTGCTACAGTACCACCCGCAATAAAGGAAACTAGTCTCGCAGTTTGAGTTCAACACCACATCCGCAAACCAAATGAGGCTGCTACATTTGAGGAACACTGATGGAAACCTCACCTGCCATCCCAAAGTTATGCTACGGCATTTCTTCCCTTTTTGCCACTTTCCTCAGCCTTGGTACATCTTTTGCAGAATCTGAAGCAAGGGCCCACAGCTTCTTCCTGTTTCTAACAGTGAATGTCTGGGTTTCACACATTGGTTTCTTGTGCGGCGCCAATAAGACCCAACACTTGCCTTCATAAATGCATCCGTACACTAGGCAAGAAAAGGAAAATTATCGGTCACAACACTGTACTGCCCACAGGGCAACAGAGTGCCCCACTCGTAAGAGGATTGAAGACAGTAAATAACCCTCAAATATCTTCATGAACAAGCACAGTTTAATCATGTGCTTTTAATCTGACTACCGACACAATCTAACAAGAAGACACATTAAGGGAAGCAGAGCTGTAGTTAAAAAAGTGGGGCTTCTCTTTCCTCTCCTGAGGGTTTACCATCCAGAGCTGGCTGAAGTTCTGAACCTCTAAACCGCTCCCCCATGCTTGTATGCTCGCTCTGGGAAACAAAGACGGCTGTTTGAATTCTTTTGCAGGTACAATCTTTCTTTACTTTTGAGTTGGAATGAAATGAAAAGCTGCCATCAGTCCCACTTACGGCACAGAGACACACCTATGTTCCATGCACATGCCTGCCCAGAAACGCATGCAGAGGGAAACCATCCCTTGGGTATCAAACACAGAAACAGCACTGAAAACCTTGACTTCTGAGAGTCCCTGCAGCGTTCTCCCAGGTCAGTACACAGCACGCTTGTGGCAGGATCACCACTGCGTGTGCGTCACTTGCTTTCGTTTCCATCTTCATCTCTAACCTGGCACTTGCCACATCCAGAATGCAGCATACATAAAACCAATTCCATTTACTACAAGCACAGCACCGTGTGAACCTTCTGCATGAAGCACGGTATTTAAAGAAATTGCTATAAAGAATAAAAATCTGCCGGCACCACTGACACACAGACATGCTGTGTTTTCTGAACAGGGACGATACATTAAACCTGCAAACTAAGGACTGCGACAGCTCGCTCCTTGCCCCTCTTCTTTTGCCCTCAGGCTGGTGCAGGAGCTCCTTTCACCAGAGCAGGCACACCACAGACACAGCCTCACCGAGGGGAAGGGTGGGGAGGGGATAAGGGCAGAGGGGGAAAGGAAAGACCCACAGAAGCAGCTTTGCTGCCCACTGCCAAAGTCACAAGCCGCTCACGGATCCTGTCCCCTCACCCTGCCTGTGCTGGTCTGTGCCTCCGTCCCCCTTCCCACCCCTCCGCTCCTCTCCCTAGCCCTCTCTCCTGCTGCTGATCCTGCATTCCTTGCGGCACCCCCTGCCCCTCTGTCTCTGTCCCGCTCCATCCCTCTGCCCGCTCCTCGCCAGTCCCTGTCCTTTCTCCATCCCTGCCCAGCCCCTCCCGCTCCCCCTGCCCCTCTGGCCGCCTCCTGTCCCTCTCCGGCCACCCCTCCGCCTTGACTCACTCCCTGCTGCTCGGTGCCTCCCTTCCCCTCGTCCCTGCCCCACGGGGGCTCCGGGGCCGGGGCCTGCGCTCGGGCAGCCCCGGGCAGGGGCCGTGGGGCCTGCAGGGCTGGGGCTGGGGGCTGGTGTCCCCCCAGGGCCCGACTACAGGGCAGGGATGTCCCATGGCCTGCTGGGAGAAGGCGTGCCCCGGGGCATGCTGGGAGCTGTAGGCCTGGGGCTGCCCCATGGCCAGGTTGTTCCCAGGGCGTGCTGGGAGCTGTAGGCCCGGGGCCGCCCCATGGCCAGGTTGTTCCCGGGGCATGCTGGGAGCTGTAGGCCCAGGGCTACCCCATGGCCAGGTTGTTCCCGGGGCATGCTGGGAGCTGTAGGCCCAGGGCTACCCCATGGCCAGGTTGTTCCCGGGGCATGCTGGGAGCTGTAGGCCCAGGACCGCCCCATGGCCAGGTTGTTCCCGGGGCATGCTGGGAGCTGTAGGCCCGGGGCCGCCCCATGGCCAGGTTGTTCCCGGGGCATGCTGGGAGCTGTAGGCCCGGGGCCGCCCCATGGCCAGGTTGTTCCCGGGGCATGCTGGGAGCTGTAGGCCCAGGGCCGCCCCATGGCCAGGTTGTTCCCGGGGCATGCTGGGAGCTGTAGGCCCAGGGCTGCCCCATGGCCAGGTTGTTCCCAGGGCATGCTGGGAGCTGCCATTGCCCACCCTCAACCTCCTGGCATCCCTGTTGGTCTGGGCAGGCGCAGCCTGTGCTGGGGCTGTGGCCCGGCTGAGGGGACCTGTGGCCGGCCGTGGGGCGAGGGATGCCCCTTGGGCTGGCACAGGGGTGTCTGCTGCCTGCTGGCTGCCCGGGGGTTCTGTGGGGAGGTTCCAGCCCCCCGCTGTGCCAGGCCCCGGGGCAGCTGGAGTCAGGCCTGGCCGGGGCAGCCCTGGGGGTGAGCCGAGAGCTAAGGAGGGAAAGAGGCGCCGGCAGGTGCCCCGGGCACAGGCACCGGGCACCCCGACTCGCAGAGCCCCCTGGAGCCGCCCCGGCGTCTGTAGTTCCTGCAGGAATAGGGCTAGCGTGTTTTCCTGCTGACTCCGGCAGGGCTCTGGCTACACCTGTCCTGCTGAGGAACTGGGAATATGCAGCTGCCTGGGAGAGTCACCAGCCAGAGTATGAGTGCTCAAGCCTTGTTTCCCTTGCTGGAGAACACTTCATTTTTAAATACAGCCTCTCAGCGGCGAGATCCAGGCAGTCGGGATTGCTTCCTGTAGGGAGCAGGCTGGTGGCTGGAGGCTGCTGCCTTCAGTGGCAGAGCTGGACGCTTCTCGCTGACAGGACTAAGTTATAAAGAATTGCAGGAGCGGGCTGGAAACTAGGACCATGCGTGGCAATCAGTTAGCTGAGGGGAATGTGCTCGAGCTTGTCTGGACAACAATTAACATGATGAGGCATGTTTACAGAGCACAGGGGAGTGGGAGACGGATGGCGCCAAGGAAAGGTAACCCCTTGCTGTTAATTGCTGGTAGTTAACCACCAATCAGGGATTGCCTAGTATGCAAGGCTTAGCTTCAAGGACCAATCTGTTTAAAATGCGCAGCTTCTGAAAGTGTATATAAACTGGTGCTTCTGTACAATACATTGACATTTGCTTGCATCAAGCTGTGTCCCGTCTCTTCATTCGCCGCAAAGAATCACTCGGAGAGGCTGCAGCTAAAGCAGTGATTAACTCGACCTATTGAATAAGCTCAGTAAGGGGTGGCAAGCTTTCTGAGGCACCTGGGCTATACCAGTCGATGAGGTTAGTAGGGTAACGGTGTGTTGCCTTCAAGACGACACAGCACAGAGAATAAATGAAGGTCTATAACCACACGTAGAGTACAGGTGCCCCAGGAAAGTTCAGCTGAAGTTCACCAGGTTGTTGACCACCAACGATCTCTAAAGACCCCAAGAAAGGCCCCCAGGAACAAAGTGACATATGCAAGTGCCTTATGCATATGTAAATAATTTTGAGGAAGTAGTTAGTGCAAAGTACATCTTCCCATCTGAACATGCTCAGAAAGGACCCTGAGGGGCTGGATATTGAACGGTGGAGTGCGTTGATGGGTCGTAGCATGTTTTTTTCCTTCTCACACAAAATTCATTTTGTTTTGTGGGTAAGCAAAACTGCATATTGCAATGTGTTTCCTTGATTGGCAGTTTTTGCATAACACGTGGGATCTCCAAACCTGCAAACCTGTTCTGCAAACGTGTTATGCAGTTTAAACCCTGGTGCCTGAAAACAAGGACACATGCCTGGAATAAGGGTTCGCAAGTCTGGGGTATACCATGGTTCTATTCCACGATTCACAACAAAACGTTCACGAACAATTCCTGAGCGGAGTGTTCTGATGGGGTGGGGGACTTATTCCCATGTTTCAACTCTGTTATCTAGTTTGGACAAAAATGTTTAAGGCACCAAGGCCATACCCCATTTATTAGCCATTTGAATATGCCAAGCTGGGGATAACATGACTTTCTATTTGTGGTGTATGGATTCACCGTGGGGTCTCACTACATACTAGTTCCCCCCTTTGCAAGGGGCACAGATCCCCTTCCCAGTAGGCAGCTCGTTGAGGGGCCCACCAGGACCTTCTCTGCCAAGCTTCTTTCCAGCAAGGTGGCCCCTGCCTGTGCTTGTTCCTCCTGGGCTTGCTCCTCCCCAGGGGCCAGAGTTGGCACTTGTTGGACCTCATGAGGTTTCTGCTGGCCCCTTTCTCCAGCCCAGCCCGGTCCCCACCTGCCAGCACAACCAGTGTGGTACCAGACACCCCCACCCCCCATTCTGTGGGTGCCAGCAGTGCCCAATGCCAGACCATCCCCACTGGGTTCAGGCACTGAGGGTGAAGCAGCCCCAGCTGCGGGACGGATGGATGAGCTCCACAGGTAGATCCATGGATAGAGGAAAGATTGAACATTTCAGATGAGGGGGCAGGCCAGGGGGGTCGCAGCCCTGCACCCCACCAGCCGCTCACTGGCAGGGGAACCCATTGCTCTTGTGGGAGCAGCGCTGCCACCACGGGGGCTTGCAGAAACGGACACAATGGAGCCGGCAGTGGCATCTCCACCAAGCCTTTGGGCAGCCCCACAGGCGGGAGCAGCCCTCCTGCAGGCACAATCCTGCCCAGCACGGTCCTGAGGCTGCCTGCCCACGTGCCCTGCCCACGGGGATATGGTGCTGGGGACTGGGGTCTGCTGGGGTGCTCCTGCCCGGCCCCACGTGGATGGTGCTGCCCAGGCCCATGGAGCTGATTCTGTCTGGAGTCATGAGGCTCCTCTTCCTCATCCCCATTGGGCTCCTTCTGCCCACCTGCGCAGGGCTGCTTCTGCTTGGCCCCGTGTCCTCCCCTTGGTCTTTGTCCCCATCTGCCATCTTCTCCATGTGCGCATCTGCCCCCAGCAGCTCCACTCTAAGGCCCTGGGGAAACCCTCTGGGCTCCAGCAGCCCTGGATAGAGCTGCTCCTCTTTCCTGCTGCTCCTCTTTCCTGGCGGGGGGGAGGGAGACAGCTGTGGGGTGGTGGTGTGCGTGGTGTGTGTCCCACTACAGACCGCCTCTTGCCACTTGGCCATCATTACTTGCAGAAACTTTTGGTACTGCCTGGTCACTATGAGGGTGCCCTGGACGATGCAGATGAGCTCCCCAGTGAGGTTCTGTGTGACCGTGGCCATGGCTGAGGGGTTGCCGGGGGTGGCTGCACATCGATGGGGCTCTACGCCCTGTCCCTGCCATCCAATGGGGAACTCCTCATGCTTTGGCATCCCTGCCATCCACAAGGAATTCCTCCTCTGGCAGCTCCAGGGAGAGGCCCTGGCCAAGGGCAATTCCCAGCTTCTCACTGGCACCCAGGTTGCCCTGATGGACCAGGAAGGTGCAGTGCCGGGCAGTGCCACTGGCTCTGCCATCACACCAGGCCAGTGGTCTGGGACACAGTAGAGGGAGCCCAGGGTAGAACGGCCAGTGCATGACAGGGAGGGCAGCAGGGCCCGTGGGGACTGGTGCTCCCTCCACAGAACATCTGCACTCGCCCTGCAGTGGAGGATGGGGAAGAGAGAGAAGGCTGTTGCCCTGCAGTGCTCATGCACATCTGCAAGCCCACGTGTGGAGGTCCAACTTCTGTTAGGGAGGACTGGCAGGTTTCTTGGGCAGGCACTGGGAGGGCAGTCAGGTGTTGTGTTGCCTGAAGATCCTGACTTCTTCTTCCTCATCCAAAGTGCCAGGAGTCACAGAATCACACGATGGTCAGGGTTGGAGGGAACCTCTGGAGATTATCTAGTCCAACGCCCTGCAAAAGCAGGCTGTGCTAGAGCAGGTTGCACAAAATCCTGTGCAGGTGGCGTTGGAATGTCTCCAGAGGCCTCTCTGGGCAGCCGGTGCCAGTGATCTTAAGCTGGAGTGCTGCGCGAGGGTCCCTGTGCTGGTGGGGGGCAGTGCCTGGGCTAGCTGCAACGTCAAGACACTGCAAAGGGGCAGGGAGACGATGAGCACAACAAGCCCATGCCACGCTCCCTGCCTCCCCACATCACAGTGCCTGTGCCCAGGTCCCTCACAGCTGCGGAGGCCACCTGGCCCTGGGCACCCTCTACCCTGGGGTGCGCTGGAGCTGTCTTTGCCCTGGAGCTGTCTTAGGCTCGCGCTAGTCCACCCAGGTGGACTAGCCTCCTGAGACCTTCCTTGCACCCCAGACCCCTCTGCAGAGCCTCAAGCACTCAAAGGAAGCCCGCTGGACTGGGGGCCTGCCCCCCTAGACTCGACCATTCCACTTGAGTCCCCGCGGCACTCCTCCATAGGTGTCTGTAATGCCCCAGAGCCTTCTGTTGCTCGACTAGCCAGACCTTGGGAGCCCTCCCGAGGCCATCATGGTGACCCAGGCACTCTGTTTGTCCCCCAGTCCCTCTGGCCCCCTTAGCACCTCTGTACTCTGCATGGAAACCTTCCTGAGTGCATCATGGTGCAGGGACGTGGCAGTGCAGTAAAAGCAGATACTGTGGTGTCGCTGGGGTACCCGGAGAACTACAGGGAGGTCAGAGCTGGGACCACCCATCCCATGCCCTCTCCTCGCTGCCCGTCAGTTCTACTTGGGAAAGACGCCCTGGGTTCAGGCTTCTTGTTCCAGCTTTATTGAATTGCAGCCGTTCTCTGGAGAAGAGCTGCACCTCTGCCTGGCTTAGCAGCACCAGCAGCACAGTGATCGCAGGGTGCATCGTGACGTTTGCCGCACCCTTGGAGTGCTCAGGATGGAGGTGGTCTGGGCTGCCAGGGAACAGATGGAGGGTCCACTGTCTTCCTCCAAGGCCTGAAGGGCTGTGATGGAAAGAAACGGAGCAGAGATGAACTGCCGTGTCTGCAAAAACCACCAGGCATCCCCTCCAGCCCATGCTCCCTACTCCCTGCTGCAGATCTCAGCCAGCTTCTCCTCCCTTTGGTCCCTCAGGAGCTGCCCAGCAAGCCCTAGGGACAGAGCTTCATCAGACCCCCCCCTCCCCAGCGTGCTCCCAGCAGCACAGCCCCCAGCTCAGCTGGCTGGGCTGCACGCCCTCCTCCCCCTCACCGGGCTGACCCCAGGGAAGAGCAGTAGCTGAGGCCGGTGGGACTGAGCAAGGCAGCCACCGAGCCCACCTGCATGGTCAAGGGTGGGAGAGAGAGGCCAAGGCCCTGCACGGGGCAGCCGAGGCTCTGGCAGCCACAGGGCTTCTCCTTGCTGCCGGTGCAGCGGCGGGACTGGGGCTGGGCTGCCAAAAGCAGGACCCTGGGGGCTGTGGCTCACCGACGAACCTGACGGCCGTTGTTCGCAAGGTGGCCTGAGCATCCTCCAGGTATGGCAGGCTCTGATTCAAGTACTCTTCGGTCCTGCGCCTGTCCCGCTGTAGCTGGAGAGAGCACAAGGGTATGGGGTGTCACACAGCATCCCCAGCTGGCCGGAGCAGTCCCGCCTGCCAGCCCCCGCCGCTGCCCAGAGCCCTCCCTCCCGCTGGGTGCGGGGAGAGGGGTGTGGAGAAGAGCCCTTGGGGCTCTCTTCTCGAGGACAGGGAACAAGGATGCAGCTCCAGGCTGTGGGCTGCGGGCTGCAGCAGGGCAGGTGAGGCACAGCTGCAGAGCGCACAGGGCAGACCCATGGGGCAGCGCTCCTGCAGGGGTTGTCCTCACCAAGCCCTCTGCAATCCTCCATGCCTGATGGCTCTGCAGAGGTTTTTGAGCTTTTTCCACTTGAGGAGCTCTGCTGCAGCGAGGAGGGCTTCCCTGGAGGCCTCAGAACAGCAGAAACTGGGAGGCGGCACCACGGCCTGGGGAAGGAGACCTGGCATCTCCCTGCCTTTTCCTTTCTTCCTGGGGTCATCCTGCCCTTAGGAAGCTGGGAGGTACCCTGGCCCAAACATCTCAGGTTTTCATCCCTACATCACTGCTTAGCTTTGGAATCTGTGCCTTGGCCACGCTGTGGATTTGGTCGCTCATGTGAAAGATGAGAGGGAACAAGCCCATTTCCACTTTTGTCTTCACCTGCCTCTTGTTTTTCCTCACCACAGTCTTCATTAGGTCTCTGAAGAGGCTGATGGAGAGCTCTCTCAGCTCGCTGAAGCCCTGGCAGAGAGAAGCAGAGTAGGACTCGCGTCCTTGTAGGTAGCTGTCCCCGACCAGCGCCTGCCTGCCCACGAGGCTTGGGCTCCCCCATCAGCCTTACCGCAGCAAAGAGGGGAAGGAGCTTCCCCATCAGCTGGACAGCGATGAGGCTGGCCTTTGTCTTCTTCAGGTGACCCACGATGTTTCGTGCGACTGCCGGGGACTTCATCTTGATATATCCACAATGCACATCACACCAGTGTCTCCGCTCGTGTGACTATGTCCTCAAACTGCTGTTTTTTCTCACCACTGGCCAGTACTCGCCCCATTGATGACACAGCCAATGAACACACCAACCACTTTCACAGTGAGCCTGTCAGCAGCACCTTATCGTTCCTGGCGATCACCTTCACCTCCACCAAAGGCCCTCGTGGGCAGCAGAGACACCACTGTCAGCAACCTCTTTTCTTGTCAGGGCTGTGCTTCCCAGTCGTGTTTCTCTCTGCTGTTGAGGACAGCAGCGTTTGCTCACGTCCTTGGCATCCAGTTTCAGCTTTAAGATTCCAGGTGCCGTCCCCTCGGCCTCGTCTGCTGCTGCTGATCGTTTCCCAGTAAGGGACAGACCTTACGCACTGCAGGTGCTGCAAACTGTGCCTTGCACAAAGGCACAAAATCTGTCTACAGCGCTGTCTGGGGTGCCCTCTACCCTGCCCTGGTGAGGCTGCATCTGGAGTGCTCTATCCAGTTCTGGAATTCCTAGTTCAAGAGAGATGGGGAACTACTGGAACAGGTCCACTGTATGGATCCAAACAAGAGGGGACCTGGAGCATCTCTCTTAGGAGTAAAGGCTGGGAGCTGGACCTGTTTACCCTGGTTTTCACCCTGCCCTGGTAGCCATGTGAAAGACATCATAAAAGTTTTGCTACCTGCTTTCTGTGTTGAGAAATTTAAGTGCTCCCTTTTGCATTCGTACAGAGCCCAAGTGCTCCGTGGAAACCTCCAGCCACAGCTCCCCCAGAGAAGGTGTCAAGAAGGATTTCTCTTGCTGGATCTCACCTTGCCCTGGTGCCTATGTGCAGGACACCACAAAAGTTTGGCTACCTGTTTTCTGTGTTGAAAAATTTAAGAGCTCATTTTCGCACTCGTACAGAGCCCAAATGCTCCACTGAAATATCCAGCCACAGCTCCGCCACATAAGGTGCCACGGAAGAATTCTCTTGCTGTTTCTTACCCTGCCCTCCTAGCCATCGAAAGGCACACTGCAAAAGTTCTGCTACCAGCTCTCTGTACTGAGAAGACTGGCCACTCACCTTTGCACTCATGCAGAACCCCAAAACACATTGGCAAAGTGCAGCAGTGCTCTCCTGGAGAAGGTGCCACGAAGGAATTCTCTTGCTGCTTCTCGCCCTGCCCGGGCAGCCATGTGAGGCACAGCACAAAAGTTCTGCTCCCTGCTTTCAGTGGTCAGAAAATTGACCCAACACTTCTGCACTCATGCAGAGCCAAAAAAGTACATCTTGGGCAAGTGCAGCACTGCTCCCCTGGAGAAGGTATTTAGTGGCTTTATTACTTTTGCTACAGAAAGGAGGCGATACAGCTGGTCCGGGGAAAGGAGAAAGCCGACAGCTTAAAACAGGCAGGGGAAGGCAGGGCGGTTAGGACTGCCTTTGTGGAGTTCGGCGCTGTTTGCGTAGGCACATACACCTTTTGGCGCGTCAGTGAGTGTAGGGAGTAGGGTTATGGCACTGGCTGCATGTGCACAAACTCGTGCTCTCCGTTATCTATGGGTTGCTTTTATGGCGTGTAGAAACTAGGTTGCAAAATTGAGCCTTGGAGTCCAGAACGAGGCAGCACTGTATTTGCGGGAATCCAAGTAGTGTCTTCTCTCCCCAGAGCCACACCTCACTTGTCCCCTTCAAACCTTGCAGCCGGTCACTTGGTTCACATGTTATCAGAGAATACCAAACAGGTGCAAGAACATGCTGGTACCTACTCCCTGTGAGAGCTTGTTCAGCACTGCTGTCTTTCTCAGCTGCTGGTCAGCCAAGATGACTGCCTCTGTGTGTGACAGCTGGCATTCCAGCGGTGACCTCTGCACGCCGCACAGACAAAAATAGGTGTGAAAGTTCACTGAGAAAGATCTATGGACATCTTTAATGACTGTGAGCTAGAGAAAAGAAAATTTCACATTCAGAATTCCAGGCTTCCCTTGAATATGGAAGGGCTTTGCAACATTGCCATGTAACCTCTGTATTTCACCCCAAGAGAAACAATTCTTACTAGGAGCGTTCATGTCTTTGTCACATAAATGCCAAGGTAAAAACCCTAAAAGGTTCAGTAACACCAGAAGCGCCCCACAACCTTACCCATTTTGTTGGGCAGTTCTTTCTATCGTGGCCAGGTTTTCCACAACGCAAGCAAATGTTGGATGGTGGAGGTGGATCCCAGGGGTCTTTCATGTAACTAGAAGTTTTTTGAAAAAGAAAAAAAAAAGGAAAACGTATGCATGTATCTTTCTTCTTAAAACAAACATCTCTACAATGTTCCCATAATCTTCAAAGAACATACCTGACACTTCCTTGACTGGGTTGTATTCACAGCAAGACTGTACCATCATAGCCTGTACCTTATCCTCTTTGGTAGCATTGTCTTCAGCCAGGTTGTCAGTCTGTTTAACAGGTAATGGTTATTTGACATTCACGTTAGGCTACAAATAGGCTCTCTTTGTACCTTACGTAAAGACTTGTGTAACCAATCCAATTTTCTTCCAAGTGGACTGAAGCTATGTGTAGAAAAAAGTACACCGCCAGCATTTTGAAGCTGGCCTTTAAGCTCCAGACTGGTTGAAGAAGCTACCCACGGTACATTTAACTGAGATGCATGCAAGTAGCATTATTTATGTCTTGCAGCATTAAAAGGACACACAACTTAAGAGTTGTTGCAGATGCTTTTGCTTGCTGAAATTCAGCTTCAGACCCAGAAGCACTAAAAGGAATCAAGCTTTTGATAATCCCTTAGCAAGGGATTTAAGAATTTTCTGTTGGTACTGGATTTTCTGTTGGTTTTTGTCTGCCCACAAGCTCTGCTTCTGGCCAGGAAAAGGAGTCCTTAACAGCAGCTCTTGCCAAGTGCAGTGGAACTGCAGGTCCAACACGTACTCAGAAGCTGCTCTTTGTTGATCTTCAATGATTCCAAACCCATCCTCAGCACTCCTTTTCAAAACAATCACCCTTTGACACCCAAAAGGAAACCTTTGGATTCAACATGTCCCCAGGGAGGGCTCGACACAAAACCTCTGCGCAGACCTGCTGCCCTGTGATGCCTGCCAGCAGAGCTGGTGACGCGAGTGCTCCTTCCCTGTCTCCGTTGAGGATACTAGGGTTAGCAAAGCCCTCCTGTTTGTCTTGTTGACAGGCGTGCTCAGCCTGAAAGGCGGTGAGGGAGCACTAACAGGCAGCCCTGCCAGCCAGCCTGAAGGGCAGGGGGGATGTGAAAAGCAGCTTGGGGCCGCCTGAGAACTAGCACAGGCATCGAGGGAGGGAACGCGCGGGAGCAGGGTGTTCTCTCGCTTTCACTCGCTGGGAATGTGCAATCCATTCCTTCCCCCAGAATCTCTCACCTCTAAGTGAGAGACAGTCAACGTTTTAACTAATGTTTTACAAAATGCCTCTTTGTAAATACCTACACATACATACACATACACGTTCTGTTAAAGTAGCAAAGAGTATGTTTCCCAGAAAAGAAGTACCTGAATTTTGAGAAATTTTGAAGACTCTTTGATGGCCGTCTGAATTGTGGACCACATCATCTGATTTGTGGACCCCATTTTAAACTCTATTTAAGGAAAAGGAGGATTGGGAATGATACCACTATGGAAATAGACAGTTAGGCATTTCACAGGAGTCAGAAAATGGTGCGTCAGCCACAGCTGGTGACTACCAGCTCCAATATTTTGAAGATTAGGAAACTATTTCAAAAACTTGTTGACAAGTCTTCCCTAGAATTGTAATGCTCTTTCTAAGAAATCATTCGCGCAGTGCATTGCAAGAGTTGAAAAGCCCCTCATTCTTCTTCCTCGCAAAAAAAAAGAAAAAAACTGTTTACAGTTCTCTTCCTCTTCATTGTACTCCTCATTGTCATCTTCACCACTGTAGATGACAGCGGTGAAGACGTTAATCAGTGCAGAGCGTGTTGGTCTTAAAATATTCTCTTGAATTCTGCGTGATTATTTATGATGGGCTGGATGCAGAATCCCTGCCTGGAGACCCCGTTGCAATGGGGCATCTACAGCAAAGAACATTCTATTTATTTTGTTAGGAGGGAACCAGAACATCCAGGTTCAGACCAGCAGGCACAGTTTTTAAATCATTATCAGGCTGAAGGAACACTTAAATGGACAGATTATGCCTTTTAGGAAAACTTGTCTGTGGTGGCTGGCAAAAACACTTCTTCCAGCTACAGAAAATCTGAAAAAAGATGGACATGACCTCCTCTGAACGGACAGGGGAGGCACTGCTGATTAAAGCCTTTAGATAGCATAGAAAGCATGACTAACCCCTGATTTCTCATTTTTACAAAAAAAGGAGTAATCTAAGGAGGTCTATAAAAAAGAAAGAAATGTTGTGGTTTATCTGTTTTTAAGCTTTTTGTGAGCTTTCCCAATCTTAATGGCTGTCCATTGCACGTTTAGTTAGAGCTCACAAAACAGAAGCCACTCTGTGCAGCTGTACCCTCAGCCCTCTGCGCTACTGGCTTCTGCAGAAGCAGCAAAGGTACAAAGAAAAAAACCAAAACTCCACTGGTGAGGGGTGTATGTATTTACTTGACACAATGTTATTATTGCCCAAGGAATTGCATTTTAAAGACTGATCTTCAGTTTCTGAAAATCACAGGCCGTCTTTACACTGCAGCACAGTGAAAATGTCACAGAGGTACCTTGGTGCCAAGAACCCAGCTCAGCAGAGTGGTGGGCTTCTCCTCTGCCTCATTTAACCTGCTACCTCACAGACCTTGGGCTGGCCAAGTTCCGTGGTTCCCAGTGATGATCCCAGATCGACAGAAGCCAGATCAGGAGCTTCTACCCTTTAGGTCTTAGGGTTGAGTCTCAGGGTTAAGTCTTAAGGTTAGGTCTTTAGGTTAAGACTTATGGTTATGTCTCAAGGTTAAGTCTTAGAGACACACTGTAACTCGCCGGTATACTTTATTTATTGAGAACTAACATTAGAAAGACACGGCAAAACCACAAGTCAGTAATATCTACTCATGGTGGAGGAGAGGTCTGTCTTGAAGAAGGCTGGAAAACATGACCATTCAAACCATGCTGATGCAGCTGATACAGAACTGGACTGTACGAATACATCGATGACAGCAACAATGCTGTAGTCAGGCTTACATTTGAATATCTGCAATTGTAATCAGGTTCTCTGTCCTCCATAAATCTGAGGAATACAGCAGTAATACCTGGAGCACAGAGAACAGCTTAGGCTGAAATCAAACTTAGAAAGGTAACTACCAACATTTGGGAATGTGCTCAACTGCTTTCTGAGCTTCAGGTTTGGAAAAGATCAACTGTTCCTTCACCGTCCTGGCACAAAAGGCAATACGCTTTAGGACGTTGCTCTTTTTCTCTTGCCCGACACAGGCATTGTCTTTAGGAAACTAATAGGAATCACTTAAGAATGAAACTTCTTGTTCGCACGGTTTGCCAGCTGGCCACTCTCAGTCTTTCCTCTGGAGATAGCATGCAGCCCACACACACACCCCCCTTTGGGGTGTAAGAATACCCTGCCCCCCCGCCCCCAAACAAAGGAAGCAGTCAAACACGGAGACTCGGACTGCTGGCAGATGGGAACCAATTACCAGTTCACACTGCAATGTGTCTCTCCGTTTACTCTAAAAGCAATACAAGCAAAAGCATAAAATAAGGAATCTCTCTGCTTAGAGGAAACAGGATGGAGAACTTGACTCTCGGAAAAAACAACCCCAAGAACAAACCCAATTCAAACATCTGAACAGTCACCACTGTTGGAGCTTGAATGCCACGTCCCAGCGGGCTGAAAAATCTAAGTCTGCTTTGGGACAGATACCTTCAAATCTGCCCTGTCACAACACAATTTAACAGCAGCTTTAACAAGAAAGATACAACCGGAATGCCTCCGTAAACCAACAGCCACAAAGAAGGTGAACACACTGAAACCCCTCCCACAGGACACAACGCGTTATGGCTACTTACCCAAGGTCTGTCTTGCCGGTAGCTTTAACTCCTCTAACAGGGACTCTCCTAACAGTTACCGATGAGTTCCTTGGAATCAGGGCATTGTCATCTGTGTATTCTGGAAACAACATCAATACAGAGAAAGCATCAGTCAGTTCGTAAGAGTGATATTAATATGTCATGACATAGCACTTCAGGGAATCCCTTTACAGATAGAAAAGCAACATTTTACACACAGCGTCATGCTTTCATCATCTCACGGTACCTTTCCAGAAATCTTCAGGTCTGACAGTCAAACACAAGCAGCAAAATCTTTTCCGTTTGTTTTGAATCGTTTCAATGCCAACAGCAAAATGGTCTCTAAAGTCACTAAAGCCGAGTCTGCTACAACATGAGGCTCTTTCCTGATCTAACTTCCATTGCTTTTGCTCCTGTTAGCTTACAAAACCCTAGAACATGTCTCTATAATAGTGAGCACGGAAGAGGACACCCCCACCCCGCCTCCCACCTTTTCAAACACATCCCAACCATCCATTTTGCCTTCCCACCATCTTCAAAAAGAGTCCACCATCTCTTTTTTTTTTTCCCCCCAGTGATGTGTAAAATCCTGTTTACTTTTAGCTTCTATTAGCATTGCTTCTATTACGAGATTTCCGTGATCACGCGGCCCGGAAAAATCTGAACAAGTTGGCCATCTTCACTCAAGGTTCACTGAAGGGTCTTTCCAAGATCATGCCAACATTTAGTCAGGACTCCTGCACAAAGTTATAAAACCCACGACCGTATCTCCACAGGGAAGATCTCCAAGAACCCCCTTTAGGCAGGACATCCTGGCCTAGTTCTTTCCTTCATCTTCTGAAGGTGACTTTAAGCACGTAGATGCTGTTCAATAAAAATGGAAGATCACCGTTATGTATAAAACAGTCCCCTATGCTGTCCCCTCCTGTCACCCCCCAGGCTGTCATGGCCTGCTGTCCCCTCCTGTCACCCCCCAGGCTGCCACTGCCTGCTGTCCTCTCCTGTCACCCCCCAGGCTGTCACGGCCTGCTGTCCCCTCCTGTCACCCCCAGGCTTTCCCCAGCCACTGACCCTTCCCACCACCCCCAGGCTGTCCCCAACAGTTATCCCCTCCTGTCACCCATCAGGCTGTCCCCACCAGCTGTCTTTCCTGTCACCCCCCAGGCCTGTTACTACCAGCTGTCCCCTCTTGTCACCCCTGGGCTGTCCCCACCTGCTGTCCCCTCCTGTCCCAAGGCAGCCTGGGGGAGATGCTGGGGCTCTGCTGAGTGGCACTTGGCTGCCCGCACCGCAGGGACAGCGCGGGGAGGGGACATCTCAGGGTGTCACAGTGTTGTCCTTGTTGTACTCCTCCATGGTATTAACGATGGTTCCTTTTGTAACTGGCTTTTATTCACTGTCTGACGGGGCTTCCTCTGGTAGAACCAGTGCCAAGAGGAAAAAAGGGCGCAGTCCAGTCGTAATGGGTGAGGTGCACACTGTCATCTTTTGTAATGTTTCATAAAACAGCTTTTATTTAAATTCTGTATCAGCAGTATTTTTTCCAAAAATGTTCAGTTAAGGGAAGACGAGAGAAAGGGTGAGTCCACTAGCACGAGCGGGGAGAGCCATGCGACCTTGACCTCGAGCGGGGATAACCACGTGACCTTGATCTAGAATGACAGCCCCGACTCTTCTCTCTGCCTCTTCTTGGATACGGTGGTGATCGTGGGTCGGAATGAGAGGGGTCACGGCTAGATGATTGAGAGCAGCAGCGAGGGTGGGAAGGACCTGATCCTGACTTGCAGTAGGTATGCGAACTTCTAGAGCGAGAGGAAGTGGCACAGGGAGACCTGGACCTTAAAAAACAAAACGCAACACAAAGGAAATTAATGAAGTTAATTCAAAACAATCACTCACACCATTTTTTTTTCTCCCAAATTTGTTTGGGTTGGGGTTTTTTTCCTCTCCATACGCTTATGTCAAAGCTTCTTTCAGCTGCTGATATACTGCTGCTGCAAACCGAAGAGCACGGCGGCATGTAAAGGTTTCTGCTTACGAGCCAGAACAGCTGCTGCTGTGGTAGTGTAAAAACACGCAGGAAGGGTAAGTCTGTTCCCACTCACTTCTATCGCATGGACTACCCTAGCTATGGATGGATTTCAGGGGTGTCTACTGGTCTCTGCTGGTACATGGACATGCAGATGTCTCACTACCCAGCATCCACCTGCAGCGCAAATCACTCTTGTGCTTTGTAAGATGCAAAACAAGTGAGTCTTAATGGCCACAGCGTAGTATCAACTGTCAGGAAAGCAGGGTTTAGCCTGGAGGCAGTAAAGCTCCATTTGAAAATGCCAGCTTAGTCTATTTAACTTCACTACATATTCGGCAATTTTTACAGGATGCAAAATGCCCCACTTCTAGCCAGTGGTAGCCAAATTCTGCACATAACTCTAGATCCAACCAAGGCCAGTGACTGCATTTCAAGAAAAATCCTAGCTAAAAGCTTCTAAACTCAGTCTCCAGTAAGCTGACGGAATGCCACTACTCTGGGAAAGATACTGACAGCATTACTACAGAGAGCTCTTCAGATTCCTGCCCAAGGGCTTTTTGAGGACAGAAGACATCAGCTATCTTTAGAGTTTTCTTCACAAGTTATTCCATGTACGTTCATTCCTCCTCCAACTTAAGATTTCCTTACGCAAGTCTGATCTTTTAATTTGTAAGAAAAATTTAAGGATGTCAGCAGAATCTGAGCAAAAGGCGCCAGTTTGCAGTCCAGGTTGCAATCCGTCTGTGCGAGATTAGATGACAGAGGCAACAAAGGCAATTCCTCTCACGTATCTCCTCCAAAGTGCTTTGAGGTAACAGTTACAGCCAGAGCACGGAGGCGCAGGAATCCACACCTGTCCAGTTTCTAGCCTCCTCAGGGCTGTCAGGAGGCGAAGGATGTCACTGCAGAGAAGCTTTGGCAAAAGAGACACCCGTTCCTTCTCAACTGCTGCCCAGTTATAACTATCAGTCGCCTGTAATCCCTGCCATCTTTGAGCTAGGGACCTACTTGTGGACCTCCCATCACTGCTCGTCCCTTGAACTATCCAACCCACCTCAGGATAGAGAGGTGGACTGGAACTCCTCCTGATTCTTCTAGACAATCTGCTTCTCCGTCAGGGACATGCAACGCAATTACCTGGGAAATGAATGCCTGCGCTCCTCCTGAAACTCCTCACGTGCCACCAATTCCATAGAAGAAGTGTTTGTGAACACTTCGGGTCTGGGCTTTTTCTTTTCCCTGTTAAAATCAGTTTGACCATTATTACCATTATAGTTGGATATTTATTCCAAACAGACACCAAAATACAAAACACGGCCAAGATGAGAAAATGTCTACTGCATGTAATGCCAAACATGAACATCCTAGTCAAGCAAAACGAGTTTAGAATTCCCCCAGGATTTAGGGAAAGTTCTACAATTCCATTTGTCTTGCTTGAGTTTTGCACATTTACCAACTGCAATGAAAAGGTCTGTTGGATAAAACACGATGACATTTTTGCTTCTGCCAGATGCACTTTAGTGTAACTGCAGTCCAAGGTGCTAACGAAATACCAAAGCGCAAACCCGTGCAACTTCCTGGAGCCAAACACTTACTCCTTTTGAAGTCTCCGTTGTTCCCGTAAAACTCCTCCCTAGACAAGGGAGGCCAACGGCATCCTGGCTTCTGCCTGAAAGACGGTGGCCAGCAGGACCAGGGAAGGGATTGTCCCTCTGCACTCAGCCCTGGTGAGGCTGCACCTCCAACACTGGGTTCGGTTTTGGGCCCCTCACTACAAGAAAGACACCGAGGTGCTGCAGCGTGTCCAGAGAAGAGCAACAAAGCTGCTGAAGGCTCTGGAGCACAAGTCCTGTGAGGAGCAGCTGAGGGAACTGGGGTTGGTTAACCTGGGGAAAAGGAGGCTGAGGGGAGACCTCACTGCTCCCTGCAACTACCTGAGAGGCAGCTGTAGTGAGGTGGGGGTCGGTCTCTTTTTTTCCCAGGTAACAATTGATAGGAGGAAAGGAAGTGGCCTCAAGTTGCGCCACAGGAGCTTGAGATGGGATATTCGGGAAAATTCCTTCACCAAAAGGTTTGTCAAGCGTTGGAACAGGCTGCCCAAGGAAGCGGTTGGGTCACCATCCCTGGGTGTATTAAAAGAAATGTAGAGGTGGCGCTTAGGGACCTGCTGTAATGGCGGACTGTGTAGGTTTAGGTTAACTGCTGGACTCAACGATCTTAAAGGTCTTTTCCAACTAAACCTAAATGACCCTGTGATCCTATAAAGAAAGTGCTGGTGTCGCTGGGAGGGTATTTGAATGAGTCGCTGGCAGTGCTGTTGGCTGATGACATGTTTGCAGGAGCTGGGGGATATTCTGGAGCGGGGCGGGGGTATACCCAGCAGATGGAGGCTGACCAGGTGGAAACTGAGGAGGTAGTGGTGGTGGTGGTACCGCCAGCGGGAAAGGAAGCGCCTGGGGTGGGGGAGGATGCAAGGGAGGTGGAGGCACAGGTACAGAGGCTGCTGTTGATGATGGCAGTGTCGGGGCCCGAGTCCTCTGGGTACGTGTGCTACGTGGATGTCCTCCATTTGAACTTCCAGAGAAACCCAAAACCGCGTGTCACTGTCACACTCTGCCCTGATTTTAAAGAGGAATGTGAATGAAGCGGGAGCACGGTGGCGAGCCCTTCTTGTTCTCAACCTGAGCATTTTTCTGGCAGCTTCCTGTCCATTTGAGCCTACCCTCATTTCTGGATCCTCCCACTTGCCTTCCACATCCTCACCCCAAGCAGTTGCCTCAGGCTTCTCCCCCTCCATTCAGCTTTGTGACTGTGGGCAGAGGCTGCCCACGCTTAAAGGAGACTCCCATCTCCCAGGTGCCAGGTGCCCACGGCTCCTCTGCCACTCCTCCATACACTTCCTACTTCACACTTCCGAGCTTCAAAGTACTGCACAGATATTAACCAAGCTTCTCTCAAACTTTCTTTCAATTCTTCCCCATAAACTTCCTAGGTTGTTGCCTCGTGATGATCTGTTTGGCCTGGTCTTGCCCCTGAACTGTTCTTTCCTTGCTTACTGAACCTGAGAATTTTAGGTATCTCTGGGACGGATGCTGTGTTTTCTTTTGATTTATCTTTAAGATTTTATAAACACGACGCACACTTATAATCTATCCATAACAAATACATACCAAAAGGAAGAACTAACTGATATGGCAATAACAGCAAAAACAGATTCCTCTCTCTCCAACGGAGAGAAAGCAGCTTGGCTATTTGAGATGACTAGACTAAAGAAATTCAAAATGGTCACAAAAAACCAGCACTGACTCTTCCAACAATTTGCTCCATCACTAAGTCATTAAAAATCAAATGTTGGAGGCTGACTTCAATTGGGAAATCAATTTCTTCAGCCCTATCCAGCCAGTAATTCGAAAGGGTGGCTTTGCACCTTGTCCTGTCATTATGTTTAATTTTGATATATACTTACGGTTTCCTCCAAAAGCGTTTGTTTTTCAGAGTCTACTTTTGGGTCACGTACTGGAGTTTGATTTGTAATCGTTTTACTGCAAGCACAGATCCCCTTTGTTAGAGCCAACTCAAGCTGAGCCATTTAAAAATGAATTGCCACTTGTATTCTCCACAGCTACCTGTGCATAGGCATTTCATTATAAATCAGCTACTGTAGAAGTAATGTAGGTGTTACAGCCTGGTTTAACAGGTTACAAGTCGTCATAGACTGAATTTCTGTGAAATACTTACAGTCCCCAGCCTGGTCTGCCACCTGCTGAGCGAACTGCACTGGCTCTCATCGGATGACCTTTTGGAGTGGGGAGAGGAAAAAGAAATAAATCCCATTCAGTTCATCTGAAGATAATTTTTTTAGAAGAAATTCTAAAGTTACGGTCACTCACCAGGTGTGGGTATTTTTTGCTCTTGGGGGCCCAGAAGACATGGTACTGCCGGTTGTCTTGCTACAGGGACCGGAAAGCCCTTGTGAATAAATGCAAACAGTTGGAAAATAAGCTCTAATAAATACTGTATTTCAAAAGCATATGTTGAAATAAAACTTAACAGACCGCTGACTGACAGAGAGGAAGATTTAGAAAGTTTGGTGGCAGTCACCTGAGCAGCAGGTGTCACAGTCACAAGTGGTCGTGCAGGCGGTGACGGCGGCTGTCGCTGCTGCTGCTGAGTCTCCTTATGGAGCCCTGTTGTGTGGCCGGTTCCACTGTGGAAGTTGTTCACAGCCTAGAGGCAGAAGAACATTGACAAAAAGATCAAAGTGTCAGATTATGACGACAATAGATGAAGAAAAGCCTCCACAGGGTAAAATGACTTGTATAAACCTGTACATGCTATCAAGCCTAGAGTAAAGCAGCACACAGAGATAGGAACACATCACAGGAAACACTGCTATTAAGGACTGGTAGCTCAGAGTATCTGTAGTTAAAGGACTTCGGTGTTAACAGCGAATCTGAGAGGCAGGCAAGCATGTTTAGACAAAAGTTTGACCTGAGTTTGCCTGATTATCTCTAAAGAGTTGTCAGCTTCTGTAACAACAGACAATGCATTTGAAAAGTACATGCAGCCTTATTCAGTTTATCCTTCTTTAAGGAGATGTCAACAATTTCCTCCCTTTCAGCTTTTTACAAACAGACTTTCCTTACAAACAGTTGATGAGAAAGTCACCACGTTACCTGGCGCAGGAAGTTGTTGGCAACTAAAGCGTCAGGAGAAACACCTGTCTGATGACACGCCGGGCAAGTATGTTCCTCTGACTCCAATAAAGCTGTTCTAATACCTGTGTGTAATTAGAAGCGTCAAAATAGGTTTCAGCCAAAGTAGGGAAATCTTTGGGGTTCTCATCAATGATAAGAACACACAGACGATTAATGGGTGGATACGGTCTTGAATGGAGAGCATGAAGCTATAAATGGTCAGTAGTGTAAAAAATGCCCAGTACGCAGCAAATCGCTCTACAGTTTTGACATTTCCCTGTTGTAACAGCTGAAGACATAGAGCGGGCTGTGTCCTGATGTTTGGACTAGTCTTTTTTCCACTACCGAGTACAGCAAGAAGCCACTAACATCAAGGCTAATGAACAAAGCACATCTCAAAAAGCCATGAGTCGGTTCGAGTTTTGAAGGTTTAACCAACTCCTGTGGCAAAGAATGTAGATTAAATGCCCGACTGCCTGTTTGTGGCGGACCAGAGTCAGCCACCAGAGCTGGCTCTATAGCTGTGTATGAGAGAAAGAGCTGTGGACAAACTACGTGCATTCCACATCTAATACTGTAATCACCTGCACAATTATGCACTCTTCTCGTACTCGACCTTCCGCATGTGAAGAAGATTTGACTAGATACACAGAAAGGGAAAAAAGCTCTGTGGCGTCTTTTTTTTTTTTTTTTTTTTTCCCCATTACGGAGAAGAGGCCTTTCCTACTCCGGGCATACTGAAGTATGAAACAGACCGCGTAGCACAGGTGATCTCCTATTCCTGGTTTCAGAAGATCCGATGTGGTGTTTTGGATTAAAAAACACGGGAGGGGAGTTTACTCCTTACATGACATTACTCACTTACATTCGTCACAGTAACTTGCTCCACAGCAGGGAATAAGCGCTGCATCCGTCGCTGGATCTTTACAAATGGGACATAACAACTCGTTTGGAACAGGCCTGTCTGCGGAGGAGGAGGAGGGCTCCTCTGGTAAAAAGGGTGGCTTTTCCTTTTTCTCTCTAGCATAAGCTTCCCTGGAGGGCAGGTGGGGAAGGAAAAAGAAAAAAGTGAAAGATGGGAAAGGAAAAATTTTCCAAGCTTTGGATTTTATCAAACGAAGGTAATAGGTGGAAGTCTTCTCACTCCACATTGGCTTTCTACAACCTAGGCATTTACGCTAAATGACTTCTCTAGAGCCACACTATCAGAAGAAGAAGGAGGGGGGGAACATTTTTCCTTCTGCAGAACTCTCCCATCTGTCGGATCAACTACGAAATTAGCTCAGACTAGAAAAATAATTGCTTGACAGCTAGAGAGCAGGGGAAAGGAACCCCACCTCTTCTTTACCAGAGGGTAAATGTAAATTGCTGGATCAGGGTAAAGTTCGTCCCCAGGTAATTTCATTTTGTAAATGAAAGAAGTCTGTGCTACAGCTTCTACAACAGGAGACCCATGACAGAAAAAGGGAAGTGCTACCGAGTGCACTTTCCAACAGCCACTCTTGTCAGCACACAGCAGTAATTTCTTAGTTTATAGCAACAGGAACACTTCAGCCCGTTTCACACATGAGATTTGCTAAAAGTCAGAGGAGGAGGAAATCTCAGTCCAAGGGCTATTTGTTAAATTTTGCAAGAAGCCTTTGAAACGTAAACCAGAAGCAGAACGAGCATTCAGAGAGAATGATGCCAGCTGGAAACACTACTGAAATGCCTTGCAGAAATACAGGTTCTTAGCATACCCCAAGGTCAGCCAGCTTCCCGGGGCATGAACAGCAGGACTACTCTATTTCAATATGGGAAAGTATTGCAGATTTTAAGGTTAAGATACGACGGTAGTGCTTCCTCCCTCGTAATTAGAGGCTGGCCACCTGGGCTGCATTGCCACTCAGACATTTACGCATGGTTGCTCTCATTCGCATTTTGGTCGGCCCGATTAATTCCATACTTACGCATTAATAGTTGGTATCGCGTATTTCCCAGCCTTTGTCAGCATGGCACCTTTTGTGTTGGGATCCTTCACCTCCACCAGGAAACTCCTTGGAATTCCGGTGCTCCTTTTAATTCTGCGAACAGGCTCCACATTTTTGTCCTGTTGAGAACAGAAATGCAGACATCTCTCCTCTTCAGACACACACTTAAAATGACGTTTCAGAGGTAATTTTAAGCAGCGAAAGCCTTTAATCCCCTCCTTTTACCTAACATAATGGCTGCTTGACTCATACTCCTGCTTTCCCCAACGAGCATAGCCAGGACGTACCACAGGTTTGAGCAGAGTTTTGAACCCAGTCGTCATTCTTTGGCTTAACTTCAGGACCCTTCAGGGTGAAATAGCCCTTTGCTCATCGTCCGCTCAGAGCAGAGACACAAACCTGTTTCCCCTCCAAAGCCCTTGGGCAACGTGTGAGAGCTTAATTCAGGGCTCCGAATCAGCCCCCATGGAAACTTACATTCACTTCTATATAGGAAGGCTGAATTCATCCCTCCTGCATGTACATTCAGGGACTGATGCTAAACGGCATGAATATTCAGCCAGAGGCTTCTGTAGTTAAAACTGACAGATACTCAATAGACGGGGTCAACAGAAACCTCTTGTTTTTAGAGGAAATACCAACAACTTTGAACTGTCATTAGAAAGAGTTAGAACCAGGAAAATTTCCAGTACTATTGAAATAGATACAAATATGTATGAAAGTTCACTGAGAAAGATCTATGGACATCTTTAATGTCTGTGAGCTAGAGAAAAAAAAAGTTTCACATTTAGAATTCCGGGTTTCTTTTGAATTTGGAAGGGCTTTGCAACATCGCCATGTAACATTTCGCCCCCAGAGAAACAATTCTTACTGGGAGTGTTCATGTCTTTGTCACATAAATGCCAAGGTAAAAAACCCTAAAAGCTCGGTAACACCAGAAGCGCCCCAATCTTACCCTATTTACCGGGCAGTTCTTGGCATAGTGGCCAGGTTTTCCACAGCAAAAGCAACTGGATGATGGTGGAGGCAGATCCAAGGGTTCCCTCAAGTAACTAGAAGGTTTGGGGAAAAAAAGGAAAAGGTATGCATGTGTCTCTCTTCTTAAAAGAAACATCTCCATACTTTTTCCATAACCTTTGAAGACCACATTTGATACTTACTTGGATGGATCGTATTCATGGCAGGACTGTATCATCATCGCCTTTATCTTATCCTCTTCGGAAGCATTGGCTTCAGCCAGGTTGGCAGTCTGTTTAACAGGTAATGGTTATTTGACACACACATTAGGCTACAAATAGGCTCTCTTTGTACCTTACGTAAAGACTTGTGAAGCCAATCCAAGTTTTGTCCAAGCGGACTGAAGCTATGTGTAGAAAAAAGCACACCAGCCAGCATTTTGAAGCTGGTCTTTAAGCTCCAGACTAGTTGAAGAAGCTAGCCACGGTACATTTAACTGAGAAAGATGTGTGCAAGTAGCATTATTTACATTCTGCAGCATCAAAAGGACACACAGCTTCAGAGTCGTGGCAGTTGGTTTTGCTTGCTGAAATTCAGCTTCAGACCCAGAAGCATTAAAAGGAATCAAGCTTTCTATAATCCCTCAGCAAGAGAAAAGATTCTTTTCAGCAGACATCTGACCATCATGTGCTGTAGGCAGTCCAAACCGCACGGTTCCGCCCCCTCCCCCGCCGCCATTCGCTTCTTCATAGGAAGTGACTGAACTACAATTTTTTTCCAGTTGGCACTGTCCTTTTAACACGCAAATTGTAATATAAACCTTACGCAGAACTAGATCTTTGAACTATGGAAGCCAGATGGTTTTTTTTTACACAGTACTTCTTCAAATGCTTCTATTACACACTAGTCCAGATACAAGCAGGGTCGAAGGGGGTGACTGTAAATTATTTGGAACTTCAAGCACCTATCCTACAGACCAACTGCTCATGTTTTCCTTTTTACATGCATTCACTCACAAAAGCAACCAACTCGTTTCCACATGTGATTTCATCTAGCTGTTCCATATACGCAGGAACATAATCCAGATCGCCATCTATGAAATCATTTCCAGTAACATTTGCAGAGAACTTTTATAGACACTTGACTGATTTGTTTGAACCCAAATGGTTTACAAAACACACCCAAAACCCACAACACATTCCTAGGAACAGGCCGACATTCAACTATGGCATTCAATACATAGCCATAGCAAAGCAGAAAAGTTCTTACTACACATTGCCTCCTGTGCCAGCCTGCACTAAAGAGGTTAGGGTAACAGTTCGGAGCTGCTTTGTTACCTATCTCCGTATTTCTGAAATCTTTGAATTTCTCAAAAGCTTGGACAGTTTTCCACATTTTAGAGTAAATTTCACATGCCTTTACAGAACCAAGGGACAGCCCTGAGGGAGGCCAATGTCTTTTGGTGGCTGCTTCCCAAACTAATTCTGCACACACCCCCACCCCCACCCCCACCCTGCCGCAAAATGTTAATTAACACAATTAAATTTCTGCAGTGAGCGAGGGAAGACGTTCCCAGTGGGAAGAGATTTCTTTCTCGTGGAAATGAGCTCTGGCCTTCATTTTCAGAGGAAAGAACTAGCTCCTCTGCGTTAGGCCCTGCCTTCTCTAGTCTTTGTAACTTTAAAGACTATGTTTTTAATCACTTCTGTGGCTAGCACTACGCCTCTTCACCAAGTGCAATCACTAGTGTTTCCCCAGACAACGTTACACGTTGCTGAGCACAAAATACCAGCAGTTCCATTACAAAACATGCTTTCAGGCGGTCACGTCTGCTGATGTGCCTCGCATAAACACTGGCACAGTCCTATCAACAATTAGGTGCACTTGCACAGTTTGCACAGTCTGCATGTAAACAAATTAGGTTGCGTCGTCCTCTGCCTGTATGCCACAATTCAGGCAGTCCCGCACCATTCAAAGAATGGACCTGTAACTGTAATGACTAGAAATTCAAAAACAGCCATGCAATTGTCCATGTTCCAGAAACACGTCTGTTCTGTTCTGGCTGTTGCAAAGGCCCTAGAAATGTCCATAACTTACAGCCAATTAAATCCTGCTGTAAAAATTGTGTTAGTTTCCAATGAACAATGAGCGGGACGTATGAAAAATGGTAAACAGCTTCTGAAGTGCTGCTTCTTTGTGTCTTGCAGATGGGTAACACTGCAGCGTTACACTGAGGCCAGTAAGGTGCTCCGCTTCCATCTTCCCAAGCTGGGAACTACTCTCTACAGGATAGTATCAAAGTAACATTTCAAAGTTAGGAGAAACACTCTGAATTATTAACAATTAATGTTTTGCTCATATTACAGCAGTTATCCAGCTAGAGAGCACAGTGTAAGGTTTACAAACACTATTTCACAAGCAAGTACATCTAAGCATACCTTAATAAGCTGGGCCAGAGAAAGAGGTGCAGAAGGGTCGCCAACCTATTCAGAAAAATTAAACACATACTCAAGTTCTACAATCAAAACAGAGCAATAGTTCACCCCTACTGCTGTATGAAAGCCTGCGCTATATCCTCTGAGCGTCACTGGAAGAGCCACCTCCAAGCCAGTGGAATTTGTACTTGTTCAAAACAAAGTCCAAACCTTAAACAGCTTAAGTATGCCTACGTTGTTAATGAGAAGAAACTAAAGCAACCAACCCCTCCTGAGATCAACCTATCGCTCAGGATACCTCAGAGGGGGACCCTTGTCAAATGCTCACAACCGCTTAAAAGACGGAGGGTTAAGGAAGCTGTCCATTTTCAGCTCGAAAGGATCTAAAATAATTATTTCCGTTTATTTGAGAAGGAAGTGTCACTACAGGAAACATTGTCAGCGCAGTTTATAAATTAATCAGTTAATAGCTCATCATTTACTAAATGCACACAGGTGTGATACATGAACGCAGTATAGTTTTTGCGCTGTCTTTCGTTTACTTTAATTAGACCCCAAGTTCACGAATTTCTAGATTAAGTTATCCTAAGAGCTTACAAAGTGATCAGATCCAGTGACCTAGAGCTCGTGTAATGCCTCACTCCATTCTAGTGAAGAACAAGCAGTTATACTTACAGAGGAAAACCAAACACCACCACAAAGTAATGTTTGTACTATGAGGGCTATTTTGAAATGCATCGTGGCACGTAGCATTCCACCCAAGGGCCAAATGGAGATCTAGGCCATTACTAGTCAAGTATCTCCTCGAGTTACTTATTCATGTCTTAGCAGCAGAACAACAGTGTTTTCTGACCGGAAGAAAAAGGCTGCCCCTTTTCCAAATGTAAATTCAAAGTGGTGGTGTACCAAGTTCAGTGGTGCAAACCTTGAACCTACAAGCTCTACAAATGAGCATACATTACCGGTACAACACACAGTCGTACAAGAAATAGTCTAGCCTATTCAGTACGAAATGCAATGCGTTACTAGGCACAAATACCATTATTCACATTAGAACCGCACAAATGTTGGCATTGCTCAGTTTTCGCTATGCTGAATCAAATACATTGGATTTACAGCATACACTGTGTTTCACTGGAAAATATGTTTTATATATATATTATAAATATTATAGATAAAACATATATATTTTATATATTTTTATATATATAAAAAGAATTAGTACAAGGCTACATTTCTTAGACTTAGGTGCAGCATGTAGAAAAAAGTTTCAGCTTGTGTTTTTACATACCTCTTTTGATGTTCTACTCGCTGGCTCAGTTCGACTTCTAGAAGAAGAAAGAAAGATGATCAGAACTTAAAATAAAGCACTTGAAACCAACATAAAGCAGTGAAAAAAGTTTATAAACCTGAACATCAAAACATTGTGTTCTGGTAGTCTTATGAATGTGGAAATTTATTTCTGTACATAAAGTGTGCTCTCCTGGTACATTCAGTGGAACTGAAATAAAGACCAAAATCCCATTCCTTCTTTGTCCCCAATGACTCTAAGATACAGAATACAGCAGTGCAAGAAGTCCTCACATATTTTCTTTCTGCCCTCTAAGTACCAAAACTGTGAAGACTGTGCTACATTTTTCTGTTCTTGAATAGTCAGCCATCCAAATACGAAGGCACCTTCAGGCAATCTGTATAGCCCCACTATCACAAACAGGTACCAGACAGAGCACTTTGGTTTCTACACTCCTCTGACAAAACAAGAACAGTTGTCTGTAGAAAAGTGTTTCTTGGTGGAAGCCCCAGCACTGTGTTCAGGTACCTACCATACTTAGCCTAAAGTGACTACAAATAGCAGTAGAAACATCACCTGAAAGCAGTTCCTAGGATTTTCTGTGATCGAGGAGGCCTGTGTTAAAAAAATAAGAAAAAAAGTCTTGATTACCAGAACTTGCTTTAAGATCATCTTGAACATGCTACAATATTTTAGGAAACGCTTATGACACACGAGCCCTTGCCGAGATTCCACATACTCATTGGTCTGTACCTGCACGCTACTCATGAATCAAACATGCAACCGCTGATCTAGTTAACAAACAATTCATACCTCATCCAAAGTGTCCCACGAGCAGAGGCAACCCAAAGGCTGCTGTGCAGGTCCTACACAAATAGAAAGGCTCATACTTCCTGCCACTGCTACACCACCACCAGGCTCGCAAGTACAGCCACGTACCTCCTGAAGATGAGGAAGCGCGAGGAAAAGCTTTAGATTCCCACACCACGGTTTCTTCCATCCACTTGCCTTGAGGAAGATACTACAAGGTGACTAACGCATTCCTGAAGGCCTCTCCACCATGACAGCATGCATTCACCATTCCCAAACACTAACGACTCTACCAGTTGTTTCCACAATGGTTCCAGCTGAAGGAATAGAAAGCTGACCTGCCCGATCCATTTGCAACTTTAGGAGAGCAGCGGCATTCATCCCTTATCCCCACGTGCAGGTATTTCTTGGATCTTTGATGCTAGTGGCACCTAGCCTCTCATTTTAGGGCAGCATGCCAACACCAGGAGAGGGTGCCATCCAACCAGAAATGGAGGATATATTGACAAGACAGCAAAGCATCCCGATCTAAATTAACCCCCCAAACAAGGCCATGCTTAGCAGCACAGTGCTGTGGCATCCAGAAACTCTTGGTAGTGCTGGGAAGCACTAATATGCTCAAAGCTTACAGGAGAGCCACATAAATTCAGGGGGGTTTGCTTGCAGATGCTTCATGGGTACTAGGATGCTGCTGTACTGTTTGTTTGAGACACGCTGAAACTCGCCGGTATACTTTATTTATTGAGAACTAACGTTAGAAAGACATGGCAAAACCACAAGTCAGTAATATCTACTCATGGTGGAGGAGAGGTCTGTCTTGAAGAAGGCTGGAAAACATGACCATTCAAACCATGCTGATGCAGCTGATACAGAACTGGACTGTACGAATATATCGGTGACAGCAACAATGCTGTAGTCAGGCTTACATTTGAATATCTGCAATTGTATCAGATTCTCTGTCCTCCATAAATCTGAGGAATACAGCAGTAATACCTGGAGCACAGAGAACAGCTTAGGCTGAAATCAAACTTAGAAAGGTAACTACCAACATTTGGGAATGTGCTCAACTGCTTTCTGAGCTTCAGGTTTGGAAAAGATCAACTGTTCCTTCACCGTCCTGGCACAAAAGGCAATACGCTTTAGGACGTTGCTCTTTTTCTCTTGCCCGACACAGGCATTGTCTTTAGGAAACTAATAGGAATCACTTAAGAATGAAACTTCTTGTTCGCACGGTTTGCCAGCTGGCCACTCAGTCTTTCCTCTGGAGATAGCATGCAGCCCACACACACACACCCCTTTGGGGTGTAAGAATACCCTGCCCCCCCGCCCCCAAACAAAGGAAGCAGTCAAACACGGAGACTCGGACTGCTGGCAGATGGGAACCAATTACCAGTTCACACTGCAATGTGTCTCTCCGTTTACTCTAAAAGCAATACAAGCAAAAGCATACAATAAGGGATCTCTCTGCATAGAGGAAACAGGATGGAGAACTTGACTCTCGGAAAAAACAACCCCAAGAACAAACCCAATTCAAACATCAGAACAGCTACCACTGTTGGACTTTGAATGCCACGTCCCAGCGGGCTGAAAAATCTAAGTCTGCTTTGGGACAGATACCTTCAAATCTGCCCTGTCACAACACAATTTAACAGCAGCTTTAACAAGAAAGATACAACCGGAATGCCTCCGTAAACCAACAGCCACAAAGAAGGTGAACACACTGAAACCCCTCCCACAGGACACAACGCGTTATGGCTACTTACCCAAGGTCTGTCTTGCCGGTAGCTTTAACTCCTCTAACAGGGACTCTCCTAACAGTTACCGATGAGTGCCTTGGAATCAGGGCATTGTCATCTGTGTATTCTGGAAACAACATCAATACAGAGAAAGCATCAGTCAGTTCGTAAGAGTGATATTAATATGTCATGACATAGCATCTCAGGGAACCCCTTTACAGATAGAAAAGCAACGTTTTACACACAGTGTCATGCTTTCATCATCTCCACACACTCACGGCACCTTTCCAGAAATCTTCAGGTCTGATAGTCAAACACAAGCAGCAAAATCTTTTCCATTTGTTTTGAATCGTTTCAATGCCAACAGCAAAATGGTCTCTAAAGTCACTAAAGCAGAGTCTGCTACAACATGAGGCTCTTTCCTGATCTAACTTTCATTGCTTTTGCTCCTGTTAGCTTACAAAACCCTAGAACATGTCTCTAGAATAGCGAGCACGGAAGAGGACACCCCCACCCCGCCTCCCACCTTTTCAAACACATCCCAACCATCCATTTTGCCTTCCCACCATCTTCAAAAAGAGTCCACCATCTCTTTTTTTTTTTCCCCAGGATGTGCAAAATCCTGTTTACTTTTAGCTTCTATTAGCATTGCTTCTATTATGAGATTTCCGTGATCACGCGGCTTGGAAAAATCTGAACAAGTTGGCCATCTTCACTCAGGGTTCACTGAAGGGTCTTTCCAAGATCATGCCAACATTTAGTCAGGACTCCTGCACAAAGTTATAAAACCCACGACCGTATCTCCACAGGGAAGATCTCCAAGAACCCCCTTTAGGCAGGACATCCAGGCCTAGTTCTTTCCTTCATCTTCTGAAGGTGACTTTAAGCACGTAGATGCTGTTCAATAAAAACGGAAAATCACCGTTATGTATAAACCCCCAAAATCTGGCATACACATAAATGACACCGAAATATATTCCTTAGCTTTGCTCTGACAACCGCTGGGGATTTTTGCATTTTCACAGGGAAACACCCTTACAGAAGTTCCAGTAAGCATCTGTGTCACAACCTGTACCTCTACCTGCATGTCTGTCTCTACCGCTGTATATGACACGCGATCCCGTAACACCCCCAAGACCCCTAACACCGTGCTGTTAAGTCTGCTCACAGATACTCTCCTGAACATACTTTACCTATCTGTAGGTAAACAGCGTGTTTAGGTCCAACCACTGGAAAGGCTGGGGCCAAAGTTACAGTTACCGCAGCAGGCATGTTACTCTGTTTCAGTTTTAATACATCAAACAGGGAGAGGAAAAAATCCTATGAGTACACATTGTAAAGACAAGACTGTTGTGGGAATGTCACAGAACCACAGGAAAAAAGAAAAAAAACCCCAACCGATAAAATTTGAATGTTTAAGGAATGGAGACAGTTTCCAAGTCTTTGTATTTCTGACAAGTCATATTCCAAAGCCTTTAATCACATGCAAGCTTTGCCAGACGGTAGATTACCAAGCTGAAACAGCACGCTAAGTAATACAAAACCATTACCGTCTCTGAGAATCAAGCACCATTTCTCAGATTCAAAAGAACTTAGGGCTTCTCTAAGAACATTTTTAGGTATATTCACCATAACTGATCTGCCATAAAACTTCAGTACTGCCCTGACACCGTCTAACACACAGTACCACGACAAAAATGCACCGTTTGAAAGAAATGAAGAAATGATGCTCAATAGCATCTGAATGAACATGTCTTTGGTGCAGGAAAGAAGCTGTATTAGCAAGAAAAGCCAAGTATACTTTAGACGGAACACTCGTGTACAAGATGGCTTTCCAGGGTCTGCATAGATTCTCACTCACAGATACACTCTTGATCCCAAACGTTGCTACTGAGCAGTTTCTGCAGCAGCCAAGCACCACTTTTCCAATGCGGTGGAGTAAAAGTAGCTGAAGACAAATTTCAGTCACCAAACCCACTTTTTTTTCCCCTTTAAATTAGCCACCCACTCCTTTTCTATCACGTTCAGCCTTCTCTGCCGGCTTTCAAAGAAATCTGGCAGGTTTGTGATGACAAGGCATTGTCCCACATTCCCTTCTCGTTTTACCTAGAAGGGTTCCCAGAAACCAAACCCCTTCCACGCGCGGTGTCGCACACGGACCCCGTACGCTGCTGTGCCTGGCTGCGCACACAGCCCTGACGGCAGCTGCCAGCGCACAACCACGGAAGAGCAGCTCTGAGGCCCCAGCACAAGTCACCGCTGCCGGCCGCGGCCCAACCGCCTCACTGGGCGCCTGCGCCGCCACCAGCCGGCCGGTCCCCGGTCCCCGCGCCCGCCGCCCCCACGCACCTTCCATGGTCTGGGCGTTGGTGACCTGCAGGTCGCAGCGGGTCGCCTTCAGCCTCTCGCGGCCCATGATCTGGCGCCTGAGGTCGCGCAGGGAGATGTGGGGGCCGTGAAAGGTGACCACATCAGAGCTCAGCCTGGAGGAGAACTTGTAGTGGACACACGACATGGCCGGGGCCAGGCGGTGCCCGCTCCGCGATGGCACCTCACGCAGCAGCTGGCCTCGCGGCCCCCACAGCAGATCAGGGCCCACCGAGGGGCTGGGGCCAGCAGCGCGGGCTGAGCCCGCCGGCTCCTCCTCGCAGCCCCGGTGGGAGGACGATGGCGACAGGCCCTGGCTCGGCCTCCGCTCCCTCCTCGCACCAGCGCTGCCAGGCCAAGCTGCTCGCTATGGCAACCCGGGCGGCTCCGCATTGTGACAGAGGGGCTCAGGGGGCCACTCAGTGCCCCTGGGGGAGGGGCCTTCATCAGCCCCGCCTGGGCCGCCGGTGTCCCTGCTGTTCCCCAGCCTGTCACCGCCCCGTGCCCTGTCACACTCCAGGGCTGCGGTGTCCCTCCTGTCACCCCCTGGGGCCTTCACCACCCAGCGTCACCTGTCAGCCCCTGCGCCTCTGGTGGCTCTCCCAACGGCCCTGGGCACATCACCGCCCCGTGCCCTGTCACCCCCCAGGCTGTCACGGCCTGCTGTCCCCTCCTGTCACCCCCCAGGCTGTCACAGCCTGCTGTCCCCTCCTGTCACCCCCCAGGCTGTCACAGCCTGCTTCCCCTCCTGTCACCCCCCAGGCTGTCACGGCCTGCTGTCCCCTCCTGTCACCCCCATGCTGTCCCAATCTGCTGTCCCCTCCTGTCATCCCCAGGTTGTCACGGCCTGCTGTCCCCTCCTGTCACCTCCCAGGCTGTCATGGCCTGCTGTCACCTCCTTTCACCCCTAGGCTGCCACTGCCTGCTGTCCCCTCCCGTCACCCCCCAGGCTGCCACTGCCTGCTGTCCCCTCCTGTCACCCCCATGCTGTCCCAATCTGCTGTCCCCTCCTGTCACCTCCCAGGCTGTCATGGCCTGCTGTCCCTTCCTTTCACCCCTAGGCTGCCACTGCCTGCTCACCCCTCCTGTCACCACCCAGGCTGTCACTGCCTGCTGTCCCCTCCTGTCACCCCCCAGGCTGTCATGGCCTGCTGTCCCCTCCTGTCACCACGCAGGCTGTCACTGCTTGCTGTCCCCTCCTGTCACCCCCCAGGCTGTCCCAATCTTCTGTCCCTTCCTGTCACCCTTAGGCTGCCACTGCTTGCTGTCCCCTCCTGTCACCACCCAGGCTGTCACTGCCTGCTGTCCCCTCCGGTAACCCCCAGGCCTGTCCCCACCTACTGTCCCCTCTGGTCACCCTCCACACTGCCACTGCCTGCTGTCCCCTCCTGTCATCCCCAGGCTGTCACTACCTGGTGACATAAGCTACATAAGATAAAAAAGAAAAAAGAAAAAAAACAAAATGAAAACCTGCTTTGGTGAACACCAAAAACCCGTGACTTTCTCAGACTCTTCACTACCCCACATGTGAGTCAAGGGACAGGGTCTCCTAAAGGCTCTTTTGCGGGCACTTCCTGAAGACACCCCCAGCCCCCACCCCACCCTGCTTTTCTACAAGTGCACAAAGAGGTTAAGAAGAATTTCATGTTTAAGTTAAAGGAGGCAGTTTCTGAAATTAGCTTAGGTGAATAAAGCAAGGTGGTGTACTCATGGATTTTCTCCTCTGCAGAGCCATGAAGAAAACATGAACTGCACTCCCCAAAGGCAAAGGAGCAAACTGAGGGAGAGCAGCTCATTGGCACCTTTCAGAGCTTCAACAGTCTGGAGAAACGGGAAAAAACCCATACAAAGATAAAGAGCAGCCAAGATGCACTTTTATAAAATGCACATTGAGGCCTGTTCCAGATCTCCGAATGACTTTCAATATTGCTTTGCATGACTATTAGACCAAGGCCTAAAGTGGCGTGATAGCTTCTGCTTGCCGGGGCATGGTAAGATCACTCAAACGAGCGACAAGGTAACAAGTAAACACCAAAGGCAACAGCGGAGCTTACCGTTTCCCTCCACTGGCGACCAGCTGTGCAGTAAACCAGCTTAACCAGCCTCCCTAAGGATGGCTCTAAAGTTGCTGAAAAGGAAAAAAAGAAGGTAAGTTCTTAGCCTGGAATGTAAAGGCACCATCTTGGCTCCCAGGCAGGTGGCACTGATGGCCCAGCAGGGTCATGTTCCCACATTCCAGGAAAGATAAAAAAAGCGCAGGACGTCTTTGTGGGGTGGGTTTGATGCATCCTTTCCGTTTGGTGAAAGCCTGAGGAAGGACGTACCCCACGGTAGGACCGGCGGCACTTTAGACCTGAGGTTAAAAAAGTGCTGCACATCAGTGACACTCCCCAAGCTGCTTTCACCACCAAACAATAAAAGATTTGCTTTCTCCAGTATGGTGGGAATGATGCCATAAAGTCGGTCATGGAGAGAAACCCTCTAAGACTTGCTTGCAAGTTTCAGAAGGCCGGCATTCTTTATGGCAGTGCTGGGAGCACGGGGGAATGTTTCCTCTGAGCGTGCTCACCCAGTTCCTCGAGGGTACGCACTACGGACAGCAGAGCACTTGCACACTCATAGCGCATTACACACGCATTTTCAGTCAGGCACGGGATGGGTTACAAGTTGCTTGCTTTAATGCAAACGAGCACACACCCTCAGACAGCACTGCTGAGGTTTTTTACTAGCTCCCCGTGCTCCCCAAGCGGGGCCTTGCGCTCTCTCGGGGGGCTATCTGAGTCAGAGGTCACGATCTCCCCCCACAACAATTACCTTTGTCCGACTTCCAACCAGCATTCTGCGGATCGCAGCGCTCTATCGGCTTGTCTCCTCCTGCGACCACAACGTCCTCACCCGGAGGCTCTTTCTGCATCACTGAAGAGAACGCAGATCTTTTCCCCATCCATTCTTTGTTCCCCATCCTTCCCGAGGCTGACTCCCTGGATGAGAGGTCCCTTAATTCGTCACTTCTAACAGCTTTAGAGAGTCAGCTTGGCCTAACCTTTGTGCGCAGGTGTGTTTAACGTAGAGCTACACAGCAAATCAGAGCGTGGCAACTGGGGAGCTCAGACATCTTGTCCCTTTGCCGAGCCAGCAGCCTTCCCTTAACAGAATCCCTGGACACAAACGTATATACAGTGGAATCTATACGGTGGCATCAAAGGTCCCCCCAGACACCACATCCGTCCCTAAAATCCTTCCCCCCAAACAACCCTGAAAGATTTCCCTTGACCCCCTCCTCCACCCTGGCTGTTCCTAAAATCGTCCCCCACCTCCACCTCCCCGCCCTGGCCCTAAAACCTTTCCCTCAGACCCTGGTCCAGCCCTCAAGTCCCTCCCCCACCCTTGGTCCATCCCTAAAGGCCTTCCCCCAACTACCCGGTCCTTCCCTAAAGGTCTCCATTAACTCCCTGTCCATCCCTAAACCCCTTCCCCCAGGCTTCCCAATCTGTTCTCTAAATAACACACACACCCTCAACGCCCCCCCCCCCCCCCCCCCCGGTTTAGCAATACACACACCTCCACCTCCCCCCACCCCCCACCCCCCCCACACCCACTCCCACAAACACACATCCTTGCCCCACCCCCACATACCCCACTCCATCCCTAAACACCTTCATCCATTCCCACCCGTCCCTCCCTAAACCCCTTCCCCCCCTCCCCTGCCCCCGTCCCTCTGTCCCTGGCATGGCCCAACTGCCCAGCACCACCAGACCACTCTGGCCCAAACACCGTAAGGCAATGGTTCCCACCTGACAATAGCAAGTCGAGGAACATTTTCATTTTCCTAAATAGAGAGAGTTTTACTTCGCACGATGCCGACTACGCCGAATTATGTTTTGCTCACTGACTGGATACACAGCAAAGCTGAACTCCAGATCAAATATAGTCAAATCTATCAAATATATCAAATAATGGAATATATCACATGCAGTTTCTTATATTACAATAAAAGAAAATAGCATGCAATGTGATAAAAGGAACCAGTAGCAGTTACTGTGAGCAATATGATAAAAGAGCAATAGGAGCGAAGCATCCAATTGTTATTCCGAAGTGTTAACATGAGTAAGGCAAGGAGACATCACCAATTCCCACCCCAATTCCCTTCGGCTGGGAGCCCCCTTGCAGCCAGTGCCAGGAGTGTCTCGGGAACTGGGAAATTCCCCTGGAGAAGGTACCAGGAAGGAATTCTCTTGCTGCTTCCCACTGTGCATGGTAGCCACATGAGGCACAGCGCAAGGGTTCTGCTCCCTGCTTTCTGTGGTGAGAATATTGACACAGCACTTTAGAACTCATACAGAAGCAAAAAACATGGCCTGGGAAAGTGCAGTGCTGCTCCCCTGGAGAGGGTTCCAGCAAGGAATTCTCTTGCTGCTTCTCACCCTGCCCGGGCAGCCATGTGAGGCACAGCACAAAAGTTCTGCTCCCTGCTTTCTGTGGTGAGAACATTGACCAAAACCTTCTGCACTCATGCAGAACCAGAGCTCACCTTGTGAAAGTGCAGCAGTGCTCCCTGGAGAAGGTGACAAGAAGGAATTCTCTTGCTGTTTCTCGCTCTGTCCTTGCAGGCATGTGAGGCACAGCACAAATGTTCTGCTCCCTAATATCTGTGTTTTGAAAATTAACCCCTAACATTTGCAAACTTATAGAGCCAAAAAACCCCTCACCTTGACAAGTGCAGCACGGCTCCCCTGGAGAAGGTTCCAGGAAGGAATTCTCTTGCTCTTTCTCTCCCTGCCCTGGCATCCATGTGAGGCACAGCAGAAAAGTGCTGCTCCCTGCTTCCTGTGGTGAGCAAAATTAACCCTTCAGAGTTGCAGTTGTTAAGAGCCCAAAAAAGTCACCTTGGGAAAGTACAGCACTCCTCCCATAAAGAAGGTACCAGGAAAAATTTCTCTGGCTGTTCTCACCCTGCACTGGCAGCCATGTGAGGAACAGCACAAAAGTTCTTCTCCGTGCTTTCTGTGCTGAGAACATTGATCCAAAACTTTTGCACTAATGCAGAGCTAAAAGAAAAAAGAAAGTCTTGGGAAAGTGCAGCACGGCTTCCCTGGAGAAGGTGCCAGGCAGGAATTCTCTTGCTGCTTCTCACCCTGCCCTGGCAGCCATGTGAGGCACAGCACAAATGTTCTGCTCCCTAATTTCTGTGATCTGAAAATTAACCCCTCACATTTTCAATCGTATAGAGCCAAAAAAACCCTCACCTTGACAAGTGCAGCAGTGCTCCCCTGGGGAAGGTGACAGGAAGGAATTCTCTTGCTGTTTCTCACCCTGCCCGGGCAGCCATGTGAGGCACAGCACAAAAGTGCTACTCCCTGCTTTCTAAAGTTAGCAAAATTGACCGTTCACAGTTGTACTCATGTTGAGATAAGACTTTCTTACTCAAAAGCAAAACCCAAGAAGCCACGTAGCCGTGGGAAACCCTTTATCCTTCCGTGTGGCTGGTGACTTCCCATGGCTCTTCCACAAGGCAGGACAAATAACCATGTATTTGGAAGCCCACGTTAGTTCAAGTACACTTAGTCCTCTGACAGTCACTACTTATGGGCCAGCGGTCCTCTCACCCCTCCACAGATCTGCCTGTTAGTCCTCTAGCAGTCATCCTCCATGGAGGGACCACAAGTCCTCCATACCTACCCACCAGCTCACCAGAAATGAGTCAGACCACGCCAGAAGTGACACTGCCTGACCTGCACGAGATATATTAGATCAGTAACGATGGTTTCAAGACAGAAAAAACACCACCATCCAGCAGCACAGCAGAAAAACAACCAGAAGAAACTTCGTACACAAACCAAAGGCACCCATCCATACTTTACAAAGGAAAAAAAAGCTGAAAAAGGCACTCTCCACAAAAAGCCCCACCACACAGATCACAAGATAAGATAAAAATGCCATAACCCCAGGAATGCAGGGCCAACAAACACAGTTTCTGTCCATAACAGTAACACACTTTGACACTAACTCGCCTGGCCTCTGGCATACCATAACCTTGTTGCCCCCAAACCCCAGCACATTGTAGCCCTAAGGCAACACAAAATGGAGCACAAAGTCCCTGGAGATCTCTGCCAGGGCAAAAGCAAAGCACAGAGCCACACGGGAGGGTGGGGTTGGAAGGGACCCGTGGAGGTCCTCTGGGCCAAGCCCTCTGCTCCAGCACGCTCACCTCGAGCAGGTCGCAGAGAACTGTGTGCCCTTGGCCTTTGAAGATCTGCAAGGACAGAGACTCCACAACCTCCTTGGACAACCTCTGCCAGCATTTGACCGCCCCGAGGGGGAAAATTTGCCATTTCTCTCTCTCCTTTCACTGTACCACATTCCAGAACAGCCATGACATGACAAGCTCAGGCTTGAAAGCCAGTGCTGTGGCTGGCCTGAAATTCTGTCCCCCTTTTTTTCATCCACTGGTAGCTAAAGGTGGACAAAGAAGGATTTCTTTCAAAGGAGAACTTCTCTTTTCCTCTGTCCTTCTTCTCTACCAGTGATCTGGATTCTGAGTGCTGTGCCACTGTCCTAATGCCTGGGAGAGGGATACTTCTTGTAGGACAGGGAGGAGGTGACAGTGGAGATGATCAGGCTGGCGAAGCTGAAGGAAAACGCAAGCAACTGGAGTTGCCTGGAGCAAGAGTGGCCAGCTTCAGAGCTAGGTCACCTCGTGTCCTCAGCTCCCATGCAGGAGCTGAACCACACACATGGACTGCAAAGCAGTGTGGCCCATTGAAAAAAACCTGCTTTTGGCTCGGGATCGCCCAGGGGCATTTAACTGCAATTCCGCCCTTGTCAGCAGGAAGGAAACATGCCCTGCAAGCACACACTGAGGCACGACACCTTGCCCGGGGCTAAAGGGTACCTCAGGAGACCTACATGGGACCCCCCAGCACCTGGATTGCTGGCTGGAGGATGGGTAGGTCAAAGGACCCTGACGGGAGCCCTGCAGGCTCCATACATTGGACCAACGGGCACCTTCCCTTGTCACACAGAGCATCCTCTCGGATGCTCTGCACAGTTTCTGGTAGATCTCTGGAGAAGAGCTTCTCCGCAGCCCTCTCCCGTGGGCTTGCTCACCCCCGGAGCCCTTCCCAAGCACAGCCCCAGCAGGTGGATGCAGCCGGCGATGCAGGGAAGAACAAGCAGCAGGCACCACAGTCAGCACTGCGGGAAAGCTGGGACCCCAGACACCCACCCAGGCTCCCCAATCCCAGCCTGGCCCACAAGAGTGCCTTTATCTCCCTTTCCCAGAAGTGCTGAATTCCCCTTCCAGCATTAGCCACTGGACCCACGCCGCTTCTTGCTGCAGTGTACAACAGCCACAAGAGAATTTGCTACATGTCTCTGATTTCCTGCATTTTTCCTGAAAAGGGCGGGTGTGTAACTCTCTGAATGGCTTCTATTTGAAGCAAGGCATTGCTTAGGGTCAACAGTGAAACGAGACACGGGCCATCAAAAGCCGACTACAGGTCCCTTCTTTGCCATGGTCATGGCCTACCCCACAGACTCGCCCCTGGCCGTGTCGGCCACCGGCTGGGTGAAGGTCATGGCTAACAGGGCAGGGGCTCCTGGGTGGCGCTCATCCAGCCCTGATTGCCAAGGGGGAAGCCTTAGCACCCAGGTGGGATAAGGCCTTCCCAAGCAAGGGTGGTGCTCCAGGGGCACCACAATCCCTGCCGAAGCTCACCACACATTTCATTTACCTGTGGCGCCTGGCAGGACACGAGCGGCTCTTGACTGCTGCTAGTCCCCCCGTCTCTTGGTAAAAATGGAAGTTTTTCCTCCCGGTGGGCCTGCTCCAATTCCAGCGCCTTGGGGCCTGAGGCCTGGCGCGGCCTGTGTGCCAGAGGCCTTCCGACCGCTAGGCCGGCCTCCACCAAGAGGAGTCTGCCTCAGGCCACAACGGCCATCTCTAGGAAAAACAGCTTCTTTTATCGACCAGGACCCTGTCAAAACCCCAGGTCAAAGCGCTGGCCGCAGGCGCAGGGAGGTGGCCCTCGCCCCCTGCCCTGTCCTGCTCGGGGCTCCCCCGGGTGGGGCAGGCCCAGCCATACTGGAGAGGGCCCCGGCCCCGCCCCCCCAGGCCCCGCCCACTTTCCGTTGGGCTCAGACCGTTGGTCACGGGGAGCCCACGGCCACCACAGGCAGCAGGGCAGAGCTGTGCTGGCACGCAGCGGCGCTGGCAGGAGGCAGCCTCTGGCCCAGGAGCGCTGCCACAGCACCAGCACCCCGCTCCCCAGCCTCCCCGTCGCCGGCTGGGCCCCCTCCTCGGTGCACAGCCAGGGCCCTCCTCTCCCGGGCAGGATGGGCCAGGCCTGCTGCTGCTGCGGCTCCAGGTGGGCTCCCCCCGGGCTCGGGGACACGCGGGCACAGCTGGGCCACGCAGCACTGGCGTTGCTCATGCCCGCCGCGCTCTGCTCTGCAGGGAGGCTCTCAGCGACGCCGAGCCGGGGCTGAGCGCGGACGTGCGGCTGACCCGGGGCCGCAAGAGGAGCGAGAGGCGCCTTCTGCTCCTCCACGAGGAACTGGTGGTCGCCAAGTTGCGGTAAGACCCTCAGAGCCCAGGTCCTTGCCCCCAGCCCCGGCCCAGGGACACCCTGGCACCAGCCCCAGGCCCCGGCCCCTCGGTGCTGGAGGCACCCATGTCCGTCCCAAGGGCAGGTGGGGGACAGGGCTCTGCGCGTGGGGACCCAGCCCAAGGAGCCCCCCTCCAGCTCAGTGCCCGCCTCTGCTCTCTGCAGACATGGCACCAGCCTGCGCCCACAGCTCCGCCTGGCGCTGGACCAGCTGTGGGTGCTCAGCAGCGGGAAGGAGGCTGCGGGGCAGGATGGACAGGAGGAGGAGCAAGGCACCGATGAGGACAGCACCTCTGTCATCCTCGCCTGGCCCACCGGCTCCTGCATCGCCACTTTTGGGTGAGTCGTGGTCGGGCAGGAGAGCTTCCCAGCCGTGCCCGCGCCATCCCATGAACACAGGCCTCTGCCTTGCGTGCAGAGCCTGGGCAGGGAGCAGGCAGCTCGGTGGCAGGGAGGGAGGGACGGGGGATGTTTCCCCATCCTGCATCCCCTGGTCACCTTTTGGTCCCCAGAAGGGAAGGGCAAACGCAGCCGCTCAGGCAGGACAGAGCGACCCAGGGCTTGGACAGCGCCTCTGTCCTGCCCCACGGGGCAGGGCTGTGCAGGCACCCACCTTTGCCCAGGGCTGGGGGCAGCAGGGCCTGACGCTCTCTCTCCTCTCTACCTGCAGATCCCAGGCACTGAAGGAGCTGTGGGTGGCCACACTGCTGGGGTAAGCCGGGGGGATGCTCCAGGAGAAGCTGGACGGACGGGGGAACACAGCCCCCAGCTGGGGAAGGTGCCCCCGTGGCTGCGAGCAGCTCTCGGGCACAGCTGCCTGACAAGAGACAAGAGACGGCTTGGGGCTCACCCAGCTCTCTCCCTCTCCCTTCCCGGTGCACAGGACACCAGAAGGACGCAAGGGAGCCCGCGTCACCCGTCTGACATCCATCAAGCTCCTGGAGAAGGAGCTGAGCCGCCGCCACGCCGTGAGTGACTCTCTGCTCTGGGCCCTGTCCCCGAGCACTGCTCCTGCAGCCGAGCAGCAGAGCCATGGCTGCTCACCTTCTTCCCCTCCTTCTCTCCTGCCCAGTGGAGGACAGTGCGCACCAGGAGCCTGGAGAGGCTGATGGAGGCACAGGCAGAGGTGAGAATGGCTGCCTTGCACCTGCCTCTGGCTGCGCCGGGATGCGCAGGGACTGGGGTGACCTTGTGCGGGAGGGACAGAGGGTCTGACGGTGCCACTCAGGGAGCAGAGAGTTTTGGGAAGCCAGCGGCACGCCAGCACGTTCTGACTGGTGACACTGGGAGGAACCCTGCCACATGGGGAAGAGAGCCCGGGAGGGCAGAGGGTCCCAGCTCTGCCGCGCTCAGGCTGCTGGTGGCCCTTTCTGCTGCGGGGCTGCTCTGCAAGCACAGCCTGATTCTTGGTTCTTGCAGGCTCATCCCAAGCAAGGGCCTGCGACGGCCCCATCTGCAAACGCAGGGGGACTTTGCCCCGCACCAGGTGAGTTTGGGAAAGCAAGGCAACCTCCTGCAATGCTGTGCTCACTTGTCCCGAGTGTCGCCATGCAGGTTGGGCAGCCCACGGAAGGATGTCACCTGGACGGACAAGGACAACTGCTGGGCCGCGGCTGCTGGGCGTGCTTCTGCGGGGACACGGAGACTCTGCTGCAGCCCGCAGCTTGCAGGAGGGCAGGGCGAAGGCTGGCACAGGCTGACCCCGTGGCACGATGGCTCTCAAGAGCCTCTAAGTCAACACCACTGAGCCACAGCCGCGGTTCCAGCTGCTGCCTCCCTGCCCATCCTGCCGCACCACACAGCACCGTGCTGCAGGCGGGGCAGCGCAGGGCAGGGCAGGCGCTGGGACCGCTGGCCTGGGGTCTCCATTGGTGGTGTCTTACTCTGTTTTCCTTTGCAGCAGGAGGGAGCACCAGAGGGAGCAGCACCAGCAGGAGGAGGATGGGGCTGCCCTGGCCCTTTGCCCTGCGGCGCACCCCGGCCGCTGCCCAGGCGCCAGGGCAGGCAGGCTCCGGCTGCAGCAGGGCGCTCTTTGGGCAGCCCCTGGCAGCCCTCTGTGGGGAGGACAACACGCTGCCCCGGCCCATCCAGGTAAGCCAGCCTGGACAGACGGGGTCCCCAGCCCTCCCTCCGGCTGCTCTGGAGAGGGCCTGCATGTCCCCAGCAGCTGCGGGGACAGGGCACTGGACTCTGCACCCCCAGAACCTGCTTCTGGTCCCAGATCCTTTGTGGCGCTTAGGCAACCACGTCTGGGGCAGAGCTCTGGTCCTTGCCACCGCTTGGTTCTTCAGCCAAGCAAGTGGCCTCCTGCCTCTCCTGCAGGAGCTGCTGGCTGTCCTGCGCCAGCGAGGACCGACGACGGAGGGGATATTCCGCAGAGCTGCCGGCGGCACAGAACTTCGGCAGCTACGCGAGGCCCTGGACCGCGGCAAGGACATTGACATGGGAAGTCAGCCTGCGCTGCTGCTGGCCGTCATCTTGAAGGTGAGCGCTTCTGAGCTGCAGCTGGAGGAGCTCCTGGCTGGCCTGCAGCGTTCAAAGGCTCACCTGCAGCCCTTGGCATTGCAGGAATTCCTGCGAAGCATCCCCACCAAGCTCCTCGTCATCGACCTCTACGAGGACTGGATGGCAGCCATGGAGAGGGCCAGCAAGCAGGCCAAGGTGGAGGAGCTGAAAGCGTAAGTGTGGGCAGCAGCCTGCCTGGTGAGCAGGGACCGGGAGAGTTCTGGGACCTGCCTGCCAAGGCACGGGCTCCTCAGAAAGCTGTCTTTTCGGGCAGCTGCAAAGCTGTGCAACACGGCTGCTGGCTCCCACCTGCCTGGGGCCAGCTGCGGGGACGGCTGTGGGCACCCTCTGCTTCATCAGCCTTGTCTTCCTCTTCCCTCAGGGTGGCCAACAAGTTGCCTGCGGCCAACCTCCTCCTCCTGAAGCGGCTGATGGCCCTGCTGCAGCACATTGGCCACAACGCAGCCACCAGCAGAATGAGCTGCAGCAACCTGGCCATCTGCGTCGGGCCCAACCTGCTGAGCCCACCCAACGAGGACCTGCTCCCGCTGCAGGCCATGCTGGCGGTGACCGAGAAGGTACGCCCTACCCAGCAGCCAGTGCTTCCTTCCCGGCCCATCGGAGCTTGGCTGTTGAGAGGTCCCTGGCTGCCTCCTCCCTTGAGCCAGGGCTGGTGGGCTGGGTGCCTGGAAGAGCAACCCCCAGCCGCAGCCGCCTGCGCAGACGAAGGGCCAGCAGTGGGAAAGGCTGCTTGACACGTCTGCAGGCACCTGGCTTGAGACCAAGGCTTTCATGTCTGCAGGTGAACGTGCTGGTGGAGTTCCTGATTGAAAACTGCGGGGACATCTTTGGGGGGGAGGTGGCCGGCCTCTCCCCTCCATCAGCCGAGGAGGTGCCAGCACCCATGGACAGGCGCACAGGTAGGAGGAGGGGCTGAGGCTTGTCACAGACACTGGGGCTTGGGATGCCAGAAACCTCAACCTTGAGGAGACAAGTGGTGTAGGGCTCGGCTGGGCTTTGCTTAGGTGTTCTTGACTTCCAAGAAGTCATGCTGCTGCACGTGCTTTTGCTTTCCAGAGCTGCGGTGCGAAGAGCAAAGTGGCCCTGCAGGCACAGCAGAGACCCAGCGTCCAGCAAAAGCCTTTCTGGATGCAGATGCCTCTCTGCTGGACATCGAAAGAGGAGCTGGGGGAGACACAGGGGCAGGGCCCAAAGCGGCAGAGGTACGGCAGCTCCACAGACACTGGGGCAACATGTCTCAAGTGGGACAGTAATTTCCCAGGAGGCCAAGCAGCTGCTGGGCCTCCTCCTGGCAGCCGCTCTCTTGTGCCTTTGGGGCTCCTCCTCTCCCCCCAGAGTGGTGCGTGTTAAGGAAAACTGGAAAGGCTGTTTCTGGAATGCACTTCATTAAGTATGATCTGCTTCATCAAACAAAACATACCTACAAAATACCCACAGAAGGACAGAAGGGAGTAGCTGTCACCTTGAGAGGGCTTTTGCTCAAATCCTACTCCATCACAGCTTCATCAAGTCTAGGCTGCGTTGGCTGGACTGTGCAAAATGTGCACGATGCAAACCAGCATCTCCTCTGTAGAGCTCATACAGCAATTTGGCAGTCAGGCCCTCACTACCCCAGGCTGTCACTTGCCACCCCTTACCTCCCAAATTTCTGGTTTAGGCACCTCCAGATTTGCCTCCAGGCACCCCCGAGGGCACGGCAGAGTCCCTGGCACGCCTGCCACAACTGACCAGCCTGCCCCAGGAAACCAGGTAGGAAGAGCTCCCCTTGCCTGACCTGAGAGCTCACTGCAGGGGCTTGGGGCTTTCCCCATCTCATCATGCTGTGGGATGGAAAGGTTTGCAGGCTCCCACCAGGAGAAGAAAACGTCAAGGAAAAGGAAGAGAAAAGAAGCCTGGGCAGAGGAGAGGGACAGCCAAGCACAAATAAAAAGGAGAAGAGGGGAAATGATTTCGTGGACCCAAACCTGAGAAAATGCAGGAAGCTGCAGCACGTCAGGAAGGCCGGGTGCGTACCAGGCGCTGCTGCCCATCTTTCCCAGCTCTGAACACGGCCCTAAGTCAGCCCAGCTGGCTGGCAAGGGCCGGCGAGGGCTGGTGCTGAGCAGGGTTTGGGATGAGCCCCACGGCAGCTCCCCAGGGGCTCCCCGTCGAGCCCTGCTGCGCGGCACAGGGGCACTGTCAGCATCCCTGCGCACGCACAGCGCCCTAGGGACATCACCCCTGGGGAGAAGGCACCGGAGCCGGCCTCGAGTGGAGGCCAGCAAGAGCTGTCCCTTCTGGGCCATGAGGAATTCCTCGGAAACAGCGTCCCCCAAAGAGGGGGGAACCAAATCCTGCCTCTTCCTGCCTCTGGGGGTTTATCAGAGCTTTCTGACTCTGTCCTTGCAGGTGCTGACTGATTTTCACCGGCTGAACAGCTGTGACTCCTGGGCCCCTGCAGCTGCTGTTGACAATAAAAGAATCTTTTCCCTCTCCTGACTGTGTCTGCCATAGGGTCTCGTGGAGTGGGGAGCGCTTGTGCTGGGGTGGACCCTCGGGGAGGAGACTGGGATCGTCCCTTCCCCAGCACCCTTTCCAGCGGGCATCGGGGCTGAGCTGAGGGGCTTTAGGAGGAAAAGCAAAGCACAGAGCCACACGGGAGGGTGGGGTTGGAAGGGACCCGTGGAGGTCCTCTGGGCCAAGCCCTCTGCTCCAGCACGCTCACCTCGAGCAGGTCGCAGAGAACTGTGTGCCCTTGGCCTTTGAAGATCTGCAAGGACAGAGACTCCACAACCTCCTTGGACAACCTCTGCCAGCATTTGACCGCCCCGAGGGGGAAAATTTGCCATTTCTATCTCTCCTTTCACCGTACCACATTCCAGAACAGCCATGACATGACCAGCTCCCTACAGCTCTGGCAAAACCAAACTGGGTGGAAATCAGAAACCGGTACTGCTGTGTAAGCAGCACAGCCTTTAAACCCAAACCAAGGGTTTCATTCTAAAGGTCAGCTTTTGGAGCACCATGAGGCTCTGGTGGGACAGCTCTGGAAAGAGTTAAGCCTACGCATCTTCAGAAGTTCTGCTCACCTTGGAAGAGGCCACATATGCAGGGCTAGCACTGCCCGTACCCTGGAAGGTTAATTTAACCCTAATTTCTAAATAGCACTGCAGATACCATTTGAAGGGCACAGCACTGTCTGCCTCTGTCTCACTATGAGCAAACACTGACCCGCCGGCTAATTATTCAGCTGCTTTGGGGGGGCGGGGTGGTGGTGGTGGTAGTGGTGGTAATTTGCAGTAGATTTAAAAACCACCCTCTTGCCAATTCAAGTCTGCTCCGACTTCAGTGAGAGCAGCTGGGGAGAACTGCAGCCAATGCTGACAGGCTCTTCAAAGCCTTCACTGCCCGCAGCCTGCACGGTTTGCTCAGAGAGCAGCAGAATCGCCCGTCAGCCAGAACAAGGAACAGAATCACTAAAGCAGCATCCCCTCATCAGAACTGTTTTTAAGTTTATCTCCTCCGTGTTTTGCTGTCTCTCCATATGGCCGTTTTGTTAATAAAGGCAGTGTCGCCAAAGGCTTGAGGTAATAAACAATTAAATTAGTAAATGAAAAAAATTGTGTGCTAGAGGGGGGAAGCCAGTATGGGAATGGGAACTGCGTGTTCTGCCCTTGCTTACATCACACCTGACCAAGAGCCTTTATACATTGCCTGAAAAATCAGTTATCTGCAGTGAATCCCAGTGACAAGACAAATAGTTACGGCTTTTTTTCTTTTTTTAAAAAACACACAAAACTTGGTCTCTTCTGCAAGGTCAGCTCCAGTTGAATGTGACAGCAGCGCATCCCTGGGAACGCCGAAGGGGATCTGCATTGAGCCACCAGGCACCCTCCTGAAGACGACGCAGCTGGCTGTACGACCGCTGCTGGAAACCAGGCAGCAGCGAGCTTCACCTGGAGCACAGGGCTCTGGATCAGGGAGGTCAGGGACCAGGCTGAAGGAGACAGGACCCCGCATTACGACTGTCATGAGAAGAGGAAATCCCAAGGAAGGTCTTCTGCCTCCTCCCTCGTTACAAGGCGCTGGGAAACCATTTGCGCCCTGTGGCAGCACATAACAGACCCAGCACGGGGGTTATGCAGGCAGAAAAAAGCTGCCACTGACTAAGAAACCTTACACCCTAGGCCTATCTTTTCTTTCCTGATCACAGAGACGTGACATGCAGCTGCCTTCTGTGATGCCAAGAGATGTCAGCCTTAGCAGCCACACAAAAGATCCCTGAGAAGACAGCATGACAAAGAACAAGTAGGAAATGATCTGAGAATGATGCTTTTTCCTTTCTGCAGGGAGAGCAAACACTTCCATCAGTCCATAACAAGCCTTTGGCACTTGTCAATATGGCAAAAATCAGGCACTTAGGGAGGCAGGAAAAGAAGATGACAGTGGAGCAAGGAGGAGAAACAGCCACTTTTGTCAGCAGGTTACATCAGCCCCCCGCTAAGCTGCAACAGCTCCATCATGTTGACCCATTCCTCCAGTCTTTTTTTACCCAAGACAGACACAAATCCTCCCCTTGCTGGATCCAGAGGATTCCCTAGCAGGCTGGGCTGCCTGGCAGCTGGGAAAGCAATCTGACAGGGAAAAGCACACCCGACAGACACAGGATTCGCTGGGTGAGCACAGGACGACACACTGGTCCCAAGGGTCGCAGATCTGCAGACACCCTGGCAAGCAGGGATAAGCCAACCGAGGACGCAGGTATGCAGTCCCTACACCCCTCTTCCCACCCAAAAAGCCCCATCTCAACGCACAGATTTGGCGGGGTTTTATTTATCTTCATTGGGTGGCAGAGATGCTCCCTGCTGCTCCCTGCAACTGAGAACAGAACAGACACAACTCACCCAGCAGAGAGGAGAGGGGTACAGGGAAGCTGGTGCCTGAGGGGTACTGCAAGTAACTCCTGAAGTCACTATCCCAAAGTGAAGCTCACCACAAATCATCCTGGCTTGCTCAGGTAATGCTCTTGTCTCCCACAAAGCGAGCAGCAAGCTTGCCTTAACAGGAAGAGCAATGTACGCTCGACGGTTAAGAGTACCATTGAGGTGGCAGCATGGCCACCATCATTACAGCATTTTCCTTTTCTGTTTCCAACAAGACACCAGCCTTTCATTTGCCCTGTGGCTGCCCCTTCAGTTAACCTCATTCAGTTTGTCAAGCTGCCCATCAGTTTGCACAACATTCCCGATGCAACGCTCCTGTGAAAATTTCAGTCAATAACTCGCTCCTTCGAGTGGAGACCATGATCTCTGAGCCTCACAGCCACCGTTTGCAGATTGGCCAACAAATGGGAGACAGGGAAATCACGGCTCACCACCCTGCAGCAACCTCCAAGCAGGAATCAGAGCAGCGGCTTTGGCGCTTTAGAGGACACAAGGCTTGGGTTCAGGGACACGGGGGAATGAAGGATGCCCGTGTCACCCATCAGCTGGGCTAAGGCACAGACCAGCCTGCTCCGCTCTCAGATGGACACGTGCGCGTCACCCTGACACCCGACTGCATCCCAGGCTTTATCTCCACAATTATTCAGTCCCCTCTGCTTCCCATCAAGGAGCTGCCAGGCAGCGTAAGGCAGCCAAGGGCAAAACTTCAACTGGGGCAGCAAAAGAGCAGCAGAGCAGGCAGCTGCTGAGGGCCAGGGCGCAGCTCGGGCACATCTCGCCCACGCCCGCGCTGCTCCCATCAGGCAGCCTCAGCAGCACCGTGCCCGGAGTCTGGCTGAAGAGCCCTTGGTGAAGCGGCTGATGGAGCAGGTTCCCAGGACCTGCCTCCTGGCACGTCTCCATGAGAGCAGCAGCTGCCCTGAAAAGCAGAGATGCTCACCATGGGGGAACTCAGCCCCGTGGAGTCAGCAGGGGGGAGCATCACACACACACAGTCACAGGGCGGCTGGGGCTGGCGAGACCTCTGGAGATCATCTGGTCCAAGCCACTGCTCAAGTTTCTTTACTGCAGGCAAAGAAACCGTCCCTGAGCCGCCTCGTATTACTGCTCTAGTGATCGATCAGCCCCAGGATTGGCAGGGATGGCGGTGAAGCACGACAGGCTTTATTGCCCAGTCCCATGGGTTAGGGCCCTGAGGCAACGGAGGGGCAGATGTACCCTGCAAGCCCCCCGGCGACACCGCGAGCTGCCCGGGGAGGAGGGAAGGCATTGCACCGGGGCAGCAGGACCCCAACAGCTCTGCGGGTCACTGCCTGCGACAGGCATGCAAACCCATCATTTCAACACCAGTACCAGCCATCCCTGGTGGCTTGCTCTCGCCACAGATGGCAAGCGGGTTTTCATGGTGGATTCAAAGAAAGCTGCCCTGGGAATCCCTCCCCCACTTGGAGGTTACCGTTGTCCCCCAAACAGCTGGAAAAGCAGCAAGGAGGAAATTCGCCCCCCTCCTCCTTGGCCCAGGAGGCTGAGCCTGGCCTCTCGCACGCTGCCTGATGCTTTACCCGCAGACCCAGCCAAGCCCACAGAGCCAGGCCTGGGTGAACCAGCTCCACAAATCCCACCCGCCTAGCGTGGAGCAGAACAAACCTCCCCCCAACCCTGTTTTTAAGCCCCTCACAGATCCCACCTCCAGTGAGCGGCACATCCCACCCAGCCTCTGCACAGGAGCCCTCCCTGGCTGCACCAGCCCTGCCCCCCCTGCCAGGGCAGCGACCCAACCTCCTCCTGCCACCTGCCACGCAGCTTGTCAGCTGCAGCCTCCATCAGTTCAACGGCCTTTCCCTGCGGCTGGCCCCCGGAGATGCTCTGCAACGCGACGGAGCCCACACACTCTGTAGCTACACAACCCTTACCGTTATATTTTTGTGCAACACCACAGCTGGTTGGGCCCCCAGCAGGTGTGAAACTCACCTCACCACAGGCAGGTTGAGGACAAACTTCACACCCCAGACTCTGTCACAAACAGCAGTCTGACACAAAGCAAACGCAGACCTAATGGGGAAAGTGTCGGGAAATCCATGCCCTTCCAGGAGCAAAGGGCCACAGGGGCCTCTTGATCTCTGAGCTCCCAAGACACAACTCTCCGTTAAATACCGTCCAGAAAACAAAGGGAAAACTTGTAAAGATGATCCAGACTCATTTCTGCGCAAACGACTATGCAAGCTGTCTATTTTACTGAGGGGTGCCCCAGCTAAAACTGCCCCCAGAGCCAGGCTCCTCTCGCTGCGTTGGGACGGAATATCTTGCTTTCTCTCCGAGACAGCAATATGGAAACGTTGCATGTAAAAATCAGGCCACGGGCTGCTACAGACCAGTCAATTTTCATTGGGAAATAGCCCCACAGATACTTACCATCTCTACACAGAAGGATGCAGGGATGACAGCCTGATTGGAGAGGTGGAGAGTTTTGGACGCATCTTGTAGAACTTCAATACTGTCAGAATTGATCTCACTCAGATGCACGTAGACAACCCGTCCTTCTCCAACACTCACTAAACAGATATTCTGCTTCAGGAAGCAGGTAGGAAAGAAAAAAGAAAAGCAGGGGAAGTTAAAAAATATTTGACAGCTCTAAGGGTCCTCCTCGACGGGGTGATAAGTACGGCTGTTGGAAGTTTTCAGTGTTGCAAGGCTGAAACAGAAGGCCTGGGGCAAGTGCAGGCTCGGGAGTGACCCCATCCGAAAGCCTCAAGCTCCCGTTCTCAGGGGACAGAGAAACCCTGGGTCCCACGCTTTCCTTTCCAGACCTCCTCCACAGTTAGCTCTCCTTTCTCTGCCTTGTGCCTGCTCCCGCTCCTTCTGCCGCTCAGCCTTGCCCCAAACCTCCCTGACCGCTGCTGCTGCACAGCGACACTTGGACAGTTACTTCTCTGACATTCCCAAAAATGCACCTCTGCAAACCAGCAGAAGCCAGAAGCGAAGCAGGCTCTTCAGAGCAGAGATCGTGCAAGTTACGGCCTCTGATGTGTGCTTATGTGTATTCCTGGTATGACATGAATAACAGGCATTAATTATTCATTACATCATTCAAGCGGTGTTTTTTCTCTTGACAGTCAGACCCAAAAGTTTTCTCCTTGCAGAACTGGCACAGACTACTGGAGGAGGAACAGACCCCTTTGCTAAACCACCTTCCCACATCATTAAAAACAACGAGAATTTGTCCACTCTTGCGGTGGATTTCACTGGTTCCAAACACCTCAACACTTCAACAGGATCTGAATGCATAGAACTCCCAACACTGACCAGACGCCGTATGATTCACTGGAGGGCACAGAGTACGATTTAACAGAAAAAGAAACCAGCCTCCATGATGAAAAACCTTTAATGATGTCTGGCTCAAGGAAGTGGTATTGACAGCTGTCAGAATCACCAGCCCAACTCAGCCAGAAGCAGCAGCGTCCAGAAATGCTCATCCCTTGACAGGGCACTGCTGCGTGCAACTAAGAGCCAAAAAACTCACGTACCAAGGCTGGGGCCTCCAAAATAAGGAACTGAAGCCATGCACGATGATGCATGTCTGGGCGATGATGCCCAAAGCTCCCGGGAAGGAGGAGCTGCAGGGAAGAGCTGCGCCTCGCCAGCCAGCTCAGCTTCCCGGTGACAGCGGGACAGCAGCAGCAAAGGCAGGGCAGAGCCCTTTGGAGATGAGCGCAACAACATCTGGAGGATGCCCAGGAGAGCTGCCTTCTGTCAGCCTGTGTACTAACACCACGCATCCTCACCACCAAGGAGAGGGCTTCAAAAACCCCAACCCCTTCATCTACAGGGTTCTAAAAGGGACAAGGAAAATGCCATTCAACAGCCTTACAGGCAACATGGCACAGGGAAAGGCAGCAAGAAGCAGTGGCAGCTCTGCCATCAGCAATATTGCCACAGCTACAGACACAGCCGCCCCCCCCAGCACCGCTGGCTTTGTCAATAGGTAGGTCATGTCACATTTGATCACTTAGGAATGAAGAGCATCTGACCCTGGCGGACAGCTGTGCTCGAGTGCCCGCTTGTTCTGACAGCAGCCAGCTGCCAAACCCCCTGCCTGTTGGGGCTTTTGCTGTATTGAATGATTATACTGAACTTTGAAGCAAGTGGAAAAATACTGAAGAAATAAGACGAGGTCACGACCAGAACAGTGGAATGAAGAGGGAGGAACAAATTGCAGGTGCTTGCACAAAAACAGGGCCAGCAGGACGCGATAAGAGGAGCTGGGAAACAACAGAAAAGAGCCTACGTGCCTGAAAAAGTAGAAACAGAAATCTTGCCAATAAACAATCGTTAACCAATCATATTATTATACGCCTGTAAAATAGCCAATCATATTATCACACGCTTATAGAGTGCCTTATAAAAGTTACTTGGTTTGTACAATAAACGGATCAGATCTTGAACTCCATGAGTATTTGAATCTGACTCCCGCTCGCCCAGAATGCCCGCAGCACTGCACCTTTTGCCTGTGCGCCCACTGGCATTCTGCTTTGGGGCTAAAGTGCAGGTTTGTAGCCGCTGCCAGCTCATCTCCGCTTAAGAGCTCATTCTAATGAAGAATAGTGGATCCCAGGGACCAGATCAAACCTACTGGAAAACCAGGTTCTGGACCCCACAGGGTTTTTGTCAGGGTCTCAATACCAGTTGCTTTGATCTATCATCTCTGATTGCACTTGCTACTATAGACAAACTGCTGATAAAGCTGACGATAAATTCTTAAATGTCCCTTCCACCAGCTCAGAGCTTGCCCATTTCTTAACACTGCCTTTGGTCTTCAGGAGCTGAGCTCCTCGAGCTGTCGTCTGCCACGCAGGATCTTATACAGCCCAAGGGCAGTCCAGCTGCCTTCCTACATTTGCTCGTTCCATCTAACAGAATCAGTCTTGCGCGACTGTGCACTGAAGACACCGTTGCACTATAAAACTCCACTCTGCAGCTTGCAGAGTTTTAGCAGAGGCTGCGCCATGCTTCAAACACTATAATCAACAGCAAACCCCACGTGCCCTGCCCATTTCCAGCCACGGCAGCAGTACGGCAGCTCACATGCTCTGGCTCCTTTTTGTCGCTGTTTACCAACTATACTATCACACAACAGTGTTTTGCGCAAAAAGAGATGAGCTCCCTACCTCTGCGTGCTGATGCAGTAGCGGGCCGCCCCGTTACCAATGTTGCGAACCAGCAGTGTTTTCTGGGTGCTGTACTTGACTGGACAGGCTGAGAAATTCACCTGGTCGGGGAAGTCCAGGATAGCTCGGGCACCTATAGCTCGGAGAGGCACAACAAACTTCTCCCTTTCTGTGATGCAGATGAGCTCGTGGAAATAAACCTGCAGGGAAAGAAACCATCTCAGCACAATGCTTTTAGTACTTTCCCCACGGCAGAAGGAAAACTGCTGTTTTCTATGACTGTAGCAGTATCATTCCGTAACACAACAGTACTTTTTACCTTCATGAGCTTTCATTCCAGTAGCATGACTTGCACAGGGTCGTTAACTTGCAAAGAAGAAACAACCCCATTGACTCACCTGCTTTTGCAGCAAGCTGGCAGGATCACAATTATCTGATGCTTTGATTCTGAGACACCAGAACAGTCTCTTCATGCAAGGGATCACAGCACTAACGCAACCTGCTTCGATCGCCACTGCAGACTATTGGAAGCACCACTGAGAACCCAGCTGTGCCACAGCACTAACTCCAGTGCCAGCAACGCGGCGACCTCGTTGAAGCTTGGCAGGGGATGCTCAGGTACACTTTCAAAAGGACTTCACCACATGCATAGTCAACGGTCAGTCTTTGGTGAAATACTTCACAAGCCGGGCACGGTAATTGCGGCAGCGTCAGGGCAGTGTAGGGCACGGCTGTATTTCCTGCCCCTTCTCACAGCGTTACAGGGCCAAGGCTGGGGACACGCACCCTTCAAAAGCCACCTGATGCACCTCCCCACACCAGAGCTGGCTCAGCTCCAGACCCAAACTGTTTTTGCGAGAGGTTTCACAAGTACCTAAAAGCGCTAACAGTTCCACCCCTGCCCTCAGCAGCCTATGCCACCTCTGCGCTAGAGTTAAAGGGTGTTAGTTCTTCCTGTGTCTGAACTCCGTTTCCCTTTACATCTCACCCCAGCCTCAGGAGACAGCTCTGGCTGATGCCTTAATCACACCCCTCTGTAAGGTCTGTTCTAGAGGAGTAAGTGACGGGGTGCCTGGTTAGCACACCCACCCCAGGCAGGCGGCATCGGGAGCTGCACACGGGGGACACTCAGACACCCCGCCAGAGCAAAGCCGTCTGTGCAGTCCCAGCCACTGCCTTCTGCAGAACAGAGCCTGGCAATCCCCCCCGCGCCCCGGCTGTCTGGCGTTTAGCAGCAGGAAGGCAAATCAAATTACCAAAATCATGTTGCTGTAGAGATGAGCAGAGCAGTCTCCAGATGTATGGCGTGGCATCGCTGCGCTGGAACTATCACCTTGCCCCCACTGAAATCAGTGGTAAATCTGCTGCCATAGGGCCCGGAGCCATCACCCCCAGCAGCGCCCTTATTGATGAGCTGATAAAAACTCTGCTTCTCGTCACTCACTGGCTGCCCTGATTTTTTCCTCAGTGCTTTTAATTAATTTGATATTTTTATCATTGTTGAAGCAGCAAGCGCTTTAGGATTTTAACGATTTAGGAATTGCATACAGCAGCAAACTCCCTTCAGCAGAACCGATCCAGACGCCCCCACAGCTGGGATTTCCTGCTCCCGTCCCCATCCCCTCCTGGAAGGGCCCTAAGGCAGCCAGCCCAGGCACAGACACGTACCTATTGCTCTAACGCAAGCGCTGACAGCCAGCGCCTCACCCGCCACCCAGCACCTCGCCTACCACCTGCTCAGCTGGGGTTTAAGCTTGTCAATACAGATGCTGCCCCATCCAAGAAAAAAAGGAATAATCTCTTTTTCTAGACATCTCAAATATTCACCCTAGAAACTGCAGAAGGGCTTTTGCTTTCCCTATTTGGAAGGTAAAATACTAGGAAGGGAACTGCAGCAAGCAACCTGCATGATTTAATACCGCATTTCAGGAAAGCGTTTCATCTTCAGCAAGTCGTTCTGAATTGGCAATTTTGTACTCAATCTTGCAGCCTAAGCCTTCTAAAATAAAAGCTATGGGCAGCCCATATGAATTTAAAGCACCTGTTATCTGGGTACTTCACGTCCTGCACTGTTTCGATCCTCAGAAACTCATTAGCAAATGAAGAATGTTATTTGCTTTTGTTGTTGTTGTTCTTTTGGCCACACTACTGTAACAAAGGCATTGCAAAGCCAGTTGAAAGCTACCTGCCTTATTAAGTCTAGGCATGCCATATTTACTTAGCTCCCTCTTTCAGGTGCCAGGTAGGCAGAGGAGGATGCAAGTTCAGATCAGCAGGAGGATAAAGAAAAAAGAAACTTCAACAACTGGAGCTACTTGAAGGAAGTAAAAGGAAGTAATTGTCAAGGCGTTGTCATTGCTAAGGAGCAAATGGATCAACAGCAATGCAATTAAGAGCCCAAGAAATAAATCCCCCCCAAAAGCAAGCACAGGCAGCCTTCCCAGCTCCGTTGCTGCTGAGGGGCGCTGGGACCACCTGCACAGCAATGCACAAGGGATTTCTCCAGGGACCTGAGGGCAAGGCTAAAGCAGCAAGGATTTGGTTTCACAGAGACAACCACGACCTTGAGAGAGAAAGATGCCTCTCGCCATTCCTGCAGATGCACATTATGCTACAAGCCCCCTCTCCAGGGACACCGTGGGACATGGCATCCCGTGCAAGGCTTGACTCAGCACTTCAGAGCGGGCTGACCCTTCAGCCACGCTCTACCACCCCCACCAAAATGGGACCTTGCACCAAGCTGAATGCAGCATCAGCCCAAACAGGGGGAAAGCCAAGGCAGGAGGGGTGCTAGGCAGAAGCTGGCTGTTTGTGCCACTGTGAACCCATGGTCCCTTAAGCTTCTGAAAGCTGAATTGCCCTCCCTTGGGGGCCACAGGTTGCAAAGTCTCTACTACAGCACTGCCTCGTGTTACCAGGGCATAACTCTGCTACGCACTTGCTTGCAGCCTAGGGGCACAGTTGAGACCAGTGCAAAATGTTGTTCTACTTTGCAACTGCAAACCCTTAGCAGACTGTTTAAGACCAGGTTTCTGAATAAACGTGCCTGGATGACAGAGGGGTTGCATCCCATCTATGCGTTAAAGTTTGCTGTGTTTAGACACAGCTTCAGGCTATAGGTTTTCATGAAAATACGACTTCATCCTGCATACAACTCCCCTCTCAGTTTCAAGGAAGATACAGACAGTTGTACGATGGTTCCCCTTCTCGTGCTCCCCTGTGACAAGCAGTAAATTACAAGCTCTGGCCTTCCAGGTATCACCACTGGCACCTGAACTGGCACCCACTGAGACTGAAGCAGCTGCTCATCTTGGGTGTTGTTTCAGGCTCTTTGTAAACTCACGCTAACAGTAATTACTGTCACAGCAATATCAACCCTAACTGCCCAGAACCCCAAACTCAGATGTCAGTTTCCCTGCATAACCTATCCCAAATGCTTCACTGAAGTCCTTGCAGCAGCCAACTTGCAAAGAAAAGATCCTGTAGCATGAGGTAACACGGCAAGCCAAGCAGGGAAAGCTCCCGCTGAAACCCTGATATCAGAAAGGCTGGAAAATAAGGGCCGTGACAACAGAGGAGAGACCAGAGGATGAAGATCCGTTCGCAGCAGAGGGGGTGCCCCTGCGCCTGCCCCCCTCAGCCGCCGGTTCGCGGGAGTCTTTGAAATGAGTCACTTGGCTTCACGTTCATGTGGCGCTGGGCCATTTGCCTTGGTCTTCTGCCCCTTTCCTCCTCACAAGAGTCATCTTAAAAGTATTCTTGGAATAGCTTCTGTGCACAACAAAACATCTAACAGGGCTGGGCTGAATTTTAAAGGACTTCATTTCAGTAACGCAATAACTCACTGTCCTGTCATATTTCAGAGTAATCAATGTGCATTAATTCAGTCTCCACTGGGCATCAGCAATGAATTTCACAAACCTCACAGACTGAACTTGCATTGCCTGAAAACAGTGCACTGCTACAGTGGAAAGAGCAAGAGGACAACACAGACTAAGCTGTGCTATGTTTTTATGTGCTTCTTACTTCCTTCTTCCTTTACAATAAACTATTAATAAGCCTGAAGGACGCACAAATGGAAGTATTTCTGTCTGTTGTTTATCGGCCAGTCAGTGCCACAATGGTTTCCAATTCAGCAGAGGCCGTCAGACCATAACGCAAGAACGCACGGGAACAGGGGCTGGCACGAGAACACCCACGCTGTACAACTGGAGCCATAAAACAGAAACGTGCAAATCAGAAGCAGCAAGAGTAACAAACTGGAAATGTTGCCCAGCAGAAAAATTAGCAGTTCATTTATAACACAAGTGCCAATAAACCAAAAGGCACACCAGCTATTTCTTTTCTGACAGTCCGAGCACGTGGCACATTCCCAAATGACTGCGAGACAGTAGGAAACCACTCATTTTCCAAGAAAGGGCTACGTGGCATTTCAGCCACTAACAACTCACATGGCCCTATTACTTAGGGCCGAGGCACAATTTTACTCCTTTCAATCAGGACTGACTTCACTGAAGTCAGACTTACCCCAGGGAAGAACAGATTCAAAGCAAGAGAATGACACAAACCAGCTCCTCATCAGGAAGGCCCGGACCCCACTTCACTGGGTTACCCACAGTCCCTGTGGATCATGCAGTATCAGAGATGTAGGGGTTATTCAAAGGCAGCACTCCTGAGCCTTCCACAACTAACACACAGATACTCTGCAGGCAAGCAACTGCAAGCCCAGCACAGGTGGCTTTACAGAACCATCTCCCAAAGCCTGCCTCTTGGCCAAGGGCTTTTCAAGGTGCTCTGCACATCCTGACCATGCTACTGATGCATTTCTAGCTGAGCGACAGCACTCCGGCACTTCGCTGACTCACACTCCATCAAGTATGAGACAAAAAGTCCGATTTGTACAACGTTCTGGTTCTGCTGTAGAGTCCCCATGTGCTCCTCACCAAGCAGCCCACATCCCTCTGCCAGTGCCCTGCAAGGAGCACAAAACCCAGGTCGGCAGAAACCGCCAGGGTGTCGCTCAAGCTGTGCAGAGGACCTCGCTGGCACAGCTCCCTAATGCCACACACTCACCAGTTCAAGGGCAAGACGAGGGACAAAGTACTGGACATGAGTGCTCCTGGGGGTTCTCTCACCCTACTTCTATTTGGGGTGATGTTCATGTGTTGCTCTGCTGCTTCTCTGTAGTTGAAGAGCAGCTGTTTGCCCTTCATGGGAACCGATTTACTTCCATCCCAAAAATGAATGCTCATGAATACTAATAAATCACATTTTAAAGGAAGCAGTGTCCCCTGCAAAGCCCATCTCGGTGAGATTAAGCTCTTATGTCACTTGGGCAGCATGGAGAACTGCCCTAGGCCAACATCATTTTTACCTTCCATACGAATGACGTAAAACAATTTCTCAGTCCCTCCCCAAAGCAACCGATCATTTCACAAGCATGGGGAGCCAGGCACCACAGGGCATTTCCTCTCTAGTTTGCCACAGCCATGCTGTTTGAGGATAGGACAGGGTGTTAAACTAAGTGTAAGCAGCAAACGGAAGATGAGAGAATAGCTGTGCCCAAAGAGAGCCTGCACCTCTGGCCTGGTGCAGAAACACCAGCTGGCTCAGAGCGACCCCCTCACCTTGCATCACCCACAAAGTCACGCAAAGAACTGTGCCAAGAGGCAGCAGAGTGCTGGTGCAAAGAGTCAGCCTGCCTGTCTGTGTTCCCCTGCAGGGCTTCCTCCCTTCCATGCCAGGTACTAAACCCTTTGGCGTTAACAAGCCTCCAGGTAACACCGCCGCCCCTTCACATCACGGCACAGTGCCAGACTTGCCAGGGCCACAGCACCGATGCTCCAACCTCCGAGCAAAAGCATGGCACACGGGGCAGGGAATAGGTGCCAGCTGACACAGCAACCACAGCCCCATGCACGCAGGCACAGCCACACCAGTGTGACTGCCCAAAGGCTCCAGGCTAACACGCTGCCTGCAGATTCTACCTGCCCCTTCATTCCTGTGTGCGCTCCAGATGCCTCTGCAGCACACCAGCCTCCTGCTGCTTAAAGACATCTGGAGCTCAGCGTGTCTGTGCCAGGCTGGCTCCCTGCCACGAGCACAGCGCATCTTCTCCCCTAGAATCACAGCTGGAGCACAGGTGGGCAAGTATCCTCAGGGGCAGCACAGCGGCAAGGCTGGAACACAGAGGGTATGAAAAAGCATCACCTTCGCTCCAGCCCAGGCTGAGGCAGGGAACTGGTTGCCAGATGGGAAAGGGGAAAGCTCTCTGGATCTCGCCATTCCCCTAGCGTTTTCCATCATAATTAAGCCCCTAACATCGAGTAGAGAGGTGCGATGGCTAAACACCTTATCAGCACCCCTCCCTGCCGTTTCCCTACTGTCCCACGTGCACCTTCCCCTGAAAACGCCCAGGAAAGCACAGGGAGGGAACGCACAGCTCGTCAGTCCCTGCTGCGGTGGCATCGCATGGTGCTGCCAGCCAGGATGTGACCAGCTGCAGGCTGCCTGACCACAGCCTAGAGCAAACCTCGCAGCACGGCATGGGCTATAACCGGTGTGCAAGAAAAGTGCCGGCTTCAGACAGAGCGTTCCGCCGTCTCACTACTGCGGCCAACATGATACGCATTCAAGAAGCGACTCCAGTTTTCAAAGGTGGTGGTCCTCACTCTGATCAGGCTCAGCTTTGGGTCCTCCAAACAACAGGTTTGTATTTATGCAAACAGGCTTTTGTATTTATAATTATCAGAGCAAACCCCTAATTATGCAGCAATGGTCAGATACTAGAAACCAACACCATGAGAGGCCACCCCACCACACAGTGCACTCTTATCCCTGAAGCCAACAGACATGGCATTAAACGTTCCAGCACCGAAGGATAATCACAGTCTGAAGCATAGAAGAGCCTCCAGCCTATGACAGCATCATCTGCACCACAGGAAAAGTTTCCCCCAGCTGTAGATCCAGTGCAATGCCACTGAAACCAGGACAGTGCCTCAAAACCCACAGCAGATGCCCTGTTCTGAACCCAGCCCCGCAGGTTCACCTCCCACTGAAGGCACACATCTCTCGCGGCCTCCAGTCTCACCTTGTTCTCATCAGGGGAGAAAACGATGCGGAAAGTCGCAAGCATGCCAGGCAGTACCTTGCGGCACACAGCATGGTGGCTGATCAGCTTGAAATAAGGTGAGCTGTCCAAGATGACCTTCACCAGCCCAGGAACCTGCAGAAAAGAGAGGGAAGTACGATCTTGCAGCTTGTGGAAACAGGAGGAGAAGAGACCTGGTGACACCACCTTCGCAAAGCACTTTTAGCTCTGGAGGTACATGCACGTAACACATAAGAGTGAACATTAATCCCTTCTGCCTGGGCAAAACAGCTTGAGGCCAGAGGCAGCAGGGCGATGAAGGAAGGGCCAAGCAGGGAAGACACCAGCAGCACGGCGGTATAATATCTGAATCAAGTCACCCGTGTATTCAATAAGCCCAGAGAATCTGCTGGCTTCTGCCCGTACGCATCCAGGCAGACATGCCCCTAGAAGGGGCATGTATTATCTGAAGGCCAAACAGTACGTGTTAATCCTGGGGGAAGGAAGAAATCCACTTTAACGTGCTGGGTTTGAGCGGGGCAGTCTAGCTGCGGTGCTACAGCCATGTAGGCAGACCAGCAAGAGGGGACCACAGATACTGTGGCCTTACTGGGAATAAAAGCAGCAAATGAAGAGCAAAAGGAGGAGACACAGGAAGACAAAGAGACAACCCCAGAAACAGAGAGATGGCTAGGAAAATCCAAAGGGAGCTGGAAAGAAGCAAGGGAGAAGCACAATATGCTACAAGGAAAGGCTGATGCAGAGGATGAGAGCCAGCAACGTGGCACAGTGATGGAAAGCCAGGCGACCCCCCAGGCTGTGCCTATCAACTAGGGGCTTCAAAGGCATTTTCTGCCCCGAGATACATGACTGGCACTGGCTGGTGGTGGTTTCATTATTAAAAGCCAACCTCTGCTCTCCGGAGGCTCCTGCTGCCTGTGACTGTAGCCAGGCAGCTGCCAGCGCAGGCAAGCCAGATCCCCGGGGACCCCTGCCCACCCCCAGCAGTCCCTGCAGGCACCCTGCTGCACGGTTCTGCCCTCTGGGACACTACCAGCACACAGACGGCACACAGGCATTTTCCTAGCACATAGACAGCAACCCCTGAGCGCCAAATCTCAAAGTCTGAAGCAGGTGATTTGGACTGGTGGGCAGCTTCACGGATCAACAACAACCCCACATGAGGCTTGGAAAAAATAGAGGCTCATTCTGCACCACCCACCCGAGCCTGGTAACCCGCGGCCAAGGCAGTCCTGAACTCTCCAAATGCCCTTGGAACCCAGCAATGTCCGGGGGCAGCGAGTTCCAGGAGCCAACTTCACAGTGCAGACAAGCATTTTGGTCACCATGTCCCTTGGAAGAGGAACACGTGTGGCTCAGACCTTCAGCAAAAGCCACCCAGAACATCTGAGGGTGCTGAGGAACAGTCTGAAGATAGAAAAGCAATTTTACAACACGGGTAAGAGCAGGAAGTATATAGTACAGCACTTCTGTAGTTGCATGATTACAGAGCCTCTATGTGGAATATATTTTGCTGTCAGCTGGATTTTTATGGGGCAGACAACTTCAGGCTACCATGCAGTGTAACTCAGTATGATTCAGAGGAATGGGGGAAACTGGCACGAAAAACTTGAGACAGAGCACAACGTTGCTTTTCTCCAGGACATCGCCAAAAGCCAACCAATTTAGAGTATAACAACCTCGCAGGATTATCCTGTCCGTCTTTCTGCATTTAAAACATACCAAAGATTTTCCTGGAGCTTATCTTACTTTTACACCCATGCTCTCCAATGGTTGAGCTCTTACTAGCTTCAAAACTACATTGTTTTGGGAAAAAAAACACAGTTCACACATTGCCTCCCCCTTCACAGGGCACGTAAATCCCAAGGTGCAGCTTTACACAGTACAAGTTTATTATCTTTTACTGGGAATGGCAGAAATGTTAATGCAGATGATCTTTTCCACTTGAGGAAGCACAAATAGAGCAAATTAACTGTTTGCCTGTTGGCTGGTACTTGGCAAAGATAAACATTTTGAAGTGCTGCATGGATAATGGAGCAGGTGAAGCCAAAGACTCAGTGGGAATGAAGCAGAGAGTAGGAAGAGAGAAACTGAGGCACATTTTAATCAGGGACGAGGATACCTACAGCAAAGACTGCCCAAAACTCAGCGCAGATCACACCAGTGGCATCCCCCGGGTGCAGGCGCCCATGCTGCATCTTAGCAATGTTCCCAAGTTAAATGCCAGACCAGGAATGGTGCAGTACTCTCCCGGAATAACTGAGGGAGCACACCTGCATCCTTCCTTGCCAAAGGGTCTTCCATTTTCACCCATATCCCTGTCACAACCTGTTATCTCAGGAGATACTTGGACTTCTCTTGCTGTTCTTCCACCTGCAATATGCCTCGACAGCTTTTTTTTGTTGCCCACCTGTTTGTCCTCCCCAACAGGGAAATTTGGAAAGGAGGCGAATTCACCGTCTCTTGTGCACACTTCCATCTTCCCATCCCACCCTGCCCTCACGCATACCTCTTCCTCTCCATTACAGAAGAGTATCCTTAATTACACCCCTCCTTCTCACCTGTCTCTACTGCCCGTGCACTTACTGCTGCGTATCAAGAGAAACCCTTGCGTGTAGGAAAGCGCGCAGGGAGAGAACACCGAGCTCAGCTCCTTTCCTCCCTCCTGCCTTTTCCCACCAGCTTGCCCTTGGCACATGCCTCATTCCAGCAAACGTTTCCCCAGCTGAAGTTCAAAAGGTCCCAATTTCCCTCTTGACAGTGGAACAAAACCGCTGACATTTTTCGACTTTTCCATTCTCAACTTTCTTGGGAAGTCTCAAAATGATCGTTTTTTTTCAAGTAAAGGTGGAGACCTTTGAGGGCACTTTACTCCGAACATGCTGTGGCTCTCCAAAGGGGAAGCAGAGCATCACGTTGTCTCAGGAAAACCTGAGCAGAACCCAACTAAGCTTAGCAGGAGCCTGAAGGGGCACCTAAAGGCCTCCCGCTGCTGATGCTAAATCAGCCTGCTTCCACTGCTGTTTCAAAACACCTTTCCTGACGCGCTGTTACCGCTAATTATAACTTACTCCAGCATAAAGTGGAGAAGACCCCACCCCGAGCTCTGACAGCCCGTTCAGCTCTCTGTGCAGCTCACCCAGAGGCAGAGGTGCCCTGTGGAAACTGAGATTAACCACGGAGCCACCAGGACGCGGTGCACACTCGAGGGAAAGCACGAGGGCAGGGAAGAACTGTACAGCCCCCAACATTCCCAGCCGTGCAGGGCTTCCACGGGGAAAGGTCCTGACTAGAAAAGCTCCTTCCAGCGAGGTACTACCAACACACAGCCAAAACCAGGGGGAGAAATCTCAGCATGGGAAGATTTCCACCGTCTTGCAAAATAAAGGCGGTGAGACGTTTTATTCTGGATGCGCTGTGCTGCAGCAGGCGACTGGCTATGCTGTGCACCGCGCGGATGACACTGCTCTCCAGTTCCAGCACAGCGTTAAACTTCCACATCCCAGCACTTACCTTGTCCACGTTCCTCAGAATCAGTGGCACTTCATAGACCTCATCGGGGACGTAGCTCTGAAATACCACCTCTGATGGGAAAGGCTGGAACAAGCTCTGTTCCGGGGCAACTGCCGAGAACTGGAGATGCAAAAGAGAGCAGAGAGTTTCAGCCGCGGGGAGAAAGACTCATCGGTGAGAGAATACAGCACTGGCCTCCAGCGAAGGACAGTCCCTTGGTGAGTACGCCTGCCCAGCTCACGCTAGGGGAACAGCAGCTCACCCACCTGTGTTCTGAGCAGACCAAAAGTTTCTGGGCCACACCGAGCAGGCTCAAGCGAGCAGCTCTTTTGGCAGGTGTTTCTCCAGGTCTCCTTCTCCAACAGGCAAGGCAGCACTTACCTCCGGCAGAGCCCTGGGCTAACACGGTCACACAGCTCCAGAGCACTCACTGCAAGAGCTGTAAGCACTCGTGGAGCAAGGGAAAGCCAAGAATTTACAGGAGACCCCATGGGAAACAATTTGGGGATCATCTTTACTTTGAGACACAGAGACCGAGCCCAACACATCCTCAAATCGCTTTTTTGACACACAGCCCAGAAATCAGGAAGAAGAGAAGACAGGCCAGAAAGGAACACCGCCGTTAAGAAAGCGACAGATGAGGTGGTAAGTTCCAGGTACTTCCCCAGCATCACTGGGCAATTTGAGTAAGGCTGGACTTGGCATCTCCTTTTCCCACGAGCTTTAAATGGATGCTTCATTATATCCTATTATTGCCATTTTATTTAATACCACTACAGAAGCAGGTCTGAAAACATACAGAAACAGCAAATGCTTACAGCGCCGAGGCGTTACTTTGAGAAAACTCCTCCCTGCTCTGCCTCCCCCCTTCCAGCTGAACTCTTCACACTCACAAGACACAGGCACGTCTCCTGCTTCTCCACAGCAGTCAGGGTCGTGCTGAAGCCAGCGGCCACAGCACACGGCCGGTTCTGTGTGCGCTCGTCCGAGGCGTTCCCAACCTCACGCGCTGTCTAGGGCAATCCTTAACCAATTTGCTACAGGTCTCTCGCTGGCAGTTTTCCACTCAACAGCCTACCTCAGTCATCTACCCCTTTGGAACGTGTGTTATACTAAGCCGATCTGTAAGAAAAGCAGCTTTAAACACACGTGTAAATAAACATTGATCCAGATAAAGCACACCCACTCCCCTCTGCCCAGGGCCATTCCCCTGTGTACCTGGCAGCCTGAAAAATCTAACACCCTGTACGGGTCCCACTCGATGTTCCAACCCAAAGCATTCATGCAATTGCTTTAGCTACACCTTGAGTAGTTACCGTAGGCCCTCAGCCCTCAAAGGCCAACGCAGCCACCACTGAGGGCATCCTATGACCCCAAGCGTTTGACAGAGACTACACCCAACCAAGGGCTGGCTATTTCAGCAGGAAGGTGGGAAATTGCAAGCTTGCATCCTTGTGGCCCGCCCCAGCCTTCCCCCAGTATCATGCTTTAGCCACAGTAGCTCATCTCCAGCAAAAGCCACCAGCTTCAACAGAGGTTGTTTATATGGGCTTAGCGCAGGTCAGGACTTCGACATCTCACTGGGGAAAAATGTTTTACCTTTCCCCCAGCAGAAGGAACTCCACACCGGCAGCAGTTTGAAACAACAACAGGACTTAGTCACCAAGGCATTTAGATAAGCTGGAGGCAAGCCTGTCACAAGCACGCGCTCTCTTCAAATGTCACATCAAACAGCAAGGAAAAGGGCAAGAAAAGGCTACCTTATGATGGGACGCTTCGCTCATGTCTAGAATCTGGATAATCTGGGGTCGCCGCATCTCCCGAGTGCTGGCCAGCCTCTGCCTGGTGGTAAGAGACGTCTCCTTCAGGAGGGCAGAGGGAGTCAGCTGAAATGCAAAACACCAGCAAGAGCTACAGAACTGCCTTTATTCAGAAAGGCTTTTCTTCTTCAAGAGCCACCGATGAATAATTTGTGATCATAGCCGCTAGGATAGTCCTGGAAGTCCCATAATTACCTGTTGAAATATTTACCATTAGTAAAGTAATGATAGAGAGCGCAATACACATGCTCCAAACAAGTAGCTTTGTCCCGTTAGCTTCTCCTTCGTGATTTGATGTGACATGTTGGGGGATTTTGCTCTTCGGGCATTTGTTTCCTTTCCAGTTTGGCTGGAGTGAGCCAGTGACCTTTGAAAAAGGTTGGGAGGAGTTATCAGAAATCCCTTAACTCCACCCTTGCACAACGCTCACAACCACCACACATGTGCAGATGTCACTGCTGGGTGAGTCAGGAAAGCAGAAAATCAGTGTTGTGCCAAGACTGAGGTGGAGAGGAATGGCTCCAAGTTTTAGTTATCTCTTTTTAATTAGCACTTGTTTTCTCTGTTTGGGCCTCCGAGACTCCTCCACAGCAGTATGCAAAGGTATCTCCTCGACAGAGCTTCAGCACCAGGTCATCTTCAGCCAGGTGAGCTCTGGTCAGCAAAAGGGCCGCCTGAGGATGGGGAGGAGGAATTGCCCTGACTCCGCTGCTGTCTGCAGCGCTGGATCTGTGCTCCACACGGGATACGGGACAGAACAACTGTTTTGGAACCTGTTCCACCTGGGACCAGCCATACCTCTCGAAACCTTCAGGCAGAGTTTGAGCAGCCCACCACATGCCCAGCTGCCTGGAGGGCAGGTATGGTCAGAGCAGCGCTGGCAAGCATCCCGACGTGACAAAACGTTACTGCCCACACAAAGCGGGCGGAGAGAAACACACGCTCATGCTTCAGCTATTCCGGTGCAATGCCCGGTACGTTCATTTAAACTGGCTCCAGTGGCACATCCAGACACAACTCTGGACTTCCCCTGAAGCAGCACACAGTCCATCCCCTACTGCACCATGGTCACCACCTCCGACAGAAGCATGGCAGCAGAGAGACGGGGAGGCGGTGTCCAGCTTCACAGTGCTGCCAGACAACAGGAGGGGCAGGTAGAGGACGGACGCGGGGGCAGTTTCCAGCCTTACACAGCTCCTACCTGGCCGCAGCAGGTACTTACAGTTGCGGGCTTCTCTGTCCCTCTGGCTAGCTTCGGATTACGAGGCACTACCACTTGCCTCGGGAATCCACCAGCCATCCTGGAGGACCCCGTGAACCAGCGGGGCTTTCCGGTGGCCATGCCTCAGTTGACCTGCAAGGAACAGCAACGGGACTTGGAAAATCCAGCATCCCCTTCCATGGCAGACCCAAAGGAGACAGCTGTGTCTCTGGGCTGTGGCATCCTTCATAACTGGAGAGCAGCCGGCATCCCCACCCTGTTTCATAATTAGACCATATTTCAGTGGCAGAGTTAAGACTGATAGAAGTAAAAGCCCAGAACAAACACTCCAAAACAGCCCTTTGCTGTGGGCGCAGTCCCACAAGCCACAAACACACATCAAAGACTGCTGGCACTTCTCATCTTCTCCCCCTCTTCCATGCATTTTGCAACTATTTGCTGGAATTATTATCCAAATCTCTATTAATACCCAAACTGTCCTTTATTACTCTTTAAAAGTTTTTTAGTGGGAACAAAGGATAAATGTCACTTCACTGCTTCATTTTGCAAAAACAGCTGACCCCATGTGACTTTGTGCCTGACCCTACTAAGTCTCAGAGTATTATGAACAACCTTAAACCCAGGGATCGCTGCTGCCCCAAGCATCAAAATCAGACCGCTCTCCTACTTTGCAAACCAAACGCCCATCCTTTGTGCAAGGAGGTTGGTGATGTTTTTAACTAGGGGACCATGGAGTTCAATACTCTGATTAACAACTATGGTTTCTCAAAGCTAATTTGGTTAGCTTACAAAAATTATCCAGCAAATATGACTCCTTCCAGGCATGAAATTACCATGCCCAAGAGCCTTTCTCCATGGAGAATGAGGGCCTTATTTTTCACTTACTAACACCCAAACTCTAGGCTCCCTACAGGCATTAAAAGCTGTAGCAGCAGAAATAAAAGCATGAAACCATTAAAGTCGCATGAGCAATTAGCTCAAACATAAATACAACAGATGTGACAGCTTGGCCACTTCAGGCTATCCTGATGGCAGTTCCTCTCAAGCATCCTTATCCTGCAGGCAGCATGGCTTAACAGGTCCCTGGGCCATCCTTCTTCTATCACCAGCCTGCTGACAACCTCCCCATCCGTCTCTCAAAAAGTGGGTGTGCAAGAAAGGGAAAGAAAACACCCCCAGAAAGTGGGTCTCAAGCACCGACAAAAGTCAAAGGTAAGTATGTACAGCATTTACTAAGCACTACTTTGGACGAGAAATCATTTCCCCTCCCTTTCTGGCTAACTGGGCCAAGGAACAGATGGATGTCCTCACCTCTTTTTTTCTGGGACTTGAAAGACCAGTGGCCTCAAACCCAGCTCTACCCTAAAATTATTTTACATCCTGACGATAAGTAAACAATCACAGATCCTACCCCCTCCTGCTTCCTCCTGTTCCGCATCACTTTTCTTCACGTGGACTTGCTGTACACGGCTAGACACCATTCTGTGCAAAGACCACCATTCCCTTCCCCTCAGGTTTGACCCACATCCTGCAAACAAGGCAATACTTTCAGCTCATTACTCCCGAAACAGCCACAGCATTGCGCATGTTCACGGTACCAGGCCCTTCATAGTTTCAGGGAACAACAGGGTTGCCATTTCCTTTTGTCCTTGCCAGGAACATGAGAGAACAGCACGGTCCTACGGACACAAGGGCATGCTGCAGCTGGAGCTCGGACTGAAAGCTAGAAATAACTATTCGTTAAGAGAGAAATCTAATGGGGATGATACAACACTAATCTGGGTATCAGTGCTTTATTACTGGGTCTTGAGAGCAACTGGATTATTTGTTCCAATTTTCTAACTATAATTTCACTTCACTTGAAACTAATCCTGCTCATCATGCCCACACCAGTTATTTCCAGAGGGCTTCCAGTCTGTATGCCCCCATACCAGTCCAGCAGCTTCCCCTACCCTCTAGCCCCAGAGTTAGGCACTTCCAGAGCCCCGCTTCCCTGGAGCCTGCAGGGACCAGCCTCCTGCATCAGGAGGAAAGCAGCAGAACTAAGAAAGCAGCCACATTCTCCTGCAGGGGCAGGACAAAACAGCAACCGCAACACAGCCCACCTCCAGCCACCACCCCTGCCTGCTGCACGGGGAGCTCCATCTTCCCCACCTCAGACAGCCCTTCACCCCCCCCCAGAAATTAAGGACAGACTGCAACTGCCCCTCTGCTCCAGGCTCAGGGCACAGACGGCTCGGGCACCTCGACTGTGGGTTCAGAGCATGAACGCCCCAAACCTGGGCAGGGGAACCAGCTGCGCCAGGACACAACAGCTACCATCACCTCAGAAAAGCAATGAGGAAATATACCCAGGGCTGGGGTACAATTCCTGACGTGTCTCAGGAAACCCAGATGTGCCAGAGCAGGGTGCCAGGCTCCAGCCTCCTCCCCCACGCTCCCTTTACTCCAGTACCTACTACTACCTACTGCTGTGCTTTTGTGCTGTGCCTCACATGGCTGCCAGGGCAGGGTGAGAAGCAGCAAGAGAATTCCTTCCTGGAACCTTCTCCAGGGGAGCAGCGCTGCACTTTGCTGAGGTGAGGTTTTTTGGCTCTGCATGATTTCAAATGTGAGGGGTCTGTTTTCTCACCACAGAAAGCAGGGAGCAGAAATTTTGTGCTGTACCTCACATGGCTGCCAGAGCACGGTGAGAAGCAGCAAAAGAATTCCTTCCTAGCATCTTCTCCAGGGGAGCAGCGCTGCGCTTTCCCAAGGTGATTTTTTTGTTCTGTGAATGATTCCAAGTACGAGAGGTCAAATTTCTCAGAACAGAATGCACGGAGCAGAACTTTTGTGCTATTCTTCTCATGGCTGCCAGGGCACGGTGGGAAACAGCAAGAGAATTCCTACCTGGAACCTTCTCACCATGTCCTTGCCGCCACATCAGGCACAGCAGAAAAGTTCGGCACCCTTCTCTCTGTGGTGAGAAATTGGACGCCTATACATTGGCAATCATGCAGAGCCCCAAAGAGTCACCTTGGCAAAGTGCTGCACTGTCCCCCTGGAGAAGGTGCCAGGCAGGAATTCTCTTGCTGCTTCTCACCCTGCCCTGGCAGCCATGTGAGGCACAGCACAAAAGTTCTGCTCCCTGCTTTCTGTGGTGATAAAACTGACCCCAAAATTTTGCACTCATGCAGAACCAGAGCTGACCTTGACATAAGTGCAGCACTGTTCCCCCCTGGAGAAGGTTCCAGGCAGGAATTCTCTTGCTGTTCTGTACCCTGTCCTGGCAGCCATGTGAGGCACAGCAGAAAAGTGCTGCTCCCTGCTTTCTGTGGTGAGAAAATGGAACCAAAGTTTTTGCACTCCTGTAGAGCCAAAAGAAAAAAATCTATCTTGAGAATGTGCAGCACTGCCCCCCTGGAGAAGGTGCCAGGAAAAAATTCTCTTGCTGTTCTGTACCCTGCCCTGGCAGCCATGTGAGGCACAGCAGAAAAGTGCTGCTCCCTGCTTTCTGTGGTGAGAAAATGGAACCAAAGTTTCTGCACTCCTGCAGAGCCAAAAGAAAAAATATATCTTGGGAAAGTGCAGCAGTGCTCCCCTGGAGAAGGTGCCAGGAAGGAATTCTCTTGCTGCTTCTCACCCTGCCCTGGCAGCCATGTCAGGCACAGCAGAAAAGTGCTGCTCCCTGCTTTCTGTGGTGAGAAAACTCACCCCTTTTCATTGGCAATCATGCACAGAAACAAAAAAAAATCACCTTAGAGCGCAGCGCTGCTCCCCTGGTGAAGGTTCCAGGCAGGAATTCTCTTGCTGCTTCTCACCCTGCCCTGGCAGCCATGTGAGGCACAGCACAAAAGTTCTGATCTCTGCTTTCTGAGGTGAGAAAATTGATCCTTCAGAGTTGCAATGGTTAAAAGCCCAAAAAATCACCTTGGGAAAGTACAGCACTCCTCCCATAAAGAAGGTACCAGGAAAAAATTCTCTTGCTGTTCTGTACCCTGCACTTGCAGCCATGTGAGGAACAGCACAAAAGTTCTGCTCCCTGCTTTCTGTGGTGAGAAAATGGAACCAAAGTTTCTGCACTCCTGCAGAGCCAAAAGAAAAAATATATCTTGGGAAAGTGCAGCAGTGCTCCCCTGGAGAAGGTGCCAGGAAGGAATTCTCCGGCTGCTTCTCACCCTGCCCTGGCAGCCATGTGAGGCACAGCACAAAAGTTCTGCTCCCCGCTTTCCGTGGTAAGAAATTTCACCCAAGCATTTTGCATTCATACAGAACCAGAGCTCACCTCGGCAAAGTGCAGCAGTGCTCCCCTGGAGAAGGTGCCAGGCAGGAATTCTCTTGCTGCTTCTCACCCTGCCCTCGCAGCCACGTGAGTCAGCACTAAAGTTCTGCTCCCCGCTGTCTGTGGTAAGAAATTTGACCCAAGCATTTTGCACTCATGCAGAACCAGAGCTCACCTCGGCAAAGTGCAGCACTGCTCCCCTGGAGAAGGTGCCAGGCAGGAATTCTCTTGCTGCTTCTCACCCTGCCCTGGCAGCCATGTGAGGCACAGCACAAAAGTGCTACTCCCTGCTTTCTAAAGTTAGCAAAATTGACTGTCCACAGTTGCACTCATGTAGAGATAAGACTTTCTTACTCAAAAGCAAAACCCAAGAAGCCACGTAGCCGTGGGAAACCCTTTATCCTTCTGTGTGGCTGGTGACTTCCCATGGCTCTTCCACAAGGCAGGACAAACAACCATGAATTTGGAAGCCCACGTAAATTCAAGTACACTTAGTCCTCTGACAGTCACTACTTATGGGCCAGCGGTCCTCTCACCCCTCCACAGATCTGCCTGTTAGTCCTCTAGCAGTCATCCTCCATGGAGGGACCACAAGTCCTCCATACCTACCCACCAGCTCACCAGAAATGAGTCAGACCACGCCAGAAGTGACACTGCCTGACCTGCACGAGATATATTAGATCAGTAACGATGGTTTCAAGACAGAAAAAACACCACCATCCAGCAGCACAGCAGAAAAACAACCAGAAGAAACTTCGTACACAAACCAAAGGCACCCATCCATACTTTACAAAGGAAAAAAAAGCTGAAAAAGGCACTCTCCACAAAAAGCCCCACCACACAGATCACAAGATAAGATAAAAATGCCATAACCCCAGGAATGCAGGGCCAACAAACACAGTTTCTGTCCATAACAGTAACACACTTTGACACTAACTCGCCTGGCCTCTGGCATACCATAACCTTGTTGCCCCCAAACCCCAGCACATTGTAGCCCTAAGGCAACACAAAATGGAGCACAAAGTCCCTGGAGATCTCTGCCAGGGCAAAAGCAAAGCACAGAGCCACACGGGAGGGTGGGGTTGGAAGGGACCCGTGGAGGTCCTCTGGGCCAAGCCCTCTGCTCCAGCACGCTCACCTCGAGCAGGTCGCAGAGAACTGTGTGCCCTTGGCCTTTGAAGATCTCCAAGGACAGAGACTCCACAACCTCCTTGGACAACCTCTGCCAGCATTTGACCGCCCCGAGGGGGAAAATTTGCCATTTCTCTCTCTCCTTTCACTGTACCACATTCCAAAACAGCCATGACATGACCAGCTGAGGCTTGAAAGCCAGTGCTGTGGCTGGCCTGAAATTCTGTCCCCCTTTTTTTCATCCACTGGTAGCTAAAGGTGGACAAAGAAGGATTTCTTTCAAAGGAGAACTTCTCTTTTCCTCTGTCCTTCTTCTCTACCAGTGATCTGGATTCTGAGTGCTGTGCCACTGTCCTAATGGCTGGGAGAGGGATACTTCTTGTAGGACAGGGAGGAGGTGACAGTGGAGATGATCAGGCTGGCGAAGCTGAAGGAAAACGCAAGCGACTGGAGTTGCCTGGAGCAAGAGTGGCCAGCTTCCAAGCTAGGTCACCTCGTGTCCTCAGCTCCTATACAGGAGCTGAACCACACAAGTGGACTGCAAAGCAGTGTGACCCATAGAAAAAAGTTTGCTCGGCTCGGGATCGCCCAGGGGCATTTAACTGCAATTCTGGCCTTGTCAGCAGGAAGGAAACATGCCCTGCAAGCACACACTGAGGCACGACACCTTGCCCGGGGCTAAAGGGTACCTCAGGAGACCTACATGGGACCCCGCAGCACCTGGATTGCTGGCTGGAGGATGGGTAGGTCAAAGGACCCTGATGGGAGCCCTGCAGGCTCCATATATTGGACCAACGGGCACCTTCCCTTGTCACACAGAGCATCCTCTCGGATGCTCTGCACAGTTTCTGGTAGATCTCTGGAGAAGAGCTTCTCCCCAGGCCTCTCCCGTGGGCTCGCTACCCCCGGAGCCCTTCCCAAGCACAGCCCCAGCAGGTGGATGCAGCCGGCGATGCAGGGAAGAACAAGCAGCAGGCACCACAGTCAGCACTGCGGGAAAGCTGGGACCCCAGACACCCACCCAGGCTCCCCAATCCCAGCCTGGCCCACAAGAGTGCCTTTATCTCCCTTTCCCAGAAGTGCTGAATTCCCCTTCCAGCATTAGCCACTGGACCCACGCCGCTTCTTGCTGCAGTGTACAACAGCCACAAGAGAATTTGCTACATGTCTCTGATTTCCTGCATTTTTCCTGAAAAGGGCGGGTGTGTAACTCTCTGAATGGCTTCTATTTGAAGCAAGGCATTGCTTAGGGTCAACAGTGAAACGAGACACGGGCCATCAAAAGCCGACTACAGGTCCCTTCTTTGCCATGGTCATGGCCTACCCCACAGACTCGCCCCTGGCCGTGTCGGCCACCGGCTGGGTGAAGGTCATGGCTAACAGGGCAGGGGCTCCTGGGTGGCGCTCATCCAGCCCTGATTGCCAAGGGGGAAGCCTTAGCACCCAGGTGGGATAAGGCCTTCCCAAGCAAGGGTGGTGCTCCAGGGGCACCACAATCCCTGCCGAAGCTCACCACACATTTCATTTACCTGTGGCGCCTGGCAGGACACGAGCGGCTCTTGACTGCTGCTAGTCCCCCCGTCTCTTGGTAAAAATGGAAGTTTTTCCTCCCGGTGGGCCTGCTCCAATTCCAGCGCCTTGGGGCCTGAGGCCTGGCGCGGCCTGTGTGCCAGAGGCCTTCCGACCGCTAGGCCGGCCTCCACCAAGAGGAGTCTGCCTCAGGCCACAACGGCCATCTCTAGGAAAAACAGCTTCTTTTATCGACCAGGACCCTGTCAAAACCCCAGGTCAAAGCGCTGGCCGCAGGCGCAGGGAGGTGGCCCTCGCCCCCTGCCCTGTCCTGCTCGGGGCTCCCCCGGGTGGGGCAGGCCCAGCCATACTGGAGAGGGCCCCGGCCCCGCCCCCCCAGGCCCCGCCCACTTTCCGTTGGGCTCAGACCGTTGGTCACGGGGAGCCCACGGCCACCACAGGCAGCAGGGCAGAGCTGTGCTGGCACGCAGCGGCGCTGGCAGGAGGCAGCCTCTGGCCCAGGAGCGCTGCCACAGCACCAGCACCCCGCTCCCCAGCCTCCCCGTCGCCGGCTGGGCCCCCTCCTCGGTGCACAGCCAGGGCCCTCCTCTCCCGGGCAGGATGGGCCAGGCCTGCTGCTGCTGCGGCTCCAGGTGGGCTCCCCCCGGGCTCGGGGACACGCGGGCACAGCTGGGCCACGCAGCACTGGCGTTGCTCATGCCCGCCGCGCTCTGCTCTGCAGGGAGGCTCTCAGCGACGCCGAGCCGGGGCTGAGCGCGGACGTGCGGCTGACCCGGGGCCGCAAGAGGAGCGAGAGGCGCCTTCTGCTCCTCCACGAGGAACTGGTGGTCGCCAAGTTGCGGTAAGACCCTCAGAGCCCAGGTCCTTGCCCCCAGCCCCGGCCCAGGGACACCCTGGCACCAGCCCCAGGCCCCGGCCCCTCGGTGCTGGAGGCACCCATGTCCGTCCCAAGGGCAGGTGGGGGACAGGGCTCTGCGCGTGGGGACCCAGCCCAAGGAGCCCCCCTCCAGCTCAGTGCCCGCCTCTGCTCTCTGCAGACATGGCACCAGCCTGCGCCCACAGCTCCGCCTGGCGCTGGACCAGCTGTGGGTGCTCAGCAGCGGGAAGGAGGCTGCGGGGCAGGATGGACAGGAGGAGGAGCAAGGCACCGATGAGGACAGCACCTCTGTCATCCTCGCCTGGCCCACCGGCTCCTGCATCGCCACTTTTGGGTGAGTCGTGGTCGGGCAGGAGAGCTTCCCAGCCGTGCCCGCGCCATCCCATGAACACAGGCCTCTGCCTTGCGTGCAGAGCCTGGGCAGGGAGCAGGCAGCTCGGTGGCAGGGAGGGAGGGACGGGGGATGTTTCCCCATCCTGCATCCCCTGGTCACCTTTTGGTCCCCAGAAGGGAAGGGCAAACGCAGCCGCTCAGGCAGGACAGAGCGACCCAGGGCTTGGACAGCGCCTCTGTCCTGCCCCACGGGGCAGGGCTGTGCAGGCACCCACCTTTGCCCAGGGCTGGGGGCAGCAGGGCCTGACGCTCTCTCTCCTCTCTACCTGCAGATCCCAGGCACTGAAGGAGCTGTGGGTGGCCACACTGCTGGGGTAAGCCGGGGGGATGCTCCAGGAGAAGCTGGACGGACGGGGGAACACAGCCCCCAGCTGGGGAAGGTGCCCCCGTGGCTGCGAGCAGCTCTCGGGCACAGCTGCCTGACAAGAGACAAGAGACGGCTTGGGGCTCACCCAGCTCTCTCCCTCTCCCTTCCCGGTGCACAGGACACCAGAAGGACGCAAGGGAGCCCGCGTCACCCATCTGACATCCATCAAGCTCCTGGAGAAGGAGCTGAGCCGCCGCCACGCTGTGAGTGACTCTCTGCTCTGGGCCCTGTCCCCGAGCACTGCTCCTGCAGCCGAGCAGCAGAGCCATGGCTGCTCACCTTCTTCCCCTCCTTCTCTCCTGCCCAGTGGAGGACAGTGCGCGCCAGGAGCCTGGAGAGGCTGATGGAGGCACAGGCAGAGGTGAGAATGGCTGCCTTGCACCTGCCTCTGGCTGCGCCGGGATGCGCAGGAACTGGGGTGACCTTGTGTGGGAGGGACAGAGGGTCTGACGGTGCCACTCAGGGAGCAGAGGGTTTTGGGAAGCCAGCAGCACGCCAGCACGTTCTGACTGGTGACACTGGGAGGAACCCTGCCACATGGGGAAGAGAGCCCGGGAGGGCAGAGGGTCCCAGCTCTGCCGCGCTCAGGCTGCTGGTGGCCCTTTCTGCTGCGGGGCTGCTCTGCAAGCACAGCCTGATTCTTGGTTCTTGCAGGCTCATCCCAAGCAAGGGCCTGCGACGGCCCCATCTGCAAATGCAGGGGGACTTTGCCCTGCAAGAGGTGAGTTTGGGAAAGCAAGGCAACCTCCTGCAATGCTGTGCTCACTTGTCCCGAGTGTCGCCATGCAGGTTGGGCAGCCCACGGAAGGATGTCACCTGGACGGACAAGGACAACTGCTGGGCCGCGGCTGCTGGACGTGCTTCTGCGGGGACACGGAGCCTCTGCTGCAGCCCGCAGCTTGCAGGAGGGCAGGGCGAAGGCTGGCACAGGCTGACCCCGTGGCACGATGGCTCTCAAGAGCCTCTAAGTCAACACCACTGAGCCACAGCCGCGGTTCCAGCTGCTGCCTCCCTTCCCATCCTGCCGCACCAAACAGCACCGTGCTGCAGGCGGGGCAGCGCAGGGCAGGGCAGGCGCTGGGACCGCTGGCCTGGGGTCTCCATTGGTGGTGTCTTACTCTGTTTTCCTTTGCAGCAGGAGGGAGCAGCAGCGGGAGCAGCAGCAGCAGCAGGAGGATGGGGCTGCCCTGGCCCTTCGCCCTGCGGCGCACCCCGGCCGCTGCCCAGGCGCCAGGTCAGGCAGGCTCCGGCTGCAGCAGGGCGCTCTTTGGGCAGCCCCTGGCAGCCCTCTGTGGGGAGGACAACACGCTGCCCCGGCCCATCCAGGTAAGCCAGCCTGGACAGACAGGGTCCCCAGCCCTCCCTCCGGCTGCTCTGGAGAGCTGCGGGGACAGGGCACTGGACTCTGCACCCCCAGAACCTGCTTCTGGTCCCGGACCTTTGTGGTGCTTAGGCAACCACGTCTGGGGCAGAGCTCTGGTCCTTGCCACCGCTTGGTTCTTCAGCCAAGCAAGTGGCCTCCTGCCTCTCCTGCAGGAGCTGCTGGCTGTCCTGCGCCAGCGAGGACCGACGACGGAGGGGATATTCCGCAGAGCTGCCGGCGGCACAGAACTTCGGCAGCTACGCGAGGCCCTGGACCGCGGCAAGGACATTGACATGGGAAGTCAGCCTGCGCTGCTGCTGGCCGTCATCTTGAAGGTGAGCGCTTCTGAGCTGCAGCTGGAGGAGCTCCTGGCTGGCCTGCAGCATTCAAAGGCTCACCTGCAGCCCTTGGCATTGCAGGAATTCCTGCGAAGCATCCCAACCAAGCTCCTCATCGTCGACCTCTACGAGGACTGGATGGCAGCCATGGAGAGGGCCAGCAAGCAGGCCAAGGTGGAGGAGCTGAAAGCGTAAGTGTGGGCAGCAGCCTGCCTGTTGAGCAGGGACCGGGAGAGTTCTGGGACCTGCCTGCCAAGGCACGGGCTCCTCAGAAAGCTGTATTTTCAGGCAGCTGCAAAGCTGTGCAACACGGCTGCTGGCTCCCACCCACCTGGGGCCAGCTGCGGGGACGGCTGTGGGCACCCTCTGCTTCATCAGCCTTGTCTTCCTCTTCCCTCAGGGTGGCCAACAAGTTGCCTGCGGCCAACCTCCTCCTCCTGAAGCGGCTGATGGCCCTGCTGCAGCACATTGGCCACAACGCAGCCACCAGCAGAATGAGCTGCAGCAACCTGGCCATCTGCGTCGGGCCCAACCTGCTGAGCCCACCCAACGAGGACCTGCTCCCGCTGCAGGCCATGCTGGCGGTGACCGAGAAGGTACGCCCTACCCAGCAGCCAGTGCTTCCTTCCCGGCCCATCGGAGCTTGGCTGTTGAGAGGTCCCTGGCTGCCTCCTCCCTTGAGCCAGGGCTGGTGGGCTGGGTGCCTGGAAGAGCAACCCCCAGCCGCAGCCGCCTGCGCAGACAAAGGGTCAGCAGTGGGAAAGGCTGCTTGACACGTCTGCAGGCACCTGGCTTGAGACCAAGGCTTTCATGTCTGCAGGTGAACGTGCTGGTGGAGTTCCTGATTGAAAACTGCGGGGACATCTTTGGGGAGGAGATGGCCAGCCTCTCCCCTCCATCAGCCGAGGAGGTGCCAGCACCCATGGACAGGCACACAGGTAGGAGGCGGCACTGAGGCTTGTCACAGACACTGGGGCTTGGGATGCCAGAAACCTCAACGTTGAGGAGACAAGTGGTGTAGGGCTCGGCTGGGCTTTGCTTAGGTGTTCTTGACTTCCAAGAAGTCACGCTGCTGCACGTGCTTTTGCTTTCCAGAGCTGCGGTGCGAAGAGCAAAGTGGCCCTGCAGGCACAGCAGAGACCCAGCGTCCAGCAAAAGCCTTTTTGGATGCAGCCGCCTCTCTGCTGGACATCGACAGAGGAGCTGGGGGAGACACAGGGGCAGGGCCCAAAGCGGCAGAGGTACGGCAGCTCCACAGACACTGGGGCAACATGTCTCAAGTGGGACAGTAATTTCCCAGGAGGCCAAGCAGCTGCTGGGCCTCCTCCTGGCAGCCGCTCTCTTGTGCCTTTGGGGCTCCTCCTCTCCCCCCAGAGTGGTGCGTGTTAAGGAAAACTGGAAAGGCTGTTTCTGGAATGCACTTCATTAAGTATGATCTGCTTCATCAAACAAAACATACCTACAAAATACCCACAGAAGGACAGAAAGGAGTAGCTGCCACCTTGAGAGGGCTTTTGCTCAAATCCTACTCCGTCGCAGCTTCATCAAGTCTAGGCTGCGTTGGCTGGGCTGTGCAAAATGTGCACGATGCAAACCAGCATCTCCTCTGTAGAGCTCATACAGCAATTTGGCAGTCAGGCCCTCACTACCCCAGGCTGTCACTTGCCACCCCTTACCTCCCAAATTTCTGGTTTAGGCACCTCCAGATTTGCCTCCAGGCACCCCCGAGGGCACGGCAGAGTCCCTGGCACGCCTGCCACAACTGACCAGCCTGCCCCAGGAAACCAGGTAGGAAGAGCTCCCCTTGCCTGACCTGAGAGCTCACTGCAGGGGCTTGGGGCTTTCCCCATCTCATCACACTGTGGGATGGAAAGGTTTGCAGGCTCCCACCAGGAGAAGGAAAAGTCAAGGAAAAGGAAGAGAAAAGAAGCCTGGGCAGAGGAGAGGGACAGCCAAGCACAAATAAAAAGGAGAAGAGGGGAAATGATTTCGTGGACCCAAACCTGAGAAAATGCAGGAAGCTGCAGCACGTCAGGAAGGCCGGGTGCGTACCAGGCGCTGCTGCCCATCTTTCCCAGCTCTGAACACGGCCCTAAGTCAGCCCAGCTGGCTGGCAAGGGCTGGCGAGGGCTGGTGCTGAGCAGGGTTTGGGATGAGCCCCACGGCAGCTCCCCAGGGGCTCCCCGTCAAGCCCTGCTGCGCGGCACAGGGGCACTGTCAGCATCCCTGCGCACGCACAGCGCCCTAGGGACATCACCCCTGGGGAGAAGGCACCGGAGCCGGCCTCGAGTGGAGGCCAGCAAGAGCTGTCCCTTCTGGGCCATGAGGAATTCCTCGGAAACAGCGTCCCCCAAAGAGGGGGGAACCAAATCCTGCCTCTTCCTGCCTCTGGGGGCTTATCAGAGCTTTCTGACTCTGTCCTTGCAGGTGCTGACTGATTTTCACCGGCTGAACAGCTGTGACTTCTGGGCCCCCGCAACTGCTGTTGACAATAAAAGAATCTTTTCCCTCTCCTGACTGTGTCTGCCATAGGGTCTTGTGGAGTGGGGAGCGCTTGTGCTGGGGAGGAGATTGGGATCGTCCCTTGCCCCAGCACCCTTTCCAGCGGGCATCGGGGCTGAGCTGAGGGGCTTTAGGAGGAAAAGCAAAGCACAGAGCCACACGGGAGGGTGGGGTTGGAAGGGACCCGTGGAGGTCCTCTGGGCCAAGCCCTCTGCTCCAGCACGCTCACCTCGAGCAGGTCGCAGAGAACTGTGTGCCCTTGGCCTTTGAAGATCTGCAAGGACAGAGACTCCACAACCTCCTTGGACAACCTCTGCCAGCATTTGACCGCCCCGAGGGGGAAAATTTGCCATTTCTCTCTCTCCTTTCACTGTACCACATTCCAGAACAGCCATGACATGACCAGCTCAGGCTTGAAACCAAGTGCTGTGGCCGGCCTTCAGGGCCCTCAGGGACTGGGGGCGAGGGGAAGTGTTTTAGGGACGGACCGTGGGGGCCAGAGGGAGGGATTTGAGGGACGGACGCCGAGGAAGGCCTCATCCCTGCAGCGATGGCTCAGGCCCCGGGTAGGGCTCTTCTCTGGATGCCACGGGGTCGATTGCAGAGGACCAGGCTGCCCCATGCAGGGAGCAGGTGCGTGCCGGGGCTGCCAGGGGCCCTGCCTGCCTGTTCCCAGCCCAGCCCCAGCTGGGGCCAGCCCTGCGCTGCAGCCCTGGGGCCGAGGCGCAAGGAGCCGGGCATTGCTGAGGGTGCTGCACCCTGACGGGCCCCGCCGCCGGCTGCCGGCTGCCCTGGGCTGCCCCTCGCTCTCCCCAGCTCTGCCTGCTGCCAGCGCCGGGGGCACCGCCACGGGGCTTGCCCCCTGCCCACAGCTGCCCTGACCCACATCTGCAGCTGTACGTGGTGCCCACATCGCACAGCTGGGGCGGGGGTGGCAGGTCTCTCTGCTGGCAGCCTAGGACTGGGGGCAAAGCCAAGCCCATCCCTCGCTTGTGATCTTTGTCCCCAGGGAGAGCCAGTGCAGACGTGTGCTGCGCTGGAGAGTGTCCCTGGGGAGGTGACGGCCGACTGCAGAGCAGCACTGAGACCCGCGCGACAGCAACGGCAGCCGGTGGCCGCAGAGCAGCCCAGGGGAGCTGGTTCCCTCGACGGGCCCCAAAGCAGCCTTCCTCAGCCCCAGCTTTTGGTGACATGTGGAGCAGCGCAGGGACGTCTCTCAGGCTTCCAGGCCTGAGGAGGCTTTCCTCCCCAGGGGCACTGTTAGAAATCCTGCTCCCAGGGTTAAAGCACCCCTCCCCCCCATGGATCCGAGGCTGTGTGTCCAGCCCCCTGGAGCTGGGTACAGGTGCCCTGAGCAGTCTCTCAGGGAGGATGGGGCCACCTGCCTGGTGGCTCTGACACAGAAATGATGAGCTGAAGCCCTGTGATGGTGGCTGGCCGGCTCAAAGCCTACGAGTGCCTCAGCCTCTGTCCCCAGGAGCGTTTATCTCAGGCCCTTTTCCAGGGTGTGAAGACGCATGCCGGTGTTGTCCTGGTGCCTCCATCTTGTTCTCACTTGTGAGGTCAGAGACCACCTGAAGGCCCTGGCGGAGATCTCCAGGGACTTTGTGCTCCATTTTGTGTTGCCTTAGGGCTACAGTGTGCTGGGGTTTGGGGGCAACAAGGTTATGGTATGCCAGAGGCCAGGCGAGTTAGTGTCAAAGTGTGTTATTGTTATGGACAGAACCTGTGTTTGTTGGCCCTGCGTTCCTGGGGTTATGGCATTTTTATCTTATCTTGTGATCTGTGTGGTGGGTTTTTTTTGTGGAGAGTGCCTTTTTTCAGCTATTTTGCCTTTGTGGGGTTTGGATGTGGGCCTTTGGTTTGTGTATGATGTTTCTTCTGGTTGTTTTTCTGCTGTGCTGGTGGATGGTGGTGTTTTTTCTGTCTTGAAACCATCGTTACTGGTCTAATATATCTCCTGCAGGTCAGGCAGTGTCACTTCTGGCGTGGTCTGACTCATTTCTGGTGAGCTGGCGGGTAGGTATGGAGGACTTGTGGTCCCTCCATGGAGGATGACTGCTAGAGGACTAACAGGCAGATCTGTGGAGGGGTGAGAGGACTGCTGGCCCATAAGTAGTGACTGTCAGAGGACTAAGTGTACTTGAATTTACGTGGGCTTCCAAATTCATGGTTATTTGTCCTGCCTTGTGGAAGAGCCATGGGAAGTCACCAGCCACACGGAAGGACAAGGGGGTTCCAAAGGCTACGTGGCTTCTTGGGTTTTGCTTTTGAGTAAGAAAGTCTTATCTCTACATGAGTGCAACTGTGGACAGTCAATTTTGCTAATTTTAGAAAGCAGGGAGCAGCACTTTTGTGCTGTGCCTCACATGGCTGCCAGGGCAGGGTGAGAAGCAGCAAGAGAATTCCTTCCTGGCACCTTCTCCAGGGGAGCACTGCTGCACTTTCCCAAGATATATTTTTTCTTTTGGCTCTGCAGGAGTGCAGAAACTTTGGTTCCATTTTCTCACCACAGAAAGCAGGGAGCAGAACTTTTGTGCTGTTCCTCACATGGCTGCAAGTGCAGGGTACAGAACAGCAAGAGAATTTTTTCCTGGTACCTTCTTTATGGGAGGAGTGCTGTACTTTCCCAAGGTGATTTTTTGGGCTTTTAACCATTGCAACTCTGAAGGATCAATTTTCTCACCTCAGAAAGCAGAGATCAGAACTTTTGTGCTGTGCCTCACATGGCTGCCAGGGCAGGGTGAGAAGCAGCAAGAGAATTCCTGCCTGGAACCTTCACCAGGGGAGCAGCGCTGCGCTCTAAGGTGATTTTTTTTTGTTTCTGTGCATGATTGCCAATGAAAAGGGGTCAGTTTTCTCACCACAGAAAGCAGGGAGCAGAACTTTTCTGCTGTGCCTCACATGGCTGCCAGGGCAGGGTACAGAACAGCAAGAGAATTCCTGCCTGGCACCTTCTCCAGGGGAGCACTGCTGCACTTTCCCAAGATATATTTTTTCTTTTGGCTCTGCAGGAGTGCAGAAACTTTGGGTCCATTTTCTCAGCACAGAAAGCAGGGAGAAGAACTTTTGTGCTGACTCACATGGCTGCCTGGGCAGGGTGAGAAGCAGCAAGAGAATTCCTTTCTGGCATGTTCTCCAGGGGGGCAGGGCTGCACTTTCCCCAAAATGCTTTTTATTGGCTCTTAACGACTGCAACTCTGAAGGGTCAATGTTCTCACCACAGAAAGCAGGGAGCAGCACTTTTCTGCTGTGCCTCACATGGCTGCCAGGGCAGGGTGAGAAGCAGCAAGAGAATTCCTTCCTGGAACCTTCTCCAGGGGAGCAGCACTGCACTTTCCCAAGATATATATTTTCTTTTGGCTCTGCAGGAGTGCAGAAACTTTGGTTCCATTTTCTCACCACAGAAAGCAGGGAGAAGAACTTTTGTGCTGTTCCTCACATGGCTGCAAGTGCAGGGTACAGAACAGCAAGAGAATTTTTTCCTGGTACCTTCTTTATGGGAGCAGTGCTGTACTTTCCCAAAGTGATTTTTTGGGCTTTTAAGCATTGCAACTCTGAAGGATCAATTTTCTCACCACAGAAAGCAGAGATCAGAACTTTTGTGCTGTGCCTCACATGGCTGCCCGGGCAGGGTGAGAAGCAGCAAGAGAATTCCTGCCTGGCACCTTCTCCAAGGGAGCAGCGCTGCGCTTTAAGGTGATTTAATTTTTTTTTTCTGTGCATGATTGCCAATGAAAAGAGGTCAGTTTTCTCACCACAGAAAGCAGGGAGCAGCACTTTTCTGCTGTGCCTGACATGGCTGCCAGGGCAGGGTGAGAAGCAGCAAGAGAATTCCTTCCTGGCACCTTCTCCAGGGGGACAGTGCAGCACTTTCCTAAGATAGATTTTTTTCTTTTGGCTCTACAGGAGTGCAAAAACTTTGGGCCCATTTTCTCTCCACAGAAAGCAGGGAGCAGAACTTTTGTGCTGTTCCTCACATGGCTGCCAGGACAGGGTGAGAACAGCAAGAAAATTTTGTCCTGGTACCTTCTTTATGGGAGGAGTGCTGCACTTTCCCAAGGTGACTTTTTTGGGCTCTTAACGCTTGCAACTTTGAAGGGTCAGTTTTGCTCACCACAGAAGGAGGGAGCAGCACTTTTCTCCTGTGCCTCACATGGCTGCCAGGGCAGGGTGAGAAGCAGCAAGAGAATTCCTTCCTGGCACCTTCTCCAGGGGGACAGTGCAGCACTTTGCCAAGGTGACTCTTTGGGGCTCTGCATGATTGCCAATGTATAGGCGTCCAATTTCTCACCACAGAGAGAAGGGTGCCGAACTTTTCTGCTGTGCCTGATGTGGCTGCAAGGACATGGTGAGAAGGTTCCAGGTAGGAATTCTCTTGCTGTTTCCCACCGTGCCCTGGCAGCCATGAGAGGAACAGCACAAAAGTTCTGCTCTGTGCATTCTGTTCTGAGAAATTTGACCTCTCGTACTTGGAATCATTCACAGAACAAAAAAATCACCTTGGGAAAGCGCAGCGCTGCTCCCCTGGAGAAGATGCTAGGAAGGAATTCTTTTGCTGCTTCTCACCGTGCTCTGGCAGCCATGTGAGGTACAGCACAAAATTTCTGCTCCCTGCTTTCTGTGGTGAGAAAACAGACCCCTCACATTTGAAATCATGCAGAGCCAAAAAACCTCACCTCGGCAAAGTGCAGCGCTGCTCCCCTGGAGAAGGTGCCAGGCAGGAATTCTCTTGCTGCTTCTCACCCTGCCCTGGCAGCCATGTGAGGCACAGCACAAAAGCACAGCAGTCCGTAGTAGTAGGTACTGGAGTAAAGGGAGCGTGGGGGAGGAGGCTGGAGCTTGGCACCCTGCTCTGGCACATCTGGGTTTCCTGAGACACGTCAGGAATTGTACCCCAGCCCTGGGTATATTTCCTCATTGCTTTTCTGAGGTGATGGTAGCTGTTGTGTCCTGGCGCAGCTGGTTCCCCTGCCCAGGTTTGGGGCGTTCATGCTCTGAACCCACAGTCGAGGTGCCCGAGCCGTCTGTGCCCTGAGCCTGGAGCAGAGGGGCAGTTGCAGTCTCTCCTTAATTTCGGGGGGGGGGGGGTAAAGGGCTGTCTGAGGTGGGGAAGATGGAGCTCCCCGTGCAGCAGGCAGGGGTGGTGGCTGGAGGTGGGCTGTGTTGCGGTTGCTGTTTTGTCCTGCCCCTGCAGGAGAATGTGGCTGCTTTCTTAGTTCTGCTGCTTTCCTCCTGATGCAGGAGGCTGGTCCCTGCAGGCTCCAGGGAAGCGGGGCTCTGGAAGTGCCTAACTCTGGGGCTAGAGGGTAGGGGAAGCTGCTGGACTGGTATGGGGGCATGCAGACTGGAAGCCCTCTGGAAATAACTGGTGTGGGCATGATGAGCAGGATTAGTTTCAAGTGAAGTGAAATTATAGTTAGAAAATTGAAACAAATAATCCAGTTGCTCTCAAGACCCAGTAATAAAGCACTGATACCCAGATTAGTGTTGTATCATCCCCATTAGATTTCTCTCTTAACGAATAGTTATTTCTAGCTTTCAATCCGAGCTCCAGCTGCAGCATGCCCTTGTGTCCGTAGGACCGTGCTGTTCTCTCATGTTCCTGGCAAGGACAAAAGGAAATGGCAACCCTGTTGTTCCCTGAAACTATGAAGGGCCTGGTACCGTGAACATGCGCAATGCTGTGGTGTTTCGGGAGTAATGAGCTGAAAATATTGCCTTGTTTGCAGGATGTGGGTCAAACCTGAGGGGAAGGGAATGGCGGTCTTTGCACAGAATGGTGTCTAGCCGTGTACAGCAAGTCCACGTGAAGAAAAGTGATGCGGAACAGGAGGAAGCAGGAGGGGGTAGGATCTGTGATTTTTTACTTATCGTCAGGATGTAAAATAATTTTAGGGTAGAGCTGGGTTTGAGGCCACTGGTCTTTCAAGTCCCAGAAAAAAAGAGGTGGGGACATCCATCTGTTCCTTGGCCCAGTTAGCCAGAAAGGGAGGGGAAATGATTTCTCGTCCAAAGTAGTGCTTAGTAAATGCTGTACATACTTACCTTTGACTTTTGTCGGTGCTTGAGACCCACTTTCTGGGGGTGTTTTCTTTCCCTTTCTTGCACACCCACTTTTTGAGAGACGGATGGGGAGGTTGTCAGCAGGCTGGTGATAGAAGAAGGATGGCCCAGGGACCTGTTAAGCCATGCTGCCTGCAGGATAAGGATGCTTGAGAGGAACTGCCATTAGGATAGCCTGAAGTGGCCGAGCTGTCACATCTGCTGTATTTATATTTGAGCTAATTGCTCATGCGACTTTAATGGTTTCATGCTTTTATTTCTGCTGCTACAGCTTTTAATGCCTGTAGGGAGCCTAGAGTTTGGGTGTTAGTAAGTGAAAAATAAGGCCCTCATTCTCCATGGAGAAAGGCTCTTGGGCATGGTAATTTCATGCCTGGAAGGAGTCATATTTGCTGGATAATTTTTGTAAGCTAACCAAATTAGCTTTGAGAAACCATAGTTGTTAATCAGAGTATTGAACTCTATGGTCCCTTAGTTAAAAACATCACCAACCTCCTTGCACAAAGGATGGGCGTTTGGTTTGCAAAGTAGGAGAGTGGTCTGATTTTGATGCTTGGGGCAGCAGCGATCCCTGGGTTTAAGGTTGTTCATAATACTCTGAGCACTTAGTAGGGTCAGGCACAAAGTCACATGGGGTCAGCTGTTTTTGCAAAATGAAGCAGTGAAGTGACATTTATCCTTTGTTCCCACCAAAAAACTTTTAAAGAGTAATAAAGGACAGTTTGGGTATTAATAGAGATTTGGATAATAATTCCAGCAAATAGTTGCAAAATGCATGGAAGAGGGGGAGAAGATGAGAAGTGCCAGCAGTCTTTGATGTGTGTTTGTGGCTTGTGGGACTGCGCCCACAGCAAAAGGCTGTTTTGGAGTGTTTGTTCTGGGCTTTTACTTCTATCAGTCTTAACTCTGCCACTGAAATATGGTCTAATTATGAGACAGGGTGGGGATGCCGGCTGCTCTCCAGTTATGAAGGATGCCACAGCCCGGAGACACAGCTGTCTCCTTTGGGTCTGCCATGGAAGGGGATGCTGGATTTTCCAAGTCCCGTTGCTGTTCCTTGCAGGTCAACTGAGGCATGGCCACCGGAAAGCCCCGCTGGTTCACGGGGCCCTCCAGGATGGCCAGTAGATTCCCGAGCCAAGTGGTAGTGCCTCGTAATCCGAAGCTAGCCAGAGGGACAGAGAAGCCCGCAACTGTAAGTACCTGCTGCGGCCAGGTAGGAGCTGTGTAAGGCTGGAAACTGCCCCCGCGTCCGTCCTCTACCTGCCCCTCCTGTTGTCTGGCAGCACTGTGAAGCTGGACACCGCCTCCCCGTCTCTCTGCTGCCATGCTTCTGTCGGAGGTGGTGACCATGGTGCAGTAGGGGATGGACTGTGTGCTGCTTCAGGGGAAGTCCAGAGTTGTGTCTGGATGTGCCACTGGAGCCAGTTTAAATGAACGTACCGGGCATTGCACCGGAATAGCTGAAGCATGAGCGTGTGTTTCTCTCCGCCCGCTTTGTGTGGGCAGTAACGTTTTGTCACGTCGGGATGCTTGCCAGCGCTGCTCTGACCATACCTGCCCTCCAGGCAGCTGGGCATGTGGTGGGCTGCTCAAACTCTGCCTGAAGGTTTCGAGAGGTATGGCTGGTCCCAGGTGGAACAGGTTCCAAAACAGTTGTTCTGTCCCGTATCCCGTGTGGAGCACAGATCCAGCGCTGCAGACAGCAGCGGAGTCAGGGCAATTCCTCCTCCCCATCCTCAGGCGGCCCTTTTGCTGACCAGAGCTCACCTGGCTGAAGATGACCTGGTGCTGAAGCTCTGTCGAGGAGATACCTTTGCATACTGCTGTGGAGGAGTCTCGGAGGCCCAAACAGAGAAAACAAGTGCTAATTAAAAAGAGATAACTAAAACTTGGAGCCATTCCTCTCCACCTCAGTCTTGGCACAACACTGATTTTCTGCTTTCCTGACTCACCCAGCAGTGACATCTGCACATGTGTGGTGGTTGTGAGCGTTGTGCAAGGGTGGAGTTAAGGGATTTCTGATAACTCCTCCCAACCTTTTTCAAAGGTCACTGGCTCACTCCAGCCAAACTGGAAAGGAAACAAATGCCCGAAGAGCAAAATCCCCCAACATGTCACATCAAATCACGAAGGAGAAGCTAACGGGACAAAGCTACTTGTTTGGAGCATGTGTATTGCGCTCTCTATCATTACTTTACTAATGGTAAATATTTCAACAGGTAATTATGGGACTTCCAGGACTATCCTAGCGGCTATGATCACAAATTATTCATCGGTGGCTCTTGAAGAAGAAAAGCCTTTCTGAATAAAGGCAGTTCTGTAGCTCTTGCTGGTGTTTTGCATTTCAGCTGACTCCCTCTGCCCTCCTGAAGGAGACGTCTCTTACCACCAGGCAGAGGCTGGCCAGCACTCGGGAGATGCGGCGACCCCAGATTATCCAGATTCTAGACATGAGCGAAGCGTCCCATCATAAGGTAGCCTTTTCTTGCCCTTTTCCTTGCTGTTTGATGTGACATTTGAAGAGAGCGCGTGCTTGTGACAGGCTTGCCTCCAGCTTATCTAAATGCCTTGGTGACTAAGTCCTGTTGTTGTTTCAAACTGCTGCCGGTGTGGAGTTCCTTCTGCTGGGGGAAAGGTAAAACATTTTTCCCCAGTGAGATGTCGAAGTCCTGACCTGCGCTAAGCCCATATAAACAACCTCTGTTGAAGCTGGTGGCTTTTGCTGGAGATGAGCTACTGTGGCTAAAGCATGATACTGGGGGAAGGCTGGGGCGGGCCACAAGGATGCAAGCTTGCAATTTCCCACCTTCCTGCTGAAATAGCCAGCCCTTGGTTGGGTGTAGTCTCTGTCAAACGCTTGGGGTCATAGGATGCCCTCAGTGGTGGCTGCGTTGGCCTTTGAGGGCTGAGGGCCTACGGTAACTACTCAAGGTGTAGCTAAAGCAATTGCATGAATGCTTTGGGTTGGAACATCGAGTGGGACCCGTACAGGGTGTTAGATTTTTCAGGCTGCCAGGTACACAGGGGAATGGCCCTGGGCAGAGGGGAGTGGGTGTGCTTTATCTGGATCAATGTTTATTTACACGTGTGTTTAAAGCTGCTTTTCTTACAGATCGGCTTAGTATAACACACGTTCCAAAGGGGTAGATGACTGAGGTAGGCTGTTGAGTGGAAAACTGCCAGCGAGAGACCTGTAGCAAATTGGTTAAGGATTGCCCTAGACAGCGCGTGAGGTTGGGAACGCCTCGGACGAGCGCACACAGAACTGGCCGTGTGCTGTGGCCGCTGGCTTCAGCACGACCCTGACTGCTGTGGAGAAGCAGGAGATGTGCCTGTGTCTTGTGGGTGTGAAGAGTTCAGCTGGAAGGGGGGAGGCAGAGCAGGGAGGAGTTTTCTCAAAGTAACGCCTCGGCGCTGTAAGCATTTGCTGTTTCTGTATGTTTTCAGACCTGCTTCTGTAGTGGTATTAAATAAAATGGCAATAATAGGATATAATGAAGCATCCATTTAAAGCTCGTGGGAAAAGGAGATGCCAAGTCCAGCCTTACTCAAATTGCCCAGTGATGCTGGGGAAGTACCTGGAACTTACCACCTCATCTGTCGCTTTCTTAACGGCGGTGTTCCTTTCTGGCCTGTCTTCTCTTCTTCCTGATTTCTGGGCTGTGTGTCAAAAAAGCGATTTGAGGATGTGTTGGGCTCGGTCTCTGTGTCTCAAAGTAAAGATGATCCCCAAATTGTTTCCCATGGGGTCTCCTGTAAATTCTTGGCTTTCCCTTGCTCCACGAGTGCTTACAGCTCTTGCAGTGAGTGCTCTGGAGCTGTGTGACCGTGTTAGCCCAGGGCTCTGCCGGAGGTAAGTGCTGCCTTGCCTGTTGGAGAAGGAGACCTGGAGAAACACCTGCCAAAAGAGCTGCTCGCTTGAGCCTGCTCGGTGTGGCCCAGAAACTTTTGGTCTGCTCAGAACACAGGTGGGTGAGCTGCTGTTCCCCTAGCGTGAGCTGGGCAGGCGTACTCACCAAGGGACTGTCCTTCGCTGGAGGCCAGTGCTGTATTCTCTCACCGATGAGTCTTTCTCCCCGCGGCTGAAACTCTCTGCTCTCTTTTGCATCTCCAGTTCTCGGCAGTTGCCCCGGAACAGAGCTTGTTCCAGCCTTTCCCATCAGAGGTGGTATTTCAGAGCTACGTCCCCGATGAGGTCTATGAAGTGCCACTGATTCTGAGGAACGTGGACAAGGTAAGTGCTGGGATGTGGAAGTTTAACCCTGTGCTGGAACTGGAGAGCAGTGTCATCCGCGCGGTGCACAGCATAGCCAGTCGCCTGCTGCAGCACAGCGCATCCAGAATAAAACGTCTCACCGCCTTTATTTTGCAAGACGGTGGAAATCTTCCCATGCTGAGATTTCTCCCCCTGGTTTTGGCTGTGTGTTGGTAGTACCTCGCTGGAAGGAGCTTTTCTAGTCAGGACCTTTCCCCGTGGAAGCCCTGCACGGCTGGGAATGTTGGGGGCTGTACAGTTCTTCCCTGCCCTCGTGCTTTCCCTCGAGTGTGCACCGCGTCCTGGTGGCTCCGTGGTTAATCTCAGTTTCCACAGGGCACCTCTGCCTCTGGGTGAGCTGCACAGAGAGCTGAACGGGCTGTCAGAGCTCGGGGTGGGGTCTTCTCCACTTTATGCTGGAGTAAGTTATAATTAGCGGTAACAGCGCGTCAGGAAAGGTGTTTTGAAACAGCAGTGGAAGCAGGCTGATTTAGCATCAGCAGCGGGAGGCCTTTAGGTGCCCCTTCAGGCTCCTGCTAAGCTTAGTTGGGTTCTGCTCAGGTTTTCCTGAGACAACGTGATGCTCTGCTTCCCCTTTGGAGAGCCACAGCATGTTCGGAGTAAAGTGCCCTCAAAGGTCTCCACCTTTACTTGAAAAAAAACGATCATTTTGAGACTTCCCAAGAAAGTTGAGAATGGAAAAGTCGAAAAATGTCAGCGGTTTTGTTCCACTGTCAAGAGGGAAATTGGGACCTTTTGAACTTCAGCTGGGGAAACGTTTGCTGGAATGAGGCATGTGCCAAGGGCAAGCTGGTGGGAAAAGGCAGGAGGGAGGAAAGGAGCTGAGCTCGGTGTTCTCTCCCTGCGCGCTTTCCTACACGCAAGGGTTTCTCTTGATACGCAGCAGTAAGTGCACGGGCAGTAGAGACAGGTGAGAAGGAGGGGTGTAATTAAGGATACTCTTCTGTAATGGAGAGGAAGAGGTATGCGTGAGGGCAGGGTGGGATGGGAAGATGGAAGTGTGCACAAGAGACGGTGAATTCGCCTCCTTTCCAAATTTCCCTGTTGGGGAGGACAAACAGGTGGGCAACAAAAAAAAGCTGTCGAGGCATATTGCAGGTGGAAGAACAGCAAGAGAAGTCCAAGTATCTCCTGAGATAACAGGTTGTGACAGGGATATGGGTGAAAATGGAAGACCCTTTGGCAAGGAAGGATGCAGGTGTGCTCCCTCAGTTATTCCGGGAGAGTACTGCACCATTCCTGGTCTGGCATTTAACTTGGGAACATTGCTAAGATGCAGCATGGGCGCCTGCACCCGGGGGATGCCACTGGTGTGATCTGCGCTGAGTTTTGGGCAGTCTTTGCTGTAGGTATCCTCGTCCCTGATTAAAATGTGCCTCAGTTTCTCTCTTCCTACTCTCTGCTTCATTCCCACTGAGTCTTTGGCTTCACCTGCTCCATTATCCATGCAGCACTTCAAAATGTTTATCTTTGCCAAGTACCAGCCAACAGGCAAACAGTTAATTTGCTCTATTTGTGCTTCCTCAAGTGGAAAAGATCATCTGCATTAACATTTCTGCCATTCCCAGTAAAAGATAATAAACTTGTACTGTGTAAAGCTGCACCTTGGGATTTACGTGCCCTGTGAAGGGGGAGGCAATGTGTGAACTGTGTTTTTTTTCCCAAAACAATGTAGTTTTGAAGCTAGTAAGAGCTCAACCATTGGAGAGCATGGGTGTAAAAGTAAGATAAGCTCCAGGAAAATCTTTGGTATGTTTTAAATGCAGAAAGACGGACAGGATAATCCTGCGAGGTTGTTATACTCTAAATTGGTTGGCTTTTGGCGATGTCCTGGAGAAAAGCAACGTTGTGCTCTGTCTCAAGTTTTTCGTGCCAGTTTCCCCCATTCCTCTGAATCATACTGAGTTACACTGCATGGTAGCCTGAAGTTGTCTGCCCCATAAAAATCCAGCTGACAGCAAAATATATTCCACATAGAGGCTCTGTAATCATGCAACTACAGAAGTGCTGTACTATATACTTCCTGCTCTTACCCGTGTTGTAAAATTGCTTTTCTATCTTCAGACTGTTCCTCAGCACCCTCAGATGTTCTGGGTGGCTTTTGCTGAAGGTCTGAGCCACACGTGTTCCTCTTCCAAGGGACATGGTGACCAAAATGCTTGTCTGCACTGTGAAGTTGGCTCCTGGAACTCGCTGCCCCCGGACATTGCTGGGTTCCAAGGGCATTTGGAGAGTTCAGGACTGCCTTGGCCGCGGGTTACCAGGCTCGGGTGGGTGGTGCAGAATGAGCCTCTATTTTTTCCAAGCCTCATGTGGGGTTGTTGTTGATCCGTGAAGCTGCCCACCAGTCCAAATCACCTGCTTCAGACTTTGAGATTTGGCGCTCAGGGGTTGCTGTCTATGTGCTAGGAAAATGCCTGTGTGCCGTCTGTGTGCTGGTAGTGTCCCAGAGGGCAGAACCGTGCAGCAGGGTGCCTGCAGGGACTGCTGGGGGTGGGCAGGGGTCCCCGGGGATCTGGCTTGCCTGCGCTGGCAGCTGCCTGGCTACAGTCACAGGCAGCAGGAGCCTCCGGAGAGCAGAGGTTGGCTTTTAATAATGAAACCACCACCAGCCAGTGCCAGTCATGTATCTCGGGGCAGAAAATGCCTTTGAAGCCCCTAGTTGATAGGCACAGCCTGGGGGGTCGCCTGGCTTTCCATCACTGTGCCACGTTGCTGGCTCTCATCCTCTGCATCAGCCTTTCCTTGTAGCATATTGTGCTTCTCCCTTGCTTCTTTCCAGCTCCCTTTGGATTTTCCTAGCCATCTCTCTGTTTCTGGGGTTGTCTCTTTGTCTTCCTGTGTCTCCTCCTTTTGCTCTTCATTTGCTGCTTTTATTCCCAGTAAGGCCACAGTATCTGTGGTCCCCTCTTGCTGGTCTGCCTACATGGCTGTAGCACCGCAGCTAGACTGCCCCGCTCAAACCCAGCACGTTAAAGTGGATTTCTTCCTTCCCCCAGGATTAACACGTACTGTTTGGCCTTCAGATAATACATGCCCCTTCTAGGGGCATGTCTGCCTGGATGCGTACGGGCAGAAGCCAGCAGATTCTCTGGGCTTATTGAATACACGGGTGACTTGATTCAGATATTATACCGCCGTGCTGCTGGTGTCTTCCCTGCTTGGCCCTTCCTTCATCGCCCTGCTGCCTCTGGCCTCAAGCTGTTTTGCCCAGGCAGAAGGGATTAATGTTCACTCTTATGTGTTACGTGCATGTACCTCCAGAGCTAAAAGTGCTTTGCGAAGGTGGTGTCACCAGGTCTCTTCTCCTCCTGTTTCCACAAGCTGCAAGATCGTACTTCCCTCTCTTTTCTGCAGGTTCCTGGGCTGGTGAAGGTCATCTTGGACAGCTCACCTTATTTCAAGCTGATCAGCCACCATGCTGTGTGCCGCAAGGTACTGCCTGGCATGCTTGCGACTTTCCGCATCGTTTTCTCCCCTGATGAGAACAAGGTGAGACTGGAGGCCGCGAGAGATGTGTGCCTTCAGTGGGAGGTGAACCTGCGGGGCTGGGTTCAGAACAGGGCATCTGCTGTGGGTTTTGAGGCACTGTCCTGGTTTCAGTGGCATTGCACTGGATCTACAGCTGGGGGAAACTTTTCCTGTGGTGCAGATGATGCTGTCATAGGCTGGAGGCTCTTCTATGCTTCAGACTGTGATTATCCTTCGGTGCTGGAACGTTTAATGCCATGTCTGTTGGCTTCAGGGATAAGAGTGCACTGTGTGGTGGGGTGGCCTCTCATGGTGTTGGTTTCTAGTATCTGACCATTGCTGCATAATTAGGGGTTTGCTCTGATAATTATAAATACAAAAGCCTGTTTGCATAAATACAAACCTGTTGTTTGGAGGACCCAAAGCTGAGCCTGATCAGAGTGAGGACCACCACCTTTGAAAACTGGAGTCGCTTCTTGAATGCGTATCATGTTGGCCGCAGTAGTGAGACGGCGGAACGCTCTGTCTGAAGCCGGCACTTTTCTTGCACACCGGTTATAGCCCATGCCGTGCTGCGAGGTTTGCTCTAGGCTGTGGTCAGGCAGCCTGCAGCTGGTCACATCCTGGCTGGCAGCACCATGCGATGCCACCGCAGCAGGGACTGACGAGCTGTGCGTTCCCTCCCTGTGCTTTCCTGGGCGTTTTCAGGGGAAGGTGCACGTGGGACAGTAGGGAAACGGCAGGGAGGGGTGCTGATAAGGTGTTTAGCCATCGCACCTCTCTACTCGATGTTAGGGGCTTAATTATGATGGAAAACGCTAGGGGAATGGCGAGATCCAGAGAGCTTTCCCCTTTCCCATCTGGCAACCAGTTCCCTGCCTCAGCCTGGGCTGGAGCGAAGGTGATGCTTTTTCATACCCTCTGTGTTCCAGCCTTGCCGCTGTGCTGCCCCTGAGGATACTTGCCCACCTGTGCTCCAGCTGTGATTCTAGGGGAGAAGATGCGCTGTGCTCGTGGCAGGGAGCCAGCCTGGCACAGACACGCTGAGCTCCAGATGTCTTTAAGCAGCAGGAGGCTGGTGTGCTGCAGAGGCATCTGGAGCGCACACAGGAATGAAGGGGCAGGTAGAATCTGCAGGCAGCGTGTTAGCCTGGAGCCTTTGGGCAGTCACACTGGTGTGGCTGTGCCTGCGTGCATGGGGCTGTGGTTGCTGTGTCAGCTGGCACCTATTCCCTGCCCCGTGTGCCATGCTTTTGCTCGGAGGTTGGAGCATCGGTGCTGTGGCCCTGGCAAGTCTGGCACTGTGCCGTGATGTGAAGGGGCGGCGGTGTTACCTGGAGGCTTGTTAACGCCAAAGGGTTTAGTACCTGGCATGGAAGGGAGGAAGCCCTGCAGGGGAACACAGACAGGCAGGCTGACTCTTTGCACCAGCACTCTGCTGCCTCTTGGCACAGTTCTTTGCGTGACTTTGTGGGTGATGCAAGGTGAGGGGGTCGCTCTGAGCCAGCTGGTGTTTCTGCACCAGGCCAGAGGTGCAGGCTCTCTTTGGGCACAGCTATTCTCTCATCTTCCGTTTGCTGCTTACACTTAGTTTAACACCCTGTCCTATCCTCAAACAGCATGGCTGTGGCAAACTAGAGAGGAAATGCCCTGTGGTGCCTGGCTCCCCATGCTTGTGAAATGATCGGTTGCTTTGGGGAGGGACTGAGAAATTGTTTTACGTCATTCGTATGGAAGGTAAAAATGATGTTGGCCTAGGGCAGTTCTCCATGCTGCCCAAGTGACATAAGAGCTTAATCTCACCGAGATGGGCTTTGCAGGGGACACTGCTTCCTTTAAAATGTGATTTATTAGTATTCATGAGCATTCATTTTTGGGATGGAAGTAAATCGGTTCCCATGAAGGGCAAACAGCTGCTCTTCAACTACAGAGAAGCAGCAGAGCAACACATGAACATCACCCCAAATAGAAGTAGGGTGAGAGAACCCCCAGGAGCACTCATGTCCAGTACTTTGTCCCTCGTCTTGCCCTTGAACTGGTGAGTGTGTGGCATTAGGGAGCTGTGCCAGCGAGGTCCTCTGCACAGCTTGAGCGACACCCTGGCGGTTTCTGCCGACCTGGGTTTTGTGCTCCTTGCAGGGCACTGGCAGAGGGATGTGGGCTGCTTGGTGAGGAGCACATGGGGACTCTACAGCAGAACCAGAACGTTGTACAAATCGGACTTTTTGTCTCATACTTGATGGAGTGTGAGTCAGCGAAGTGCCGGAGTGCTGTCGCTCAGCTAGAAATGCATCAGTAGCATGGTCAGGATGTGCAGAGCACCTTGAAAAGCCCTTGGCCAAGAGGCAGGCTTTGGGAGATGGTTCTGTAAAGCCACCTGTGCTGGGCTTGCAGTTGCTTGCCTGCAGAGTATCTGTGTGTTAGTTGTGGAAGGCTCAGGAGTGCTGCCTTTGAATAACCCCTACATCTCTGATACTGCATGATCCACAGGGACTGTGGGTAACCCAGTGAAGTGGGGTCCGGGCCTTCCTGATGAGGAGCTGGTTTGTGTCATTCTCTTGCTTTGAATCTGTTCTTCCCTGGGGTAAGTCTGACTTCAGTGAAGTCAGTCCTGATTGAAAGGAGTAAAATTGTGCCTCGGCCCTAAGTAATAGGGCCATGTGAGTTGTTAGTGGCTGAAATGCCACGTAGCCCTTTCTTGGAAAATGAGCAGTTTCCTACTGTCTCGCAGTCATTTGGGAATGTGCCACGTGCTCGGACTGTCAGAAAAGAAATAGCTGGTGTGCCTTTTGGTTTATTGGCACTTGTGTTATAAATGAACTGCTAATTTTTCTGCTGGGCAACATTTCCAGTTTGTTACTCTTGCTGCTTCTGATTTGCACGTTTCTGTTTTATGGCTCCAGTTGTACAGCGTGGGTGTTCTCGTGCCAGCCCCTGTTCCCGTGCGTTCTTGCGTTATGGTCTGACGGCCTCTGCTGAATTGGAAACCATTGTGGCACTGACTGGCCGATAAACAACAGACAGAAATACTTCCATTTGTGCGTCCTTCAGGCTTATTAATAGTTTATTGTAAAGGAAGAAGGAAGTAAGAAGCACATAAAAACATAGCACAGCTTAGTCTGTGTTGTCCTCTTGCTCTTTCCACTGTAGCAGTGCACTGTTTTCAGGCAATGCAAGTTCAGTCTGTGAGGTTTGTGAAATTCATTGCTGATGCCCAGTGGAGACTGAATTAATGCACATTGATTACTCTGAAATATGACAGGACAGTGAGTTATTGCGTTACTGAAATGAAGTCCTTTAAAATTCAGCCCAGCCCTGTTAGATGTTTTGTTGTGCACAGAAGCTATTCCAAGAATACTTTTAAGATGACTCTTGTGAGGAGGAAAGGGGCAGAAGACCAAGGCAAATGGCCCAGCGCCACATGAACGTGAAGCCAAGTGACTCATTTCAAAGACTCCCGCGAACCGGCGGCTGAGGGGGGCAGGCGCAGGGGCACCCCCTCTGCTGCGAACGGATCTTCATCCTCTGGTCTCTCCTCTGTTGTCACGGCCCTTATTTTCCAGCCTTTCTGATATCAGGGTTTCAGCGGGAGCTTTCCCTGCTTGGCTTGCCGTGTTACCTCATGCTACAGGATCTTTTCTTTGCAAGTTGGCTGCTGCAAGGACTTCAGTGAAGCATTTGGGATAGGTTATGCAGGGAAACTGACATCTGAGTTTGGGGTTCTGGGCAGTTAGGGTTGATATTGCTGTGACAGTAATTACTGTTAGCGTGAGTTTACAAAGAGCCTGAAACAACATCAGAGATGAGCAGCTGCTTCAGTCTCAGTGGGTGCCAGTTCAGGTGCCAGTGGTGATACCTGGAAGGCCAGAGCTTGTAATTTACTGCTTGTCACAGGGGAGCACGAGAAGGGGAACCATCGTACAACTGTCTGTATCTTCCTTGAAACTGAGAGGGGAGTTGTATGCAGGATGAAGTCGTATTTTCATGAAAACCTATAGCCTGAAGCTGTGTCTAAACACAGCAAACTTTAACGCATAGATGGGATGCAACCCCTCTGTCATCCAGGCACGTTTATTCAGAAACCTGGTCTTAAACAGTCTGCTAAGGGTTTGCAGTTGCAAAGTAGAACAACATTTTGCACTGGTCTCAACTGTGCCCCTAGGCTGCAAGCAAGTGCGTAGCAGAGTTAGTGCCCTGGTAACAGGAGGCAGTGCTGTAGTAGAGACTTTGCAACCTGTGGCCCCCAAGGGAGGGCAATTCAGCTTTCAGAAGCTTAAGGGACCATGGGTTCACAGTGGCACAAACAGCCAGCTTCTGCCTAGCACCCCTCCTGCCTTGGCTTTCCCCCTGTTTGGGCTGATGCTGCATTCAGCTTGGTGCAAGGTCCCATTTTGGTGGGGGTGGTAGAGCGTGGCTGAAGGGTCAGCCCGCTCTGAAGTGCTGAGTCAAGCCTTGCACGGGATGCCATGTCCCACGGTGTCCCTGGAGAGGGGGCTTGTAGCATAATGTGCATCTGCAGGAATGGCGAGAGGCATCTTTCTCTCTCAAGGTCGTGGTTGTCTCTGTGAAACCAAATCCTTGCTGCTTTAGCCTTGCCCTCAGGTCCCTGGAGAAATCCCTTGTGCATTGCTGTGCAGGTGGTCCCAGCGCCCCTCAGCAGCAACGGAGCTGGGAAGGCTGCCTGTGCTTGCTTTTGGGGGGGATTTATTTCTTGGGCTCTTAATTGCATTGCTGTTGATCCATTTGCTCCTTAGCAATGACAACGCCTTGACAATTACTTCCTTTTACTTCCTTCAAGTAGCTCCAGTTGTTGAAGTTTCTTTTTTCTTTATCCTCCTGCTGATCTGAACTTGCATCCTCCTCTGCCTACCTGGCACCTGAAAGAGGGAGCTAAGTAAATATGGCATGCCTAGACTTAATAAGGCAGGTAGCTTTCAACTGGCTTTGCAATGCCTTTGTTACAGTAGTGTGGCCAAAAGAACAACAACAACAAAAGCAAATAACATTCTTCATTTGCTAATGAGTTTCTGAGGATCGAAACAGTGCAGGACGTGAAGTACCCAGATAACAGGTGCTTTAAATTCATATGGGCTGCCCATAGCTTTTATTTTAGAAGGCTTAGGCTGCAAGATTGAGTACAAAATTGCCAATTCAGAACGACTTGCTGAAGATGAAACGCTTTCCTGAAATGCGGTATTAAATCATGCAGGTTGCTTGCTGCAGTTCCCTTCCTAGTATTTTACCTTCCAAATAGGGAAAGCAAAAGCCCTTCTGCAGTTTCTAGGGTGAATATTTGAGATGTCTAGAAAAAGAGATTATTCCTTTTTTTCTTGGATGGGGCAGCATCTGTATTGACAAGCTTAAACCCCAGCTGAGCAGGTGGTAGGCGAGGTGCTGGGTGGCGGGTGAGGCGCTGGCTGTCAGCGCTTGCGTTAGAGCAATAGGTACGTGTCTGTGCCTGGGCTGGCTGCCTTAGGGCCCTTCCAGGAGGGGATGGGGACGGGAGCAGGAAATCCCAGCTGTGGGGGCGTCTGGATCGGTTCTGCTGAAGGGAGTTTGCTGCTGTATGCAATTCCTAAATCGTTAAAATCCTAAAGCGCTTGCTGCTTCAACAATGATAAAAATATCAAATTAATTAAAAGCACTGAGGAAAAAATCAGGGCAGCCAGTGAGTGACGAGAAGCAGAGTTTTTATCAGCTCATCAATAAGGGCGCTGCTGGGGGTGATGGCTCCGGGCCCTATGGCAGCAGATTTACCACTGATTTCAGTGGGGGCAAGGTGATAGTTCCAGCGCAGCGATGCCACGCCATACATCTGGAGACTGCTCTGCTCATCTCTACAGCAACATGATTTTGGTAATTTGATTTGCCTTCCTGCTGCTAAACGCCAGACAGCCGGGGCGCGGGGGGGATTGCCAGGCTCTGTTCTGCAGAAGGCAGTGGCTGGGACTGCACAGACGGCTTTGCTCTGGCGGGGTGTCTGAGTGTCCCCCGTGTGCAGCTCCCGATGCCGCCTGCCTGGGGTGGGTGTGCTAACCAGGCACCCCGTCACTTACTCCTCTAGAACAGACCTTACAGAGGGGTGTGATTAAGGCATCAGCCAGAGCTGTCTCCTGAGGCTGGGGTGAGATGTAAAGGGAAACGGAGTTCAGACACAGGAAGAACTAACACCCTTTAACTCTAGCGCAGAGGTGGCATAGGCTGCTGAGGGCAGGGGTGGAACTGTTAGCGCTTTTAGGTACTTGTGAAACCTCTCGCAAAAACAGTTTGGGTCTGGAGCTGAGCCAGCTCTGGTGTGGGGAGGTGCATCAGGTGGCTTTTGAAGGGTGCGTGTCCCCAGCCTTGGCCCTGTAACGCTGTGAGAAGGGGCAGGAAATACAGCCGTGCCCTACACTGCCCTGACGCTGCCGCAATTACCGTGCCCGGCTTGTGAAGTATTTCACCAAAGACTGACCGTTGACTATGCATGTGGTGAAGTCCTTTTGAAAGTGTACCTGAGCATCCCCTGCCAAGCTTCAACGAGGTCGCCGCGTTGCTGGCACTGGAGTTAGTGCTGTGGCACAGCTGGGTTCTCAGTGGTGCTTCCAATAGTCTGCAGTGGCGATCGAAGCAGGTTGCGTTAGTGCTGTGATCCCTTGCATGAAGAGACTGTTCTGGTGTCTCAGAATCAAAGCATCAGATAATTGTGATCCTGCCAGCTTGCTGCAAAAGCAGGTGAGTCAATGGGGTTGTTTCTTCTTTGCAAGTTAACGACCCTGTGCAAGTCATGCTACTGGAATGAAAGCTCATGAAGGTAAAAAGTACTGTTGTGTTACGGAATGATACTGCTACAGTCATAGAAAACAGCAGTTTTCCTTCTGCCGTGGGGAAAGTACTAAAAGCATTGTGCTGAGATGGTTTCTTTCCCTGCAGGTTTATTTCCACGAGCTCATCTGCATCACAGAAAGGGAGAAGTTTGTTGTGCCTCTCCGAGCTATAGGTGCCCGAGCTATCCTGGACTTCCCCGACCAGGTGAATTTCTCAGCCTGTCCAGTCAAGTACAGCACCCAGAAAACACTGCTGGTTCGCAACATTGGTAACGGGGCGGCCCGCTACTGCATCAGCACGCAGAGGTAGGGAGCTCATCTCTTTTTGCGCAAAACACTGTTGTGTGATAGTATAGTTGGTAAACAGCGACAAAAAGGAGCCAGAGCATGTGAGCTGCCGTACTGCTGCCGTGGCTGGAAATGGGCAGGGCACGTGGGGTTTGCTGTTGATTATAGTGTTTGAAGCATGGCGCAGCCTCTGCTAAAACTCTGCAAGCTGCAGAGTGGAGTTTTATAGTGCAACGGTGTCTTCAGTGCACAGTCGCGCAAGACTGATTCTGTTAGATGGAACGAGCAAATGTAGGAAGGCAGCTGGACTGCCCTTGGGCTGTATAAGATCCTGCGTGGCAGACGACAGCTCGAGGAGCTCAGCTCCTGAAGACCAAAGGCAGTGTTAAGAAATGGGCAAGCTCTGAGCTGGTGGAAGGGACATTTAAGAATTTATCGTCAGCTTTATCAGCAGTTTGTCTATAGTAGCAAGTGCAATCAGAGATGATAGATCAAAGCAACTGGTATTGAGACCCTGACAAAAACCCTGTGGGGTCCAGAACCTGGTTTTCCAGTAGGTTTGATCTGGTCCCTGGGATCCACTATTCTTCATTAGAATGAGCTCTTAAGCGGAGATGAGCTGGCAGCGGCTACAAACCTGCACTTTAGCCCCAAAGCAGAATGCCAATGGGCGCACAGGCAAAAGGTGCAGCAAATACCTGGTGTGTGGGTTGGGAGCCTTTTCTAGAGCTTTGTCTCTCTCAGATCTCCTGGAAAGTGCTCTAGCATGCTGTAGTAGCTACCAGCAACCTCCTTGATCTTCAGTACCTTCTGAAATGGTTATGTGGCCCTGTTGGCCAAATATACCCATTCCCTGGGAGGCCACAAGCACGTGGCATTTCGGCAGTCTCCTGGTCAAGCGCCTGATGCGTGCTGTGTCGTGGACAGCCTGTACTGTTCCTCTTGGTCTGAGAAGACAGTCACTGGTTTTCCAGTTTGCTGAACTGGAGAGGGTAATGCGTTCTGGAAACTGCACCTGCAAGGAAACCACTTCAGCTGGCTGGTAGTTAGCTCCGAGTTGCTTGGTCCCAAAGGTTTTGGTGTAGGAGCTGAGGTCCAGAATGCAGCAAAGACCTGCTGTCTGCCTTAGTGCACCTGAGTTGCTTCGGTTTCTTCCCCAGGAAAACAGGGGTCAAGAGAAGGCTCTTTGCTCTTTCTCCTGGGAAATGCGAAGGTCCAAGAGGCTTCTACCAAAGCCTGGCAAGGCTGTTGAAGCAGGCTTCCAGGATGCTATTCAAGCAGGCTGCTTCTTTTCACTGTGGAAATACACAGGCAGGAACTTGTAAATCCCTGTACAGCTTCCCTCTGGGATTTCCAGATCTAGTCGTCACCACCAAAACAAGTACCCAGTCGTGCGTAGCATCTCTTGGCAATGTCCTTGCCAACTGTTCTATTGAGTGATACAGCGTATGTTGAATCCTGCTTGATACGGATTTTATGCTGAACTTCATCAATTGAATGTTTCAGTCCTGATTTGCAACAAAGGGATGGGAAGCGTTACGAAAGCTTTATTTCAAACTACACAAGAAAGTACAATTCTGAATGACTGGATTGCGTGTGCGCAGAGATCAAAAGCTGGTAAGATTTCCCATGTCAGCCAAAGGCATCAGTCATCTCTTCCATTTCGTTATGAACTTTTGAAAGCCAGTTTGAAATTTCAAGCTGATGATCTTTGAATATAAGCAGCGTTTTATTCTAATTAGGTCACCCCCACTTTCATTCAGATTTCTTTTTAAATACTCTGAGGTTCCTGTCTTTTTGCTCTTTTTTTTTTTTTTTTTTTTGCTTTAAGTGTTCAGCAAAATGTCATAATGAATTCCTCATTGGGAACGTTCTTAAAGGTTGAGTTCCTCTAATGCCTGTCTGTCTACCATCTGCCTATATATATGCACAGATGTATAGGAAATAATATGAGAAATTTGGGGAACATGTGAAATGGAATTGGGCTGCTGGAGAAGATAAAATCATAGAATAACTTTGGAAGAGACCTCTGGAGATCATCTGAGCAAACACAGTGCTCAAAGCAAGACCGGTGTCAAAAGTTTGATCAGGTGTGCACTCAACACGAAAAGTAAGACCAAGTGATACCAGCCTTCGTCTTTCCTTCTCAAGGCTGTGCAAAGCCATTTATCCCAGCATCTCCCTGTATGTGCTGTGCTCCAGCCCCTAAGCTCCTCTTCTGTAGAAAGGCTTTCGTGCCCACCAGCCTGTACTGCCAGGGATTCTTCCATCCCAAATACAGGTTTTTGCATTTTCCATCCCTCGGCTGCATGCGGTTCTGCTGTGTCCCCTGAATAGCAGCCCAGCAGTCCGGTATCTCGACTGTACTCCCCCAAGCTTGTATCCTCCACTCAAAATCTGAGTGCTGCCCACCCTTGACCAGGTCACCACGTCCCCTTGCAGCCTGGGAGCAGAACAACCACGTTCTCCCTGTGCGATGAGGCCATGGTGGGCCAGGAGTGGTTTTTCCAGCCAGTGCTGGGGACTGCACCGGGTGACAGTGGGTTCCCTGCTGCTTGTGCTGTGCCTGCCCCGACGTCCCAGGTGAGCTCAGTGGCTCCAGCAACCCCAGCAGAAAAGAACTGGCCTTCTGGCTGGCATGACAAGTTGGCTGGAGAGTCACACCAATACACTGCTCCACAGGCGATTAGGTCATTAGCTGTTAATTGTCTTTGAACAACTCTACTTACAGAGGCTTTCATGGGAGAGACCGCTTTCCTCCTCATGTCAGGGGATTAATTTCCCTGCGTTAGAGGCTGTGACCAAGGCTGCATCATTATTAACGACAGGGGACGTTTTTAGTTTAATGTCATGCATTCGTTTGAATGACTCCCGTAATGGTTGTTCAGCATCACAAACACTTAAACCTGTGCTTTGGACATTAATGCGTGATGTTTCCTGTCCTGGAGAGCTTAATGTGTAGATACGAGACGCAGTATTTAAGAGTTATGGCATAGGTGGTAGGAGTGCCAGCCTTACAGACTTAAATTCAGGACTGTTTTAGCTTCTTCCTAGTTAGTGGAGAACTGAAGCAGCTTTAGTGTGTGCTTAACTTCTGCTGAGTACGGATGTAGTGTTGTGTTAAAGCCAACATTAATATCACATAATAGTTTTGTGTGCCGCTATGTGTAAGCGTGCGTGCACGTGAGAGCGGGAGGAGGCTTAGTGGAGTAGAAGGGAATGAGAGATCAAAGTTTGTAGACCATCAGCTGGCCTCGGTGTCCTTTATTCTCTCTCTGCACAACTGAGACTTCTTAGTTGCTGCAACTTCTGTCTTCTGGCCTGGGCGAATTCAGGCTCTTGCCCCTTTGCAAGGCAGCTGCGGGCGCCACAGTTTCCTAGTCCGATGCGCTGCTCCTGTCACTTCTCTCTGCCTCCTTTCTCAAGATTCCCTTCTCTATGGCATCAAGCGTAACCTACCAGCTTTCACCTTCAGTGCATTTTTCAGCCCATCTCCAATGCTAACCTTTCCTCTCGGTCAGTACTGTGAGCTCTGCTCTTGCAGCGGGTCACTTCATAAGGACATTCCTTGCCTCTTACAACTTTATCTAAGGACTTGTGTGGTGTATTTCACTCCATGGCAGAGCTCTCAAATGAATCCACGGGGCCAATTCAGCATCCTTCTGCTGTTGCTTGTTCAGAACTCTCCCTTGCCATGGGATCTACCAGAAAACATGGCCATGTTTTGACTCCTCTTTAATAAGGGCGGGGGGCGCAGGGACCCTAACACCGAAGCACTCCCCATTATGCAGCTTGTCTTTGTGCCTGTCCTCCCCCTGCATGTCCATACCCAGCTCTTCGCTGCATAGCGTAGTAATAACAAAATAATAATAGTATAAATATAAAAAATCTCTTCCTGCCGTTCTGATTGTTAAGGCTGGATCGTGAGTTTCTTCTCCACGGCATTCACGGAGATAAATGTCATTCCAGTACATTTCAGTTGAAAATGGTGCCTGGAAGCAGCTCTCGGTGCAGCACTGCCTTTTCCTGACGTTACATTGTGCTGTGCTGTGCTATGGGTTAGAGAGGATCTGTCTGAGAAGGTCCATTTAGGAATGTCCCATCAAGCTCTGGAAGCTCAGGAAATGATCCTACATGGCACAGTGCTAGGAGCCGCCTTGCATCCCTCCCTGCAGTACCATTATACTACATGGAGGCGTGGGATTGGAGAGTTACCATGGGGTGTACAGGGATGTGACAACAGAGCCTACGTGCAGGGAAAGAGGGAAAGAGAGAGCTTGTGAGATGCTGGCTCTGTGCAGGATTTTTTCGGTATGGAGATGGAGTCTTGGATGCTTTGACCTAACAGACTGTCTTTACTGGAGTGGTTACAGTGCTTGACTTTGGCTTTTATACCATTACCAAAACATTCTGTATGCCAAGATTAGATGATCTTTGGGTTTTTCTCCTGCAATAGGTCTTAGTTGACAGATGAGGCAATTCAATCACCAGTAATTTTACTGTCGGTCTTGGGGTTGGAGGCAGCTTTTAATGAAATCAATTCTCACAAACTCAGATGATTTTATAATGCAAATTAAGGCACCAGTGGAGTAAAGGGGTTTTGGTTGTAGAAGAGAAACATACCATGGGACGAAGTATGTTGCAGCCTCGTTGCACGCTGCACTGACTAAACGTACGGTTGCAAGAGAAAAGGCAGCGCGGTTTCGGGAAAGCCTGAGCCACAGAACTGTCAGCGTTGTTCACTTGTCAGTTGGTTGCTAAATTGCCAGGAGTATTTTGCCCGTGGTGTCCTCATGGGATTTAACTTTTGCCCAGCTTTGTCAAGATGGGGAGCTGATGCCTGGTGAAAGCAAGCAAGATGTAAACACCAAGACAGATCACAATGAAATTGCTTACTAATCTGGTGTTGTTCCCTTTCTGAAGGGCAATTACGGGCAAGAGCTCAGCAGGTTGTGCTGGGAAGGTCTCCCTCAGATTGGTGCGGCTAGATGAGTTTATACAAGCTGGGGATTGCAAGGCACCGCTGGGAGATCTGGACCTGTGAAAGTTTAGATGTTGTACAACAAAGCAAATGTACAAATGGACATAGTTAAAAAGCATGTCAGAAGAAGAGCTATTAATAAACCTCCAAACCTTATCTTTCCTGTTTTGTCAGGAGCAGTAGTTACTCATTACAAGGGTAGATCTAACAGGACAAGAATTACCGTAAAGAACAGCTCACAATTAATGGCTAAAAGGCCAAAGTTTAGCCTGCCAGCTTCGTCTGTTGGCAGTGGTTTTCATGTGGCTATTAGTGTGTCAGGGACGTTTCCTTAGCATCTCTTATCTGTAGGCTGTGGGGAACAGCTTAGTGATGTGGACTGAAGTTCGGAGTTCAGGTGAAGCATGGACCTTACATCCCTCTGGGTCTTGGAGAACCAGGTCTACGTGAGGGTTACCAAGCTCCTGCTACAGCAGGAACCAAGTTGTCCTGTGGGTACAGCGTGGGGTGGGAGGCAGGAGGTGCGGTGTCTGACTTGCGCTCAGTTTCTCAGTCCTGAGAATGAGTCCTGACCTCGGTGGGATCCTCTTCTCTGGTAATTTGAAGATGTGAAGGTATCTACTTTCTCGGGCATCCCCTGAAGTCATACTCAGGAGTGTCATTCCCATCCCAGCTATCTGAGGGCAGGGGTATGCAGACATGGGGACGGAGTAGGAAGGGGATGGGGTGGGAGGCAGGGCTGAAGTGTGGCCTTTAACCAGCAGCTTTTCTGTTCCGGCAATGTTTCTGGTAAAAATAATAAAATAAAAAGGGGGGGGGGGGGGATTTTTCTGTGCCTTTCCCACAGCAGGCAGTGATCCCAGCCGAGCACCAGCAGAGCCCTGCCCAGTATAACCAGGCACAACCCCCAGTGCAGGTGCAGGGCCATGTAGAGCAGCCCGGTTCTGAGGCTGGCGGCGCCTTGGCTTTCCTCCTCCCTCTCAAAAGTCTCAGGTCCAGCACGTGAACATTGCAGGCCCAGTGCTTCCCCATTAGTCACTGGCGATGTTCTTGCTAGTCGTGATGGGAGCAGGTCAGGCCCCCAATTGCATCAGTGTCTCCTTAACGAGCAGGAACTCCAGCAATTTCATCAGCTGTCACTGCTTACATGAACGAAGCTCAGCTTGCGCATGGCTCTGATTTTTCTCATTATTTTTGTGGGCTGCATTCCCCAATCACTGTAAAACTCTGCAGAACATATTTTTAAGGTGACAAATTGACCAGCAGCAAAGCACTAAACGCAATAACTTTTGCTTTCTAAGTGAGGCTGTACAAGAGCCGCAAAGCCCAGCTGCTGTTGTGCAGAAACATGTTGCATCTGACTTTTCCCTGAGCATTAAAGGACTGAATTATGTCTGTCAGCTGAGAGCTGTTTCCCTGGTGACAAATCATAATTGCTCTTGTTAAATCTAAAGTACACCGACACGTTTTCATAATATTTCCCACACATTGCACAGAATTTCTCTAGTAGGCCAAGCAAACAGTTACCAAGCCTGGATTACAGCCCAGAGCCCCAGACTGCATTGCTTGTGAATACGCAGAAAACCTCCTGTTAAAGGTGCCTTGAAATGCTCCTGGTAATGGTGCTTCATTTAGCTAGAGATTTAATTGTTCAGGCTGTAAATGGGATACTCCTTTTGTGTCTTCTTTTCTTGTTTCTGTATCACTCTAATCTGCCTTTGCACTCGTACAGATTTTTCTTTGCTTAGAACAGCTTTCATTGAAATGCTGATAAAATGTGCCCTTTCTGAGGCAAAACCAGGATGCTTTCAAGGTAAAAAAAAAAAAAAAAAAAGGATAGATATATTAATTCTGCCAATTAAACTCTAATTATTCTCTGGCCATTCAAGAATAAACTTCTGTTCTCCCTGTCTGATTTCCAGGCTGCAATCTCACTGGGACAGGTATCGCCTTGACATTTGCATCTCTTGAGGTGTATAGGTGGCAGGAAAAGACGGATTCCTGAGGAACTCAGTGTCAAGTTGTGCACGCAAATAACTCTTGCCATCTCCGTGCCCTTCAAAAACCCTCCTCCGATCGTATCGCTAGCAGTCAGACTCTTGAGCCTTGCTGCAGAAAATTGGATGCAGGGTATGGGGGAGACGAGGTCATTTTATAGCTTAGGATCTTCTGAGGGCTGGAGCTCTTCAGGAGTTGGGTCGGTGGCTCAGTTCCTGGCCCTGTATGTTCTCTTTTTCTGCTGCTGACTGTGGTTTCTTGGCCCCTTGCTAATACAGGTGAGCTGGAGTGAGCTAGACGGCAGAAGGAACGTAGTCCCCAAATGTCCCACAGTAACCCTGATGTGCCTCTCCGTGTTGCAGCCCTTTCTCTGTTGATCCCTCCGTTGGGACTCTTGGGATTGGCGATGCCATGCAAGTAACGGTGGACTTGCACCCAGAGAAGACTGGTGATTATTCCAGACCCCTGACAGTTCACTATGACACAGGTAAGGTCTGGGCGCTGCATGGTGCCCAGTCTCTGCGTCCTTCAGAACAGAGAAACAGAGACCTTTCAAAGCAGAAAAATGTTAAGTGCTTTGCAGACTACTTCTACAACCTTTTATTTCAAAACCTCTGTATGTTTCGGTGCTTGAGTGAGCAGGTAAGGGGCAAAGGCTGAGTGTGCCCTTGTTCTGTGTGGCTGTGTGCCGGTCTCTCCCTGGAGGATGCTGGCGTCGGCTGGGTGCTCTCCACCCAGCACCCCCCGTGACTGTCATCTGCCATCATTCCCTGTTGTCCCGGTCACCTTAATTCCCTCTCCAGGTGTATCTCCCCTGTCCCGGCTTTGCCGCAAAGAAAAGTGACAAATAGTTGGTGCTTAGGGGACTTTTAAAGTGCATCCCCTCAAGCAGGAATGAGTTTTTTTGGAATCGGGTTTTGCTGGGAGTTGCTGATTCGGAGGCGGGAGGAACCTTGATTCTCCGTTACGGTGTGCATATGCACGTGTGAAGCTTCATTCCTTTGCGGTGCTATGTTTGAAGCACAACGTGGGAATGCGTGCCTCTGTCAGACTCGCTGCAATGCCGCTGTCTCTTACACATCTGTCCCCTGCACTGCTTCTACGTTGTTTTGCCGCAGACCCTTGTTCTTTCTTTTTGCCCTCTCCCACCTGCGTCCCACAGCTCACGACATCAGGACTAATGCAGCCAGGACTTGAGGGCTCTTGGGATTTGGCAGGAAGAGCTCGCTGCCTCCCGAGATAGGTGTAAAATTTATGTTAGGCTAGGAGAAGCTGAGATCAGGCCACAGAAACACCATCAGCTTTAAGCTTCACTCAAGAGTAAGTGGGGAATATCTTTAGGAAAAGGCGTCATGTTAAAATGCTTCTGTCGGCCTTGGCTCAGCAGGGGTATGTTGTGGTGCCGAACGAGACGCTTCCTCAGTTGCATGAAGGCACTTGGCGTGTGTTTCCTCTCGCCTGAGAGGGAGGTTTGGTTTGTCCCTGTTCCTCAGCGTTGGTCCTTGGAAGTGTGGTGTCCTAACCGAGGTGATACTGTGTGCTGCTTTAGCCCGGCAACGAGCATTTTAGTTGTCTTGGGTTTGTGGAGTTACAAATGCTCCTGTATCTTCCAAACGCTTATGTAGCCTTACGACTTATTTCAGCTTTGTCTAACGTTTTTCAGTTATTGACATATTCACGGAGAATGGTTGATGCTCACTCAGAGGAGCTTATTGTTTTGGGTAACAGTTTCTAGGAAGAGTGACTGAAATATCAGCTAGGGAAGCACAAAAACGTGCCTTATTTGTACGCCTATACAGAATCTATAGGATAAAATTCAGAGGGCTAGAATTTCTCTGGGGCAGATGAGCAGTGACAGTGGAGACTAGGGCCGTAGGGTTTATACTTTGTGACGGAACAGAATGAGCGAATAATTAGGGCCAGGATCTTTGTGGCTTGCTTTGAAAAACTTGAGAGTCTTGTTCTTACTGAAACAGCTGGTTCCTCCATAGTCGATCTTTGCAAAAGTGATTTGTGTGGGTAGGCCACGGGGATAAACTCTCTGCTGGCTCTGAGATGGGTGTTTTCCCAGGAACACGTGCAGCTCCCTGGGAGATGAACCCAGGATTTCATTCCTGCCTGCCAGTACAATGTGGCAGTTATTTTGAAATAAACTACGAATTGCGAAGGAGAGCAAGGGGATAATGAAGGGATTATCTCTCTAGCTTTGAAGCACACAGGTAAGTGAAAGGCTGCTGAGATTAATTGCTAAAGTGAAGCAGAAACGTTTAATCAATCAGTCTTTCGAGGTGTGGTGCAGAGCTTATTGCAGGAGTAGTGCAGAGCACCAGACAGTGTTCCCTGACCTCGCGCGGCGAGCCCTGGCTAATGTGTCCGGCACCGCGGCAGGCTCCCTGTGACGCGCGTACAGAAAGCAGCGGGTTGCTCTTTCAGAGCCACCAACAGAGTGTTTATTAAGAAACAGAAGTGCTAAGAGCAAAACAGCAGTTTAAGGTGTTGGGAGGCGTTTCCCTCGCTTGGCTGTGTATCAGCACTGACTTGCTCGCAGGCAGCAGTAGTTCTCAATGGATCACACCCTTCTTAGGGTGACTTACGCAGGATCAGGTGAACATTGCTTAAATTTCTGCTGAAGCTGGGTCAGATCTGTCCCTAGCATTGCTTAAGCAAGCATGGAGCTCTTCCATATGAACAAGTCACAATTTTTCCCTTAGCGTATGATTTGGTTGATTTAAATTGTGTGTCCTTTGGGCTGGTTAGGAGCACAGGTACTGTCCCCTGGATAGACTGTGTGTGTGGTGGCAGTTCTGTTGCTACAAATTTATGGATGAGCGTGGAGAAAATGTTTGCTGCTATGAGTGTAATGATTTACAATGAAAACTTGTCCTTCAGTGCTTTACGTGCCTAAACTCCTCCTTTTCACCTGTGTACATGCGTCTGGGTGTGAAAAATCCCAGCTCGTACTGAAATGAGGGTGACTTGGGATGTTCAGGGTTCCAGCATATCCCTGCCCAGCACCTTAACATCAGATTATGGTACTTGAAAGGGTTTCTGAAACCTGCGTGCGAAGCACTCGTACAGCTTTGGAAAAGGTTTCAATACCACTGAAAGTCCTGTCGGTCAGTTGGCCTTTCCCAGATGACGTTCAGCCCACCCTGTGTGGACCGTGTGGATGTGGGAAAATAAGTTTATGGAGGTAAGTCCTAGTCTCAACCAAGCCAGCATTCATAAAGTTTCGATATTCTTTCAGCTGTCAAGTCCTGCTCAAGTGAGATGATGCCCAAGCTGCTTGCCCTGAGTGCTGCTGATTGTACACCAAACCCAGTCTGCTGCAGTAACAACATTTATTGCAACCTGGCAGCGTAGCACCAGCTTGGTGTGGGAAGGTGAGCTTTGCTCAGGGACACGTGGCTGAGGAGATGCATGACGGGTTTCCAGAGGTGTGCCAGAGGTGCAAAGCAAATCCACCAGTCCAGTGCCATCCAGAAACAATAACGTATACGGCAGGTGCTCCATGCAGGTGGAGAAGGCTGCCAGAGACAGGAGGTGCCGGAGAGATGCTTGGAGTTGTGGAAGGAGAATTGCTTCTCTACTCAGAGCTCCCTAAGTGCTGACTCACATTAGGCTCCTGTCTCCAACGAGTACTAGTATAGTATGATGGGTGGTCTTCAAGGTGTAGGACCAGATCCTGTGCCTGTATGTGGGTGCCTGCAGTGCCCACTGGCCCTTGTGGCAAGGCGCTACAGCACGCTTCTAGCCCAGGGGATCTGTGGTGCGGTATTGAAATTCCTCTGTGCAGTTTTTCCCCATCGGTTGCTGCATCCCTTGGCATCTCTTTGTCAGCACAGAAAACTTCAGTAATTAGCAAAGCACCACTGAGCTTGTGCATGGCTGACAGGCGCTATATATTGAGATGCTTTTATTGCTGTCAGTAATAAAAGTAACGATGCAGATGGCTCTCTGTCAGTAGCTCTGTGAGCCTAACGCAGAAGCAAAAGCCTGGGGGCAGGATCTCACCCTCTTTGAGGGGAGGATCAGAACCCATACCCATAGGAGTATTTTAGGAGACAGCATACCCAAGAGGAGGCATCCCTCAAGCAGAACTGCCTATTCCATTACTCTTCTCTCTCCCCTTGGTTCGGAGCCCCAAAAAGCAGTTTCCCCAGAAGAGAGGTAACGTGTGTGGCTCAGGAGTAGTTCTCGGTGATTTTAGTCCTGCTGGAAGCCTCCAGCCTTGTGCTAAAAGCCTGGTGAGGAACCATCTAGGTGTTTGGCAGATGAATACCCTGTTTTCCCTCAACTTCCCACACAGCTTGCAGGAGGGCTGACAGCTGCTGAGCAGGAGCTGTGCTAAAGCAAATCTTGGCTTGTTTGCTGTGGATGGCAGACCCAGGCTCAGAGCATCCTTTGTGGTTCTGCACGCCCAGGGCACAGATGGGGGAGTTCAGCCTTGGCTCCTCAATTGCTTACTTCAAGGGCAGGTAGAAGGTGCGAGCAGGGTCTGATTCTGGCTCCGTGGTTGTTAATCAGGGTGAGTTTTCCTGCGCTGGCTCAGTTCCTGTCCCCATAGGAAGTGGGTGAAGTCATGTCTCCCCTCCTGAGCCCTGGGCAGCAAGACTTGCTCTGTGCCAGATTCAGGTTATTCCTGTATGGCAGGAGAGAGCAGCTAAATAGGCTTCTTCAGTGCAGCACGCTGGGAGCTGGAGATGATGTGGAGCAGAGCTTGCCTTGCCCTGGGTCAGGGAGGGCTCTGGCTGCCTTGTTCCCCCGCCGCTGAGCTTTGCTGCCTGGCCCTGACAGCACGGGGTCCCCAGCACCGTTTCCTCCCCATTGCTGCTTGCTAGGTGTGGGGCAAATGCCATCAGCCTCGTAGAATCATAGAATGATGGAGGTTGGAAAAGACCTTGAAGATGACCAAGTCCAACTTAACCCCGGATTGCCAAGCCCACCACTAAACCGTGTCCCGAAGCACCGCATCTGTGTGTTTGTCAAACACGTCAGGGGTGGTGATTCCAGCCTGCAGCGTGGAGAAGCAAGCCCTGCCGGAGCCGTCTCCTCCCTGGCAGGGTCCCGCCGCCCCCCCCAGTCCCGAAGGCTGGCTGGCAGCTGCTGCTTAGGCTGCCCGCACGCGGGGGGCTGCTGCAGGGGGGTTTGGTACTGAGCACCGGAGAGCTACTGGGATGTGTGGTTTGGGTTGGTCAGTAAGCGTGACGAGCTGGCCTCAGATCTTCCCCTTCCTCTAAGCCAGCACCAACACTTGCACGATAGACAAGATCTCCTTAGGGCAACGTAAGCATAAAAAATAACAACAAAAGAATTTCTTGGGTAGATCTGGGAGAACTGGCTGGGGATCACTGTATTTAGTGCGGCAGCAATGCTCAGGGTGGCAGGGGATGTCAGAATAGGATCTGGGTCTTCTGCCCTACGCAGGATGGCCTGAGCCACTGCCCTGAGGTGCCTCTGCCCTTCTCGGTCTAACCACAGGCAGCTTCTCTGTGCTGCAGCAGCCTCTGGAGCTGTGAGTGATAACCGCCAGCTTGAGAAAACACCGAGGTTTCATCACAAATGGGGGAAAAGGAGGCATGAGATCACAGGAAAAATCAAGGCATATGAAACACGATTAATTAGGGAGCTGATGTGGAGCTCTTCAGTCACCTGTGGCACGACAGAGAGTTTGATGTGGTGTGTTAGAGCCATTTGGGTTTGGTGAAGATGACGGTAACTACAGAACCAGGTGTGCTCGGCTGTCAGCAGGGCAAGCGCAGCCTCTGCATCTCGGCCGCGGTGGGAAACTGTGGTAGGGGCTGCATCGCGTTGCGTATGGGCCGAGGGGAATTGTCAGGGGCGTTACTGACTGCTCAGCTCCTGCACAGATCAGCATGGGGTTCCCAGCCGGGAATGTCGATGTGTTGGGGTGCTGAATCCCTTTCTTCAGCTGAAACTGATGCTGGGCTTAGCTGAATCGGCTTACTTTGGTAAATGAGGCCACCTCTGCAAGGGCTTGGCGGTGTGTTAGTGGCCACTGTACACACACAGGAAGCTCATTAAATCCCAGCCCTACGTGTTTGTTGATGTTTGAGGCTGAACAAGTAACGGCAGCACGGGTGTGCCATCACCTCTGGGCATCTCAGCTACTCGCAAGAGTAAAACATTACCTCGCTGTGATATTAGTCTGTGGTTTTGTGCAGACTTTGGAGAAGACAACCACCTCTGCATGCCTCTCTTCTCTTTCCTTTAAGAACCCCCTTTCTACCGAAGGTCCTGTCATCTTGCCAGGCTGGCACCACCATCGGTAGCTTCCAGGAACTTGTTTGAAAACAAAATGAAAATCCTATTGACTTAGCCTCTAGATCAAGCCTTTTTCTTTGTCTTTTTTCTCTGCAAACCCACTGATGGATGTGGATAGGCAGAAGGGTTTAGCTGAGGTTCAGCCCTCGCTCTGTTGTGTTTCACGTTCCTGAGATCACTCAGGTTGCTGAGCCCTCGCGGTTTGTACTGACTCCAGCCGGAGCGGAGGAGGCTCAGGACTTGCCTGAGCAAACCCTCTGCCTCGCTGCATATTGACCTGAGCTGTGCCTGTGTCGTGCGGGATACCAGGGTGGGAATGCCAAAACCATTTCTGGTTTTAACCTTAGTCTGGTGTGAGCGTTCACAGGGGCTGTGATGTCGCCGTGTGTTCGGTTCCTATCGAGTTAAATTCACGGCAACAGCCCCATAGCTTCTGGTGGGCACCGCTGTGTGCCACTGCTGGTCAGGTCTGTAGCTCTTCATCGCCGCGCAATTCTCCGACCCTTCAACACCAGGCAGGCTGGTAGTGGCTTCTTACCAGTGCTGAGAGGTGGGGAAACCTTCTGCTTCCCTAAGCAGCAGCCTCTCTTGGCTCCAGAGCTTTACTGTAGTGCGTGAACTGATGTAATTATTTCCGTTTGTGTTTAGTGCTAGCAGATGCAGACAAACTTGTTTTGTTTGGTGAGTTTTTAAAGATCTTGTTTCCCATGTTATCCAAAGGTGTAAGCCAGGCTCTGACGCTGTGGTTATTACAAGAGGCTGCTTTAGCTTTTCCTTGGACTGCCAGGCATTTAAGAACTTTGCAAAGGGATTTTCCTTTCTGCTTGCCTCAGGTCGTGAGTGCATGTTGTGCTTTTCTTCCTTCACTTGTGAGAATTCCCAGCAGGATTGGCTAGTTTCTGTTGGACTTTTATGTTCTTGTACGTCTGCTTCAAAGCGAGTGCAGGGTGGCATATACTGTAGGCAAAAAGAGGCGTAAATAGGAGTTTGTGCGATTATATGTTGACTTTGCATCTGAATCGTAGCAGAGCTGCAACGGACTGAGGATTGGTAACTAAGACTTTATACAAATAATTGGTTATATAGGCTTTTATAGTTCAAATCAATTAGATTGATGGGTGAGTATAATTGGTCTCCAAAGTGTTCCTTTATGTCAGATCAGCTAACAGTTAACAACCGTTTCCTGTCTTTGTTCCCCTTTTCCACAACTGCTTGTAACAATGATTTTTCTTTATATATGCTGTTTTAGATAAGGTTGTTAAATTTCTTGCAAACAGAGTATGGCCTTCGCCCCTCTCTAGGGCCTTGTGTTTCAAAGCCGATGGTCTGTCGCTTTGAGGGTAGAAGAAAAGAAATTAAGTTTGTGCTTCATTTGCTTGATCTTTTTTTTTTTGTTATTCATGGCTTTATATCTCCAAAACTATGTGACACCCCTTCTGACAAAAATGCTGCTAAAGCAACCCGTGGAGTTGACTGCATGAGCATGGCTGGGGGGTGGGTGCTAGGAGGGTTATTTGGAGTTAAAAGTCTCCTTTTGGCTGTTTTGTTCATCCCCAGAAGCAGACTTCCATGTGATGCCGCCTATCCCGTTCTTAGCCTGTGAAGGATTTCTGGAAGAACGTAGTTTTCAGCTCTTTGCAGGGCATCCTGGACTGCAGCTTGTCTCTTCTATCATCAGTGGAAATCACTAGTATGTTCTTAGGTGCCATGAACCCTGGATGCATTTCGGGGCAGAACTGACCATTCATTAGTCTCCTTTCCTCGTGGATCAATCAACGTCTGCTGAGAAGCAGAAGAGTAGCTTGAAGGGTAATTGATTTATGAAGTGGCGTATTGAGCATGCCTTTGCCAGGCAATCAGAATGAAGGTTCCTGCCCTGTTTTTCCCCGTGGGCCAAAAGCAGTGTTTCAGCTGATCAGGGACCGCAGCGTATCATGGCTGTAGTGGCAATAATGATTAAAAATAGCCCACGGCATCCTGGATATGCGGCAGCGCTGTCTTGCGTTATCCAACAGTTTCATTGTCCTTTCAATCCATTCTGCGAGGGTCCTTCACGCTGGGCAGCACAAAGCCTCTGTGCTGGCTGCCAGATATTCCTGCGCTGGAGTATTTCATCCCGTAACAAAGCCAACAGCCCTTCCTAAGCACGGTGCGGAGGAGGTAATGGGGAATACTTTGGGTGCTCCATTACAGGAGGATGCACAGCAAGGAGCCTGGTGGAAAGCAAGGTGACTCCTAAGTGCAGGAGAGCCGTCTGAAGAGCCTGCGACCTGTCCCGTAGACGCTGTGGCTGGTCATTGCTCTCCATCTCCCTTTTCCTGCCCATCTGTTGTCTCACGGTGGCTTGCAGTGCTCTGGGGTAGCAGATCCTTTCCTTGCGATGGGCTGCATGGGCTCAGAGGGGGCTTTGCTGGGGGCTTTAGCTGTTGACAGCATCAGCTGTGGCAGCAGTGATGATTAGGGTGCCCTGAGCTTTGTTGTAGCCTGGGCAATGGTCCTGTAGAAACCCCTGTGTTGGCAGCAGTTATTTAATGGTGAGGTTTATAAACAAGCTGCTCCTAGGGCTGGAGTAACTAGCACGATGGTTTTAATGATGTCTGAAGGTAGCTCATGAACACTGCCTCAGAGAAACACTTAAAAATGACTGTCACTGCCCTGTGTTTTGCTCTAGTGCTGGAAATACGAGCGTGGGGACTGACAGGTGGCCTTTGTCAGAGACCCAGCACACTTTGTAGGTGATGCCATTAGCTTCCTGACAGCAAAACAGCTCAGAGCAGCGCTCTGACTCTGACCGAGGTAGCTCTGTGGGAGGTGCAGCAAAAAGCATATGGTGGGGAGGGCTGGATCCAGCCGCAGGGGACTCCTCTCGCTTTCCAGAGATCGTTAGCCTGGTGAAGTGACTCCCTTCTCCGGTGGTGAAGTGGTGCCAGCAGACCTTTGCACGCTGTTTGAAAACCCAGAATATGCTGGTGATGGTGAGGCAGTTGGGTATCGTGATAGCAGCAGGAGCAAAAGAACTGCTCAGAGGGTCGATGTGGAGGTACAATGACACTCTTCTGAGTGAAGAGCTCGGCTTTCGTTGCTTGCTTGTATTTTCAGTGAAAAAGCAGCAGGACCTGTCTCTTTTAGAAGAGGTGAGAGCCAGGCACAGTTTTCTGACAAACTGGGCAAATTAATTTAAACTTGCTTTCCCTGTTACCCAAATATTCTGAACCGGACTGTCATGCAGTCCTAAAAAGGTTTAAAATCCAAATTCAGCGAGGCGGGAGTTACAGGGATAGAGGAAGAATATTATGGTGAGGACGAAAGGCAGCAGAGTGCTGTTTTGTTTCTCTTCAGTCTAATCCATCTGGCTACCAGCTTCCTAATATTTAGAGCAGTAATCGATGGAGGAAGGTACTGGCTGTTGAATGCTGGGAACGCATTCTTCATAAAACCTGAAATTGTTTTGAAATCTTGTTCAAGGGTTTGCTTAATATTCGGAAAGATATTTTAGCTCTTCTGTAAATTCCCTCTCCTCCTGCACAACAGGCCCCACAGAGGATGTCCCAGTGCTGGATTTCTTACTTTCAGATAGTTAAAAGTTACCGTGATGTGCTAAGATACCGGTGGCCATAGCCATGCAGATGGATGCTGGAATAAAACACGGTGGTGTTCCTGCTGTCTCAGAGAGCATCGTTCAGGAGTGCACAGCCCAAAGCATCTGCTCTACTGCTGTATAAGAAGCCTCTCTTTTAATTTCAAGTTCAGGTGTTGCTTTGTTCAGGTTGCAGAGTGAGCTGTGTCCTGCTGTCTCTGGGAAATACGTCAAAAGCATGTAAGAATGAGAGAGCTGACAGCCTGTAATAAGGTCATCGTGTTGTGTAAGTAACGATAGAGCAGGTACGTCTGGATTCAGTAAATGTGCTTTCATGGCAGCAAAGCGTCCCAAAGCACAGACCCACGGACATCACCCCATCAAGTGAAATACCTAGGGCTACATTGCTGTTACAGTACAGAGATTGTTTTGTGGTTGGGTTGGTTTTTTTTCCTCCAGACTTATATATTGAATAACCAAGAGTCTTAAATAAATGTCACATCTAATTTGGCACCCAGGCATGAAGCCTGCAGCTGCCCTGGGCCAACCCTGACAGCTCTGCTCTGTGCCAGTTTATCTGCCTGGCAGAAAGACCTGCTGCTCCCTCCTGACTCGCTGGCATCTGCACGCTCTCGTCTGTACCAGGAGGTTTGTGGGTTTACACAGTCAGCACGATGCCAGATCCTTCTCTCTGTGGTAGAAGGTGCTCCGGCAAAGCCCTCCAGCCTTCAGAAGCGTCCTCGGTGCCTGCAGCCGGGAGTGTAAGTGCTCTCCAGGAGAGCAGCAGTAGGGGATGCTCAGCAAAGCGTGTAGAAGCAGGCAGTGCATGTGCTTTCTCCCTCGTGGGCCTTGGAGGCAGCATTTTTATGTGCTGGAGGCTTTATTCACGTCTTTGTTTAATCGCTTCTGATGGTTTTACCTGCCAAGCCTTTGTCCAGTTGCTTTGTGGATTTATAGCGATGAGTGTCTGTAGGCACCTATGGCAGTACGTTCCAAAGGAAGGAATATTCCTTGGAAAAGTACCAGTACTACTTTTCTCTAATTTTGACTAATACTATTTCAGGCCCTCGGGTTCCTGTTTTACAACAAATTGTGACATTTTTTTCCGCGTTAAGTTTTTCCCAGGCCATTCATATTTCTACAAACCTACCTATCTCCTATGTGGTTTCTAGGTTGAGGAATCCTGTTCAGTCTTCGTATAGAAGCTGCTCTGTACTTCGGAGAAGGGCAGAAAGAAAGATGAAATTTCAAAGGCTTCAGCTTGGTTTTTAAGATCAGAAGTATACCCATTATTTCAAGACCCACCTGGCCATGGGTTTAGACAGCGAGATCATGATAGTTTTCGTGGAGTTTATTTTGCAGTAGTTTGTTGTCTCGTAGAGCATTTTTCATGTCATGTTTCCATGAAGCTGAGTTGTACATGATCAAAGCACTGTGCATGTCTCCCATTTCTTGGGTCCTGCTTCCTCTGCTTGCCAACGTACGCCGAGGATTCAGCGGAGGGGGAAGGCAGTGCTTATAAAGCACACCTGCCTCTGTAACGCTTCTGAACCTCGGTTATTTTGCTATGCTATGTTGTCCGTTCCAGAAAGCAGGCTGTCCAGTCATGGGAGACGTTGCTGTTTCTCTCGCAACATAACTCATCTCTGGCCACGAATCCCTCCCGCTCCTCCTGGGCTCCCTTAAGAGCAGAGAGGTTGAGGTTATACAGGCACGAAGGCTGAACTCTCCATGTGTGGAGGTGAGGGAATGGCTGCAGAGATCTGTTTGAAGGGTGATTCATTCCCAACCTCCCTCCAAGAGAGGGGCTCTCTTTCTCCTGGCACGGCTGTGATTCGCCGCATTGTGTCCGGCTTAGGGTTTAAGGAGTCCGTGTAGGACACCGCCAGCTCTCCCCCGTGCTGTTGCGTGGCAGCCTTGGAAAGGCAGGTCCATCCCCTGCTGCCTTGCTGTAACCCGTGCAGCGAGGAGAAGGCTCTGCCTCGGCAGGGGGATGCTCTCCAGGGATGGCCGGGTCGCTGCCCTTCTCAGCTGGGGCTGGCTCTGAGGCTTTAAACACGCTCCACAGAAGTGCCATTTCGACGGAGAATGTCTCGTGTTTGTGGTTTGCTTCTCACCTGGAAACCCTCACCTGCAACAGGCAGAGTAGGCTCGGTGCTCAAGTTTGAGATGGTTGACTCCCAGGAGCTGCTTGGTTGGGAAGAATGAAAGTTTGGAAGCTCTGGCAGCGAGGGCGCTTTGGTGGGGGTCTCTTCTGGAGGGTGAAGGGCTGGCAGGTGCTCCAGCAAGACTCCAGGCGTTAATCGGCTGCTGTGCGCAGCCAGGGGCTCTCTCCTCTTCGGTCTGAGGTGGAAAGCAAAGGTGTGCTCGCTCGGGTTGTGGGACAGCTTGGGAATGCTCGGTGCAGGCTTGCACGCTCGGGCACAGGCACCGACAGGCTCCAGGCAGAAGAAATGGGCTTGCAGGGCTGTGATGGGCCGGTTGGCGTGGGCCGTGCCCCACCAGTCTCGTTCCGACCTGTCTGCACAGACACACAGCAAGTGAGGGCACTGCTGCTCCAACACGGTGAAGTTCTCATCTGCATCCCATCCTGCCAGGGGCTGTCACTTTGCTTGCCTCCCTCTTCTGCCTGCATGCCCCAGGCACCTTCGCTTGTTGGCAACAAGGGATCAGGAGAGACACAACCCCGGTGGCGTGCTTGCAGGAGACTCTGGGCGAGCCGTGACCGAGGTGCGACTCCTGAGAGTCACCTGAACGACTCAGATGCAGAATTCCCTGTGACCCGAGTGGGATGGCAACCCAAAGGCCACCTGGGCACATCTGAAAAAGTCCCCCTGTAGACAGGGTCACCTTGGGGTTAAATCTTTACAAGCCCACCCAGAAATAAGGTGCTTAAGGTGGTGTCCAGGACATCCTCGTGCTGTACACGTGCAGCTATCAGGATGTGACAAAGGTATTGATCTGTGGAACTGCTAATACAGCTAAAGGCTGTGACACTTCTGTTCCCTGTGGCTTCCTCCGTTCCTTGTACTCCCATCAGCAAGGGCGATGAGCAAAGTCTCCCTTTTGCTTTGTTCCAGGTGAAGATATTCACACAAGCCTTCAATGGAGCCGCTGAAGATGTCAACATCAGGCTAGGCAGGAACTCCTTGACAGCTGGGAAGACCTACATCACGCTGTCAAACCACAGATCCATCGTCATCCACAATCGGAGTAAAGTCATAGCCCACTCCAGTGGAAGGCTTTTGTTAGTCAAGAAGAGGAGGATCAGGAGAAGCTGAGGTTCACTGGGAAGATTCATTTCAGTAAGATACACGGCCCAAGGGTAAAACTAACGTACGGCCTCAGAGGGATGTTGGTGCTTTTTTGAGTGGCATAGGACAAGTAAACCATCCACGACACCAGGGTGTCCCCCCCTGGGCTTCAGGGTAATGGAGCTCAGTGCTTCCCATTCCGGTTCCATCCATGTTCCAGCTGATGTTTTGGGGGGGAAAGGTTGCATTTCCTCGGAGAGCAAATTCCCATCTGTGGGAGCCCTAAGTCAGTGAGGCCAGGTCCCTGGGCTCGCAGAGGGTCTGTGAGGCTGAGGAAGGTGTCGGCACTCCTTACCTGGGACGGCGTTGAGCGGTAGCACCTAACAGCTGCAGGCAGCGTACCTGCTGTGATATTCACTGCAGTTACTTCCACTCCACCTTTGATAAGACGGCAACCTTCTTCAGCCTTCCTGTCCAGTAGTGCACAGGGCAGGGTGCTTTGCTGGCCCCGAACGTTGAGGCCATCTGTGCAAGATCAGTGTGTTAACAGAAAAAGTCTCATGACCTTCTCTTAGTACGTCCCTGCACCATTCTTTTAGCATCTCTTCCCACCTGCCTATCTCAGATGGGACCCTGAGTGATCCTCTCTCCCCTCAGAAGCAACCAGGTTTCCCCACAGTTAACTTCAACCCAATGTTTTTCCAATGGCACTTGATCTTATGCCAGCTCGTGTTCTACACTCTGAGCAAAGTGCTTTGTTCTTCCTTACTTGCAGTCTTAGAGGTGGTCATAGCTCCAAGGCCACTGTGCTGCTGTAGCAGAAGCTTTTGAGATCTCAGAGCAGAGAGGACCTTTCCAATTGGAGGAGGCAGTTCAGCACCCTGCGCTTGGCTGTCACCCCAAAAGACCTGGATCATCACAAGGTCTACCCAGGGGTTTGCTCTGTCTTCCCTCCTGCAGGACCTTCTGGGATTCAACAGTGGAATTATTGTCTGTTGATGAAGGCTTAGTTGAGGGTTGCTCATCTCGGTGCCTGGAAGCCCCCCTCATGCACAACGCTGTAGGTCAGCCGTGGAAAAACATTTCTCATGACACTCCACAGGGAGCAAGCCAAAGAAAGTATTTTTGGCACTGGTGACAGCATTTGCCCGAGGCTCTGTCTGCGTGCTGCTAGTAATGCCCATGGCTGTGTTTCCTTTCTAAATGTATTGGAATTTAGCTGGGTGGTGATTGCGGTCCTGTTTATACCACGTTGCCCTGATGTGCTGTGTATGGAGCCTTCCCCTCATCCCCTTCGAGTAGTCACCTGCTGGTCCTTGGTGGCCAGGGGACTGGAGCGTGAAGGGGGCACATCCACGTGCCAGCTGGGAAGCAAGTGCTCTGCAGCAGTGCTCCCTTCTCACCTCTCGGTTGCGAGCAGCTTTAAACACTAGAATGATTGCTGCTACAACTACCGAGTAAGGGAGAGGTGACCTGTGTCAAAGCTCTGTGGAGAAGGCCAAAAAGAGAAAAATGTTGAAGTGGTTCAAGGCTGGATGTAAGGGTTTGGATTCAGAGATGCTGGTCCTGCCTTCGTTATTGGGTGATGCTAGGCAAAGTCCCTTCACCTCTCGGGGCCTCTGTCTTCATGCATATAAACCCGTTAATTTCACTGAAGTGATGCAATGCCTGAAAGTCCGTGAGTTTGCTTATCAAATGCTCTGGGATCCTCTGCTGGATGGCAGTGTAGGCAGTGGAGCAGATCTAGTTTGCTTATCCCTGCCAGTCCAAAAGGGAAGGTAAAAAAGAGTGGTGCTGGTAACCTGCAGCTGAATCCCAGCTGCTCTCCCCTTGCCAGCGCAGCACTGCAGTGTGTGCTCCTTCACCTTCATCCATCTCCCCCGAGCACCTCTACGGGAGGAAAAGCCATCTGAGGGTGTTGGTGGGTTGTCCATTAGTCGTGGCAGTAGCTTTGAGCCAGGAGGCTCTCCGGAGGGCTGCTAGCTTTCAAAAACCTCCTCTTAGCTCGTGAGTGTGGCGTAAAACTACCTGCCATGCCAGCGAACAAGTGATAACCTGATCTGCTTGGGACCCCGTGGCGTGGGGTCAGCCCCTTGCTGAGCTGCTCCTGCTGTTCCTCCCGCAGGGCGTTGCTGCTCCTGCGCTTACGCAACAGTCTCTGCAAATGTTATTAAATGATCTGCTTGGTTTGTGTCTCTCCATGGCTGCAGGCGCTGTCGCAGGCTGCAGAAGCAGGAGGAGAATGAGAGGAGTTCTTTTCTCAAGCAGTGTGCAATGGACCCCACGCTCCAAGAACGCCTTTCCCTTCTCTCCTGTGCCTTCCAGAACCAGAGGGCAAAGGTGCAAGAAGACTCTATGCTTTTCTCCGGTGATATTTTTGCCATTGAGCCGGTGGTAAGTGATAGCTGAGAACCTCTCTTCCTCCTCCTCCTCCTCCCTGGATGAGGTCACTTGGCAGATACCCGCATCAGCATCTTGATGTGCCGAGAGGGAAGACATGAGGTTTCTAGTGAGGCTGGGAGAGGTTGTTGCAAAAAAGCGTTTCTAAACAGTGAGCTCCTGGCAGGCGGCGAGAGCCTGCCTAAAGCTGAGCTCTGCTGCAAGGGCTGTAAATTAAGGGCACTTCATAAGTGTCCTTACAGTGTTCAGGGGTACTGATTATTATATAGAAGGGCAGGCCTTACACGTAGCGTATGGGGATTAACCATGGGCATTAGTTCACCTATTGAAGAATGAAAAGGTCCTCTATGGAAAGGAGGCCAAGTTCAGCCCAAGTTTAATCACGGAAAGACCAATCCCTTCTTATAATCTGGATTTATACCATGTGTGACTCTCCCTGCCAGCATTGTCTGTGAGCCTGCACGCAAGGCTGGCAGGTTTAAACGGACTTTTTGAGTTTCATTGCAGACTTGGAGAAAACTTTTTGCTTTTGTGTTTGCGCAATCAAAACCTCATGTCCTTCAATGAAACAGAGCCCTGACTCTGAGTATTTGCGTGGTCTGAGATGAAGAATGCCTGCTGCCTGAGCAATGCAAAATCCCTTCTCATCTTGGAGCAAACCCTAGAATAATCCGAGCCTCTTCTTTCTTTTATAGTAGGTGAAACTATTTTTTTTTTTTTTAAGGAAGGGGATCTTGTTCTCTTCTATAGCCCGAATGAGGCTGAGAGCCCCCCGTGTCAGCACAGACGCAGTTTCACACCACTGCAGCTGAGAGCAGCATGATGGGACCAAGAGCCTGTGTCAGAGCAGCAGGGGTATTGCAGAGAGATCACCTGAGCTGTGCCAGCTGGTTTTGGAGCATGTCCCAGGGCTCCTGCTTCATTACAACTGGGCTAGGTCTCCATAACGAGCTTAACCTGCTCTTGGGCTCCTGAAGTGCATTAGGGTGAGGTCCAGCAGCCTGGCTGCCCGCTGAGTCCTGGTGCTCCGTGTGGAGCTGTACGGACCCAGAGTGTAGCCTGGCCTCAAGTCTTGAGTGGAAACCTTTCCTGAATGGCTGTGTTGATGTTACAGTTTGCTTAGGACTGGGTGTAAGTGGGATACTACAGGAGTCGTTCCCCTCCTGTCCTGTTCAGCATTATCAGTCTTTAGATTTCCATTAAATCCATGATTTATGGAACAATGGGTTTCACATTCATAGTTTTGCTGATGTCTGTCTTCCCCCCTGGCGTACAGGTGTCTTCACATCAAATGTTAGTCTTTTTTCCTATCAAATGTAAAATCTAAAAATCCACTGCTGCTGACTTCCACAACCTTCTCCCCGGTGAGAGTCCCGTAACTTCTAGCATGGACAGAGACCCTTCTTGCAGCGCCGTGTAAATCTGCTGGAGGGTCCCCACCAGAGCTGGGACCTTGCTGCCTCGGACCTCCTGGCCAAAAGCGGCGGCTGCTCTTCCCACCTATCACCTGTGGTGCCTGGGAGCACCCTACAGAAAGAATCAAACCCTTGGAACAAGTGGCTGGAGGTTTCCAGAGGTTAGTAGGCTGCTGGAGGGACGATAGCCTTGGAAAGGCTCTCTGGGCAGGGTGGCTTTGCAGGGTTTGTGCAGCAGCTTTGCTGTGCAAGTGGGCTGTTAGCTGCCAGGTGTTGCTCTCAGTGGAAGCTGCAGCAGGCTGTTTCAGCCTGTATAAGGTTAACTTGCTGATGAAAATAATAAGAAAAAAGAGGAGGAGTGGTTTTGCAGTCAGCCTGTGACCATGAACATTTTGAGCAGCCGTCCAAGCCTGTGGGAAACAAGCTGTTTCTCTGACTTTCTGAGTGCGTCTCAAATTTGATTTATTTTTGCAAAGACGCATGGTATGTCAGCAGAAGCATCTGTGGTAGAAGCCCAGGTGGCTCTCAAAGGACAAAGTCCTTTGCTGCACCTTCCCCACCACAGCTTAGCTGTAAGTCACAGTACAGACACATGGGAGCTGACTCCTTGGAAATGGAAACCAGAGGAAAGGGAGGAAAAGGATTTGTAATCATTGCTCTTACCTTGACAAGTCATCACTGTCTTGTCATTGCCTGGTAGCGACTCCTCAGTGCCACGTGTCAGCTCTGAGCCGATGGAGGTGGTCTTCAAGATGTGCAGGTTACGCAAGTGCTACTGCTGGTGGTGCAGAGGTTGGGCCAGGAGATAACAGCGATATTTGTTCTGCAAACCTCCACCTCAGCTGAGGTGCCCAGCTGGTCCCCATCCAAATGAGAGGGGACTGCAGAGCACTTTGGGTTTTGGCAGAAGGCGCCATCTCCAGTGGGAGCAATGGTCCATCCCACCGCTCGCTGTGGGTTCGGTTATTTATGGGAAGGGGCAGATACTGGCTTTGGCGTTGCCTTTTCCCTGAGTGCCCTGAACTAACAGGATGCACTTTGGGGAGTCACTTCAGTACTTGTGTTGCCAGCTCTGTCTTTGGGGGTTTTGGTGTGCTTTGAGCAGTGATTTCCTTTCCATGGATCACCTTCTCCCTCCACCAAACAAAGCAGGCCGACAGTTGGTGGTGCCCCACTTTCCAAGACCAGCTTTTTCCTTTTCAGGCTGGTGGAGATGGAGGAGATTCTCATTATTCTAGGGGCTGAGGGAGGGGAAATAGGATCTGCATCTATTTACGGTTGGTCTCCTTATTGAGATCACTTCTGTAGTGGTGAGTCATGGTGTGCCGTCCCCTCGGGTATCACGTTGCCGTATGCTGTAGCAAAGCCAGGGCGCAACAGCAGGAGTTTTTGTGCTGGATCATCATACATCCACCGTCTGTATTTTATGCCACCTGCCAGCTGCAGCCTGCCTGAGGCTGACATTAAGCCAGAAGTGTTGCAATATCGTGTTCACAGCACTGCATAGTTGCATTTCTGTCCTGGCAAGCATCCACGGTAGTTTTCCATGATCTGACTCAACTGCCATCTTATGGAGAATATGCCAGCCGCGGCAGACCGCTGGCTCCTGCCGTGTCCCAGGGCTGGTACGCCTATGTAGCAGTAGCCCCAAGGGTGAGTAGTGAAGTGTATCCTTTTAACCAGCAATTCTTTCTTCCCCATGGGGTAGCAGGAATGTGAGGAACCTTTCCAACAGCCTATTTTCATTTCCCAGGAGAAATAACTCGCAATATTTTCCAGTTTTATGGTCTGACATACAGCAGTAATGAAGGGAGAAATGACAAAGGTTTCCCAAAATAGTCATGTCCTTCACAATTTTTTTTTAGCCGCAGAATAGTAGAATAATGTGTAACTGATGATTTCTTCTTGCCCTCTCCCTTTGAGTCAGTCTGGCGTGTAGCTTCACTGACAATACAGGGAAGCTGATTGTGGATGTACTGACCGAAGTTTCTGTCCAAATACATTGAATCCTGGAGAACGGTGATTTCATGTCAGAGATTTGAGTCTATTAACTGCTGGTGCAGGTTTTCTTGGGAGCGAGGATATGAGTGCAAGGCTCCATCAATAATGCTGCGTTAGGATTGTTGCAGAGAGCTGTGCGGATGCATGTGAATGGATGGGTTGTGTTGCTCGTCCGTAGGCTCGTTTCCTCTGATGCCTTAGAGCAGTCTCCTCTGACTGTGCCTTGGGATCCAGCAGCACCCTGGATGTAGGGAGATATGTCCCTTGCCAGGATCTTATTGCATCACTGACTGGCTTCCTGGAGCATGGCAGGACATCTGGTGAATTATACAGCGTACAGAGAGACCCCAGCAACACTGCAGCAATCACCGTGGTCTCGGTGGTGTTGGGCAAATCATCCCGCTGGGGCCTCGGCCGCTGGGAATAACACCTGCCGGGACCCATCGCCACTCCCTCGCTGTTTGAAGATTTACGCTTGCAGGGTTCTCCCAGGTTCTTGCTGAAGCTGGATTTTTTTGTGTAGTGGAAGTTCACCATTTTGGTGTTCGGTTTGGGTTATTTTGAGCCAGGATCACATTCTAGTGTCAGAGAAATGCCACGTGGGCACTGACCCAGCTCCAGTTCTGCTTCCGACAGCAGCGGTGATGCAGGAACGGGAGGAGGCCAGGGCAACTAGGGCTTTGTGTCATGGGCGATGTCTCATACCCCCTGTGGAGACCCGCAGGCAGCCGGAGCAGATTGCAAAGCCCTGATATTCCTCTTCTGCCAGTTGTTGCCTGCAAGCAGAGGGAGGCTTGGACAGTGAGCCCTGGCCGGGGTAGCCAGCTCTGACGGGACCTTGCCTTTGTTTGTGAGCTGGTTTACAGATCTCTTCTGCAATGATGAAGGCAGGCTTGGTTTTCTTTCTTTCTATCTTTGTAACTAAGAATGGAGAAATCCATTTGACTTGCTAAATCTCTTCTGACCTGAGAAAAGGTGTTCACATGGCTGTAGTGACACAGGGGTATAAGGGAAGGTTTGGAGGGAAACCGTATCTTTTCTTTAGGTCAGCTGGCACTTCTGAAGAGAGCCTTGATATGCTGAAGCCAGCCAGTTTAGGTCCTTTATTATAGCCCTAATTAAAAAAAACAAAAAACAAAAAACAAAAAACCAAAAACCAAGCCTTTACCAGGTGCTAGTAAAGGTAAGGGACTTAATTTTTTTCACAGCTGCTTCCAAAGTCTTACACATTTTGTAAGTGTTGTTTGCTCCTTGCTCGTCATTGATGCTTTAAATAAAGGCTTACAGAGCTGTGGTTGAAAACAAGAAATGTAACGTTTGAAGATAAATGGTTTGTTGTCTCCTGTCTTAGGAGGGAGATGTCTGGCCAAATTCTTCAGTTGAAATTTACGTGATCTTCAAACCCCGAGAAGCCAGAGTGTATCAACAGTCTACTGCGACATCTCAGGTACAGCTCCTTTCTCCTCCTCCTGCTACCCACAGCAAAGGCGAGGCACAAATACTCTTCCAGCCCAGTTGGTTCCCATGGAATTTCTAGTCAGGGCCGGTGGTCAGCAGGGCAGTGCCGGCACCTTCCTGCTGTCCCTGTGGCTCCCAGCTGGTCTGTGCAGAGCCAGGGCTCAGCGCGCCTGGCTCCGACCGCTGATCCCAGAGCAGCCAAAGCAGCGAGCTTTCATACCATGCATTCGTTGTGCTGCAAGGTGTTTGTAAAGGCAGAGAGGTACACAGCAGAAGAGCTTTGGTGGACGGGCACTAAGCCCCTACAGACCTCCAGGAGGAGCCTTTATTACGTGGATGCACCACTGGGCTCCTGAGGCGGTAGGAGCTGAGTGAAACGTGCTCCCTGCCCCTGGGTCACCTCCCGCTCTCCAGGCACTGCCAGACCGTAGGTGGCTGAGCCCTGCTGAGCGCAGGGTGTCTGTGAAAGTGCCACACGTGTGCTGCTGTCCCTGCGTGGGAATCGTCACCTCGTGGCTCAAGTCTATGCTTCGTCTGGGTCGCGTGTTACAGGGCTCGCTGTCCTCAGCAGGGTGAGCACCCTCCCCAGAAGTCAGAGTGTGAGCAGTCTGCTAGACAAGCTTTATGCTCCTCCCGACTTACAGGAGTGCTGTCAGGTCTTTTTCTGGGAGCGGTTATCACTGACCCACCGAGTTACGCCGCCTTTGCCCTTACAGAGGTGATGGCCTTGCTGTGCTGGCACGGGGCAGGGAATGCTTGCAGCAAGCTCCGTGGTTCAGGTTACCTTGTCCTTCCTCTCCGTCTGTGTGGTGCTGCTTGAGGTGTTTTTCAAGAGTGGGAGGTCCCTGTCAGATTTCCATCCAGGCAACACTCTGGGTTTCCCCATCTAAGAGGAAGGAGGTGCGAGGCCCGTGGTCCCCAGCAGCCAGGCTCCCGTTCTGGAGGGTGCCGAGATCACTAACCCAGCTGCTTCGAGCCATTCCTTACTGCTCCAAGCTGACAGATACAAAGGCCGTGAAACAGCTTTTTATTTATACGGTAATTGCGCGGGGTTTACTTGGCAAATGCCACCTACAGTAATTAACCAGGGCTCGTGTTAACAAACCGCCTTCCTGGCCGCCAGCTGCAGTTGTTAGAGCTGTGGAAGGAAAGGATTGATTTAAAAAGTTGCTCCCAAGGGAATCCTGGCTCAGCGCTGTGCTCCTGGCCCTGGGATTTTTGCTCTGGTGGTGGGGCTGTCCATCACTTTGCTGTAGGGATCTCCAAGGGTTGTGCCCGGAGAGCTTTTGTTGTTGTTGTGGCAGAGAAATAGGAAAATTACTTACATGCAACCTGGGAGTTACAGGAAACAGAGCTGGGCAAGCGGTCGGTGTTTAGAAAGAGGAGCCTGCTCTGGAAAAACCCTCATGGTCCCTCAGGAGATCTGAACTCTTCCATGGGCCCCTTGGGAGAGGACCTCAAGGAGGTCACCTACCCCCCATCCCTCACAAAACAGAGCTGAGCCGCTGTATCGTCAGGGTGGAAACTGTCCCAGGGTGCAAAAAGAGTTTAAAGAAGAAACCAGTGATCTTTAACTAGGGAGTCATTAATTTTGCTTCTTGACGACTCTGAGCAGTGTGACTGCCTTCCTCGTGCATTTGCATGCCAGTCACAGATCCCTTTGGAGGACGATTTGCAGACAGTGTGTGCCCCTTGCAGGGAATATTTAGAAGCTTTGCCCTAGTGCAGCACTGTGGAATGTGCAGTTGGATCTCAAGCCCCACGGGGAAGTGGCTGGCCTCCACGTTTTTTTGCAGTTGCCTCCATAAATTGCTTAGCCGAACACTTCTGGATCAGGTGATTTACAGAACTCATCAGCACTGTGCAACTTGCAAAGCCAGCAGTTAAGAAGTGGTTTGAAATTTGTTTTGTTTAAGCTCAAAATGAACTTTCTTAGTTATTCATGCAAATAAAGCCATGACTCTTGAGTGCTGGAAGGAAGCACATGGTGGGGGGCTCAATCACCTAAAATTCTTTTTTTGTTGTTTTTTTCTGGATATGGAAGTGTACTGGGTTTCGTCTGATTTCTTCCAAAACCCATTTCTAAGCCACTTTTGCAGGGAGAAGCAAAATCCTAAATGCTGATCACTCCTTCACCTTGCCGTGTCCTACATCATGTAAAACTGGATCTCTGTGTTGATGTGGTTGGATGAGAATCACATTCAAAGCCAATCTCAAAACCTGGGGACGTTCTGTGGGCAAAAAAATGAGTGCCAGAAAGCAGCAGAAGTTAGGGACCTGGGAAACAGTTCTGTGCTGTTGGGCCACCCACACCCCTATTTCTTTGAATGCCGAGTTGTAATCCCTCCATGACGTGCCAAGGTGTTAACCCGACTGAGATCCGAATTCTCACTCCACAGAACCAGGTGTGGCTTTGGGACTGAGGACAAGGAGGCTGCGGCCCCTCCATGCCCTGGTCCATGTGCTCTGGGACATGCTGCGGTGGGAGCATCACACGGTCCCAGCCCAGGGTACCCAGGCCTTGGGCAGCGGCTGGGTGCTCCTGGAAGCCCCAGCTGCTAGCGAGGAGCAGGACATACTCTCTTTTTTCTTTCTTCTTCTCTCGGCTGTCCTGAATGGTCTGTATTTTACTCTGCTCCTCCTCCTTTCAGGAGAGCGCTCTCTGAGGTTCACCTGGAAGGAGAGAGCGTAAAACTCCCAGGGTTTCCTAAAGTTCCAGCATCAATGTAGGGGCAGAAGAAAGGATAGCTTCCGCAGACCTTCCAGGAGAGGCTGAGGGCCTGCTGCAGAAGGGAAAGAATGGCCCCTAATCTTTTTTTGATGATAGTGGCCATGGGACATGCCTCACCCATGATTATGGACAAAACTTGTCCCTTGGAAATCTTTGTCATTTCCTAAGAGCTCTGATGTTTAGAATGTCAAGTTTTTAATGAAAATTAAGCCACATATGATGCAAGATGGAAAAATCTTCTGAACAGCGAGCACCCAGTAGTGCCTCTTTTCGGGTGTCTGTGCAATAGAAGTACACAGCCCTCTGATGCGTGCCTGAGCTGTGAAGTGTAACTCATCTCTGCTGTCAGCTGGGCTTCGGCTGGATCCCCTTAAAACCCACTGAATTCAGCAAAAGCTCCCTAGCTCTTCCTTTCTGGCTTTGGACGTGATCAAACATCCCCGTGCCACGGTTGCAAGCCCAAAGTCAGCGATCACTGAAAAGGCTGTTCCAGGAGGGTTTTTTCCGAGTTGTGATCTAGTCACACGTGGGCTGCTCTTTGCAATAAGAAGTTGGTTTGGACATTCTGGAATGACTAAGCAGCAGACTTTTATAAAAAAAGAAACCAACTTTCAGTCCCTCAGCTTTAGTTAATGGTGGGTGTCACACAAAAGGAGCTCAAAGGGTAGAGGCATAGTTTTGCACAAAAGCCACAGTGACGGTTGTGTACAACTTCTGGGGCTTTCTTCTGCTCCTTGTGCTACTCGCTTTCCGTACAAGAGTGGAATGGGATGGCAGGGTGACCTAAGCCAAAATCTGAGCTAGAATTCAGGCACTTTAGGCTGCTCCAGTGGTTCAGGAAAGCCTTCAGACTGAAAGATCCTGCACTATGCCATCTTAGCAGACTTAAGGAAGAAAATGAGCATCTTGGAGTTCAGCTGTAAGCCTTGTGGTCTCAGTTGCCTTTGCAGCAAGGGGTATGTGTGTTAGCAGTACACTTAGAGCTTATCTGGTTTCAGTAGCGAGGAGGCTGGTTTTCCGTAACTGCTCGGCATGCTTCAGGTGGGGCGTCTTTACAAAGCTGAGCTCTTGGTTTGATGGTGGGAACAGGTGAGTGCTGCTCGCTGGAGACCGTAAAGCCCTGTCTTAACAAGGCGCTGCTGCAGGCGGTGAGCCCTGGAGCGCCCCGGTACGGAGCCCTACGTTAGGCGCAGGTGGTGGCTGAGATGCTCTGCCTGCTTGAGGCAGCGCTCGGGTGCGCGCGTCGCTGTCAGCAGGCTGCTGGGCTATCGCTGTCAGCAGGCTGCTTTGCCTTGCTTGGGCTCATACTTCTCAGCTCCTGTGCGGTCGTCTTCGATTGCAGCGATACAGACAGCAGATTTTTCTCTCCAGCTCTGTTTTGTGAGCTTTGTGCCTTCTCTGAATGGATTTCAAAGCTCGTTTAAGTGCATGGGAAGGAATTCAGAAATCATGTTTTATATGCAGCATCACTTTCTGAGGGTGCAAACTGATTGCTAAGTTACAAACCAGCCCAAGGGCTCCGTCAGAAGTTAGAAACCAGCCGCAAAGTTTATCTTCTCGCAGAGCACCTAGTGCTGGTGCCACCCAGCCCGGAGTCAGGGACTAGCACTGAGGCTGCCTGGAAAATCCAGGCGAACCGAAGGAATTCTGTACTGACATGGCAACCTCTCCCCAGGCCGTGAGACCAGGCTGCCCCTGCACATCAAAGGGAGCAGCATAGGGCCCCAGCTCCGCTTCAGCTTTGACCAGCTGGACATCGGGAAGGTTTCTGTTGGATCAGCCCACAGCTATGAGGTGAGCAGTGGGGGTTGCCGGGGTTGGGGTGGATCCTGATGGCCCCTGGCAGCAGTGAGCTTTGTGGACCTGCTGGATTTCTGGCAACACAGGCAGTTATGTGCATGGATTATTTGATGTAAGTTAAATGTGGGAGTTTTTGCAGAATCTGGATAGTTTTGATGGGGTCTGAAAGGTGCGTATGTTGTCCACAAAGCCCCGATCCCTGCGTTTTGGCAACCTCCCTTTGAGATCAGCTGGGAGGCTTCGTGCAGAAAATCCAGCCCTTGACACATGAAAGCAACACCGGGTCAAAAAGGTCAGGGGCTTTTGTTTCAGCCCTAGATGATGCACCCAGGTTTCAGCACCCTGGTACCCTGGCGGTTAAAAAGCAGCTGGAACAAACGTGTTGTGTTCCGACTCGAGTCCGTTGCAAACACCTTTCAGTGAAGCGCATCCAGCTGGTTCCTGGCGCCGGAGGGAAGCCGGGCAGCCTCCCCGTGCAGAGCTGCCGGCGCAGGCACCGGGAGCGCTGTCCCTGCTGACCAGCCTCCTGCCACCCTTCAGACCTGGTGCCCCTCTGGCTCTATGAACAGAGCAGGGCAGTTCTGGAAATGAAGCAAAGGAGCTTTCTGCGTATTTGCCTCCCCCCGCCGATTGTGGCAAGTTTTCTCAAAATAAAAACCGCAAACAAAAAGATACAGCGACTGAAAGAGGTAGAAAATGAGGCAGTACATCATGCCAGACACTTTCAAAAGCTTGACTTTTACAGGGAAGGACATGTTAAGGTGTTTTCTTACCAAAATATTGTGCGCTGTATGCATTTTTGAATGCTGATTCTTTATTGATTGTATATATATCCATTTATTGGTTTCATTACTGGAGAAAATGTGCATAAGTAGATGATACTGTAAGTGCTGTATTAGTAGTCAGACTGGAGGTAAACCTCAGTGTAGGATCCCTAAGTGCAATTTGTAATGAAGGTGTAAAACATATGAGTAGTTTCCAAGTTACCAGTGCAGAATTTGAATACATGAATGTTTTCAACAGCGGCTACAAAATTTTTAAAAAAAGGGCTGTACCTCTGCTTCTGTCTCAGTTTTTCTGACAGGTTTTGTGAGGACAAAACTTAGGGAAAATAACTGCCAAGCAGGTAGATAAGTCCACAGAAATGGCAGGATTTCACCTGCAGCCTTCGGAAACTGTAGAGCTTTGCTTTGGGTAGGTTTGGTGACCACCAGTGTGCTGATACTCACAGGCAGGCGTGGGCATTTCTTGCTGAATCTCAGCAAATGCTGCAGGATTGTGTAGCTTGTTGGAACAGTAAATAATGGTAAATTAGTAGATGATGGCTGTGAATATTTATGAAAGAGATTCTTTAGAGCAGGTGGAGCTGCTATGCCCCTCACTCTCATCCTTTCTTGACATGTCTGGTTGAGCAGAGACAAAGAGACTCTCAGATTAAAGAAAAGAATAAAATGCGCCTCACTGACGTACCCTAGCAGAGTCAGGGAGTGCTGCTGAAGCTGGTTATGGGGCTGTCCCAAGGTATTTTCTACATCCAGTAAACTTGCTGGCTGTAATGGGAGCTGAATGTGTTTTGCCCTTGGCAGGACTGGGCTCATCTGGAGCGGGAGCAGTTAGGTGACGATTCGCTAGTAATGCTGCGACCGCCCTTTGCTGCTCTTTGGGGCAGGTCTGCATCGCCTTGGTGATGCTGAGCACATCCTCAGCCCTGCAAGTCCAAGCGGACTGCTCTGTGCCAGTGGAATAAACCCAGAGTGACTCTCTTTATGTGAAGTCATCACTGGGTTTTTGTGCATGCAAAAATCCAAAGGCAGAAACTGTCCTGTTGTGTTTTCTTCGGCTTCAGCCAAGCAGCAGCACACAGCATCTTCTGCCTTTTGTAGAAGTTTAATTAGAAAACAAATCAGCCTTCTGTAAGGAAAGAAAATTCCTCATGTATTTCCATTTTGTTTTCTTGCTGCTGCAGGTGGTCCTGTTTAACAAAGGAGTCATCGATGCCCCCTTCAAGTTGGTCCCTCCAGCGACCGCTCAGGGCTCCTGCTTCTCCTTTCTCCCCCAGGAGGGCATCGTTTTACCAGATGGCCTCCAAGTCATCCAGATCTCCTTCAGTTCCACCGCCCTGGGGCAGTTCACAGAAGAATTCTGGTTCAGTGTGGATGGGTCCCCTGCACCTGTGACCTTGACCGTCAGGTGAGGAGGGTTACAGGAGCCTGGGGGGTGCCTCCACAGTAATTCCCACTGCAGACTCCTCTCCTCGAGATGGCATCTGTCTCCTTGCTTTCTGTCTTGCCTTTGTTCCAAGGATCCCTGTCCAGCCCTTATCTCTCATTCTCCAGCCCCACAACTCAAGCTGTTTGTTTCAAATGCTTTTGAGATGCCCACCCACCGGGGCAAGCCGAGCCTCCCTCTTCAGGGGGGGTTGTGCACTGGATTTAGTTCTCCAGGGAGGGAAAAACTCCCAGATCTTTTGAGTGGAGGTGAGCTGGCTGGTGGGACACGGGGCTGCAGAGGAAGGAACAGCGGTGGGAGCGCAGGTGGTTCCTCTCCTACCTTGTGCTCCTTCCTGCTCTGCGAGGACCCCGATCTCCCTTCAGAAGCACTATTGGAAGATGTGGCTGTTGCCATAAAGACTGCCCTCTTCCCCCGTTCTCTTGCAAGCTGTGCTGTTACCGGCTGTAGCGCACAGGGCTCTGGGCTGGCTGCTTGGCCGAGCCCTCTGGGCAGTCCTTCAGGTCTGACTTCCTTGAGCACAGCTCCTGTGTGCTCAGCAGAAACGGCAGTTATTTCCCCCCTCGCTGCAAGGCTCACCCTTGGCAGTTTCCCAGTGTGAGACCCAGGTGTGGCTGGTTTGGAGGCAGTTTTCTATCATCTTTTGGCAAGTGCTATTACGGAAAGCATGTCTGCTCCCTTTGCTCCATCCAGAGTAGGATGCTGGGGCTTGGCAGGTTAAGTCTGATTACGTGAGGTCCTTGGAGAGGGAACCTCATTGTCAGAAGGGATTTGCTACCTAACTTGTTCTCAGGAACTAATTCAGCTCCAGGAATCAAGAATGAGCATGGGATTGAAACTCCTGAAAGTCAGATTTTGAGTGCTTTTTGATTGTGCAGTCAGAAGATGCCCAAGCCATAGGTGATTACTCTTTACTTGGAAACAGACCTGACGAGGTCCTGAACACTTGTTCTTTTGCTGTTTAGAAAGGGATGCTGGAACTGGGACACCACGGGTGAGTGCAGGTCCCTCCTGCGGGAGGCTGGGGTCTGTTCATGTGTACGAGAGACCCGGTGGCAGTCCTGTGAATAAAACTAGAAGGCACGGGTCACTGTGCTCCTTGATTTGTATTTGTTTTTTTCACCAAGAGGCAGAGCTGGCATTGATTGGCATCAACCATGAAATTAATGAATGTTGTGCAGCTTCAAGTGCTGATTTCAGTGGATGTTGGTGAGTTTTGGAGTTTGGAACCTCTCTGAATTTAGGGATGGGCGAGCTGGTGTGGTGGCTTCAGGACACTCGTGTTGGGTGGTGCAAACAGTCTTGCTCTTGGATGTGTCAGCCGGTGCACTGGTGACAAGCTGATACTTTCCTCCAAGATTCAACCATCCACTGTGTAGAACTTGTGCTGCGTTTCTCAGTAGATGTCTGGGGCTCCTGTGGATTCGTGCCTCAAATTCCTGCACGCGTAATGATAGTGTTGAATAAGATCTGAGGAAGATGTCCATGTAGCCCATGGAAAGGCCAGTTCCAGCAAAGAGATACCAAAGCAGGGAACCTGTGGCTGAGAGGGCTAGTTACAATGAACCTGCTTCTGCATGGACAGCTCTGCCCGTCACATGACAGATGGGGAAACTGAGGCACAGAGCCATCACTTGTTCAGGGTCCTTCACTGGGCCAGCAGCAACCTGGGGGTGTACCCTGCCTGCCCTGGTGCCCTGAGCCACCTCAGCAGCTGCCACCTGCTGACCACGTTGCTTTGGCTGCCTCCTGTGCACAGGGATGCTGTGCCGAGCGCAGGGGTGACGGGTTGATTTGAAGCCCACTGTGCTGCTGAGACCAGCTTCTATCCGTCCCGGTGGTAACGAAAGCCGAACGCTTTGCAGTTCTTTTTGACCAAGCCAGTTCCTCCTCTGCCTTTGTCCTTACAGGGGCTGTGTCATCGGACCGACTTTCCCTTTGAATGTACCTTCCCTCCATTCGGCGACGTCTCCTTTGGTGAGTGTGCCCTGGGCTTGGACCGCCGGTGGGGAGGTCTGTGCCTTACTGAAATGAAGCGCTTTGGGAGCGTCTGTCGCTTGTGTTCCTCCACAGCAGCCTTCAGGGTGTTAGAACCAGGGCTGCCGCTTGCTCAGGTGGTGTTTTGCTGCCGTGAGATCCAACAGGACCAAAGGAATAGAAAGTCAGTATTTTTCTGGTGCCCTCAGAGCCTGCTCAGCCCCAACCTCCCAATCCTTGGCGGCAGAATGATGGTGAAAGCCCTTGTCCCAGAAGGGCCCAGGGGATGGGGCTGCAGGAGAAGGGAGTTGGAGCCACACGCTAGCCTGTGGCTGCTCAGGGCGAACGTTCCTGTTGCAAGGCGAGGACACCACTTACCCACTTGACCTTTAGTGTGAGCTGTTAATTTGTGCTGTGAGGGCTCCTCGTTATCACCTGCCCGGTAATAAGCCCAGGCAGTAGCTCGGCATTGGATTGGGCAGTGATGTCTCCAGAGATGTGGGCTCCTCCTCCTTGCCCAGCCGAAGCACTGCTCCACTGACGGAGCCGGTGGCTGAGCACCCAGAGCATCTCCACTGAAACGCAGATTCTGATTCTCCATCTCGAGTCTCAGAGAAAAGGCTTTGTACTGAGATGATCTAACGTTTACATGTGGAATCAATTGTGGATTGATTGAAGGGCCATGATCATTCTGTGCCCAGGATGCCTCTGTGGTTTCATGCTGTTCATGGACTTTCTAGGAAAACTCGATACTTTCCCTGAGCCAGTTCCCCCTCTCCCTGCATCACCACTCGGCCACTTCTCTGCTTCCTTTTGAATAAATAAACCCACAAGAAACGCACCGGCAGAAATGCGGTTGTGTAATGGGAGATTCATCCTACTTAATCTGATTTCATTAACAAGGCCTTTTCAGCTGAAGGCAGCTATTGTATTTTTGCTTCTTGTCACTGTGCTGCTGGCTGTTGTCTGCATCTGGTGACTTCGGTCCCATTTGGGGCTGTGCAGTGGGTCAGTCGGTGCATGTCCTTTCTGTGCCCCACCCCCGCCTCCCTGCCGGAGTAATTGCTGGCGGTGGGCAATGGTCACTGCTGCTGGGCACAGAGAAACTATCTGCTGTGTCTGCAGGTGGTTTTCCTCCCTGTCTTTATTCAAATAGCACTCGGTAAGCAGGGCATGGGAGGTGTCTTCTGGCAGAGCTGGTGTCCGCTCCAGACCAAGCTGCGGGCTGGTGTCCTGCCTCTGCAGAACAGCCACCCCCTCACCCAGTGTGGTTGTACCACTGGTTTTCCGTTGTGGAAAGCAAGTGTCAGAGCTGAAGTGATGTCAGGCTTTGTGGGCAGTAATCAAAGGCAGTGTGGATGTGATGTCCCCGTGTGTTAGGTAAGGTGAGACACAGTTCCTGCTCATTTCTAAGGAAGCATCAGGTTTGCCTGCAGTGAGGTGGGCTGAGTTGTCATGTGCTCAGTCTGGTTGCCCCAAAACAGGAGATGCCTTAAGGGTCCTGCCTAGAGAAACTGCATTAGAGTGCAATGCATCATGTTGTAGTGCCCAGTTTCATCCTTTCTTTTCCTTACATGACAATGCCCTACTTTCATATATTGAAAACTGGGGGAATGTTCATGGAGTTAATGGGAGATTTTACAGGCTGAATTTTCAGAATAAATGCTCTGTCTGGATGCACACTGATCAGTGAGAAAGAGTTGGGGCTGGTTTGGGGGCAGGTGAGCGGGCTCCTCACAGGTAGAGACAGCTCTTCAGCACCAACGGCACTGCCCATTGCCAAGGAAGCAAGCTGTGCCATCCATGGAAAAAGCAACTCCAGTCACAACTCACTCCTCCCTGAGCTTCTCCATTACCTCTCATTCACACTGAAAAGAGATAAACAACAAGCACTGGTCTGTCCTAACAGGAGAGTCACACCAGGAATCACGGGATAACTGGGGACTTAACTGATATTTGTCTCACCTTCCCAGGCTTTCCTCGCACCCTGTCGTGTCGCCTCACTAACACCTCCTTGGTTCCCATGACTTTCAACCTTCGCATCCCTGGCGATGGCTCAGGACAGCGCAGCGTCACCAGTTTTGCTCAGATATCAGACAACACTTGCCCGTCCTGGAGAAAGGGAGCCCAACATCACATCAAGCCAACTGAATTCACCATAATGCCCTGCAAGGGGACCATCCGCTCCCAAGGAGCCCTGCATATCCAGGTATGGCACGAGCCCGGCCATACGTGCTTCAACAGTGGAGCTGAAGCTTCGCTGGTGCGCAGGAGGGCTGTAGTGCTGCTGGCTTTGGGCATAACGCAAGTAAGAGATCGGTGTTCGTGTTAGGTTTTTGTGAGCTGGGGCACTCTGGGGCGGAGCACCGTTTTGTTTCCAGAGTTGTAAGCCAAGGATCATGTACCCTACGGTCAAGCACAGAAGCCATGCGTGTGTGTCTGAGCTGCTTAGAGCAATTTGATTTAAAGTGGGCCAAGGAAGGATGGGGACAGAAGGTGACTGTTGAAAGGAAGATGTCATTGCATAAAGCAGTTTGCTATTCTTCCCGCTCTTATCTTTCCTCTCATGTTGAGCAGAGTGGTTGCATCCACTGCAGCGAGGACTGGAAAAGCTCCAGCAGCCGTGAGCTGCACAGCTGCTGCTGGGCCACGTTTTGCCCTCAGCTTCCCACTGTAAATCTGGATTCATTCTGTGAAAGTCAACAGATTTCCTCTGGATTTATGCTGTTGTAGTCGAGAGTAAAAACTGGTCCCAGTGGCAAGTAGAACATTAATTGTGCTTTAATTTAGCTTACATACGCCCTGGTATGCAAGGCGTATTAATAAATCGGATATCGCCAGAAGAGTTTTGTTACTCGGAAAGACAGTGGTCTACACGTGGACCAGCAGAAGAACTAAGGCAAAATATCGCTCCCTTTCCTGACCGTGGGTGAGAGCCAGAGGACACCACGCGTGGCTGATGGCTTCTGGCAGTGATTAAGTATTTGACGCTCTTCTCCTCTACCAGGTCACCCTGTGTTCCAACACGGTGAGGCGATACGAGCTGGTGCTGGTGGTGGACGTGGGTGGTGTTGGCCAGGAGGTGTTGGCGCTGCCTCTCACAGCCAGGTACCGGCGCTTTCCTTGCAGCTGGCCACCTTTCCCCGCGTACCCATGCCCAGCGCGCTGCCCGGCGTGGGGTGTCCTGGCTTCAGCTCCAAATGAGAAATGTTGCTTAACGAGCTAGTTCTGCCCAGCTCGCTGTGAGCACAGCCGTGCTTTGAAAGCAGCCCGTGATGAGATGTGCTCAGTGCTCAGGGCCATGTCTCTGTCTTATTTTTATTTTATATTTTTTTAAGGGAGCAGCGATTATATTCACTATTGGCCTGTTGTCTGGGACTTGAGGAGTAACGAATCTCCAAAGGGCTGCCCCTGCTTCTCCCTGCAGGTGGTGGGCTTGTGCTGGGTTGGCCCAAAATGCAGCATTTGTTTGGAAGGCGGCGAGCAGCCTGCTGAAAGCTGGGGTCTGGCTCAGTTAGTGAAGGCGTGTGCAAATGGGAAAGGGGCTTACGGCAGGAGTGGTGAGGGGAAACTAGTTCTTGGTGTGGCAGGTGAGCTCAGGTTTCTCTGGTTCTCTTGAGCATGAACGTTCCCAGATTTAAGCCAAAAGCTGCTCTTGCTGCAGCCACGCTCAATGCCGTTGCGCCGCAGCGGGTGCCAGTTTAATGACGAGAGGGATGCAGTTCGCTGGCGCTGTTCCCTCTCCCCGGCAGAGTCACCCACTGGGTGCCTGGGCTGCAATTTTGTAAAACGAGTGGGAATGGGAAGAGTCAGCGTGTGGGCTGGTGGGTGGAGGACCCAGGCAGCTGCAGGAGCTGGGAGAGGCTGGTCACCCACTGCGAGAGGCAGGCGGTGCTGGTGCCCTCCATCGCGGGGGCAAGCGGCTGAGGTTTCAGGCAGGGCGAGAGCGGTACGGGAGAGGAGGGAGTTGCTTTTACTGAGATGCTGGAGTCTTGTTTTCCTTCAGCTTTGGGGAGCGCTGGTCCCCAGCGGGAAGGCTCCCGCAGAGCTCGTGCCTTGCTGGGACTGTGGGAGGGTCCTTGCCGGCCTCCTGGGGCAAAGGAGGGGCAAAGCTTGATGAGAGAGCACTGGGGCAGGGCACTGGGCAGCCTCTGCCACGGGAGTCTGGGGCTGCCCCTCCTTTACAAGAGGCTGTTGAGTAAGAAGAAGTTAGAGGTGATCGATTGCCGTAGAGGTAGGAAATGTCTATCTGGCAGAGACAAATGGGTTGTGTCTGTTTCATGCTGTTTGGGGAGTGAACAACTTCTACATTCTCTCAGTGTCTCTAATTCCCTTTGATCATCTCTTCACCCGGATGTGTCGTTCCTCCGCTGCACGTGCTCAGCCCTGTTCTGACATTTGGATGGTGCTGTCTGAAGTTCCCTTACGAGTGGATGCTGACCCTTGTGAACGACAGCGATCTTCCAGGCTGCTGTGGAGTCCTTCCTCAGGCTTGGCGTTGTGTTCGCCTCCTGCCCTCAAACGTCGTTATCGAGGGGTATATTAGGAAAAAAATGGGGATTGGATAAGACCTTGCTGTTTTATATTCAAACCTGAAGTTTTGGAGAGAACGGGAAGCTACCTGAATATGAACTTCAGGAGCAGTTTGAACTCTTCAGGAAGCAGTTTCGGTTCTAGTCTTTGGGGTGCTTTCATGCAGGAGAACTTTGAGGGTTGTGAAAAGCTGCTGCAAGGAGGCCACCAGCACCGGAGTGGGTGTTTGTGGGTGCAGCAGCTTTTGGACCCTGCGAGGATGCTAATTAGGCCTATATAAATCTTGCACCTTGTGTTGCGCCTTTCTGCTTTCTCTTAGGGATTTTTAAAAATGTGGGTGAATTGCCGTTGTGGTAGATGTTAAGGAGCTTGAAGTTTCCTCAGAGGTCACTCTGAAGTTGTCTTTGATTCTGTCCCTTATAGAGCACAAGGAAGATGCTGCTGTGTGGTACTCCAGCCCTGTGCCGTGTGGGATTATCCAGCCTCACAGCCCGGTGGAGATCCCGTTTACGCTGGAAGCCCAGGCGATAGGAAGGCAGGACAGTATGGCTAGTGTCTCAGTGTTTGGGAATGAAAGATCCCCGCTGGTGAGTGCTAGGCGAGATGCGTGCCTTTGTGTGACTCATCTTGGTGGGCATAATGTGTACAGGGGTTCTGCCAGGGAAAAGGAGAACGTGACAATATGTGGCTGGTGCGGACACGGAAAGAAGGGATTCATGGCATAAGTAGCAGCTAATGCCTAGAGAAGGGTGGTGTCCTCTTAGGTGGAAATCTAAGTGTCTGAGATAGTGTTTAATTACGGACGTGTGAGGCGGGATAACAAGCCCAGTCTGAAACCCAGAGCAATTCCTGGGTCTCTCTCTCTCGTGCGTTACGAGATGAGCAGCAACTGCTGCTTCATTAGAACTCTTGTTCAGAAGCTCACGGGGACATCGCTGAATGCCGCTAGAAGCAGGAGCGGTGTGAGACCGTGCTGAAATGATGATTTCTGTAAAGCTGGATTTAAGCTTTCCTGAAAGTCAGGTCCATCCCGCCTGAGAAATATCCATCGTATCTCTTTGCCAAAAGCCCCAGCCAAAGACGCATGAGACTCCACACTGCTTGCATCTGGGGCACAGGCTTTTTTCTCTCTTTTTTTTTTTTTTCCCTACCAAGCTTGAAAAGGGGTGAGGCAAAGCATTCCTGGACTAAAGGCTCCTACAAGACATTTGCATTCAGGCATATACAGCAGCAACAACAAAGTGTAGGCAAGAGAATGTTGTATGTGGTGTCCTGGCTTCCACTGGCTGAAATTGAGAACAAATATAGTTAATTAAACTTTAATTTAAAAGGATACTAACTTTTGAAGCAGCTGTTTTAAAATGTCTTGTCCTCTCTCTGAGCACGGAAGGGGATATCAGAGGATTCCCGAGAACCTGAAGCTTTCTGTAACAGAAAGGAAGGCTGACATTTTGAAAACAATTGCAGGGATATAAACTTTTTATAAACCGAATTGAAACGATGATGCCAAATCCCTTGGATGCCACTGATCATCTCAACCCTGGCTGCTGGGGATGTGCATGTAAACCTGTCAACAGCAAGGCCAGGCAATGCAGGCTTTGCAGGGAAGTCTCAAGTCTGACAAAACAGTTGCTTGCAAACAGAAGGCATGCTTCCCCGAAAGAGGAGGGTTTCTCCCCACTGGAATAACCAGTTGTTTAAATGTCAGCTGGATTTTGAACTACAGGTACCTTGAAAAGCTTTTACCCTTGGGCTAACAATTTATAAATTGAAAGTTGACCTTACCTTAATGTTTTCTATTTGGACGTGAGCGTGTCAATGTTTGCCCAAAGGGCGAGCATTTCAGCTGGAGAAGCGTAGCTGTCCCTAAAGAAAGGACTAGATGCGTTGCATTTTCTATAGGTCTGTCTTCTGGTTGCAGTGCAGTTCCAGCAGTTCCCTGGTAGCTGACGCACCCAAAGCTTTCTGGGCTGGCAGAAGAGCTGGCTGTCTTGTTACGTGTCCTGCGCTGGTGGCAGATCCTACCCGTACGGCTGCAAGTCTGACCTTGGGAATGGCTGCGTGTTCCAATAGAACTTCAAAGCTCGTTCTTGCCTTAGGCTGCGGTGCCCAGTGTCGATGCCTGGTCTTTACCACCGTTTCAGGCGGAACGTGGTACAGATCTTTCATCCAGGTTGTGCAGAGTCCCTCCACAGCTCTGTTGTCGGGTATTTGGTTTGCAGGTGACCGCGTGCCAGCTCCAGTCTGGCATGTGTCATCTGCATGAAGGAGCTGGTAAATCCCAGCGCTGGCGTTACTGGTGGCAGAGCTGCCATCGCTTCTTGCTGCCTTTCCCTGTGCCATGTTGCCTGTAAGGCTGTTGAATGGCATTTTCCTTGTCCCTTTTAGAACCCTGTAGATGAAGGGGTTGGGGTTTTTGAAGCCCTCTCCTTGGTGGTGAGGATGCGTGGTGTTAGTACACAGGCTGACAGAAGGCAGCTCTCCTGGGCATCCTCCAGATGTTGTTGCGCTCATCCCCAAAGGGCTCTGCCCTGCCTTTGCTGCTGCTGTCCCGCTGTCACCGGGAAGCTGAGCTGGCTGGCGAGGCGCAGCTCTTCCCTGCAGCTCCTCCTTCCCGGGAGCTTTGGGCAGCATCACCCAGACCTGCATCGTCGTGCATGGCTTCAGTTCCTTATTTTGGAGGCCCCAGCCTTGGTAGGTGAGTTTTTTGGCTCTTAGTTGCACGCAGCAGTGCCCTGTCAAGGGATGAGCATTTCTGGACGCTGCTGCTTCTGGCTGAGTTGGGCTGGTGATTCTGACAGCTGTCAATACCACTTCCTTGAGCCAGACATCATTAAAGGTTTTACATCGTGGAAGCTGGTTTCTTTTTCAGTTAAATCGTACTCTGTGCCCTCCAGTGAATCATACGGCGTCTGGTCAGTGTTGGGAGTTCTATGCATTCAGATCCTGTTGAAGTGTTGAGGTGTTTGGAACCAGTGAAATCCACCGCAAGAGTGGACAAATTCTCGTTGTTTTTAATGATGTGGGAAGGTGGTTTAGCAAAGGGGTCTGTGTTCCTCCTCCAGTAGTCTGTGCCAGTTCTGCAAGGAGAAAGCTTTTGGGTCTGACTGTCACGAGAAAAAACACCGCTTGAATGATGTAATGAATAATTAATGCCTGTTATTCATGTCATACCAGGAATACACATAAGCACACATCAGAGGCCATAACTTGCACGATCTCTGCTCTGAAGAGCCTGCTTCGCTTCTGGCTTCTGCTGGTTTGCAGAGGTGCATTTTTGGGAATGTCAGAGAAGTAACTGTCCAAGTGTCGCTGTGCAGCAGCAGCGGTCAGGGAGGTTTGGGGCAAGGCTGAGCGGCAGAAGGAGCGGGAGCAGGCACAAGGCAGAGAAAGGAGAGCTAACTGTGGAGGAGGTCTGGAAAGGAAAGCGTGGGACCCAGGGTTTCTCTGTCCCCTGAGAACGGGAGCTTGAGGCTTTCGGATGGGGTCACTCCCGAGCCTGCACTTGCCCCAGGCCTTCTGTTTCAGCCTTGCAACACTGAAAACTTCCAACAGCCGTACTTATCACCCCGTCGAGGAGGACCCTTAGAGCTGTCAAATATTTTTTAACTTCCCCTGCTTTTCTTTTTTCTTTCCTACCTGCTTCCTGAAGCAGAATATCTGTTTAGTGAGTGTTGGAGAAGGACGGGTTGTCTACGTGCATCTGAGTGAGATCAATTCTGACAGTATTGAAGTTCTACAAGATGCGTCCAAAACTCTCCACCTCTCCAATCAGGCTGTCATCCCTGCATCCTTCTGTGTAGAGATGGTAAGTATCTGTGGGGCTATTTCCCAATGAAAATTGACTGGTCTGTAGCAGCCCGTGGCCTGATTTTTACATGCAACGTTTCCATATTGCTGTCTCGGAGAGAAAGCAAGATATTCCGTCCCAACGCAGCGAGAGGAGCCTGGCTCTGGGGGCAGTTTTAGCTGGGGCACCCCTCAGTAAAATAGACAGCTTGCATAGTCGTTTGCGCAGAAATGAGTCTGGATCATCTTTACACGTTTTCCCTTTGTTTTCTGGACGGTATTTAACGGAGAGTTGTGTCTTGGGAGCTCAGAGATCAAGAGGCCCCTGTGGCCCTTTGCTCCTGGAAGGGCATGGATTTCCCGACACTTTCCCCATTAGGTCTGCGTTTGCTTTGTGTCAGACTGCTGTTTGTGACAGAGTCTGGGGTGTGAAGTTTGTCCTCAACCTGCCTGTGGTGAGGTGAGTTTCACACCTGCTGGGGGCCCAACCAGCTGTGGTGTTGCACAAAAATATAATGGTAAGAGTTGTGTAGCTACAGAGTGTGTGGGCTCTGTCGCGTTGCAGAGCATCTCCGGGGGCCAGCCGCAGGGAAAGGCCGTTGAACTGATGGAGGCTGCAGCTGACAAGCTGCGTGGCAGGTGGCAGGAGGAGGTTGGGTCGCTGCCCTGGCAGGGGGGGCAGGGCTGGTGCAGCCAGGGAGGGCTCCTGTGCAGAGGCTGGGTGGGATGTGCCGCTCGCTGGAGGTGGGATCTGTGAGGGGCTTAAAAACAGGGTTGGGAGGAGGTTTATTCTGCTCCACGCTGGGTGGGTTGGGTTTGTGGAGCTGGTTCACCCAGGCCTGGCTCTGTGGGCTTGGCTGGGTCTGCGGGTAAAGCATCAGGCAGCGTGCGAGAGGCCAGGCTCAGCCTCCTGGGCCAAGGAGGAGGGGGGCGAATTTCCTCCTTGCTGCTTTTCCAGCTGTTTGGGGGACAACGGTAACCTCCAAGTGGGGGAGGGATTCCCAGGGCAGCTTTCTTTGAATCCACCATGAAAACCCGCTTGCCATCTGTGGCGAGAGCAAGCCACCAGGGATGGCTGGTACTGGTGTTGAAATGATGGGTTTGCATGCCTGTCGCAGGCAGTGACCCGCAGAGCTGTTGGGGTCCTGCTGCCCCGGTGCAATGCCTTCCCTCCTCCCCGGGCAGCTCGCGGTGTCGCCGGGGGGCTTGCAGGGTACATCTGCCCCTCCGTTGCCTCAGGGCCCTAACCCACGGGACTGGGCAATAAAGCCTGTCGTGCTTCACCGCCATCCCTGCCAATCCTGGGGCTGATCGATCACTAGAGCAGTAATACGAGGCGGCTCAGGGACGGTTTCTTTGCCTGCAGTAAAGAAACTTGAGCAGTGGCTTGGACCAGATGATCTCCAGAGGTCTCGCCAGCCCCAGCCGCCCTGTGACTGTGTGTGTGTGATGCTCCCCCCTGCTGACTCCACGGGGCTGAGTTCCCCCATGGTGAGCATCTCTGCTTTTCAGGGCAGCTGCTGCTCTCACGGAGACGTGCCAGGAGGCAGGTCCTGGGAACCTGCTCCGTCAGCCGCTTCACCAAGGGCTCTTCAGCCAGACTCCGGGCACGGTGCTGCTGAGGCTGCCTGATGGGAGCAGCGCGGGCGTGGGCGAGATGTGCCCGAGCTGTGCCCTGGCCCTCAGCAGCTGCCTGCTCTGCTGCTCTTTTGCTGCCCCAGTTGAAGTTTTGCCCTTGGCTGCCTTACGCTGCCTGGCAGCTCCTTGATGGGAAGCAGAGGGGACTGAATAATTGTGGAGATAAAGCCTGGGATGCAGTCGGGTGTCAGGGTGACGCGCACGTGTCCATCTGAGAGCGGAGCAGGCTGGGCTGTGCCTTAGCCCAGCTGATGGGTGACACGGGCATCCTTCATTCCCCCGTGTCCCTGAACCCAAGCCTTGTGTCCTGTAAAGCACCAAAGCCGCTGCTCTGATTCCTGCTTGGAGGTTGCTGCAGGGTGGTGAGCCGTGATTTCCCTGTCTCCCATTTGTTGGCCAATCTGCAAACGGTGGCTGTGAGGCTCAGAGGTCATGGTCTCCACTCGAAGGAGCGAGTTATTGACTGAAATTTTCACAGGAGCGTTGCATCGGGAATGTTATGCAGACTGACGGGCAGCTTGACAAACTGAATGAGGTTAACTGAAGGGGCAGCCACAGGGCAAATGAAAGGCTGGTGTCTTGTTTGAAACAGAAAAGGAAAATGCTGTAATGATGGTGGCCGTGCTGCCACCTCAATGGTACTCTTAACCGTCGAGCGTACATTGCTCTTCCTGTTAAGGCAAGCTTGCTGCTCGCTTTGGGGGAGACAAGCTGAGCAAGCCAGGATGATTTGTGGTGAACTTCACTTTGGGATAGTGACTTCAGGAATTACTTGCAGTACCCCTCAGGCACCAGCTTCCCTGTACCCCTCTCCTCTCTGCTGGGTGAGTTGTGTCTGTTCTGTTCTCAGTTGCAGGGAGCAGCAGGGAGCATCTCTGCCACCCAATGAAGATAAATAAAACCCCGCCAAATCTGTGCGTTGAGATGGGGCTTTTTGGGTGGGAAGAGGGGTGTAGGGACTGCGTACCTGCGTCCTCGGTTGGCTTATCCCTGCTTGCCAGGGTGTCTGCAGATCTGCGACCCTTGGGACCAGTGTGTCGTCCTGTGCTCACCCAGCGAATCCTGTGTCTGTCGGGTGTGCTTTTCCCTGTCAGATTGCTTTCCCAGCTGCCAGGCAGCCCAGCCTGCTAGGGAATCCTCTGGATCCAGCAAGGGGAGGATTTGTGTCTGTCTTGGGTAAAAAAAGACTGGAGGAATGGGTCAACATGAAGGAGCTGTTGCAGCTTAGCGGGGGGCTGATGTAACCTGCTGACAAAAGTGGCTGTTTCTCCTCCTTGCTCCACTGTCATCTTCTTTTCCTGCCTCCCTAAGTGCCTGATTTTTGCCATATTGACAAGTGCCAAAGGCTTGTTATGGACTGATGGAAGTGTTTGCTCTCCCTGCAGAAAGGAAAAAGCATCATTCTCAGATCATTTCCTACTTGTTCTTTGTCATGCTGTCTTCTCAGGGATCTTTTGTGTGGCTGCTAAGGCTGACATCTCTTGGCATCACAGAAGGCAGCTGCATGTCACGTCTCTGTGATCAGGAAAGAAAAGATAGGCCTAGGGTGTAAGGTTTCTTAGTCAGTGGCAGCTTTTTTCTGCCTGCATAACCCCCGTGCTGGGTCTGTTATGTGCTGCCACAGGGCGCAAATGGTTTCCCAGCGCCTTGTAACGAGGGAGGAGGCAGAAGACCTTCCTTGGGATTTCCTCTTCTCATGACAGTCGTAATGCGGGGTCCTGTCTCCTTCAGCCTGGTCCCTGACCTCCCTGATCCAGAGCCCTGTGCTCCAGGTGAAGCTCGCTGCTGCCTGGTTTCCAGCAGCGGTCGTACAGCCAGCTGCGTCGTCTTCAGGAGGGTGCCTGGTGGCTCAATGCAGATCCCCTTCGGCGTTCCCAGGGATGCGCTGCTGTCACATTCAACTGGAGCTGACCTTGCAGAAGAGACCAAGTTTTGTGTGTTTTTTAAAAAAAGAAAAAAAGCCGTAACTATTTGTCTTGTCACTGGGATTCACTGCAGATAACTGATTTTTCAGGCAATGTATAAAGGCTCTTGGTCAGGTGTGATGTAAGCAAGGGCAGAACACGCAGTTCCCATTCCCATACTGGCTTCTCCCCTCTAGCACACAATTTTTTTCATTTACTAATTTAATTGTTTATTACCTCAAGCCTTTGGCGACACTGCCTTTATTAACAAAACGGCCATATGGAGAGACAGCAAAACACGGAGGAGATAAACTTAAAAACAGTTCTGATGAGGGGATGCTGCTTTAGTGATTCTGTTCCTTGTTCTGGCTGACGGGCGATTCTGCTGCTCTCTGAGCAAACCGTGCAGGCTGCGGGCAGTGAAGGCTTTGAAGAGCCTGTCAGCATTGGCTGCAGTTCTCCCCAGCTGCTCTCACTGAAGTCGGAGCAGACTTGAATTGGCAAGAGGGTGGTTTTTAAATCTACTGCAAATTACCACCACTACCACCACCACCACCCCGCCCCCCCAAAGCAGCTGAATAATTAGCCGGCGGGTCAGTGTTTGCTCATAGTGAGACAGAGGCAGACAGTGCTGTGCCCTTCAAATGGTATCTGCAGTGCTATTTAGAAATTAGGGTTAAATTAACCTTCCAGGGTACGGGCAGCGCTAGCCCTGCATATGTGGCCTCTTCCAAGGTGAGCAGAACTTCTGAAGATGCGTAGGCTTAACTCTTTCCAGAGCTGTCCCACCAGAGCCTCATGGTGCTCCAAAAGCTGACCTTTAGAATGAAACCCTTGGTTTGGGTTTAAAGGCTGTGCTGCTTACACAGCAGTACCGGTTTCTGATTTCCACCCAGTTTGGTTTTGCCAGAGCTGTAGGGAGCTGGTCATGTCATGGCTGTTCTGGAATGTGGTAGAGTGAAAAGAGAGAGAGAAATGGCAAATTTTCCCCCTCGGGGCGGTCAAATGCTGGCAGAGGTTGTCCAAGGAGGTTGTGGAGTCTCTGTCCTTGCAGATCTTCAAAGGCCAAGGGCACACAGTTCTCTGCGACCTGCTCGAGGTGAGCGTGCTGGACCAGAGGGCTTGGCCCAGAGGACCTCCACGGGTCCCTTCCAACCCCACCCTCCCGTGTGGCTCTGTGCTTTGCTTTTCCTCCTAAAGCCCCTCAGCTCAGCCCCGATGCCCGCTGGAAAGGGTGCTGGGGCAAGGGACGATCCCAATCTCCTCCCCAGCACAAGCGCTCCCCACTCCACAAGACCCTATGGCAGACACAGTCAGGAGAGGGAAAAGATTCTTTTATTGTCAACAGCAGCTGCAGGGGCCCAGAAGTCACAGCTGTTCAGCCGGTGAAAATCAGTCAGCACCTGCAAGGACAGAGTCAGAAAGCTCTGATAAGCCCCCAGAGGCAGGAAGAGGCAGGATTTGGTTCCCCCCTCTTTGGGGGACGCTGTTTCCGAGGAATTCCTCATGGCCCAGAAGGGACAGATCTTGCTGGCCTCCACTCGAGGCCGGCTCCGGTGCCTTCTCCCCAGGGGTGATGTCCCTAGGGCGCTGTGCGTGCGCAGGGATGCTGACAGTGCCCCTGTGCCGCGCAGCAGGGCTCGACGGGGAGCCCCCGGGGAGCTGCCGTGGGGCTCATCCCAAACCCTGCTCAGCACCAGCCCTCGCCGGCCCTTGCCAGCCAGCTGGGCTGACTTAGGGCCATGTTCAGAGCTGGGAAAGATGGGCAGCAGTGCCTGGTACGCACCTGGCCTTCCTGACGTGCTGCAGCTTCCTGCATTTTCTCAGGTTTGGGTCCACGAAATCATTTCCCCTCTTCTCCTTTTTATTTGTGCTTGGCTGTCCCTCTCCTCTGCCCAGGCTTCTTTTCTCTTCCTTTTCCTTGACTTTTCCTTCTCCTGGTGGGAGCCTGCAAACCTTTCCATCCCACAGTGTGATGAGATGGGGAAAGCCCCAAGCCCCTGCAGTGAGCTCTCAGGTCAGGCAAGGGGAGCTCTTCCTACCTGGTTTCCTGGGGCAGGCTGGTCAGTTGTGGCAGGCGTGCCAGGGACTCTGCCGTGCCCTCGGGGGTGCCTGGAGGCAAATCTGGAGGTGCCTAAACCAGAAATTTGGGAGGTAAGGGGTGGCAAGTGACAGCCTGGGGTAGTGAGGGCCTGACTGCCAAATTGCTGTATGAGCTCTACAGAGGAGATGCTGGTTTGCATCGTGCACATTTTGCACAGCCCAGCCAACGCAGCCTAGACTTGATGAAGCTGCAACGGAGTAGGATTTGAGCAAAAGCCCTCTCAAGGTGGCAGCTACTCCCTTCTGTCCTTCTGTGGGTATTTTGTAGGTATGTTTTGTTTGATGAAGCAGATCATACTTAATGAAGTGCATTCCAGAAACAGCCTTTCCAGTTTTCCTTAACACGCACCACTCTGGGGGGAGAGGAGGAGCCCCAAAGGCACAAGAGAGCGGCTGCCAGGAGGAGGCCCAGCAGCTGCTTGGCCTCCTGGGAAATTACTGTCCCACTTGAGACATGTTGCCCCAGTGTCTGTGGAGCTGCTGTACCTCTGCCGCTTTGGGCCCTGCCCCTGTGTCTCCCCCAGCTCCTCTGTCGATGTCCAGCAGAGAGGCGGCTGCATCCAAAAAGGCTTTTGCTGGACGCTGGGTCTCTGCTGTGCCTGCAGGGCCACTTTGCTCTTCGCACCGCAGCTCTGGAAAGCAAAAGCACGTGCAGCAGCGTGACTTCTTGGAAGTCAAGAACACCTAAGCAAAGCCCAGCCGAGCCCTACACCGCTTGTCTCCTCAGCGTTGAGGTTTCTGGCATCCCAAGCCCCAGTGTCTGTGACAAGCCTCAGCCCCTCCTCCTACCTGTGCGCCTGTCCATGGGTGCTGGCACCTCCTCGGCTGATGGAGGGGAGAGGCCGGCCACCTCCCCCCCAAAGATGTCCCCGCAGTTTTCAATGAGGAACTCCACCAGCACGTTCACCTGCAGACATGAAAGCCTTGGTCTCAAGCCAGGTGCCTGCAGACGTGTCAAGCAGCCTTTCCCACTGCTGACCCTTCGTCTGCGCAGGTGGCTGCGGCTGGGGGTTGCTCTTCCAGGCACCCAGCCCACCAGCCCTGGCTCAAGGGAGGAGGCAGCCAGGGACCTCTCAACAGCCAAGCTCCGATGGGCCGGGAAGGCAGCACTGGCTGCTGGGTAGGGCGTACCTTCTCGGTCACCGCCAGCATGGCCTGCAGCGGGAGCAGGTCCTCGTTGGGTGGGCTCAGCAGGTTGGGCCCGACGCAGATGGCCAGGTTGCTGCAGCTCATTCTGCTGGTGGCTGCGTTGTGGCCAATGTGCTGCAGTAGGACCATCAGCCGCTTCAGGAGGAGGAGGTTGGCCGCAGGCAACTTGTTGGCCACCCTGAGGGAAGAGGAAGACAAGGCTGATGAAGCAGAGGGTGCCCACAGCCGTCCCCGCAGCTGGCCCCAGGCGGGTGGGAGCCAGCAGCCGTGTTGCACGGCTTTGCGGCTGCCCGAAAAGACAGCTTTCTGAGGAGCCCGTGCCTTGGCAGGCAGGTCCCAGAACTCTCCCGGTCCCTGCTCACCAGGCAGGCTGCTGCCCACACTTACGCTTTCAGCTCCTCCACCTTGGCCTGCTTGCTGGCCCTCTCCATGGCTGCCATCCAGTCCTCGTAGAGGTCGATGACGAGGAGCTTGGTGGGGATGCTTCGCAGGAAGTCCTGCAATGCCAAGGGCTGCAGGTGAGCCTTTGAACGCTGCAGGCCAGCCAGGAGCTCCTCCAGCTGCAGCTCAGAAGCGCTCACCTTCAAGATGACGGCCAGCAGCAGCGCAGGCTGACTTCCCATGTCAATGTCCTTGCCGCGGTCCAGGACCTCGCATAGCTGCCGAAGTTCTGTGCCGCCGGCAGCTCTGCGGAATATCCCCTCCGTCGTCGGTCCTCGCTGGCGCAGGACAGCCAGCAGCTCCTGCAGGAGAGGCAGGAGGCCACTTGCTTGGCTGAAGAACCAAGCGGTGGCAAGGACCAGAGCTCTGCCCCAGACGTGGTTGCCTAAGCGCCACAAAGGGTCTGGGACCAGAAGCAGTTTCTGGGGGTGCAGAGTCCAGTGCCCTGTCCCCGCAGCTGCTGGGGACACGCAGGCCCTCTCCAGAGCAGCCGGAGGGATGGCTGGGGACCCCATCTGTCCAGGCTGACTTACCTGGATGGGCCGGGGCAGCGTGTTGTCCTCCCCACAGAGGGCTGCCAGGGGCTGCCCAAAGAGCGCCCTGCTGCAGCCGGAGCCCGCCTGCCCTGGCGCCTGGGCAGCGGCCGGGGTGCGCCGCAGGGCGAAGGGCCAGGGCAGCCCCATCCTCCTGCTGCTGCTGCTGCTCCCGCTGCTGCTCCCTCCTGCTGCAAAGGAAAACAGAGTAAGACACCACCAATGGAGACCCCAGGCCAGCGGTCCCAGCGCCTGCCCTGCCCTGCGCTGCCCCGCCTGCAGCACGGTGCTGTGTGGTGCGGCAGGATGGGCAGGGAGGCAGCAGCTGGAACCGCGGCTGTGGCTCAGAGGTGTTGACTTAGAGGCTCTTGAGAGCCATCGTGCCACGGGGTCAGCCTGTGCCAGCCTTCGCCCTGCCCTCCTGCAAGCTGCGGGCTGCAGCAGAGGCTCCGTGTCCCCGCGGAAGAACGTCCAGCAGCCGCGGCCCAGCAGTTGTCCTTGTCCGTCCAGGTGACATCCTTCCGTGGGCTGCCCAACCTGCATGGCGACACTCGGGACAAGTGAGCACAGCATTGCAGGAGGTTGCCTTGCTTTCCCAAACTCACCTGGTGCGGGGCAAAGTCCCCCTGCGTTTGCAGATGGGGCCGTCGCAGGCCCTTGCTTGGGATGAGCCTGCAAGAACCAAGAATCAGGCTGTGCTTGCAGAGCAGCCCCGCAGCAGAAAGGGCCACCAGCAGCCTGAGCGCGGCAGAGCTGGGACCCTCTGCCCTCCCGGGCTCTCTTCCCCATGTGGCAGGGTTCCTCCCAGTGTCACCAGTCAGAACGTGCTGGCGTGCTGCTGGCTTCCCAAAACTCTCTGCTCCCTGAGTGGCACCGTCAGACCCTCTGTCCCTCCCGCACAAGGTCACCCCAGTCCCTGTGCATCCCGGCGCAGCCAGAGGCAGGTGCAAGGCAGCCATTCTCACCTCTGCCTGTGCCTCCATCAGCCTCTCCAGGCTCCTGGCGCGCACTGTCCTCCACTGGGCAGGAGAGAAGGAGGGGAAGAAGGTGAGCAGCCATGGCTCTGCTGCTCGGCTGCAGGAGCAGTGCTCGGGGACAGGGCCCAGAGCAGAGAGACACTCACGGCGTGGCGGCGGCTCAGCTCCTTCTCCAGGAGCTTGATGGATGTCAGACGGGTGACGTGGGCTCCCTTGCGTCCTTCTGGTGTCCTGTGCACCGGGAAGGGAGAGGGAGAGAGCTGGGTGAGCCCCAAGCCGTCTCTTGTCTCTTGTCAGGCAGCTGTGCCCGAGAGCTGCTCGCAGCCACGGGGGCACCTTCCCCAGCTGGGGGCTGTGTTCCCCCGTCCGTCCAGCTTCTCCTGGAGCATCCCCCCGGCTTACCCCAGCAGTGTGGCCACCCACAGCTCCTTCAGTGCCTGGGATCTGCAGGTAGAGAGGAGAGAGAGCGTCAGGCCCTGCTGCCCCCAGCCCTGGGCAAAGGTGGGTGCCTGCACAGCCCTGCCCCGTGGGGCAGGACAGAGGCGCTGTCCAAGCCCTGGGTCGCTCTGTCCTGCCTGAGCGGCTGCATTTGCCCTTCCCTTCTGGGGACCAAAAGGTGACCAGGGGATGCAGGATGGGGAAACATCCCCCGTCCCTCCCTCCCTGCCACCGAGCTGCCTGCTCCCTGCCCAGCTCTGCACGCAAGGCAGAGGCCTGTGTTCATGGGATGGCGCGGGCATGGCTGGGAACCTCTGCTGCCCGACCACGACTCACCCAAAAGTGGCGATGCAGGAGCCGGTGGGCCAGGCGAGGATGACAGAGGTGCTGTCCTCATCGGTGCTTTCCTCCTCCTCCTGTCCATCCTGCCCCGCAGCCTCCTTCCCGCTGCTGAGCACCCACAGCTGGTCCAGGGCCAGGCAGAGCTGTGGGCGCAGGCTGGTGCCATGTCTGCAGAGAGCAGAGGCGGGCACTGAGCTGGAGGGGGGCTCCTTGGGCTGGGTCCCCACGCGCAGAGCCCTGTCCCCCACCTGCCCTTGGGACGGACATGGGTGCCTCCAGCACCGAGGGGCCGGGGCCTGGGGCTGGTTCCAGGGTGTCCCTGGGCCGGGGCTGGGGGCAAGGACCTGGGCTCTGAGGGTCTTACCGCAACTTGGCGACCACCAGTTCCTCGTGGAGGAGCAGAAGGCGCCTCTCGCTCCTCTTGCGGCCCCGGGTCAGCCGCACGTCCGCACTCAGCACCGGCTCGACGTCGCTGAGAGCCTCCCTGCAGAGCAGAGCGCGGCGGGCATGAGCAACGTCAGTGCTGCGTGGCCCAGCTGTGCCCGCGTGTCCCCGAGCCCGGGGGGAGCCCACCTGGAGCTGCAGCAGCAGCAGGCCTGGCCCATCCTGCCCGGGAGAGGAGGGCCCTGGCTGTGCACCGAGGAGGGGGCCCAGCCGGCGACGGGGAGGCTGGGGAGCGGGGTGCTGGTGCTGTGGCAGCGCTCCTGGGCCAGAGGCTGCCTCCTGCCAGCGCCGCTGCGTGCCAGCACAGCTCTGCCCTGCTGCCTGTGGTGGCCGTGGGCTCCCCGTGACCAACGGTCTGAGCCCAACGGAAAGTGGGCGGGGCCTGGGGGGGTGGGGCCGGGGCCCTCTCCAGTATGGCCGGGCCTGCCCCGCCCTGGGGAGCCCCGAGCAGGACAGGGCAGGGGGCGAGGGCCACCTCCCTGCGCCTGCGGCCAGCGCTTTGACCTGGGGTTTTGACAGGGTCCTGGTCGATAAAAGAAGCTGTTTTTCCTAGAGATGGCCGTTGTGGCCTGAGGCAGACTCCTCTTGGTGGAGGCCGGCCTAGCGGTCGGAAGGCCTCTGGCACACAGGCCGTGCCAGGCCTCAGGCCCCAAGGCGCTGGAACTGGAGCAGGCCCACCGGGAGGAAAAACTTCCATTTTTACCAAGAGACGGGGGGACTAGCAGCAGTCAAGAGCCGCTCGTGTCCTGCCAGGCGCCACAGGTAAATGAAATGTGTGGTGAGCTTCAGCAGGAATTGTGGTGCCCCTGGAGCACCACCCTTGCTTGGGAAGGCCTTATCCCACCTGGGTGCTAAGGCTTCCCCCTTGGCAATCAGGGCTGGATGAGCGCCACACAGGAGCCCCTGCCCTGTTAGCCATGACCTTCACCCAGCCGGTGGCCAACACGGCCAGGGGCGAGTCTGTGGGGTAGGCCATGACCATGGCAAAGAAGGGACCTGTAGTCGGCTTTTGATGGCCCATGTCTCGTTTCACTGTTGACCCTAAGCAATGCCTTGCTTCAAATAGAAGCCATTCAGAGAGTTACACACCCGCCCTTTTCAGGAAAAATGCAGGAAATCAGAGACATGTAGCAAATTCTCTTGTGGCTGTTGTACACTGCAGCAAGAAGCGGCGTGGGTCCAGTGGCTAATGCTGGAAGGGGAATTCAGCACTTCTGGGAAAGGGAGATAAAGGCACTCTTGTGGGCCAGGCTGGGATTGGGGAGCCTGGGTGGGTGTCTGGGGTCCCAGCTTTCCCGCAGTGCTGACTGTGGTGCCTGCTGCTTGTTCTTCCTTGCATCGCCGGCTGCATCCACCTGCTGGGGCTGTGCTTGGGAAGGGCTCCGGGGGTGAGCAAGCCCACGGGAGAGGCCTGGGGAGAAGCTCTTCTCCAGAGATCTACCAGAAACTGTGCAGAGCATCCGAGAGGATGCTCTGTGTGACAAGGGAAGGTGCCCGTTGGTCCAATGTATGGAGCCTTCAGGGCTCCCGTCAGGGTCCTTTGACCTACCCATCCTCCAGCCAGCAATCCAGGTGCTGGGGGGTCCCATGTAGGTCTCCTGAGGTACCCTTTAGCCCCGGGCAAGGTGTCGTGCCTCAGTGTGTGCTTGCAGGGCATGTTTCCTTCCTGCTGACAAGGCCGGAATTGCAGTTAAATGCCCCTGGGCGATCCCGAGCCGAGCAAACTTTTTTCTATGGGTCACACTGCTTTGCAGTCCACGTGTGTGGTTCAGCTCCTGCATGGGAGCTGAGGACACGAGGTGACCTAGCTTGGAAGCTGGCCACTCTTGCTCCAGGCAACTCCAGTTGCTTGCGTTTTCCTTCTGCTTCGCCAGCCTAATCATCTCCACTGTCACCTCCTCCCTGTCCTACAAGAAGTATCCCTCTCCCAGCCATTAGGACAGTGGCACAGCACTCAGAATCCAGATCACTGGTAGAGAAGAAGGACAGAGGAAAAGAGAAGTTCTCCTTTGAAAGAAATCCTTCTTTGTCCTCCTTTAGCTACTAGTGGATGAAAAAAAGGGGGACAGAATTTCAGGCCAGCCACAGCACTGGCTTTCAAGCCTGAGCTTGTCATGTCATGGCTGTTCTGGAATGTGGTACAGTGAAAGGAGAGAGAGAAATGGCAAATTTTCCCCCTCGGGGCGGTCAAATGCTGGCAGAGGTTGCCCAAGGAGGTTGTGGAGTCTCTGTCCTTGGAGATCTTCAAAGGCCAAGGGCACACAGTTCTCTGCGACCTGCTCGAGGTGAGCGTGCTGGAGCAGAGGGCTTGGCCCAGAGGACCTCCACGGGTCCCTTCCAACCCCCCCTCCTGTGTGGCTCTGTGCTTTGCTTTTGCCCTGGCAGAGATCTCCAGGGACTTTGTGCTCCATTTTGTGTTGCCTTAGGGCTACAATGTGCTGGGGTTTGGGGGCAACAAGGTCAAGTATGCCAGAGGTCAGGCGAGTTAGTGTCAAAGTGTGTTACTGTTATGTACAGAATCTGTTTGTTGGCCCTGCGTTCCTGGGGTTATGGCATTTTTATCTTACCTTGTGATCTGTGTGGTGTTTTTTTTTGTGGAGAGTGCCTTTTTCAGCTTTTTTTTCCTTTGTACGGTATGGATGGGTGCCTTTGGTTTGTGTACGAAGTTTCTTCTGGTTGTTTTTCTGCTGTGCTGCTGGATGGTGAAGTTTTTTCTGTCTTGAAACCATCGTTACTGGTCTAATATATCTCGTGCAGGTCAGGCAGTGTCACTTCTGGCGTGGTCTGACTCATTTCTGGTGAGCTGGTGGGTAGGTATGGAGGACTTGTGGTCCCTCCATGGAGAATGACTGCTAGAGGACTAACAGACAGATCTGTGGAGGGGTGAGAGGACCGCTGGCCCATAAGTGGTGACTGTCAGAGGACTAAGTGTACTTGAATTTACGTGGGCTTCCAAATTCATGGTTGTTTGTCCTGCCTTGTGGAAGAGCCATGGGAAGTCACCAGCCACACAGAAGGATAAAGGGTTTCCCACGGCTACGTGGCTTCTTGGGTTTTGCTTTTGAGTAAGAAAGTCTTGTCTCAACATGAGTGCAACTGTGAACGGTCAATTTTGCTAACTTTAGAAAGCAGGGAGCAGCACTTTTGTGCTGTGCCTCACATGGCTGCCAGGGCAGGGTGAGAAGCAGCAAGAGAATTCCTGCCTGGCACCTTCTCCAGGGGGGCAGTGCTGCACTTTGCCGAGGTGAGCTCTGGTTCTGCATGAGTGCACAAGGTTTTGGTCAATTTTCTCACCACAGACAGCAGGGAGCAGAACTTTAGTGCTGACTCACATGGCTTCCCCGGGCAGGGTGAGAAGCAGCAAGAGAATTCCTTCCAGGCACCTTCCCCAGGGGAGCAGTGCTGCACTTGTCAAGGTGAGGGTTTTTTTGGCTCTATACGATTGAAAATGTGAGGGGTTAATTTTCGGATCACAGAAAGCAGGGAGCAGAACTTTTGTGCTGTGCCTCACATGGCTGCAAGGACAGAGTGAGAAACAGCAAGAGAATTCCTGCCTGGCACCTTCTCCAGGGGGGCAGGGCTGCACTTTCCCCAAAATGATTTTTATTGGCTCTTAACGACTGCAACTCTGAAGGGTCAATGTTCTCACCACAGAAAGCAGGGAGCAGCACTTTTGTGCTGTGCGTCACATGGCTGCCAGGGCAGGGTGAGAAGCAGCAAGAGAATTCCTGCCTGGAACCTTCTCCAGGGGAGCAGCGCTGCACTTTCACAAGGTGAGCTCTGGTTCTGCATGAGTGCACAAGGTTTTGCTCAATTTTCTCACCACAGAAAGCAGGGAGCAGAACTTTTGTGCTGTGCCTCACATGGCTGCCAGGGCAGGGTGAGAAGCAGCAAGAGAATTCCTTCCTGGTACCTTCTCCAGGGGAATTTCCCAGTTCCCGAGAGACTCCTGGCAGCAGCTGCAAGGGGGCTCCCAGCCGAAGGGAATTGGGGTGGGAATTGGTGATGTCTCCTTGCCTTAGTCATGTTAACACTTCGAAATAACAATTGGATGCTTCGCTCCTATTGCTCTTTTATCATATTGCTCACAGTAACTGCTACTGGTTCATTTTATCATATTGCATGCTATTTTCTTTTATTGTAATATAAGAAACTGCATTTGATATATTCCATTATTTGATATATTTGATAGATTTGATTATATTTGATGTAGAGTTCAGCTTTGCTGTGTATCCAGTCAGTCAGCAAAACATAATTTGGCGTAGTCGGCATCGTATGAGGTAAAACTCTCTCTATTTAAGAAAAAAAAACATTCCTCGACTTGCTGTGGCAGGTGGGAACCATTGCCTTATGGTGTTTGGGCCAGAGTGGTCTGGTGGTGCTGGGCAGTTGGGCCATGCCAGGGACAGAGGGACGGGGGCAGGGGAGGGGGCGGGGGGAAGGGGTTTAGGGAGGGATGGGTGGGAATGGATGAAGGTGTTTAGGGATGGAGTGGGGTGTGTGGGGGTGGGGGGTGGGGCAAGGATGTGTGTTTGTGGGAGTGGGTGTATGGGGGGTGGGGGAGGTTTGAGGAGGCGGGTGTGTGTGTATTGGTAAACCTGGGTATGGGGGTGGGGGGGGTGGGGGTGGGGGAGGGTGGAGGGTGTGTGTGTTTTTTAGAGAACAGATTGGGGGGCCTGGGGGAAGGGTTTTAGGGACGGACGGGGGGTTTGATGAAGGCCTTTAGGGAAGGACCGGGGAGCTGGGGGAAGGATTTTAGGGACGGACCGAGGGTGGGGGAGGGCTGCACCAGGGTCTGGGGGAACAGGTTTTAGGGCCAGGGCGGGGAGGTGGAGGTGGGGGATGATTTCAGGAACAGCCAGGGTGGAGGAGGGGGTCAAGGGAAGTCTTTCAGGGTTGTTTGGGGGGAAGGATTTTAGGGACGGATGTGGTGTCTGGCGGGACGTTTGATGCCACTGTATATACGTTTATGTCCAGGGATTCTGTTAAGGGAAGGCTGCTGGCTCGGCAAAGGGACAAGATGTCTGAGCTCCCCAGTTACCACACTGATTTGGTGTTTAGCTCTACGTTAAACACACCTGTGCACAAAGGTTAGGCCAAGCTGACGCTCTAAAGCTGTTAGAAGTGACGAATTAAGGGACCTCTCATCCAGGGAGTCAGCCTTGGGAAGGATGGGGAAGAAAGAATGGATGGGGAAAAGATCTGCGTTCTCTTCGGTGATGCAGAAAGAGCCTCCGGGTGAGGACGTTGTGGTCGCAGGAGGAGACAAGCCGATAGAGTGCTGCGATCCGCAGAATGTTGGTTGGAAGTCGGACAAAGGTAATTGTTGTGGGGGAGATCGTGACCTCTGACTCAGATAGCCCCCCGAGAGAGGGCAAGGCCCCGCCTGGGGAGCACGGGGAGCTAGTAAAAAACCTCAGCAGTGCTGTCTGAGGGTGTGTGCTCGTTTGCATTAAAGCAAGCAACTTGTAACCCATCCCGTGCCTGACTGAAAATGCATGTGTAATGCGCTATGAGTGTGCAAGTGCTCTGCTGTCCGTAGTGCGTACCCTCGAGGAACTGGGTGAGCACGCTCAGAGGAAACATTCCCCCGTGCTCCCAGCACTGCCATAAAGAATGCCGGCCTTCTGAAACTTGCAAGCAAGTCTTAGAGGGTTTCTCTCCATGACCGACTTTATGGCATCATTCCCACCATACTGGAGAAAGCAAATCTTTTATTGTTTGGTGGTGAAAGCAGCTTGGGGAGTGTCACTGAAGTGCAGCACTTTTTTAACCTCAGGTCTAAAGTGCCGCCGGTCCTACCGTGGGGTACGTCCTTCCTCAGGCTTTCACCAAACGGAAAGGATGCATCAAACCCACCCCACAAAGACGTCCTGCGCTTTTTTTATCTTTCCTGGAATGTGGGAACATGACCCTGCTGGGCCATCAGTGCCACCTGCCTGGGAGCCAAGATGGTGCCTTTACATTCCAGGCTAAGAACTTACCTTCTTTTTTTCCTTTTCAGCAACTTTAGAGCCATCCTTAGGGAGGCTGGTTAAGCTGGTTTACTGCACAGCTGGTCGCCAGTGGAGGGAAACGGTAAGCTCCGCTGTTGCCTTTGGTGTTTACTTGTTACCTTGTCGCTCGTTTGAGTGATCTTACCATGCCCCGGCAAGCAGAAGCTATCACGCCACTTTAGGCCTTGGTCTAATAGTCATGCAAAGCAATATTGAAAGTAATTCTGAGATCTGGAACAGGCCCCAATATGCATTTTATAAAAGTGCATCTTGGCTGCTCTTTATCTTTGTATGAGTTTTTTTCCCCGTTTCTCCAGACTGTTGAAGCTCTGAAAGGCGCCAATGAGCTGCTCTCCCTCAGTTTGCTCCTTTGCCTTTGGGGAGTGCAGTTCATGTTTTCTTCATGGCTCTGCAGAGGAGAAAATCCATGAGTACACCACCTTGCTTTATTCACCTAAGCTAATTTCAGAAACTGCCTCCTTTAACTTAAACATGAAACTCTTCTTCACCTCTTTGTGCACTTGTAGAAAAGCAGGGTGGGGTGGGGGCTGGGGGTGTCTTCAGGAAGTGCCCGCAAAAGAGCCTTTAGGAGACCCTGTCCCTTGACTCACATGTGGGGTAGTGAAGAGTCTGAGAAAGTCACGGGTTTTTGGTGTTCACCAAAGCAGGTTTTCATTTTGTTTTTTTTCTTATTTTCTTTTTTATCTTATGTAGCTTATGTCACCAGGTAGTGACAGCCTGGGGGGTGACAGGAGGGGACAGCAGGCAGTGGCAGTGTGGAGGGTGACAGGAGGGGACAGTAGGCGGGGACAGGCCTGGGGGTTACCGGAGGGGACAGCAGGCAGTAACAGCCTGGGTGGTGACAGGAGGGGACAGCAGGCAGTGGCAGCCTGGGGGGTGACAGGAGGGGACAGCAGGCCATGACAGCCTGGGGGGTGACAGGAGGGGACAGCAGGCAGTGGCAGCCTGGGGGTGACAGGAGGGGACAGCAGGCTGTGACAGCCTGGGGGTGACAGGAGGGGACAGCAGGCTGTGACAGCCTGGGGGGTGACAGGAGGGGACAGCAGGCAGTGGCAGCCTGGGGGGTGACAGGGCACGGGGCGGTGATGTGCCCAGGGCCGTTGGGAGAGCCACCAGAGGCGCAGGGGCTGACAGGTGACGCTGGGTGGTGAAGGCCCCAGGGGGTGACAGGAGGGACACCGCAGCCCTGGGGGGTGACAGGGCACGGGGCGGTGACAGGCTGGGGAACAGCAGGGACACCGGCGGCCCAGGCGGGGCTGATGAAGGCCCCTCCCCCAGGGGCGCTGAGTGGCCCCCTGAGCCCCTCTGTCACAATGCGGAGCCGCCCGGGTTGCCATAGCGAGCAGCTTGGCCTGGCAGCGCTGGTGCGAGGAGGGAGCGGAGGCCGAGCCAGGGCCTGTCGCCATCGTCCTCCCACCGGGGCTGCGAGGAGGAGCCGGCGGGCTCAGCCCACGCTGCTGGCCCCAGCCCCTCGGTGGGCCCTGACCTGCTGTGGGGGCCGCGAGGCCAGCTGCTGCGTGAGGTGCCATCGCGGAGCGGGCACCGCCTGGCCCCGGCCATGTCGTGTGTCCACTACAAGTTCTCCTCCAGGCTGAGCTCTGATGTGGTCACCTTTCACGGCCCCCACATCTCCCTGCGCGACCTCAGGCGCCAGATCATGGGCCGCGAGAGGCTGAAGGCGACCCGCTGCGACCTGCAGGTCACCAACGCCCAGACCATGGAAGGTGCGTGGGGGCGGCGGGCGCGGGGACCGGGGACCGGCCGGCTGGTGGCGGCGCAGGCGCCCAGTGAGGCGGTTGGGCCGCGGCCGGCAGTGGTGACTTGTGCTGGGGCCTCAGAGCTGCTCTTCCGTGGTTGTGCGCTGGCAGCTGCCGTCAGGGCTGTGTGCGCAGCCAGGCACAGCAGCGTACGGGGTCCGTGTGCGACACCGCGCGTGGAAGGGGTTTGGTTTCTGGGAACCCTTCTAGGTAAAACGAGAAGGGAATGTGGGACAATGCCTTGTCATCACAAACCTGCCAGATTTCTTTGAAAGCCGGCAGAGAAGGCTAAACGTGATAGAAAAGGAGTGGGTGGCTAATTTAAAGGGGAAAAAAAAGTGGGTTTGGTGACTGAAATTTGTCTTCAGCTACTTTTACTCCACCGCATTGGAAAAGTGGTGCTTGGCTGCTGCAGAAACTGCTCAGTAGCAACGTTTGGGATCAAGAGTGTATCTGTGAGTGAGAATGTATGCAGACCCTGGAAAGCCATCTTGTACACGAGCGTTCTGTCTAAAGTATACTTGGCTTTTCTTGCTAATACAGCTTCTTTGCTGCACCAAAGACATGTTCATTCAGATGCTATTGAGCATCATTTCTTCGTTTCTTTCAAACGGTGCATTTTTGTCGTGGTACTGTGTGTTAGACGGTGTCAGGGCAGTACTGAAGTTTTATGGCAGATCAGTTATGGTGAATATACCTAAAAATGTTCTTAGAGAAGCCCTAAGTTCTTTTGAATCTGAGAAATGGTGCTTGATTCTCAGAGACGGTAATGGTTTTGTATTACTTAGTGTGCTGTTTCAGCTTGGTAATCTACCGTCTGGCAAAGCTTGCATGTGATTAAAGGCTTTGGAATATGACTTGTCAGAAATACAAAGACTTGGAAACCTTCTCCATTCCTTAAACATTCAAATTTTATCGGTTGGGTTTTTTTTTCTTTTTTCCTGTGGTTCTGTGACATTCCCACAACAGTCTTGTCTTTACAATGTGTACTCATAGGATTTTTTCCTCTTCCTCTTTGATGTATTAAAACTGAAACAGAATGACATGCCTGCTCCGGTAACTGTAACTTTGGCCCCAGCCTTTCCAGTGGTTGGACCTAAACACGCTGTTTACCTGCAGATAGGTAAAGTATGTTCAGGAGAGTATCTGTGAGCAGACTTAACAGCACGGTGTTAGGGGTCTTGGGGGTGTTACAGGGTCGCGTGTCATATACAGCGGTAGAGACAGACATGCAGGTAGAGGTACAGGTTGTGACACAGATGCTTACTGGAACTTCTGTAAGGGTGTTTTCCCTGTGAAAATGCAAAAATCCCCAGCGGTTGTCAGAGCAAGGCTAAGGAATATATTTTGGTGTCATTTATGTGTATGCCAGATTTTGGGGTTTTATACATAACGGTGAATTTCCGTTTTTATTGAACAGCATCTACGTGCTTAAAGTCACCTTCAGAAGATGAAGGAAAGAACTAGGCCAGGATGTCCTGCCTAAAGGGGGTTCTTGGAGATCTTCCCTGTGGAGATATGGTAGTGGGTTTTATAACTTTGTGCAGGAGTCCTGACTAAATGTTGGCATGATCTTGGAAAGACCCTTCAGTGAACCCTGAGTGAAGATGGCCAACTTGTTCAGATTTTTCCGAGCCCCGTGATCATGGAAATCTCGTAATAGAAGCAATGCTAATAGAAGCTAAAAGTAAACAGGATTTTACACATCACTGGGGGGGGGGGGGAAAGAGATGGTGGACTCTTTTTGAAGATGGTGGGAAGGCAAAATGGATGGTTGGGATGTGTTTTAAAGGGTGGGAGGCAGGGTGGGGGTGTCCTCTTCCGTGCTCGCTATTCTAGAGACATGTTCTAGGGTTTTGTAAGCTAACAGGAGCAAAAGCAATGAAAGTTAGATCAGGAAAGAGCCTCATGTTGTAGCAGACTCTGCTTTAGTGACTTTAGAGACCATTTTGCTGTTGGCATTGAAACAATTCAAAACAAATGGAAAAGATTTTGCTGCTTGTGTTTGACCTGAAGATTTCTGGAAAGGTGCCGTGAGTGTGTGGAGATGATAAAAGCATGACGCTGTGTGTAAAATGTTGTTTTTCTATCTGTAAAGGGGTTCCCTGAAGTGCTATGTCATGACATATTAATATCACTCTTACGAACTGACTGATGCTTTCTCTGTATTGATGTTGTTTCCAGAATACACAGATGACAATGCCCTGATTCCAAGGAACTCATCGGTAACTGTTAGGAGAGTCCCTGTTAGAGGAGTTAAAGCTACCGGCAAGACAGACCTTGGGTAAGTAGCCATACCGCGTTGTGTCCTGTGGGAGGGGTTTCAGTGTGTTCACCTTCTTTGTGGCTGTTGGTTTACGGAGGCATTCCGGTTGTATCTTTCTTGTTAAAGCTGCTGTTAAATTGTGTTGTGACAGGGCAGATTTGAATGTATCTGTCCCAAAGCAGACTTAGATTTTTCAGCCCGCTGGGACGTGGCATTCAAAGTCCAACAGTGGTAGCTGTTCTGATGTTTGAATTGGGTTTGTTCTTGGGGTTGTTTTTTCCGAGAGTGAAGTTCTCCATCCTGTTTCCTCTAAGCAGAGAGATTCCTTATTTTATGCTTTTGCTTGTATTACTTTTAGAGTAAACGGAGAGACACATTGCAGTGTGAACTGGTAATTGGTTCCCATCTACCAGCAGTCCGAGTCTCCGTGTTTGACTGCTTCCTTTGTTTGGGGGCGGGGGGGCAGGGTATTCTTACACCCCAGAGGGGTGTGTGTGTGTGGGCTGCATGCTGTCTCCAGAGGAAAGACTGAGAGTGGCCAGCTGGCAAACCGTGTGAACAGGAAGTTTCATTCTTAAGTGATTCCTATTAGTTTCCTAAAGACAATGCCTGTGTCGGGCAAGAGAAAAAGAGCAACGTCCTAAAGCGTATTGCCTTTTGTGCCAGGACGGTGAAGGAACAGTTGATCTTTTCCAAACCTGAAGCTCAGAAAGCAGTTGGGCACATTCCCAAATGTTGGTAGTTACCTTTCTAAGTTTGATTTCAGCCTAAGCTGTTCTCTGTGCTCCAGGTATTACTGCTGTATTCCTCAGATTTATGGAGGACAGAGAATCTGATTACAATTGCAGATATTCAAATGTAAGCCTGACTACAGCATTGTTGCTGTCATCGATGTATTCGTACAGTCCAGTTCTGTATCAGCTGCATCAGCATGGTTTGAATGGTCATGTTTTCCAGCCTTCTTCAAGACAGACCTCTCCTCCACCATGAGTAGATATTACTGACTTGTGGTTTTGCCGTGTCTTTCTAATGTTAGTTCTCAATAAATAAAGTATACCGGCGAGTTACAGTGTGTCTCTAAGACTTATCTCTAAGACTTAACCTTGAGACACAACCATAAGTCTTAACCTAAAGACCTAACCTTAAGACTTAACCCTAAGACTCAACCCTAAGACCTAAATGGTAGAAGCTCCTGATCTGGCTCCGGTCAATCTGGGACCATCACTGGGAACCACGGAACTTGGCCAGCACAAGGTCTGTGAGGTAGCAGGTTAAATGAGGCAGAGGAGAAGCCCACCACTCTGATGAGCTGGGTTCTTGGCACCAAGGTACCTCTGTGACATTTTCACTGTGCTGCAGTGTAAAGACGGCCTGTGATTTTCAGAAACTGAAGATCAGTCTTTAAAATGCAATTCCTTGGGCAATAATAACATTGTGTCAAGTAAATACATACACCCCTCACCAGTGGAGTTTTGGTTTTTTTCTTTGTACCTTTGCTGCTTCTGCAGAAGCCAGTAGCGCAGAGGGCTGAGGGTACAGCTGCACAGAGTGGCTTCTGTTTTGTGAGCTCTAACTAAACGTGCAATGGACAGCCATTAAGATTGGGAAAGCTCACAAAAAGCTTAAAAACAGATAAACCACAACATTTCTTTCTTTTTTATAGACCTCCTTAGATTACTCCTTTTTTTGTAAAAATGAGAAATCAGGGGTTAGTCATGCTTTCTATGCTATCTAAAGGCTTTAATCAGCAGTGCCTCCCCTGTCCGTTCAGAGGAGGTCATGTCCATCTTTTTTCAGATTTTCTGTAGCTGGAAGAAGTGTTTTTGCCAGCCACCACAGACAAGTTTTCCTAAAAGGCATAATCTGTCCATTTAAGTGTTCCTTCAGCCTGATAATGATTTAAAAACTGTGCCTGCTGGTCTGAACCTGGATGTTCTGGTTCCCTCCTAACAAAATAAATAGAATGTTCTTTGCTGTAGATGCCCCATTGCAACGGGGTCTCCAGGCAGGGATTCTGCATCCAGCCCATCATAAATAATCACGCAGAATTCAAGAGAATATTTTAAGACCAACACGCTCTGCACTGATTAACGTCTTCACCGCTGTCATCTACAGTGGTGAAGATGACAATGAGGAGTACAATGAAGAGGAAGAGAACTGTAAACAGTTTTTTTCTTTTTTTTTGCGAGGAAGAAGAATGAGGGGCTTTTCAACTCTTGCAATGCACTGCGCGAATGATTTCTTAGAAAGAGCATTACAATTCTAGGGAAGACTTGTCAACAAGTTTTTGAAATAGTTTCCTAATCTTCAAAATATTGGAGCTGGTAGTCACCAGCTGTGGCTGACGCACCATTTTCTGACTCCTGTGAAATGCCTAACTGTCTATTTCCATAGTGGTATCATTCCCAATCCTCCTTTTCCTTAAATAGAGTTTAAAATGGGGTCCACAAATCAGATGATGTGGTCCACAATTCAGACGGCCATCAAAGAGTCTTCAAAATTTCTCAAAATTCAGGTACTTCTTTTCTGGGAAACATACTCTTTGCTACTTTAACAGAACGTGTATGTGTATGTATGTGTAGGTATTTACAAAGAGGCATTTTGTAAAACATTAGTTAAAACGTTGACTGTCTCTCACTTAGAGGTGAGAGATTCTGGGGGAAGGAATGGATTGCACATTCCCAGCGAGTGAAAGCGAGAGAACACCCTGCTCCCGCGCGTTCCCTCCCTCGATGCCTGTGCTAGTTCTCAGGCGGCCCCAAGCTGCTTTTCACATCCCCCCTGCCCTTCAGGCTGGCTGGCAGGGCTGCCTGTTAGTGCTCCCTCACCGCCTTTCAGGCTGAGCACGCCTGTCAACAAGACAAACAGGAGGGCTTTGCTAACCCTAGTATCCTCAACGGAGACAGGGAAGGAGCACTCGCGTCACCAGCTCTGCTGGCAGGCATCACAGGGCAGCAGGTCTGCGCAGAGGTTTTGTGTCGAGCCCTCCCTGGGGACATGTTGAATCCAAAGGTTTCCTTTTGGGTGTCAAAGGGTGATTGTTTTGAAAAGGAGTGCTGAGGATGGGTTTGGAATCATTGAAGATCAACAAAGAGCAGCTTCTGAGTACGTGTTGGACCTGCAGTTCCACTGCACTTGGCAAGAGCTGCTGTTAAGGACTCCTTTTCCTGGCCAGAAGCAGAGCTTGTGGGCAGACAAAAACCAACAGAAAATCCAGTACCAACAGAAAATTCTTAAATCCCTTGCTAAGGGATTATCAAAAGCTTGATTCCTTTTAGTGCTTCTGGGTCTGAAGCTGAATTTCAGCAAGCAAAAGCATCTGCAACAACTCTTAAGTTGTGTGTCCTTTTAATGCTGCAAGACATAAATAATGCTACTTGCATGCCTCTCAGTTAAATGTACCGTGGGTAGCTTCTTCAACCAGTCTGGAGCTTAAAGGCCAGCTTCAAAATGCTGGCGGTGTACTTTTTTCTACACATAGCTTCAGTCCACTTGGAAGAAAATTGGATTGGTTACACAAGTCTTTACGTAAGGTACAAAGAGAGCCTATTTGTAGCCTAACGTGAATGTCAAATAACCATTACCTGTTAAACAGACTGACAACCTGGCTGAAGACAATGCTACCAAAGAGGATAAGGTACAGGCTATGATGGTACAGTCTTGCTGTGAATACAACCCAGTCAAGGAAGTGTCAGGTATGTTCTTTGAAGATTATGGGAACATTGTAGAGATGTTTGTTTTAAGAAGAAAGATACATGCATACGTTTTCCTTTTTTTTTTCTTTTTCAAAAAACTTCTAGTTACATGAAAGACCCCTGGGATCCACCTCCACCATCGAACATTTGCTTGCGTTGTGGAAAACCTGGCCACGATAGAAAGAACTGCCCAACAAAATGGGTAAGGTTGTGGGGCGCTTCTGGTGTTACTGAACCTTTTAGGGTTTTTACCTTGGCATTTATGTGACAAAGACATGAACGCTCCTAGTAAGAATTGTTTCTCTTGGGGTGAAATACAGAGGTTACATGGCAATGTTGCAAAGCCCTTCCATATTCAAGGGAAGCCTGGAATTCTGAATGTGAAATTTTCTTTTCTCTAGCTCACAGTCATTAAAGATGTCCATAGATCTTTCTCAGTGAACTTTCACACCTATTTTTGTCTGTGCGGCGTGCAGAGGTCACCGCTGGAATGCCAGCTGTCACACACAGAGGCAGTCGTCTTGGCTGACCAGCAGCTGAGAAAGACAGCAGTGCTGAACGGGCTCTCACAGGCAGTAGGTACCAGCATGTTCTTGCACCTGTTTGGTATTCTCTGATAACATGTGAACCAAGTGACCGGCTGCAAGGTTTGAAGGGGGACAAGTGAGGTGTGGCTCTGGGGAGAGAAGACACTACTTGGATTCCCGCAAATACAGTGCTGCCTCGTTCTGGACTCCAAGGCTCAATTTTGCAACCTAGTTTCTACACGCCATAAAAGCAACCCATAGATAACGGAGAGCACGAGTTTGTGCACATGCAGCCAGTGCCATAACCCTACTCCCTACACTCACTGACGCGCCAAAAGGTGTATGTGCCTACGCAAACAGCGCCGAACTCCACAAAGGCAGTCCTAACCGCCCTGCCTTCCCCTGCCTGTTTTAAGCTGTCGGCTTTCTCCTTTCCCCGGACCAGCTGTATCGCCTCCTTTCTGTAGCAAAAGTAATAAAGCCACTAAATACCTTCTCCAGGGGAGCAGTGCTGCACTTGCCCAAGATGTACTTTTTTGGCTCTGCATGAGTGCAGAAGTGTTGGGTCAATTTTCTGACCACTGAAAGCAGGGAGCAGAACTTTTGTGCTGTGCCTCACATGGCTGCCCGGGCAGGGCGAGAAGCAGCAAGAGAATTCCTTCGTGGCACCTTCTCCAGGAGAGCACTGCTGCACTTTGCCAATGTGTTTTGGGGTTCTGCATGAGTGCAAAGGTGAGTGGCCAGTCTTCTCAGTACAGAGAGCTGGTAGCAGAACTTTTGCAGTGTGCCTTTCGATGGCTAGGAGGGCAGGGTAAGAAACAGCAAGAGAATTCTTCCGTGGCACCTTATGTGGCGGAGCTGTGGCTGGATATTTCAGTGGAGCATTTGGGCTCTGTACGAGTGCGAAAATGAGCTCTTAAATTTTTCAACACAGAAAACAGGTAGCCAAACTTTTGTGGTGTCCTGCACATAGGCACCAGGGCAAGGTGAGATCCAGCAAGAGAAATCCTTCTTGACACCTTCTCTGGGGGAGCTGTGGCTGGAGGTTTCCACGGAGCACTTGGGCTCTGTACGAATGCAAAAGGGAGCACTTAAATTTCTCAACACAGAAAGCAGGTAGCAAAACTTTTATGATGTCTTTCACATGGCTACCAGGGCAGGGTGAAAACCAGGGTAAACAGGTCCAGCTCCCAGCCTTTACTCCTAAGAGAGATGCTCCAGGTCCCCTCTTGTTTGGATCCATACAGTGGACCTGTTCCAGTAGTTCCCCATCTCTCTTGAACTAGGAATTCCAGAACTGGATAGAGCACTCCAGATGCAGCCTCACCAGGGCAGGGTAGAGGGCACCCCAGACAGCGCTGTAGACAGATTTTGTGCCTTTGTGCAAGGCACAGTTTGCAGCACCTGCAGTGCGTAAGGTCTGTCCCTTACTGGGAAACGATCAGCAGCAGCAGACGAGGCCGAGGGGACGGCACCTGGAATCTTAAAGCTGAAACTGGATGCCAAGGACGTGAGCAAACGCTGCTGTCCTCAACAGCAGAGAGAAACACGACTGGGAAGCACAGCCCTGACAAGAAAAGAGGTTGCTGACAGTGGTGTCTCTGCTGCCCACGAGGGCCTTTGGTGGAGGTGAAGGTGATCGCCAGGAACGATAAGGTGCTGCTGACAGGCTCACTGTGAAAGTGGTTGGTGTGTTCATTGGCTGTGTCATCAATGGGGCGAGTACTGGCCAGTGGTGAGAAAAAACAGCAGTTTGAGGACATAGTCACACGAGCGGAGACACTGGTGTGATGTGCATTGTGGATATATCAAGATGAAGTCCCCGGCAGTCGCACGAAACATCGTGGGTCACCTGAAGAAGACAAAGGCCAGCCTCATCGCTGTCCAGCTGATGGGGAAGCTCCTTCCCCTCTTTGCTGCGGTAAGGCTGATGGGGGAGCCCAAGCCTCGTGGGCAGGCAGGCGCTGGTCGGGGACAGCTACCTACAAGGACGCGAGTCCTACTCTGCTTCTCTCTGCCAGGGCTTCAGCGAGCTGAGAGAGCTCTCCATCAGCCTCTTCAGAGACCTAATGAAGACTGTGGTGAGGAAAAACAAGAGGCAGGTGAAGACAAAAGTGGAAATGGGCTTGTTCCCTCTCATCTTTCACATGAGCGACCAAATCCACAGCGTGGCCAAGGCACAGATTCCAAAGCTAAGCAGTGATGTAGGGATGAAAACCTGAGATGTTTGGGCCAGGGTACCTCCCAGCTTCCTAAGGGCAGGATGACCCCAGGAAGAAAGGAAAAGGCAGGGAGATGCCAGGTCTCCTTCCCCAGGCCGTGGTGCCGCCTCCCAGTTTCTGCTGTTCTGAGGCCTCCAGGGAAGCCCTCCTCGCTGCAGCAGAGCTCCTCAAGTGGAAAAAGCTCAAAAACCTCTGCAGAGCCATCAGGCATGGAGGATTGCAGAGGGCTTGGTGAGGACAACCCCTGCAGGAGCGCTGCCCCATGGGTCTGCCCTGTGCGCTCTGCAGCTGTGCCTCACCTGCCCTGCTGCAGCCCGCAGCCCACAGCCTGGAGCTGCATCCTTGTTCCCTGTCCTCGAGAAGAGAGCCCCAAGGGCTCTTCTCCACACCCCTCTCCCCGCACCCAGCGGGAGGGAGGGCTCTGGGCAGCGGCGGGGGCTGGCAGGCGGGACTGCTCCGGCCAGCTGGGGATGCTGTGTGACACCCCATACCCTTGTGCTCTCTCCAGCTACAGCGGGACAGGCGCAGGACCGAAGAGTACTTGAATCAGAGCCTGCCATACCTGGAGGATGCTCAGGCCACCTTGCGAACAACGGCCGTCAGGTTCGTCGGTGAGCCACAGCCCCCAGGGTCCTGCTTTTGGCAGCCCAGCCCCAGTCCCGCCGCTGCACCGGCAGCAAGGAGAAGCCCTGTGGCTGCCAGAGCCTCGGCTGCCCCGTGCAGGGCCTTGGCCTCTCTCTCCCACCCTTGACCATGCAGGTGGGCTCGGTGGCTGCCTTGCTCAGTCCCACCGGCCTCAGCTACTGCTCTTCCCTGGGGTCAGCCCGGTGAGGGGGAGGAGGGCGTGCAGCCCAGCCAGCTGAGCTGGGGGCTGTGCTGCTGGGAGCACGCTGGGGAGGGGGGGGTCTGATGAAGCTCTGTCCCTAGGGCTTGCTGGGCAGCTCCTGAGGGACCAAAGGGAGGAGAAGCTGGCTGAGATCTGCAGCAGGGAGTAGGGAGCATGGGCTGGAGGGGATGCCTGGTGGTTTTTGCAGACACGGCAGTTCATCTCTGCTCCGTTTCTTTCCATCACAGCCCTTCAGGCCTTGGAGGAAGACAGTGGACCCTCCATCTGTTCCCTGGCAGCCCAGACCACCTCCATCCTGAGCACTCCAAGGGTGCGGCAAACGTCACGATGCACCCTGCGATCACTGTGCTGCTGGTGCTGCTAAGCCAGGCAGAGGTGCAGCTCTTCTCCAGAGAACGGCTGCAATTCAATAAAGCTGGAACAAGAAGCCTGAACCCAGGGCGTCTTTCCCAAGTAGAACTGACGGGCAGCGAGGAGAGGGCATGGGATGGGTGGTCCCAGCTCTGACCTCCCTGTAGTTCTCCGGGTACCCCAGCGACACCACAGTATCTGCTTTTACTGCACTGCCACGTCCCTGCACCATGATGCACTCAGGAAGGTTTCCATGCAGAGTACAGAGGTGCTAAGGGGGCCAGAGGGACTGGGGGACAAACAGAGTGCCTGGGTCACCATGATGGCCTCGGGAGGGCTCCCAAGGTCTGGCTAGTCGAGCAACAGAAGGCTCTGGGGCATTACAGACACCTATGGAGGAGTGCCGCGGGGACTCAAGTGGAATGGTCGAGTCTAGGGGGGCAGGCCCCCAGTCCAGCGGGCTTCCTTTGAGTGCTTGAGGCTCTGCAGAGGGGTCTGGGGTGCAAGGAAGGTCTCAGGAGGCTAGTCCACCTGGGTGGACTAGCGCGAGCCTAAGACAGCTCCAGGGCAAAGACAGCTCCAGCGCACCCCAGGGTAGAGGGTGCCCAGGGCCAGGTGGCCTCCGCAGCTGTGAGGGACCTGGGCACAGGCACTGTGATGTGGGGAGGCAGGGAGCGTGGCATGGGCTTGTTGTGCTCATCGTCTCCCTGCCCCTTTGCAGTGCCTTGACGTTGCAGCTAGCCCAGGCACTGCCCCCCACCAGCACAGGGACCCTCGCGCAGCACTCCAGCTTAAGATCACTGGCACCGGCTGCCCAGAGAGGCCTCTGGAGACATTCCAACGCCACCTGCACAGGATTTTGTGCAACCTGCTCTAGCACAGCCTGCTTTTGCAGGGCGTTGGACTAGATAATCTCCAGAGGTTCCCTCCAACCCTGACCATCGTGTGATTCTGTGACTCCTGGCACTTTGGATGAGGAAGAAGAAGTCAGGATCTTCAGGCAACACAACACCTGACTGCCCTCCCAGTGCCTGCCCAAGAAACCTGCCAGTCCTCCCTAACAGAAGTTGGACCTCCACACGTGGGCTTGCAGATGTGCATGAGCACTGCAGGGCAACAGCCTTCTCTCTCTTCCCCATCCTCCACTGCAGGGCGAGTGCAGATGTTCTGTGGAGGGAGCACCAGTCCCCACGGGCCCTGCTGCCCTCCCTGTCATGCACTGGCCGTTCTACCCTGGGCTCCCTCTACTGTGTCCCAGACCACTGGCCTGGTGTGATGGCAGAGCCAGTGGCACTGCCCGGCACTGCACCTTCCTGGTCCATCAGGGCAACCTGGGTGCCAGTGAGAAGCTGGGAATTGCCCTTGGCCAGGGCCTCTCCCTGGAGCTGCCAGAGGAGGAATTCCTTGTGGATGGCAGGGATGCCAAAGCATGAGGAGTTCCCCATTGGATGGCAGGGGCAGGGCGTAGAGCCCCATCGATGTGCAGCCACCCCCGGCAACCCCTCAGCCATGGCCACGGTCACACAGAACCTCACTGGGGAGCTCATCTGCATCGTCCAGGGCACCCTCATAGTGACCAGGCAGTACCAAAAGTTTCTGCAAGTAATGATGGCCAAGTGGCAAGAGGCGGTCTGTAGTGGGACACACACCACGCACACCACCACCCCACAGCTGTCTCCCTCCCCCCCGCCAGGAAAGAGGAGCAGCAGGAAAGAGGAGCAGCTCTATCCAGGGCTGCTGGAGCCCAGAGGGTTTCCCCAGGGCCTTAGAGTGGAGCTGCTGGGGGCAGATGCGCACATGGAGAAGATGGCAGATGGGGACAAAGACCAAGGGGAGGACACGGGGCCAAGCAGAAGCAGCCCTATGCAGATGGGCAGAAGGAGCCCAATGGGGATGAGGAAGAGGAGCCCCATGACTCCAGACAGAATCAGCTCCATGGGCCTGGGCAGCACCATCCACGTGGGGCCGGGCAGGAGCACCCCAGCAGACCCCAGTCCCCGGCACCATATCCCCGTGGGCAGGGCACGTGGGCAGGCAGCCTCAGGACTGTGCTGGGCAGGATTGTGCCTGCAGGAGGGCTGCTCCCGCCTGTGGGGCTGCCCAAAGGCTTGGTGGAGATGCCACTGCCGGCTCCATTGTGTCCGTTTCTGCAAGCCCCCGTGGTGGCAGCGCTGCTCCCACAAGAGCAATGGGTTCCCCTGCCAGTGAGCGGCTGGTGGGGTGCAGGGCTGCGACCCCCCTGGCCTGCCCCCTCATCTTTGTTCAATCTTTCATGTTCAATCTTTCCTCTATCCATGGATCTACCTGTGGAGCTCATCCATCCGTCCCGCAGCTGGGGCTGCTTCACCCTCAGTGCCTGAACCCAGTGGGGATGGTCTGGCATTGGGCACTGCTGGCACCCACAGAATGGGGGGTGGGGGTGTCTGGTACCACACTGGTTGTGCTGGCAGGTGGGGACCGGGCTGGGCTGGAGAAAGGGGCCAGCAGAAACCTCATGAGGTCCAACAAGTGCCAACTCTGGCCCCTGGGGAGGAGCAAGCCCAGGAGGAACAAGCACAGGCAGGGGCCACCTTGCTGGAAAGAAGCTTGGCAGAGAAGGTCCTGGTGGGCCCCTCAACGAGCTGCCTACTGGGAAGGGGATCTGTGCCCCTTGCAAAGGGGGGAACTAGTATGTAGTGAGACCCCACGGTGAATCCATACACCACAAATAGAAAGTCATGTTATCCCCAGCTTGGCATATTCAAATGGCTAATAAATGGGGTATGGCCTTGGTGCCTTAAACATTTTTGTCCAAACTAGATAACAGAGTTGAAACATGGGAATAAGTCCCCCACCCCATCAGAACACTCCGCTCAGGAATTGTTCGTGAACGTTTTGTTGTGAATCGTGGAATAGAACCATGGTATACCCCAGACTTGCGAACCCTTATTCCAGGCATGTGTCCTTGTTTTCAGGCACCAGGGTTTAAACTGCATAACACGTTTGCAGAACAGGTTTGCAGGTTTGGAGATCCCACGTGTTATGCAAAAACTGCCAATCAAGGAAACACATTGCAATATGCAGTTTTGCTTACCCACAAAACAAAATGAATTTTGTGTGAGAAGGAAAAAAACATGCTACGACCCATCAACGCACTCCACCGTTCAATATCCAGCCCCTCAGGGTCCTTTCTGAGCATGTTCAGATGGGAAGATGTACTTTGCACTAACTACTTCCTCAAAATTATTTACATATGCATAAGGCACTTGCATATGTCACTTTGTTCCTGGGGGCCTTTCTTGGGGTCTTTAGAGATCGTTGGTGGTCAACAACCTGGTGAACTTCAGCTGAACTTTCCTGGGGCACCTGTACTCTACGTGTGGTTATAGACCTTCATTTATTCTCTGTGCTGTGTCGTCTTGAAGGCAACACACCGTTACCCTACTAACCTCATCGACTGGTATAGCCCAGGTGCCTCAGAAAGCTTGCCACCCCTTACTGAGCTTATTCAATAGGTCGAGTTAATCACTGCTTTAGCTGCAGCCTCTCCGAGTGATTCTTTGCGGCGAATGAAGAGACGGGACACAGCTTGATGCAAGCAAATGTCAATGTATTGTACAGAAGCACCAGTTTATATACACTTTCAGAAGCTGCGCATTTTAAACAGATTGGTCCTTGAAGCTAAGCCTTGCATACTAGGCAATCCCTGATTGGTGGTTAACTACCAGCAATTAACAGCAAGGGGTTACCTTTCCTTGGCGCCATCCGTCTCCCACTCCCCTGTGCTCTGTAAACATGCCTCATCATGTTAATTGTTGTCCAGACAAGCTCGAGCACATTCCCCTCAGCTAACTGATTGCCACGCATGGTCCTAGTTTCCAGCCCGCTCCTGCAATTCTTTATAACTTAGTCCTGTCAGCGAGAAGCGTCCAGCTCTGCCACTGAAGGCAGCAGCCTCCAGCCACCAGCCTGCTCCCTACAGGAAGCAATCCCGACTGCCTGGATCTCGCCGCTGAGAGGCTGTATTTAAAAATGAAGTGTTCTCCAGCAAGGGAAACAAGGCTTGAGCACTCATACTCTGGCTGGTGACTCTCCCAGGCAGCTGCATATTCCCAGTTCCTCAGCAGGACAGGTGTAGCCAGAGCCCTGCCGGAGTCAGCAGGAAAACACGCTAGCCCTATTCCTGCAGGAACTACAGACGCCGGGGCGGCTCCAGGGGGCTCTGCGAGTCGGGGTGCCCGGTGCCTGTGCCCGGGGCACCTGCCGGCGCCTCTTTCCCTCCTTAGCTCTCGGCTCACCCCCAGGGCTGCCCCGGCCAGGCCTGACTCCAGCTGCCCCGGGGCCTGGCACAGCGGGGGGCTGGAACCTCCCCACAGAACCCCCGGGCAGCCAGCAGGCAGCAGACACCCCTGTGCCAGCCCAAGGGGCATCCCTCGCCCCACGGCCGGCCACAGGTCCCCTCAGCCGGGCCACAGCCCCAGCACAGGCTGCGCCTGCCCAGACCAACAGGGATGCCAGGAGGCTGAGGGTGGGCAATGGCAGCTCCCAGCATGCCCTGGGAACAACCTGGCCATGGGGCAGCCCTGGGCCTACAGCTCCCAGCATGCCCTGGGAACAACCTGGCCATGGGGCGGCCCTGGGCCTACAGCTCCCAGCATGCCCCGGGAACAACCTGGCCATGGGGCGGCCCCGGGCCTACAGCTCCCAGCATGCCCCGGGAACAACCTGGCCATGGGGTAGCCCCGGGCCTACAGCTCCCAGCATGCCCCGGGAACAACCTGGCCATGGGGCGGCCCTGGGCCTACAGCTCCCAGCATGCCCCGGGAACAACCTGGCCATGGGGCGGCCCCGGGCCTACAGCTCCCAGCATGCCCCGGGAACAACCTGGCCATGGGGCGGCCCTGGGCCTACAGCTCCCAGCATGCCCCGGGAACAACCTGGCCATGGGGTAGCCCCGGGCCTACAGCTCCCAGCATGCCCCGGGAACAACCTGGCCATGGGGTAGCCCTGGGCCTACAGCTCCCAGCATGCCCCGGGAACAACCTGGCCATGGGGCGGCCCCGGGCCTACAGCTCCCAGCACGCCCTGGGAACAACCTGGCCATGGGGCAGCCCCAGGCCTACAGCTCCCAGCATGCCCCGGGGCACGCCTTCTCCCAGCAGGCCATGGGACATCCCTGCCCTGTAGTCGGGCCCTGGGGGGACACCAGCCCCCAGCCCCAGCCCTGCAGGCCCCACGGCCCCTGCCCGGGGCTGCCCGAGCGCAGGCCCCGGCCCCGGAGCCCCCGTGGGGCAGGGACGAGGGGAAGGGAGGCACCGAGCAGCAGGGAGTGAGTCAAGGCGGAGGGGTGGCCGGAGAGGGACAGGAGGCGGCCAGAGGGGCAGGGGGAGCGGGAGGGGCTGGGCAGGGATGGAGAAAGGACAGGGACTGGCGAGGAGCGGGCAGAGGGATGGAGCGGGACAGAGACAGAGGGGCAGGGGGTGCCGCAAGGAATGCAGGATCAGCAGCAGGAGAGAGGGCTAGGGAGAGGAGCGGAGGGGTGGGAAGGGGGACGGAGGCACAGACCAGCACAGGCAGGGTGAGGGGACAGGATCCGTGAGCGGCTTGTGACTTTGGCAGTGGGCAGCAAAGCTGCTTCTGTGGGTCTTTCCTTTCCCCCTCTGCCCTTATCCCCTCCCCACCCTTCCCCTCGGTGAGGCTGTGTCTGTGGTGTGCCTGCTCTGGTGAAAGGAGCTCCTGCACCAGCCTGAGGGCAAAAGAAGAGGGGCAAGGAGCGAGCTGTCGCAGTCCTTAGTTTGCAGGTTTAATGTATCGTCCCTGTTCAGAAAACACAGCATGTCTGTGTGTCAGTGGTGCCGGCAGATTTTTATTCTTTATAGCAATTTCTTTAAATACCGTGCTTCATGCAGAAGGTTCACACGGTGCTGTGCTTGTAGTAAATGGAATTGGTTTTATGTATGCTGCATTCTGGATGTGGCAAGTGCCAGGTTAGAGATGAAGATGGAAACGAAAGCAAGTGACGCACACGCAGTGGTGATCCTGCCACAAGCGTGCTGTGTACTGACCTGGGAGAACGCTGCAGGGACTCTCAGAAGTCAAGGTTTTCAGTGCTGTTTCTGTGTTTGATACCCAAGGGATGGTTTCCCTCTGCATGCGTTTCTGGGCAGGCATGTGCATGGAACATAGGTGTGTCTCTGTGCCGTAAGTGGGACTGATGGCAGCTTTTCATTTCATTCCAACTCAAAAGTAAAGAAAGATTGTACCTGCAAAAGAATTCAAACAGCCGTCTTTGTTTCCCAGAGCGAGCATACAAGCATGGGGGAGCGGTTTAGAGGTTCAGAACTTCAGCCAGCTCTGGATGGTAAACCCTCAGGAGAGGAAAGAGAAGCCCCACTTTTTTAACTACAGCTCTGCTTCCCTTAATGTGTCTTCTTGTTAGATTGTGTCGGTAGTCAGATTAAAAGCACATGATTAAACTGTGCTTGTTCATGAAGATATTTGAGGGTTATTTACTGTCTTCAATCCTCTTACGAGTGGGGCACTCTGTTGCCCTGTGGGCAGTACAGTGTTGTGACCGATAATTTTCCTTTTCTTGCCTAGTGTACGGATGCATTTATGAAGGCAAGTGTTGGGTCTTATTGGCGCCGCACAAGAAACCAATGTGTGAAACCCAGACATTCACTGTTAGAAACAGGAAGAAGCTGTGGGCCCTTGCTTCAGATTCTGCAAAAGATGTACCAAGGCTGAGGAAAGTGGCAAAAAGGGAAGAAATGCCGTAGCATAACTTTGGGATGGCAGGTGAGGTTTCCATCAGTGTTCCTCAAATGTAGCAGCCTCATTTGGTTTGCGGATGTGGTGTTGAACTCAAACTGCGAGACTAGTTTCCTTTATTGCGGGTGGTACTGTAGCACACGTACCTTTCATGTCCCAAGTGAAGTTGCCAAGGCTCTAGTTAAACTTCCGCAGAACCACCTCAAATTTTCCGTAGTGCGTGATTTCCTTCAACAGTCAAGTCCAGGTCTGTGGCATACAATAACCCCTACCCCATTTGGGATCTGGATGTGGTTGATTTTTAATTCAGACTTATCTGCTGTTAGAGATGTTCGGGTTTTGGTCCAAATAGGGAAATGCTGATTGTGTGCATTCTTTTGCTTTTTTCATAGTGTTGTTCCATGTTTAGTCATTTGTTCCTTACAAAAATAATGTATGGGTGTCTATGGAGCTGGAGGTGTTTACGTTCTTGTGGCTGAATGTAGCAGTGGAGCTATCTTGCTGTATTTAAATCAAGAGCAGCATAATGTAACTTCACTTAAAATCTGGTCTTGGTAGGCAGATCCTACCCTGATAAGCATTTAAAACAACAACAAAAAAAATCAAATCTGTGACAAGGTATAGGTGGAGCACCTGAACTGGTGCAAGGCAGCAATTCTCTCGCTGGTATCCACACATTGCAGGTTGCCATCATGACCTTGAAATAGTGAGCCATTAATGTTAACTACTAGCAGCTTGTGAACCTCACAGTCAAGGTAGAAAATAATTTCCCACTGCCACCTTTTTTAAACTTTCTTTTATGTTTTAAAGTTTCTGATTTGATACTTTCTGATGTATTTGAAACCTGTGTCATATCCTAGGTAGTTTGTGACAAGTGTGTGGCAGATGGGACTTTTCTGCTTGGAGAGGTGGTGAGATGGAGAGTGGAGAATGGTTTTATGGCACAAGTGTAGAAGTATAAAAAGGGATTAAGAGGCTTGTGTACCTTGCTGCCAGTTCAGTGGCATGAGAATTCCTGTAATGACAAATTGCTTCTGGCTCTGAAGGAATGAACGTGCCAGCGTGCTGAGTTTCCACCCAGAGCAACACTAGCAACGGATGTCGTTCCCAAATGGTGAGGTGGTTGTAAGCTTCATCAGTAGTAAAAGCTGTGGAGAAAGTCACGAATCATCTGCCGTTCTGCAAGTCAAGTGCTTGGCTCTTTTGTCACTAGTGTTGATTTAAGGGTGCATTGCTTATAAATAGCACTTGACCTTTGTAATTCTTCATAGTGCTTAAGTTCTGGGTGCCACCAGAGAACCACTGTGCTGTGAAGGCCCTGTAAACATACGGCAATGTTTGTGTTTATGCATTTTGCCTTCGCTTAGATGATGTTATTTTGTCATTTGAAACCTTAGTGGCAGGATTTGGGGCTTTATCCTGATCAGGCATCTAAGGGCCAGCTCTCGGCTGCAGCTGCAGCAGAAGTATTCAGGTGGTCTGAGCACCAAATGAAACTTCCACTTGGCTGCCATTTTGGCTTTTCCCTTCCTCTTAATTTTTATATTTTAATAAAGAGTATTTGGCTTCCTTACAGAAAAAAACCCCAGTGCTATCCTTGTCCTGTTATGATAAGGCCCTAATCTGGAGGGCAGAAAGCTGAGACCACCAGGAAGATGTTGAGAGGAAGGGGAAGAATGTTAGAGCCATGAGTTGGGTGTTCTGAGATCTGAGGAGATGGAAAAGGTGCCTCCCAGGTAGCTAAAGGGAAGCACAGGAGAGCAGCTGGGACCCAGAGGTGTGGTGTGGGCATATGGAAGTGCTACGCTGTGGTGTGTTAGGCAAATTATTTTTAGGAACTTTCACATTTGTTGTCATTTCCCAGGCTCCTGAGGTGCAGGAATGCTGGAGGCAAGAAGCTGCCAGCATCAACTACGTGGAAAACGAACACTTCTATCTCCATTTCACTTTCCTCACTTCTGTGTAGCGGTGGCAGGGCAGTACAGACCCGGACCCGGACCCGGACCCTGACCCTGTGAGTACGCAGGCAGCTTGTGTGGCCAGTGCCGGTGTGGTTCTGGCACAGAGGATCAAGCGCTTCATGCTTCAGAGCTGTCAGGCTGACACTCTTCAGCACTCAATGAAGCTCTAAATTACAGCTAAAGGAAGACAGAAGTTTTGCTTCAGAGCTTGATAATGTCATTCTGATCCATCCTTTTGCTTGTTCAGTGGCTCCAGAAGGGAACCACTGCCTTGGTAGGAGCATCCATTGAGTTCTTCATGTGTGATATTAGAGGATCATTGTGTCTGTTTACGCATGAGACCATTCCAGTAGGTGTTTTGAAGATGTTCACATGTGGTACATAAAACCTTTGCCAGTAAAACAGTAAATCCACGCAGTGGGGTCTAAAGCACACAGATCCAGTGTGATCCTCCAAAGAGCTTTGAAAGTGTCTCCCCAAGGGTACAGACCTGGCTGTCGGTGACTCTGTTGAACTGCCTTTTATAGCAGGTTGCTTGGAGAAGTTGCTATGACAGAAGTCGTCTTCTGGGGGCCGAATGCTGCAAATGGTAGGATGTTTAAGGAAGCAAATGAATAACCTTCAGACTTGATTTTACTCTTTTAACAGATTGTACACAAATGGGAGGCCTGAGCAGGCTGCCTTTAGCAGGGGAACGTGACCTGGCTGCACAGGAGGCAAGGAACTCTCTTCTCTCACTGACCATGAGCCCTCAGTTTCAAGGCAGATGTGAAGAGGAATATTTGACCCGTGGGAAATGCAACTTCAGATACGTAACCCAGGTGGGACTGCCATGTGAGCCCTGTGATAGGAGCCGTGTATCCCAACCGTGAATGTAGAGGTTGGGCCCAGTTTTTAGCTTGGTTCAATATGAACTCTGCTGACTGATTCTGTGATCAAGAGCAGGCAAGTCTGCCCCCTGAGAGGATGTTGTCGTGGGTGGAAGGGTTGAAGTGCAGTGACTGCGTCAACAAATAGGTGGTTTGAAAAGTCTTTTGGGCAAGGATCTGGTACGCTGGTGTAATGCCTTTTCCCTTTACAAAGGTGTCCAGTAAACACAAGTGTTCCTGCATGTGTCCAGTAGCGCAGAGACCTCTGTACTTTCTTTGGACTGATTGTTGTGTAAGATCTGGGGGTTTGGGGACAGTTCTGAAAATTGTTCAAAAAGTGTCTTGAATGTTGGGTGAAATGGGTCATCACTTCCATAAGCCTCTAGCCTGTAAAGAAGAGCCGTGGATGTAAGGAGATTTTCTTTTTTTCTCTTTTTATTGTTACTGGGAGGAAAAGCAGTGATTAACTATTGACCTGTGATACCCCCAGGTGCAGACTGTGCAGTGCATTTGAGGTGGATCACTCCTGTACTGCCAGGACTGAGCCCAGACTCCTCGATGCTTTGCACACTGGCACTGGAAGTCCTTGTGCAGCTGTGGGTACTGGCTTTCTGTGCTGCAGTGTGAAAAACACAAAACACTGGGGTTAAGGTTTGCAGAGAAGTGGGAAAAAGTTGATTATTTTGTGCTAGGAAGAGAATGTCCTGTAGTTTTCAAACTTTGCACCTCTCCACTTGGAATTTAAAAGCTGCTTCTAACTCTGCTGCTATGTTTCAGTGGGCGGGAAGGTGTCTTGTAGTTAGAGATGATCCGTTCCCTTAAGAAGGATCTTTGCCTTCTGAGTTGAGCTTTCTTGGCTTTACATAAAAGTGCCTCAAGCTGTACAATTTCAGATGGCAGTGAGGGAGTTACATCTACGTGGAGATTTAGAGACTAATCCAAAAGTATGTTGCCCTATCGTTTTAGTATATGAACTTTCTAAACAGGATTTGCTGGGTTTTGAGCAGCAGACCCATTTTGCATGTGCCTACATAAACCCCATTTTCTCAGACAGACACATGCATTATGGTTTGTGATGCAATATTTACTTGATTCGTAAGCCGTACTGTGCTGTGCTCTTCTGGGATTGTTGTAGTCCTTTGAAACACAGCCCTGTGCATCAAGGGGGCAAGCTGTGTCACCTGCTTTCCCCCACAACATAGAGCAATGTAACTGTCATAAATACAGGCTGAGCAAAACTAGTTGAGAGATTTGTGGGCTGCTGTTCAAATCATGGTGGGCCAGGAATCAGCCCATGCTTACTAATAAGTTTAATTGTCCTACACCACCTGAGGGGCAGGACAGTGTCAGGGCATTTTGCCAGGGAATAAAACTGGACATGTCTGCTTCTCTCCAAGGGTCCCCTATGTACAAAGCATCCTTCAGCACAATCTGGGTGCTTGGTGTTCTCAAAAGGACCCAAAGGGATGAAGTTCACTCCTGCTGCCTGCGTGACAGCAGGAATTATGTCTGCAGCTGTGCTTCTGTGCACTTTGAAACTGCCTCCGTTTCTTTGCTTAGCCAACCAGAGAAAAAAGCCAAAAAACCCTAAGCTGAGTTGGCAACAGTGTCTTGCTGTCCTCTCTGAAGGAAGTAATTTACCATCATCTCGCAGCTTGTCAAACGTGCACCAAGTGTGAAGAAGAACATGATGTGCACTGTCCTAAGCTCTCAGCAGGTCAGGTTTTGCTGTCCTCTGGAAACTGTCTAGCTCTTCAGTTTTTCTCCACAAAGGACACATTGTTTGGAGTAGTGATGAGGTGGCCCCCCAGATGCCCCAGCTTTGTTTCTAAGTGCTATTAAAGTATTTTGCCTCCTGAAGAGACTGTGTTCCTCATGAGGAACGGTTACTTCTCAATAAAGTGACCCCCTTTCCGCCTAAAGGGATGGAGCTTGAGACTGTGGAGGTGGAGGTGCTTGGTGAGGGAGGCAGTCAGGCAGGGCCAGTCTGGGGTGCCCAGCTGCGCAGGGCAGTGACGGCACCCGTGTGCCTGGCGAACGCTTCTCTCGCAGTGTCGCAGGGAGAAGGTGTGAGGGTGCTGGGAGAGAGCCGGCGCCCCTGGGAATGACAGCAGCTAAAGGTGAGGGCTGGCTGCGTGGGCAGCAAAGGGTGAGCCAGCCACTCCCTTTGCAAATGCAGTGGAGAGGGAGGGAGCCCCTCCATCAGCACAGCAACGTCTGCTGGGGCAGGGCCGGAGGCACCGGCACCCAGGGCAGGGCTGGCAGGGGGTCTGAGAAAGCCACTCCGCCACCCCCTTGCTTACTGACCCTGTGGGGAAATCGCTTCGGGGGCAGCGATTAAAAAGTGCGTGCAAAGTTTTTAGGTCCAATTGGAACACTGAGAAGGGGTTCGGGGCCTTTCTCAGAGCGCCGCACGTTGCATGGTCATGTGTCATACACAGGTTTGGTGACTGGTTTCTCGCTTCTAATGCAAACGCGTACGCATCCGCAGTAGCACTGCTGAAGTGTTTTACGGACTACGCATGCTCCCCAAGCGGGATTTTGGCCTCTCTGGGGCAGAACTATTTCAGTTAGAGGTCCCCATCTCCCACTGCCACCATTATCTTTGTCCTATTTTAAACTCATTTCCTGTTGATGTCAGTGGATCCCAAGACCCGATCAGCTTGTGTTCTCTTGCAGCCAGAACTTTCCCCATTGGAAGTCTTCTTCCTGTGCAACTTAGATAACGGTGCTCTTTTCACTACCTGCTCTTTGTTCCTCACCCCTGCCAAGGCTGCCTCCCTTGATGAGAAGTCCCTTCATTTGTAAATACTTTAGAGAGTGGGTCAGCTCGGTGGAGGTGTCACCTCGACAGAGGGGAAGGTGGAGCCAGAGGGGAAGGTGGAGCGTCAGGTCTCTGCATGTGGCAGGGCTGCATTAACCCTCATCTCCCGCTGCGCGAATGACCGCAGGCAGAGGCACTGTGCAAGGAACGTCAAACCTTTAATGAATTAAGACAGACAGATCTGGTAGAGGGCCGGGGCTGCAGTGGGCAGGTGCAGGTCACACGTCAGAGGGATCTGTGCTCCACACCTTCTCTATCAATATATCAACGGCGACTGGGGCAGCGTGGAGCACCTTGTCTCCTGGTGTTCCTCAGGGTTCTGGCTCGCTTGGTGGGCACATAGTCGCTATTGGATGGCCTCTGCTTGCTGCTGCCCCCCTGCTCCCCACTACAGCCCACTGCCGTGGCATCCCTGTGTGGCTTCCCCTCCCAGAGGGTTTTGGAGCTTTTTGCCACCGGGCACACCACCATCTTCTTCCTCTTCTTGGGTGGCATGCTGCCCCATGGGGACATCTCTGGCATCCCGAGGGTGTCAGCCGATGTGGGGCGCTTGGCCTGTTTGCCAGCAGCCTTGCCTGATCTGGGCACCACCCGGCAGGAGGAGATGCCCGGTGGTGGTGGCAACTGGGTCAGAATGACCCGGGGCTGCCTCTGCAGCACCTCCTCCACCAGCTGGGCCATGCGGGGCGGATGATGCTGGGGTGCAGTCGGGGGGCTGGCCAGGGGACTCTTCAGCAGGATCTGCTGAGGACTCTCTGGGAGACCCTTGTGGGGACCCTCTGGGCATCCCTTCAAGGGGCTCTCCTCTGAAGTGTCCATAGGACCCTCCTGAGAGGGCTCCATGGGGCTCTCTGGCAGCCGGGTGGGGAAGACCGCTGCCAGCCCACCCTGCTTGCCTTTGGCGTCCAGCAAGGGGGATGTTGCCACCCTCTGCCAGGAGGGGTTGGTGTCCTCCTGCATTGCGGCCACCACTTGGTCCTTGGGACAGTTGCCCTCCATCATGCACTCCAAGATGTCAGGGATCCTGTTGAGGGTGGTGGTCAAGACAGGGACATCAGGGACACCACGGTCGGTGTCCTCGCTGTCCCCCAGCCCTGCCGCCAACGATTGCTCCTTGGAGCAGCCACCCTTTGCCACTTACTCTGAGAACTCCGGGAACTCGTTGAGGAGGGTGGTCAAGCAGGAGCCGCTGAGAACTTCAGGGAGCTCCAGGATGCTGTCGAGCCAGGCGAGCGGGTCACTGCTGTCCATGGCGGACGAATGCTCATCCTGAAACTGCAGGTTGTCCTCTGCCAGCTCAGGAAAGGCCTCGTTGAAGGCATCTGGCCCCAGCTCGGGCAGGTCCAGGAGATTCTCTGGGCTTGGCGGGGTGGTCACCACTTCTGAAAAAGCAAACGAAGCCAAGCCACCCCCAGGGTGATGCAAGCCTTCCTTGGTGGAGGTCACCCCCTATGGGCTCTGCCACCCTGCAGACCTCACCTTGGTGCTTGGTCCTGCTTCTGCCAGAGAGCATATCCAGGGCGGGCTGGCAGGGGGTGGCAGCAGGGACGCCATCCTCACTGGCCACCACGTCGTTGTTAAAGGCCTCCAACAGCTTCTGGGCGCTGCCAGGATGGGTGCGGAGCACAGGGGGGACCTGCACGCGATGCTGAGCCGCAGGGTGTTGGGGTGGCAGGGGCCCAGCATGGGCAGGGACGTTCAGCACAGTGCAGCCCGTAGGGTAGAGGGGCTGCCCCTGGCCCACGTCCCATGGGCCCAGCCCCACTGGCTGGTGGGGCACAAGTGTCCCCATCACCACTTGCTGTCCCCAGCCATAGGCAGGGGGACAAGGAGCAGGCAGAGGGGGCAGCTGCACACCGCTGGGGAGCTGCAGCACGTGTGGCAGCTGCACGACCTGCCCCGAGTCCCCCAGGGGCCCCTGCACCCCCTGCCAGGTTGCCAGGGCGGGCTGGTGGGTGACAATGTGGAGCTGGGAAGGCCGAACGGTGATCAGCAGCCCTGGGACAGAGGGCAGCACACCAGCAGTGACCGGTGGTGGCATGGTCAGGGTGGTGAAGCTCATGCCGGGCACCTCTGGTCCTGTCGGCAGCTGGAGGGGGAACCTCTCTGTGGGCAGAAGCGAAGGGGGGTGATGGGGTGAGATGCTGGCCGGCACAGCTGGTTGGGGGTTACCCGGAGGGCAGGAGCACCACGAGGAGCGTGCTGCTCTGTGCCGTGGCAGTTGGCCAGTGTGGCGTTTGTTGGGGCACACAGTGTTCTGGGGTTCCGTCTCCATGGCGATCATTATGCCAGCACCTGGGTCAGCCAGCATTGTGACGGTTTGACTTTTAATGACAGAACAACTTCCCAACTCAATGGTTTCCCATGCTGCTGATGCTTTCCTGCCCTCAGTGCTGATTTCCCACCCCCACCATAGTTTCCCATCACAACTGTTTTTTGGTTTGGGAGTTGAGTTTCATGTGAAAGGGGAGTTTTCACCTAAATTTCTGTTGATGTCAGTGGATCCCAAGACCTGGTCAGCTTGTATTCTCTTGCAGCCAGAACTGTCCTCATTGGAAGGCTTCTTTCTGCCTTCTTTCAGCCAGGGCAGGGCTGGGAGGGAGTTTGAGAGAGCCACTCCTCTACTGCCTTGCTTAGGGACCCTGTGGGGAAATTGCTTTGGGGTGGGGGCAATTCGAGAAAAGTGGGACCTCAGAGAAGCATAGTATTACAGGAAGCTTTTTAGGGTAAGAGACAGCTGTCGCTTTCAGGATGGCCGGCATTCACCATCCTAAATGTGTGTTGCCACGGCTCCCTAAGCAGCGCAGCCTGCAACCTCAGCACGTGCTGACAGGAGTAACGGGGGCTGGAGCGGAGTGGAGAGCCCGCGGCCAGGCTCTGTTATGCTCCTGCAGGAAGGGGAACTTGATGGTACCACAGAGCTGATGAGATGTCCACTGCCATGATTTTCCCTTTTATAACAAATTCGACCAGGGACGAGCAATGACGGAAAAGGCAGGACTATGGTTACGCCAGTACTTCACAGTCCCTTGAACTTGTTGTAGTTCCAGCGTACTGGATGGATTGTGCCCGGATTCTTTCTTTTCCAGTGTGTCTGGTGGAAGAGAGGCAGCTCCTGCAACCCTCCAGACTCCCTGGAATTTAACTTCTCGTGCTGGCCCTTGGCACTTTGACTCTGGGACTTCCAGTCCCAACTTGGTTAGTGTTGCCCAAATGGTTTTCATTGCATCTGTAATGCTTTCTGGCCCTTCTGCCCCGCTGAGGATGCCATCGATGTATCGATACACTGTGAGGCCAGGTGGAATGGTGACCTGTGCTAAGGCTGTGGCCGGAGCATTGTGAGCGATAGTGGGGCAGTGTTTGTATCCTTGCGGAAAACTGTTTGAAAACATACTGAGTCCCACTCCAGGCAAAGGCAAGCCGGGCTTTTTCTTGTGCGTGGAGCAGAATCACGAGGAATACATCTCTAACACGTAAAGCATCTAAAGCTAACCTAACATCTATGCTAACCCTAACGTCCCACAAAAATCACTGGGTTACTGACAATGAAAGGAGAGGAAACAGCACTGTGAGAACGAAAATACCCCACTAAGTCAATTTTTTTGTCTACCTATACAGCAGAAGTGTTCTTTCATGTTAAAGTCAGAGTATGTTCTGATTTGCACTGCCCCACTAAATGGTTTTATGCTGGAAAGGTTTACTAAAAAATAATTGTTAGTGTTCTTCCTGGTTATACACCCACATCTTATAATGAAAAAATTAGATGATAACGTCTTTGCTGTGCTACACTGTTCTATAACTGAGAGTTAGGTTGTGTTTCATTTTAAGCATTCTCAAAAAAATACGGATAGTTACAGCTTTTACTAACAGCACTGCGGCAAATGTGAATTCACAGGTGGGCTTTTAAGCCTCACCTCAGCATGTTTGGTGTAGGAACAAACATTACAAGTACTCTAGTATTTTTGCCAATGCTTTCCTGCACAAATTGTATTAAAAGCATAGATTCTTCTGGTCTTCCATGCAGAAAGTATGGTGAGAATAAATCTGATATTAAAATGACTTCTTCAGATGTCAGAGGTTTATTTAGAAATGTCCACTACCTGTATTTTTTCTTATTTACTTGCAGCGGGTCGTAACAACCTGCAGAGAAGATATGCAAAGTATGTCATCCCTATTATTTCCATTCCTGGGTTATGATAGAATTTGGCACAGAATTTTAGATCAGTTGCAAAAAGTAGTGCTGGGCCACGCATATTCAGATTGATCCATGATCCCAGGTAGCTGTATGGGATTTGGTAATTTTCTTTAATAAGTAAAGGAAAACTGCATGTATTATAGAAATGAAAATTTAGTGAGACAAAGGGCAGGTCCAGTTCCTTTTCGACTACTACACAGAGATATTCTAACACATCAAATGAAAAGAATTTCTAAAGAAGTAGACCTTTCTGAGCTGGAGAAGAGGTAGATGAAATAGAAAAGATAGAACTAAAATCTGCAGCAAAATATTGCCTCTAAAGGAAGATGTGTTGGGGTTTTTTTCTTTCACGGAAACAAACGAACAATTACTCTGCGATTCTCCAGACTGGAAATTTGCAAAAAGCTGTGTAGTGTGGTTTTCAGTAGTATAAAAAGCAAAAGCTCTTCAGGGTTTCAAGTACATCTTTGCAACAGCTGTGAAAAAAATGCAAGCATGCAGATTGTTCCATTGTATGAAAACACCTTCATTTACTACTTATTTGTCATACAGGGAATAAACTAGCAGTGACGACCGTTGGAAAGCTTTAGGTGAATAAAAAAATCCTCCAAACCAGGAAAAATACTGTGCTATCAGGTAGCTGCAGCTTTGCTGTGTGAGCTTAATATTCACGTAGAGACTTTTTCTAAATGTGTCACTTAAGGCAGGGATGGCTTCTTACTCTAAAAAGCCATTTGCCTAGAGCAGTCGCTCATGTGCATACAGGATTTTTATGCTAACACTATTAAAAAATTTCCCTAGAAAATTTTCCACCTCCTTCAAGTAAATACAACCGACGTCCCTAACTGTCTCAGTTTCCTATTCCACCATAGGTTGCTGTATTTCAAAGACGAAGTTAACCAACGGCTGGTTACTAACCGAGGGCTCAAACCAATTTTTGCAGCAGTCAGGTAGAGAGTGGCCATTTAGTCTGGACCCACTGAAGTGCCAATGTAAATACAAACAAAATAAGGTCTATCAAACTTTAGATTCTCTAGCAAAACAACGGAAAGGATATGAAGAACTAGGTCTTGTCTACTGTCTGTTTCCCATATGTGTGGTGATCGGCTCCCTGGAAAACAAGAGGCTGGACTGGTCCTGGCTGTGCCCATGAGCTTGCCAGCTAAGTGCTAGGTGGTAGCAAGGAGAGCACCAGAGAAAAGCACAGACCCATTGACCCAGCACCACCGTTCTCATGTTCTTCATGCACATGAGGCCTGTTAGCCATTGTACTTGTATTTATTCTAACACGGGACATCAGTCAACAGTCACAACACCAGTGGATTACCAGCACTTCCGTCATATGCTTCACATATAGTGTTAAAGGAGAAATTTACACAGACGTGGGTACCACTGGGTTTGCTTTAATCGCCCCGCAGAGCTGGGCCACCGCCCCAGCGAGTGGCAGAGAGCAAAGGGATACAGCACGGCGTATATACACTTATCAAATCATTAGTCAACGTCCGAAGTTTTTAGAAGTTTCCTTTGGTCTTGTACATTCTGCAAATCCATCACCTGACCCTGTCCCTGTTGATTCATCTATTTGCTTCCAGTCTCTGCCTCGGTTCCAAGCTCCTCCTCGGATCGTGATCTTCTTTCTGCCTGCTTTAACTCACACACTCCTTCAAGCACACTTAGTCTTTGAGCAATTCCTATTCACATCTACTGATTTTTTTTTCTCGGAACACCTGCGTTTCTGCGAGCACCTGTGTGCACAAGTTGATCATCTGTTGTTTCTCTGTTCTCCCACTGATTAACTGGACTGGGTGTTAAACCAGCCTTGGATTAGGGCTATACTGGGGACGAGGCCTGGTTCTGCCACTTTAGCTGCTTTAGCACTTTAAATTTCTGAATTCAAAACACATTTTCTTTAACAAGCAATACCAGAACAATGGAGACCAATTAACAATGGTTTGGTCACTGCTGTGACGAAATAATGACAATTATTATTTCTGGTGTAGGTTGCTGTATGTCATATTTATGAAACTAGGATTTGCCCGAAGAAAAATGTTCTATTTCACACCCACAGATGAGCTCCCTGAGATGAGCATCCACGTTTTAACAAGCCTTTACATCAAAGGCTGTAAACGAGCGTCAGTCTGCACAACCAGCTGGGAATCTTGTGTTGTTCCAGGCACATATTTTTGTCCCATTCAATACCTTGTCTGTGTGATTTGGCTTTTGTCTGTCCTGTGCTTTCCTGCTAAAGATTTATAGGCTTCAGTCTTCTGATACTGCTCCAGCTCCCGCATCTAATGCTCCTTATCTCTATCCGCTCCATCAAGGTGTTGCTGAAACAAAGAAGTCCAAGAGTAGCAGGGAGTTGCCTCCCCTTCAGGAGGAAGGGAAGAAAAACAACTTGCCACATGAAGTGCTGATCCATTTCACCTGTGCAAACAGGAAAGGAGTGAAGAAACAATGAGAATGTACGTGAGATGCAAAGACACAGGATTTCCGGATAATATTACTGTATTCTGGTGTGTGTCGTGTCCGTGTCTCCCCCCCCCCCCCCCCCACCTTTCCCTTTTTTTTTTTTAAATTCAAATCACTATTCTGTTAACTCTTTTTTTTTTTAGATCAAGCTTTAACGTTCAGATCTGTAACAGCAGGGATCCAATACGCCCTTGCTTTTTGCCCCACAGAAAAAAATGCACTACCATTCTAAAACCACACACTTTTCCCATCTGAGAGGCAAACAAAACATCATGGCTATTGGAAAAGAGTAGCATAAAGATAAAAGAGCCTAGGTGATATCAATTTAAGCTAGCTACGTTTAGGTTAAAAGAAAACTTCAGGCTAGGAAGAAAAAAAATATTTCACATGTGCATAATAGAATGAGCTTAACTGGAGATCTCTTTAGGGGGACCACTGAACTGAAAACCATTTAAGGGGTGGTCACAGCACTTGCTAAAGGGATCCTTTCCAGAAAAAAAAAAAAGTTGTTGAGCAAGGTTTTCACCCAATGAGTTTAAAATTCAATGGAAATAAATGTTCAATCTGAGTGAACATTAGTCACTGGGCATGCCTTTTTATTTTCATTACGTCATCGCAACAATATATGCAATAGTTATAAATTTTGTGCATTTGCATGTTGAGGACAGAGTTAACATTCTAGATTGGGGTGCAAATTTAGTGATGCTGGGTTTGCATTTCTTTTGGACACTGTATTCTTCCAGAAGACATTAATTCTTCTCTTCTGTCTCCAGCAATGTGCTGCTGACAGAGTACAGTAACCGACTCAAAAACAGCAGAAGTTTTCCCTCAGCTTGTGTCTTGGATGGATTGTTTTGAATCAGTAAGGAGTTCTACTGTACTACCTGTAAGTAGATGTCCTAGGTTTTCTAGCACAGATCTATACAGTTCTTTAAATATTTCTTTATATATATATATATATATATTTCTTATAAAACTTAAACAAGAAGAATGATTTTTAGGGTGCTTGCTGTATAACTATAGTAATGGTCTTTTTCTAGGGGAGACTCGCTCTTTGGTCAGCTCAACCAGTCCTTATTTCAGTCAGTTCCAGCCAGCTCAGCGGTCCTTATGCTCACCAAACACAACAAGCAGTAGCAGGACTGCAGGGCTGGAACAGGGGAAGCGCGAGACTTTCCCTTCAACTGTTGTATCGGACAACTAGCTTGCTGTTGCTGCAGCTCAGACACACTTTTCCCCTGGATTGCGGGACACTCACCCACACATGGTAGTATACTATGGCTCCACCACTTGCTTCAGGAGAACGACTTCATAGTCGTTAGCTAACCAAAACCAAGCTTACTCAGCTTCAACAAGAATGTTGGGCTGTTGTATTAGAGATGGGGGCTCCCAAGCAGCAGCGGCCTTCGGTGCCACAGTCGAAAAGCGCAGGAGAAAACGAAGGGAAGGAGGTACTCAGCAGCCTTTCCCTGACCTGCTATAGGCTAGACTCACCGTTTTACTCAAGAAAGGACAGATGCCCTGGGGATTTAAAAAGCAGCACACCGAATAGAGATTTGACCTCAATCTCCTTATTCCTAGATTAAAAAATAAATAAATCAATCTGTCTCAGGCATGATAAGAATATGTTAAGGGCAAGGGGTAGAGGGGGAGAATGTCTTACTCTCTTCCCCCCCTCTCCCAGCAGACAGCAACATCATTCTCGCTACAGATGTGTTACCAAATCAACGGCTTTACCTTTGACACACGTCCTCGGTTATGGTTAACATGCTATGGCTATGCAGCATTTTATAATATCTGTGTATATGTTACATTCTACAAGCTTAGTGCAAAGTGACAAAAGGAACCCTTGTTTTTTGCATCATCCCACTTTTCATCCAGCCATCACAAAAACTTTTAAGCATTTAGTCCTTGAAGTATTTTCAAAAGCTTAAATGTCCTGATAAATTCATGTGATGCCATCAAGTTGCACTGTGACTTAACTACTGCTTTGCTGTAATCTCCCCCTGGCAATGAGGCATGGATGGTCCATTAGCAATTACAAGGTGCTCTCTGGAAGGCCTTCAAGAAGGAGACCCAACACTGCCTGGGTCTTCATTCACCTATCGGACCCTGCAGAAGGCCACAGCAGTCCCAATTAGAAGGCGCTACATGATGACTGCAAGGTGGGAAAAACCCTTTTCCTGATGTAATGTGTGTAGAAAATAGAACATGTAACTCTCACCATCCCGCCCATCGTACGGATCTCAGCTTTTTTCTAGGGCTAGCAATGCTTTAAAACACTGTCTAAAAGTTTATTCATGTTAACCATCTCCTCCTTCAGTAACCTGTCCTTTCAGGTCTGCTTGTCTTAAGAGTAAGACACCAGATGTTTATATACATGGATGAGTTTGTAAAATAAACAGATCTGCAAAATCCTTGCAGGAGCTGTGACATCCTGGTGAGTTCTCCTCAGCCACAGTGAATAAACGCCTGCCCCATCCTTCCAGTGACTTTGGCTTTGGGAACTGGTGGGTCTCAGCTGTGTCAGAGTTAGGTACAACAGAGTTACACCCCACTGAATCACATCAACCCTGGGATGTCTCACCAGAGCAATCCCACCTGTTCTGCCTGGATTCTGGCACTGTCTAGAGGATACAGTTCTCCTCAGGTCACACCTGGATGAGATGCTACAGCCCTACCAGGGTGCATTATTTGAATGCTGGAGGACCTGCGCACCTCACTTTGAGATATATTCCTAATCACAACTTTAACCAAAAGCCTCTGTTAACTTCCTCACTAAACAATATTCCCATTTAACAGTAGTCATAATCCAACAAGGAAAAGGGAGTTTAATGGTACCCACTGCTCCACAGGAGGCAGTTTACTCCATTCATTGCCCAGAATCCTGGTGATTTGAAACATTTGAAAGATGGACAACAGGCTGTGCTACACACCTGGGCTCCTCGTTCTTGCCTACTTGGATTTCCTCAGCTGCCCACCCCTGAGAGCTCTCTCTCCAACTTTATCCTCTTCCTGCCTGGCTGCCCGCCCCTCCCCTCTTCACAGCCGGGTTTTTGCTTTCTGTTTTCTCGTGAGAAGCCTGGCAACCTTTCCATTCAAGAGTACTGTTAGACAGGTAAAGCCACAACGAACTTGAACCAGCTCTGCTCTTAATCAAAGCTAGCTCATCTTCCCTTCTCTCCTCAGAGGAGCTCTTCAGGTGTTTGCACTCTGGAGTGACTGGAGGCACCTGCAGTGGAAATGTGGAAGCAAACAGGTGGCAAGGACCGACCTGCCCAATGGCTACCTTAGCTCTGAAAGGCAGGTCCCTTGGATGGGTTTGCTCCATCAGCTGAGACAGTTCTGGCTGGATCACCGCACAAAGTGCCACGGCCAACCCGCATCAGCCTTACTCTGCACTTGGGCAAGGTGGATGACCTTGCTCGTCCCTGCGGCAGCAGGGCCACCTTCAGCAGGTGGAGGCCTTTGTCAGCACGCTGTTTATGGACCTCACATACCTCTGTGGTTTCTGCTTCTGCCCCCAGGGCTGGCAACTCCTCAGCTGATGTGTTGGCCAGACCAGCCACCTCCTCTCCAAAGAGTTCCTCGTGGTGCTGTGTCACCTGCACACAAGCAACCACTGTTGGTTTCCACCTAGGTGACTGAAAAGTGGCCTGAGCAGCCTTTCGCACTCCTGACCCTCGCTTCTGCGCAGAAAGCTGCAGCTGTGGGGCTGCTCTGCCCAGCAGCTCCCCCACAAGCATTTGCTCAGGAGAGGCAGCAGCCAGGTGCCTCTGGGCAGCAACGCTCCGGTGGGGACGGAAGGCTGTAGCGGGCTGGTAAACAGAGCGTAGCTTCCCCATCACCTGCCCCAGGACGTCCAGGGGAAGTGTGTGCCCCTCGGGTGGGCTGAGGAGGTTTGGCCCCACGCAGATGGCCAGGTTGCCGGTTGTAGAATAAATAGCCACAACAGCTGAACTCTCCTGATTTACTATTCTTTTTCTTTGCCCTAGAGTGCACTGCAGTATCTTACAGTGATGCGCCACAGGGATACACCGCAGACTCCCCTCCCCTTATTCCAGCGTGACTCATCCAACATCTGGCTTGCTGGGAAAAGCTGTTTTAAAAGCCATTCTTTTAAAATCCGTAGGATGGAACGCACTAACACTATTTAAAAGGCAAAGAACAGCAGGGCGTAAGGTCTACTCTAACAGACTAGCAATCACTTTTGATTAGGGTATGTAACGGAAATAGGCTTTAGGTTACCAGATCAGATCATTCACTTCTTCCAGAATTTGATACATGACTCTCATCAGAGCTGCTCTAGAGAAACGGATCTCTTAATTCCCATGTAAATTCCAGGCAAACAGTAGCAAAGCACTAATGTCCTGAAAATAAGTTTTCATTACTTTTTTGTACATAGATGATTACTTTTTTAATGTACACTGTTTCACTGTTGCTAAAAGTACTATATTCCACTTCACATGGCTTGTTTCAGTGACAACCTTGTACCGTAAATTCGTATCATGTACCTCCTTTTTCTTAGGATCCACAAGTTGCGATGCCTGCAGTTTGTAGTCCCTGCATGCACGGGCTATCTGCCCTGGCTGAAACCCGACAGGATAACAAATGGTGATTGCTTCAGGCAGCTTCCCTATGCAGACGTCCCAGGAACCCCTTTGGAAGAGTAACCCAGAGAGGGTTCTTCAGGGAAACCGCAGGCACGTCCAAAGCATGGAACTAATGAGGAGGACATGCATGGGGGAGTCTGTTTAGTAGCCACCTTATAGCTTGAAGTGAGCGAATTTTATTTGCTTTCTAAATCCATTTTCCTCTTGCCTAATACAATTGGAAGAGTGAGTTCCACCGCATTTTTTATGACGTATGAAATGTATTCTTTTTTAAAATCAGGTTTAAGCTTCTTGGCTTTGCTTCACGGTATGTGATGTCCCCTTTTTCTATGTACAGGTAACTCCACTGAAGACAGACAGATAAAGTTCTCTGTCGGCTCAGGGGAAGCACACATGCAGGGGTGCAGCACCCTCGTGTTGTAGCCAAAGTGATAAACCAGCCTTGCTCAGCGCAGCTCTCCATGCAAAAACCTCCATGGCAGCAAGGATCTCAAGCCTTGACTCCTTATCTTATCTTATCTTATCTTATTTTATCTTATCTTATCTTATCTTATCGTATCCTATCGTATCCTATCGTATCCTATCATATCCTATCTTGTGTTCTGTGTGGTGGGGTGTTTTTTTTTGTGGAGAGTGCCTTTTTTCAGCTATTTTGCCTTTGTGGGGTTTGGATGGGGGCCTTTGGTTTGTGTACGAAGTTTCTTCTGGTTGTTTTTCTGCTGTGCTGGTGGATGGTGGTGTTTTTTCTGTCTTGAAACCATCGTTACTGGTCTAATATATCTCCTGCAGGTCAGGCAGTGTCACTTCTGGCGTGGTCTGACTCATTTCTGGTGAGCTGGTGGGTAGGTATGGAGGACTTGTGGTCCCTCCATGGAGGATGACTGCTAGAGGACTAAGAGGCAGATCTGTGGAGGGGTGAGAGGACCGCTGGCCCGTAGGTAATGACTGTCAGAGGACTAAGTGTACTTGAATTTACGTGGGCTTCCAAATTCATGGTTATTTCTCCTGCCTGAGGAAAAGCCATGGGAAGTCACCAGCCACACGGAAGGACAAGGGAGTTCCCAAGGCTACGTGGCTTCTTGGGTTTTGTTTTTGAGTAAGACACCTACCAAGAGGCTGCTGTCATGAAGTTTAGGGACATTTTGTAAAGTCCTGCACTCAAGTATTTTGTGACTTGAACTATTGCTGACAAAGTGGTGGAGGTTTGTCTGCACATTTTGGATGCTTTGGAGTTGGACATCTGCTCATGGTGGTGACTTCAAGCAGGACTTGGCTCCTGTCTCAAGGCACAATGTCTGCTTAGGGCGAGGTTCATCATCCATGATTATGAATGTGAACCCGTATTGCAAATAGGTTTCTTGGTCATTTTGGATTTTAAGGAGGCAATTTCTTGTCAGATCTGTTTCAATCATCCTTGGGTTTGCCTCTTCACATGGCGGCAAAGAGCTCGTAAAGAGGAGTGTGAGAAGGGGCAGTGCTGCCATTTCCCTCTCAGTCGCTCGTGCTGCAGTTACCAGTTATCTTCCACCTATGGTTTCTTTGCAGGCATCTCTTTAAGCCACTTGTCTGTTTTGTGAGGGTAGTGGACCTAACAGGAGACCTTTTGTTCCTCATTGGTGCCTCAGAGGTTTAGCTGTCATTGTTTGTTTTCTTGCTTTTTATTTGCTGTGCTTTATTTTTGGAGCTTCCTGTAGCTCTTTGGGTTTCTGTGCTTAAAGGAGATCTCTCCATCCAGGAGTGAGATGTCTAGAAAGGACTGTCCTTGTACACTGCTGCCAGCCCTCGGTCTGGAGAAGTGTCTGGCAGAGCTGTATGATTAACAGTAATGTAAATCAAATGCATCTCAGGTGGGGACCCTTTAGAGCAAAGAAGAGAATGTAAGAAACACTTCAGGGATATGCATCTGGTGAGGATAAAAGTACGTGCTTTAACATGAGTTTTGCATTCTTTGGCAGTACCTACTAAAAAGCCTGCTTCAGAAAAAGATGAAGAAATCGCTTCCGATTTCTGTGTCTGAGCAAAAGAACTAGTCTGCTTGCACAGCGAACTGATGCGAAGAGCCATTTTTTGGCATTATTGGATGCCCCATCTGACTTGTGACGCTTTCCTAGTGCCTAAGGTGGTGGTTTGTGCATGGCCCTGGCGTGTGCTGCTGGGTCCACATCCCTGTTGGTTGCCGGGTGCAAGGCAAGGGGCACATCCTCATTAAAAATTACTGGTCTAATTTCAGAAATGCCTTCTTTAACTTAAACATGAAACTCTTCTTAACCTCTTTGTGCACTTGTAGAAAAGCAGGGTGGGGTGGGGGGTGGGGGCTGGGGGTGTCTTCAGGAAGTGCCCACAAAAGAGCCTTTAGGAGACCCTGTCCCTTGACTCACATGTGGGGTAGTGAAGAGTCTGAGAAAGTCATGAGTGTTTCGGTGTTCACCAAAGCAGGTTTTTGATTTTTTTTCTTTTGTACCTTACGTAGCTTATTTTTCTTTTATGTAGGAGACCTGTGAGGCTGGGAGGAAACGCTATGGGTAGGAGGGTTATTTACATACCAAAGGAAGATAAAATAAATACCTAAGTAAAGGTAAGCTTAACTATTCTGAGTCGGGGCTGTTCAGATGTTGGCCTGAACTTTTACTGAAATGGATTTGCTTGTGCTTTTCTTTCCTAGTTCATGTGTGGGTACAGGAGAGAAGGCAGCAGGCATACACATGAGATAAAGCCCCTTTTTATTACCAGCCATAAAGGTGCCTCCTGGCTGGGAGCCTGATAAGGACCCCGTACTTCAGTTCTTGATTCCTTATATGCAATCTTAAGGCTGCTCACCTATTCACCTTTACAGTCTATTAGTTTTGGCCACGAGGTTGCCTGTTGCCATTCACTTTTGAGTATGTGTTCACATGAACCCCCTGTGTAAGGACACTTTATGCATATTTATTAGCTGAGTTTGCACTATGTTGTTGCAACTTTACCTCTTTCAGCTGGTTTCTGTCTGGTTTCATCTAACAGTAAACCCACTTGTATAGGCAAGGTCAGTCGATCAGGTCCTCTGGTGTCTGTCTTGGAAGCATCTTCACACAGGAGCTTTTTCTTATATACCGCAATCTGCTGGTCAGCTTTTCACCAGGGCTAGTTCAAAGCCTGCACAGCAGGATGCAACTGCTGCCTGACAAGTATTCTTCATATCCCACCGGAGCTCGATGGTGATAACACCATTTCTAGCTTTCCGTGGGAGCGAGGGAGGACCACAGCTCTTGTATCACAGCTTGGCGTGGTCTGGGAAGGCAAAGTGAAGAGCAGGTGGGAGTCATAGACACTTCTGTCCAGGGCTGTGAGCTGTGCAAATGCCAGCAGAAAGCTTTGGAAAGGTTTTTCACATGCTATAAAGAGTGTTATTCCGCAAACTGTTAGTGTGAGTCCTTTGTGGGCGCTAGTGGTTACCAGCAGCAGGTAACACATTTAAACAAAGTGGGCAGACCCACTGGGGGGTCCCCTAATGCTGCTGGCGTGTTTCCCTGTGCAAGTCAGTCGAATTGCCCTCTGATCCAGTGGGACTGTTCAGTGAAGGGTCTCTGTAACGGGACACTGGCAGACTGGTCAGGCACAAGGGTCTGGGCTTTCCTGTGACACTATAGACAGATCAAACACCTGGGCTTGAGAGGATTTCCACACACCCCCTCCTTTTTCACGTGACACTTATACTCTTCGACCCCTTCCTCCCCCTCCTGCCATTCACCAGTTCCTCCTGTTTGTCCTCCTGTTCATTCTCTGTGATGGTGTCATCAGAACCTGGTCGGTTGGGTGCCTGGGACTCCGTGGTAGATAAAGGGATTCCCCATTTAGAAGCAGGTTTCTATATGCCCTTTCCTGATGTCAACGAGAGAAAAATGACAGGTGGACAAGTGGGGGTTTTAAAGGGTGCGTGGGTTGGAGAGAGCAAGAAACTGAGCTCATTCCACCGGGCATCCAGTGGGTACCTGCCCCTTATTAAAGTGTCATTATTTAAGTGCTGTTAGTTTTGGTTCTGTAGGGCAGGCAGAAGACCCTGGTGATTCCACGAGATTCACGCCATTCCTGTACAATTCTATGTGTATCAAGGCAGAAGACTTGTGCCCTGCAGGAGGGGAAGGTGCCATTTGTCATTTCCTCCACCAGTTAGCTATTGGAGGAGGAGTGAAAAGTGCTGCTTGATTTTCTAGACAGTGCTCTGTGCGCTGCTGCACTACCCTGTTTGGTGACAGGCTCATCGCAGCCTGGTTAGCTGGGTGCCTGGGACACTGAAGGCCTGTAAGCAGGGAAGAAGTCAGCCTGGTGCCCAGGAACCTTGAGGCCAGTGGGGAGGGTAGAAGAAGTCTGCCTGGCAGACAGGACCTTCAGGTCCTGATGAGAAGGGGAAAGGGGTGGATAGGTGACCATCTCGGTCACAGAGCATGGCCATTTGCCTGATCAAATGGCATTCGCCATGCCAACCGCGTTACCAGGGGCCAGGAGAAGGGGCACCGGTCACAAGTGCCATGTTAATTGCCTTTCTTAAGTACTGGGATGGCAGCATTGCAGGGCCCAAAGAGCAGGTTAAGCTCAAGGCCACTGCTTTCATCCTCGTTCTCCCCGGCAGAGCACAAGCAGAGATGCATCCCTGCCCGCAGCTTCTCTGAAGGGAGTGCAGCAGCTCTTGCCCATTGCCAAGGCACTAGCTGGCGCTCAGTTTCATACCACAGTTTCATGCTTTGCCGATGAGTTGGTACAATAGTTTGGGAATGTCCCTTTCCTAACAGTCCCTCCTTTTCGTCTGACCATCAGGGTCACACTATACATTCATTAAGTTGTATGTCGAGTTTGTAAGGCAATATAAAAGTCAGGAGGTTAGCTAGCCAGATATATTTAAGGGAGATCCCGGACTTACTTCATGTAATGTTTTTTAATGAATCTTTGTTTCTGTCAATTTCATTTTTCAGGGCTTGATTTACATATAAACCCCAGCGGCTGTTATTCAATCATGCACACACTCTGTCCTGTAGTTCTAAAAGGGGGTGTGGGGCTAATCAATCCTATGTTACCATTTATGATAGCAATTTGATTTCTTCCTTTAGGGCTGTAATACCACCTGGGGTTTCATTAATGGCTTTTTCTAATTCTCTTGATACATCTGCAATGTTTAGCAGCCCCTGACTGTGGGATGAAAGCTGTTACAGACAGGTGGAACTCGGTGCCACATACTATCAGAGGGCTCTAATGATTTTTCCCATAGATATCACTAGTGAGGAGCTACAGAGGCAGAAGATAAACTGTTTCTAAGCAGGGGGATGGCATTCCTGCACCTAGAAGACACATTTTGGCTCAGGCTGAGGCTAAATCCTCAAATGCCCATTCTTCATTTATCTAACGTTTTCCTGGGAGTTGTGTCAGTGGGTAGTATAATCTTCAAATATGTCTGACTCCTGTAAATTATTTCCTGTAAATAGGTTTGCATGTGCCTGATTGGGTTGTTTAGGTTAACCAGTGGAGGTTCAGACCCAGAGTAGGTGACGCACAGAAATCGGGATCCTAGAGGTCTGTAGTCGCAACCAAACTTTTGACATTGCCTTCAGTTTGATTATGGCTTCCTGCAGAATACCAAGTTAACCTGTCTGTGAATATCCCCATTGTCTCAGAGCTTGCAGGGCTGATAAACTCCATCCTGGAAGTCATCTACAGCGTGATGACTTATGAGAATAGGTTTTATGTAAGGGCTTCTGCAGAATCTTCCTTCCCAGTTCAGTGGATGTGTGGTATGTAGTAAGGTGTTGGAAGAATCTGTGGAGTGATAGCATTTGCCTCTGGACATAGGAACAGATCTATGGAATGTTCCAGGCATAAGACTCGCCTTTTCATCTGTGTGGCCCTCGGATTTGAATAGTCCATTTGCAGCCATTTTAAGGCTTTATTGGCATTTGCAGTTCCCTGTCCCTACAGAGTGAGTAAGCTGGCCAATGTGTTTGCTCTCCAAGCATACCCAGGAGTCTCCTTTCAGACGAGTGATAAACCTTTCTTGGAGCAAAGGTGGTACGCTTGCTTTCCTCAGTGAAAATTCCTAATGTAGATGCAGGTTCTTGTACCACTGAGAATTCAATGGGACAGATACCCAGGGGAACTGATTTCTTGGAGCAGGGGGCTTTTAGCATATGTCCAACACCCGGGCTTGTTTGCATCTGCTGCTGTAGTATGAACTGTGGCCGTGGCTGAATTATGGAATGAATGCCTATAATCCATGTTCCACCACCGGCTTATTAGCAAGGCTGCCATATTAAAATGTGGGCTTCCAAATCGCTGTTAACACTAAAACCAAACGGACACAAATAGCAAAAATAACTGTCCCTTGGATACGGAGGACAGCATGGAAATCAAAAGGCTTTTCTGACTCTAGAAAAGCAGGAGACATTTAAAGATTTAAACCAAGCAAAATGGTTTAACGTGGAAGCTGCTCATCAGCCCTGCCAGACTTCCACAAGCCCTTTCTATTTTATTTACATGACCCAAAAGGCCAGTGGGCCAGACAGCCTGCAAGCCATAGCCTACTACTCATCCGAGCCAGAGCTCATGATTCCCGGTGGGACTGCGTGGGCTGGGGCTGTTGCAGCAGCAGCGGGGCTGGCTGAGAAAGCACAAAGCTGTCCTGGGGCCCCTCCTAATGCTGCCGGCTCGTTCCTCACCAGAGCTCAAGCAGCTGTGGATGTGCCGCAGTTGGAAGGACACTGGTTGGTGGCAATGAACAGGAACGGGTCACTGGCTTCTCTGGCCGGGCTTGCCATACCTGCAGGGAGAGACACTGTGACACCCTGAGATGTCTGTTACGTTAAAAGAGGTGGAGTAATTTGGCTGAAAGTAAACCCCCTTGCTTTCTATCTCTCCTCACTGGAATGGGAGGTTAGGTGTGGCTAGGCTTAAATTCTGAGTGATATCCAATTTGCCACTACCAGTCCAGTCGTGTCTGATCTGTAAATTAAACTACCACGATTCTGGATACATTAATAGCGGTCTGCACCTTCATTCCAGTCGTGCTCATGAACTAGCACGGCGTGCTCTAGGGTGCAGCCACGTTCAGTGAGAAACTGACAAGTGGCTAATTAAACAGTGCAGTCTTTATTTGTGCAACTGATGTACAGGTTCTTTGGATTGCCGGTGGTAGTGACTGTCTGCAAGAAAGCACATGCAAATATGATGTTATTAAGTACAAAATGCACGAAAAGGTTATAAATAATACAGCCCGGCTATAAATGTAAGGGAGTAACTCTCTATAGAGATATTTTTAATATTCCCGAGAAAAGTGCTTGGTCTAATCTCACCCAAGGCGCCCCAAGGAGGGGAGAAGCAAGGCTCAGCCCGTCGGCCGATGCCGGTAGTCAGAGACAGTCTGAGGTGGAGTTTCCCCTGACTTGCTCATGGTGATACCTTCTTCCCAAAATTCCCCATTTCCCTGGCTATTTTATATCCGTTCTACCTTTAAGGTGGACTTTGAGTGACTGTAGTCATACCTACCTTTTATCACGATTGGTGTAAATTTCTCTCACTTCACGTTTAAAGGGCTGTGAAGAATTCTCCCCCAGTGAGCTCTCACACCCTCCCACCTCACACTGCCTTGAAGCTCTCCCTGCCGCGCTCCTGTGCCCTGGGTGCCTGCAGGCAGAGCCTCAGCCCTGCTGCGCTTTGCAGAGGAGCTGCTGGTGGGCAGAGCTGTCTCTCTGCAGCGCTGCCCGCTTGCCATGAGCTCCCTCCATGGCAGGAGCCCGGCCCAGCTCAGCAGCGGGGAGCAGCCCAAGGCAGCCCTTGCTCTGCCCCTCTGGGCTCCCTCCAGGTGTCCCTGGGGCTGCAGGGGAACCTGCTGGGGAACAGGCTGAAGGAATCGCCGATGTTCCCTCCCTCAGCTGGGGAGACACTGATTTCAAGCAGAAGCATTTCTCCTATCCAGAGACATGTCTAAAAATCACATTTTTCCCTCTGATTATTAGGCAGGACATGCAGACAACAACAGGCAGGGATCTCCTTTACCCCTGATGATGGAAAAGGTTCAGCTGAGTCCACTGGGGCATCTCGTTCTGGGTTTCTGTTCTTATGACTGGAAGGAGACTCAGCTGCACCTCTCCCTACTCAGTCTTTTCTTGGCAGCCTACGCTCCCCTCGGACCAAACGGTGTCCTGTATCCCAAGGAGAGATAAGTTTCTCTCTGTCCTTTCCATCAGCTGGCTTGACTAGAGCTCCATTGACTATAATGACAGTTTTCATCCCTCTATTGCCTGATCAGATTCTGGGCGGTCGCTCCGTTGAATGTCCAGACAGAGGCCTGCAGCGTTCTGTGGGATGCCCAGGCTCTCACACAGAGCTGCATGTGGCTGGCAGGTACAGCACAGGAAAGCCACCCCCCTTGACAGAGAGCGTGTGACACATTCACTGAATCCCAAACAAGCCAGGGCTGGAAGGCAGCTCTGGAGATCATCTAGTCCAACCCCCTGCTAAAGCAGCTTCTCCTCGAGCAGGTTGCACAGAGCCACGTCCACGTGGGATTTGAATGTCTCCAGAGAAAGAGACTCCACAGCCCCTCTGGGCAGCCTGTACCAGCGTTCTGTCACCCTCAAGGTAAAAAAGTGTTTCCTCTTATTCAGAGAGAACTCTTGCAGTTTGTGCCCGTTGCACCTTGGCCTGTTGCTGGGCGCTGCTGAAAAGAGCCTGGCCCCGTCCTCTTGGCGTGCCCTTAAGGTATTTATAGACATGAATTGACCCCCTCCTGGTCTTCTCTTCTCCAGGCTGAACAGTCCCAGCTGTCTTGGACTTTTGTCTAAGGGAGATGCTCCAGCCACCTCATCATGCTTACAGACCTCAGCTGGACCGTCTCTAGGAGCTCCCTGTCTCTCTTGCACTGGGGAGCTGTTGTGGTTTAACGCCGGCCAGCAACCAAGCCCCACGCAGCTGCTTGCTCGCTCCCCCTCACCCAGAGGGATGGGGAGGAGGATCAGGAAGGAATGTAAAACTCAGGGGTTGAGATAAGAGCAGTTTAATAGGTAAGAGCCGCAACACAAGCAAAGCAAAGCAAGGGATTCATTCACTGCTTTCCCTCGGCAGGCAGGTGCTCAGCCACCTCCAGGACAGCAGGGCTCCATCGCATAACGGTTACTCAGGAAGACAAACGCCGTAATGCCGGTTGTACCCCCCTTCCTCCTTCTTCCCCCAGTTTATATACTCAGCATGATGTCATATGGCATGGAACACCTTTTTGGCTAGCTTGGGTCACCTGTCCTGGCTGTGTCCCAGTTTCCTGTGCCCCTCCAGCCCTCTTGCTGGCAGGGCCTAAGGAACTGAAAAGTCCTTGATTTAGCATAAACATCACCCAGCAACAGCTAAAAACATCAGTGTGCTATCAACATTGCTCTTACACCAAATCCAAACCACAGCACTGCACCAGCTATGAAGAAGAAAATTCACTCTATCCCAGCTGAAACCAGGAGAGGAGCCCAGCACTGGACACAGCACTGCAGGTGCAGCCTCTCCAGGCCAGAGCAGAGGGAAGCCCTGCAGACACACCGGGTGCCTTTGTGCAAGCCACAGAGTGCCACCACTGCAGTGCGGTGAGCTCTGTCCTCCCTCTGCCTGGCAGATGCAGAGCAGCCCAGGCACACAAGGCACATCACACCGCGGTCTCTATTCGTGTGCCTGCATTCTCTGGCTGCTGCGTTTTCTCTCCACCAAGCTGTGGAGAGAATCACCCCCTCGGTGGTTCAGTCAGGGAACACACCAAGCAGTTTCACAGTGGTCCTGTAAGCACCACCTTGTCATTCCTGGAGATCTCCTTCACGCCCACCAAAGGCCCTCAGGGGCAGCAGACATCTTCAGGCATGAAGAGAGCTTTGCAAGCTGGTGTTTCCAAAGTCTAACGAGGGCAGACAGGGTCTCCACAGGTCTGACAGAGCTTTCTGAACCCTGGAAGCCCTGGCAGCTGGTGCCGCTTGGGCTCCTTGTTGCCTTTACTAATAAAAGCAGTGAAATTTTGTTGGGGTTTTTTTTGGTTTGTTTTTCCTTTAAAATATTTTCTTTTTGCTTGCCTTTAATTTTTTTTTTTTTTTTTTGTCCCCCAGGCATCTTCAGAGCAGTAATACAAGTCAGATAAGGAAACACTGTGGCCAGGTCATCTTTGAGACAAGATGCCTTCACAAAAGGAGCCTCTTGGGGCACAGGGATTCTTCAGCCACATTCACCCAAGCGAGCCTGCTGACTGCAGCGTTTTGAGAAGCATAATGGAATGCCATGTGCCCAAGCACGACAGCTGTTGCTGAAGCGTGTGAGTGAGGAACGGGCGGCAGAGGCAGACCCTGCTTGACATCCAGCTGCTGGGATCCTTCATTCCCAGGGTGGCATTGGGTGCTGCCAGCTCCTGCGGCCTGACCCTGCAGCCAGCTCAGCCGGGAGGGAACTTTGCACATGCGCCTGTCGGGTGCCAGCTGCAAGAACAGCGCTGAAGGAGACTTGGAGCAAAGCTGACTTTGTCCTGGATGGCGAGGTCATGGTGTGACATTGAGATCAGCACTGCACTGGTAGCTGGTCCAGGGAAATGGTGCTGGAGCCCCACTGGTCCTGCCATGGCAGGGGCAAAAATGGCTGCTCCCAGCAGGGCAGGGGCAAGGCAAGATGCCCTGAGCAGGGCAGGGACAAAACTCAATGCCCCAGGCCAGGCAGAAGCAAAGCTCACCACCCTGATTGAGGCATGGGCATAAAGAGCCCCCTGCACGGGGCAGGAGTATACCCAGGTACCCTGTGCAGAGAAGGGGCAAAAGCAGCCTCCCCAGGCAAGAGAGGGGGAACAGCAGCCGTCCCCAGAGGCACGTGATGATAAAAGCCACCCAAGCAAGGCTGTGGCCAAACTGGATGCCCCATGCAGAGGGTGCATCTTGGGGGACAGATGAAATTCTTTGACAGTGAACCTGTCAGAGCCCAGGTGCTTTGCTACACGAGCATCACAGGCGCCGTCCTGTACCTGGGATGAGTGGCAAAGAAACCCTGCGCAACGCGACGGTGCCAGCCACAGCTGTGCACGGGCAGCTTCCAGCCCGGGGCAGGCGCTGACTCCTCTGGCTGTGCGCAGCGGGGAAGAGGTGGGAGCTGTGCCGGCGGCCGAGCAGCCCTTCGCCAGCAGCACGTGGGGAAGCCCAGCGGCACCGGCTGCTGGCTGCAGGGGAGGTGCCCAGGCTGGGGCGGCTGCCTGGCCACAGTGTGTTGCCGTGCGGCCCCGTGTCACAAAGGGGCAGTGATGCGGCACCCACCCGGAACTTGTGACCTCACCTGGCCAGGGCTGGACATCCTGAGCAGCAGGCTAGTGAAAGCCAGTTGGGCTGAGCTGTCCTTCGGGGTAACTAGGCTCATTCGTTGGCTGCTTGTGTGGTTACCTGTTTCCAAGCATTTATCGTGTAGTGCTGACTGCTCCTTGTCTTCCATCCTCTTTCAAAGCTAATTATGGTCTGACTTTGGGGAGAGATCCTAGAGGAGGTAGATAGGGGATAAAAGTGTAGGCTGGTCTCTACCTCCCGAGCTGTGTGCTGGGGTCTTTCTCCTTTCTAGGCTGGTCAGACAGGTGCTATGGGTAGAGTTCCTCTTTGCTAATTCTTATTTCTTTGCCATAGCCTAGTCTAGGGAAGTAGGGAGGTGGCAGCCCGAGGCATTGAGCTCAGCCTAGACTGACCAGAAGCCCACCTTGAACTGAAGGAGCAGGAAGGAAGAGCGAAAAAGGAGCCCAGCATAGGCAGCCGTTAAAGTAGCAACCAAAAGCTGGTCACTCCTGCAGACAAGGTGGAAAAGGATGGGCTGGAGAGCTGGAGGGCTCTGCTGCTAATGGTAGCCACAGGCAGTTACCACTGGAACACTTTTGATGGCAAGTGCTGGTCTGTGGGTTGCATTTGTGGTTGGTTTTAATGATTTTGTTGAGCTCCAGTGATTTCATTGCAATCAGGTGACGGGATTGGCGCTGATCTTCTCTTTCTGGAGCGCGTCGTGACATCCTTGGTCACCCAAAGCTTTCCCCTCTGTCCCTGAGAGGAGCGGCGGCTGCAATGGGGAACGACTCCCATGAGTAACAGCTTCACCAGCAGGCTTGGGCTTTGTGAACCCCCAAATGCAATGGGCACGGCTGGTGCTCCATCCCTGAATACTGATGTGGGGACAACCTCAAGGGAATTCTGAGGCGTTTCCTGAGAGCAGCCAGACCTACCCAGGGGGTTTCAGTTGGACGCAGGAAAACACATTTGGTCACTCCTCTGCCATTCTATACAAGCCTTTGAATGATGACATTGCTAGTAGAATGACCTGAGGTCAGTAGGGTTCCCTTCTGGGCTAGGTGCTTGCTTGTTTTCATCAAGTTACAGCCAGCAAAAGGGAAGACTTGACCTGATAATGCAAAACTCGAGGGAAAGACAGGTAGTGCAAGCCCAGAAATCAGTGTGGGTTTGTTGGACTTCCAGCAAAGTAAGCAGGTGAACAGGCTATTTTCCAAAATGCTTTCCTCACCAGTAAATTCCAGTGGCAGTGTTGAGCTTCCCGCAATGTTTCTGGCTTGGGGGTTGGAGCTGGTTGTCCTGGGTGCTCCTGCATACAACTCAACTTTTCAAATATGCTTTTGTGCAACAGTACTGTCTCAACTCTTCTCAAACATCATTTCCCTGCAGTGGTTGCCGAGGGAATGGCTCCGCCGCAAAGGATCCACTTTCCCCCAGAGAAGATTCACATGGAGTGGCAGCAAAGACGGAGACCTGGAGCAGGCCTCTACAACCCAGGCACTACGTGCTTTGTCAACGCCGTCCTGCAGTGCCTGACGTATACCCCGCCTCTTGCCAACTACCTGCTCTCTCGTGAGCACAGCAGCTCCTGTGAGTATTTGTAGGAACATCTCCTTGTCAATCTGTCATGCACTTCCCAAGGACCTCCAGAACCTGGAATTAGAGGCAGGTGAAAAGTAGCCTTTCTTTGTCAGCTGCTCCCAAGTTAGTGTTCTTGGACACTCAAGCCTGGAAGCCGCTTGTCCTGTCGAGGTGTGTGCACTGTCAGAAAGATGCCTCCTTCTAGTCCCAGGCGTCGTTCCCTATTTCTGCAAGTTAAACTCTGCTGATTGCACAGCAAACTTCTGTCAGTGAAGCATCCCTCTCAGGAAAGTCTGCTGTGCACTAAGATGTCCTGGGCTTGCGAGGCCATTGGCACCTTGGGAGGAGTGGAGATTGTTCTTAGAATTCCAAGGTCTACATTAGGTTTCCCATCGCTATAGGTATTTTTCTAACCTGAGAAGCTTGTTCCCCTTCCTCCCTCTTCAGGTCGCCAGCAAGGCTTCTGCATGATGTGCATTATGGAAGCACACGTTAACAATGTCTTGCACACATCAGCCAGTGCCATCATGCCCACAGCCATCATCAATGCCCTCCCACGTAAGTAATCTCAGGTGCTTTGACATGTTATCCTTTGTTATTATAGGACTGAAGTACTAACAACTTCTTTTTTAGAAATAGGAGGCTATTTCAAGCTTGGCATGCCAGGGGACGCCTATGCATTCTTACACTGTACTGTCACTGCCATGCACAGGGCTTGTACGAGTGGACACAGTGAGTAAGTACAAGCAAATGACCGTTCAATGTTCCCAAGCCTTTTGGTCTCCTTGATGTACCCCCATCAAGGAAACCCTATGCACAGGCTTTCAGACAAAGGAAAACTCTTGGAGGAGGTAACTCTGCCTTCCCATTTCCTTCCAGCTGTGACATCTCTACTCAAGCAACTACCATCATCCATCAAATATTTGTGGGCTTTGTGAGATCCAGAGGTATGTTCCCACAACCATTGCTCTCCTTGGACTCATCTGTGCCCTGCTGTCTGCCTGTGAGAAACAGATGAGCATGTGGCTGGTGTAGTAGGTATAAAGAGCATGAACGGTCACGGTCAATTGACTTCCCCTGTCACTGAGCATTTCCGTTTGCCTTCCAGTCACGTGCTGCAGCTGCAATGCAGTTTTCGATTCCTGTGTGTCCTTCCTGCATATTCCTTTGCATATCGAAGTAAGTGGGTTTGTCACTGTGCTTCATGACGTCCCAAGCCCCTTGTAGCTTTCTAGAATCAACACAGTTATCTTAAAAATGTCTGCTGTGAACACAAGAGAGCTCGGTGAGGGGTGGGAAGTGGTATGGATGGTGTCCTTCTGCAAAGGCCATGGCAGTGCTGTCCCTTGGAGCTGCTGGCTTTAAGCTGCACAAGCACGCATTATCCCCTCTGCACCCGTGAGGGACTCTCAGCCTTCTTCTCTTTGCCCTCCCTCAACACCCATCTGGCTCCTAGGCTGATGGGTTGTGTTGTTTTCATTACTGATGACCCTGCACACTGTCAGTAGCTGAACTGAGCGGTGGCACGGTGAGGTAGCTCTTCGTAACGCCGGGAACCTCTGGGAAAGGAGGGAAATGTTTGGCATCATACCCTCTTTCCGTCTCCCTTTGGCCAAGGTTTGCAGGGTCACGGTGGGTCTCCTCAGCGGCAGCCACCTGCGTCTTGTGGGCAACTCCTCCTGAGTGCTTGTGCGAGGGCATTTCCCCCAGCTCAGAGCTCTCCTTTCTCACCCCTCCAGGCAGCCTCATCTGTCACCGCAGCTCTGGAGAACTTTGTGAAACCTAAGCAACTGGGTGGTGAAAACAGCTTTCGATGTAGCAAGTAAGATGATTACTGACAACAGATTAATACTTGTTTCTGCGTGAAAGTGCTGCGTGTCATCGAGCAGAAGTAGCTTCAACGCACAATCAAGAGACAAATTTTTTTTCATATGGCCTTATGGTACTGAAGTCTTAGCGTAGCGTAAGGATGTGTGAGACAGGAAGGGTTGTCTGGCCGCCTTGGGGAAAGACAGGGTGCTTTTCAGCACTTGGCTCTCTGCTTGTTTTCAAGGTGTGACAAGAGGGTTACAATTCTCAAGAGGGTTACAATCGATTGCGCGCCCAGGGTTCTCACGCTGAGACTGGGAAGGAGTGATGCCGTCAGCGAGAAGATCCACAAGGTGTGTACGCAAGTGGAGGGCAACTCGTTCTCTTCCTGGAGAAGGAGATTTGCCAAAGCAGGGCACTCTGTCACAAGCTGTTCAGGTTGAGCTTCTCACGTTCCCTTCTGGGGAGAGGAGAGTTCCCGTGGGAAGGCAAGCATATACTCTGCCCTGACCAAGCTGTTTCGGCCAAGAACAGTTTCCTGCCACCAATGCCACCAGCACGATGTCTTCCTTCGGGAAAAAACGAGTGTTGATGAGCCACAAGGATGTATTTCTACACCGCTGGCGCCTGGTCTTGGCAGGCTATTTCATGTAGTATTCCAGGATCCTTCCTGAGCCCTCTTGGTCTCTCCGCAGTTTTTCTCGTATCCCCTATACTTGGATCTCGGGCCATACCTGTCTCAGGCAGCTGGAGAACCGCTCCACTACGCCTTATATGCTGTCCTGGTGCACAGTGGTGAGAGCTGTCATGAAGGACACTTTTTCTGCTACATAAAGGTAAAGAGCCACCTCCTTCGCAGCGGGGCGGAATGTGTGCTGGGGAAGGCAAACTTTGATGGCGGTGGTTTTGGTAGCCAAGGTTTTGGGGGAGAAGGTCTCCTTACTGGCTGGATGGGACTTGGTTTGGTGGACTCTTGCTTTTTTGTAGTTTTCTGCCTGTGTTGTTATGGAGAAACCATGCAGTTCATCCCCAGATGTCCTTGCCTTTCTTTGACAGGCCAGCAACGGGCTGTGGTACCGGATGGATGATACGTCTGTGACCTGTTGTGGCCTGTACACAGTTCTCAAGCAGGAAGCCTATTTACTGCTTTATGTCAGGTAACAGCCAGTACTAAAATGTGTCCGGGATGCATTTCCTTTTCCCGGTTTTGCTGTTTTTCCTCAGATCTATCGAGTCTGTCTTTCTTAGGAGACAGTGACTACCTGTGTCATCCAGTGCTGATGCATGTGAACTACCCCTCACCAGTCCTTATCTTCCCTTGCTGGGCTTTGGGCTGCTGCCCTGATGTAAACTGCTCCTTGTCTGCTATCGGTAGCTGGCCGATAGAAGAGTACGTGGAGGGGGCCTACAGGGAAGATGGAGAGGGACTCCTTATCAGGGAGTGTAGTGGTGCGGTGAGGGGCAGCAGTTTTAAACTTCAGGAGGGTAGATGTAGAGTCAGTACTGGGAAGAATTTGTTTACGGTGAGGGTGGAGAGACACTGCAAGAGGTTGCCCAGAGAAGCTGTGCATGCCCCCTCCCTGGAAGTGTTCAAGGACAGGTTGGATGGGGCTTTGAGCAACCTGGTCTTGTGGAAGGCGTGCCGGCCCATATCACGTGGTCGAAACTAGATGGTCATTAAGGTTCCTTCCAACCCAAACCCTTCTGTGATTTTATGATTCTATGAAATGGAGGCAATAGAGGGTAGGAGGACAAGGTCTTGCTGTGACAGGGGTCGACCTCGTGGGAAGACCCCAAATGAATTTCCCATTTGTAGACTTGACATGACTTCTCACTGTCATAGAAACCGCTCCAAGTAAATGAGTGAACCCCAGTGAAAGCTTCAAGAGCAGCCCTAAGCAAACATCACTTTTTTTTTCTTGGGGTTTTTTCCCCTGTCCCCTAGGTGCTCTGATTTGAAAACTGGTCAGCAGACTTCATCCTCATCTGTGCTATCATACACCCGCTCCTTCCACAGTCAGTGGGAGGCCAGCAGCCAGCTGGCAGGTCCTGTGGGACCACAGGATCAGCCTTGTTGGACTAAGGTAAGTCTGAGGAGGTGGACCAGGGCACCAGATGGACAGTGGGTTTCTTTCTGGGGTCTTGGCATTGCTCTCTTCTGCCCTTCCCCCCACCCCACCCCACCCCACCCCACCCCACCCAGCTTTCTTCACAGCCACAATGCTGCTCCCTCTCAAAGCATCCCACCTAGATCCATCCTACTTATGTGCCTTTGGGCCCTCTACCTTCACAGCCCTCCAGGAGGGCCTTTGGGAGGTCTTTAGCTGTCCCCTCACAGAGATTCAGGGGGTTCCCCACTGCTCTGTTTCTGTCAGGAGGAAAGCACAGGAGCTTTTCGCATCTCTCAGCAGGACATGGCGATGGGCATGGAGGACTCTCCAGAGAACAGCAGCTCCTCCACTAGAGCCAGCACCAGCCAGCTCACCTGGGCAGGTGTGCGAGAGGCAGCTGTAGGTTGGCTGTGGCCCATCTTGTCAGGCAGGCTCAGCATCACCGCCTATTTGGGCTCGTGCTTACGTCGCTGCTTCTGCAGCTGTAGAAGGCTGGTGTCTGCATGCCCACGCTGGGCATGTGCGCCTCACGCTGTGCAAAAACGTGGCAAGAAAGGGGAGCGCAGATCCAGCCCTTATTCCTACATACAGAGGAGTGGTGCCAGGAAGAGAACCTGCAGCAGATCCCTGTGGTGGGGAAACATTCTCCGCAGCTGATTTGCGCACCCCGCAGACTATGACCACTCAGCAGGGAAGCGGAAGAGGAAAACTAGTCCATGTCGTGACCAGGGATAATGCAGCTCCAGGGCCCTCCAATGGCAGCTCCCAGTATTCTGCACGCAGGGCTGCTCGGGATCAAACCCTGCTGAGGCAGAGAGAGCAGAGCAGACCCTTGCGGCATGGGTACGATCTCCACAACCGGTTTGTGAACTACACAGAGTACCACCATGCAGGTAGCAGGAGGAAAAGGAGGAGAGTTTTGGTGCACTAGAGATGCGGCTCAGGGAAATACTCAGGGTGCTGCAGTGGAGACAGGGGCAGGCTGTGACCCTGGATGAGGGTGGAGCACAGCATCTGACTTCTGCAATGTCAGAGAGGAGGAGGTGGAAAAGGATCCAGGAAGCACTAGAACTGCCCCCAGCAGGGACCAAGCTGCACAAAGGGCACCAGCAGCCCACCCTGTCCCTCCTCTCAGTGCTGCCTGTGGCCAGGAAGAGCTCACAGGGAGCTTCCAGAGACTCGGACAGCTCTGCCAGCTGGCCCACCTGCCCATGGGTCCATCAAGGAAGAGCTTTGATCCCTGTTCTGCTTTGGGGATCACCTTGCAAAAACAACACACATTTGGAACCCACAGGCAGAAAAGCCAAAGCCAGAATTGAAAGCAGTTGTTGACCTTGCACGTGTAATTGATGGGGCATTTACTTCTCTGTAGGTTCTGGGGGAACTGGTGGAAATACCCAGTGTGGGAAGTTTATGCTATGGGATTTTGAAAGCTGTGTGCTTGCATGGGCCCCTCTTGCAATCTTTTTAAATTTGGAGTTCAAGTCACTGAAATGGAAATGGGCTGGATGAGCCAACAGTGAGCAGGGCTAAAGTGGACTGAACAGCCGGGCCCAGCGGGGGCTGCTCAGTGGCACCGAGAGTAGTGTGAGGCCAGAACCAGCAGTGTCACCCAGGGGTCAGTACTGCGTCCAGTCCTCTTTGACAGCTTCCTTAACTAACAGTCTGCATGACGGGGCACAGGGCACCCTCAGCAATTTGGTAGATGGTGCCAAAGCGGGACGAGCGGCACTTAGGCCAGGGGGCCGTGCTGCCATCACGAGGGACCTGGGCAGGCTGGAGAGGTGGGCTGACAGGGACCTCATGCAGTTCAGACCTGCTTCAGCACACACAAAGCAGCCCTGTGCTTGATGGCAAAGAGGCAATGTACCATGAAGCCTAAAGAGTGAACGAACAAAGGAGGGGAGGAGTTAGGGCAGACTCCATCATAACTTCAGGGATCAGTCAACAGGTTGAACTTGTCTCCTCCCACACAGGGACACCTACTGGGCAAGAACTTTATTCTGTGACTTAACTCATGCTAGCTATTGTTAGCTGTATGGTTTTCAGCTTGTTTTACAGTCAGTGTGCTATCACCGGCAATCATTGAACCTTATTCTGAGACAAACTTGTGTTTTTTGGATAATAAGCATCTTCAGCTGAATCCATTTTTTGTATAAATCTCTGGATATTTGAGTAGTTGACTCCATGATGCTGTCACCAGGGGTCCCCGAATAGGTTGGTCAAATCACCCCCCGATACAGGGGGCTGTCAAAGCACAAGTAGCGGGGCAGGCTGGTCGGGCACAAGGGTCTCATCTTTCTTGGGAAATCGACAGGGAAATCAAAGAGAAAGGGTTCAAGGATACCCCCCTTTCTTAACGTGACACCCCCTCAAGTTCCAAATGTCCCCATACACAGTTTCTTCCTCCATTTTCCAAATGGCCCTGAAGGAACTGGGGAAAAAATTTACCCAAATCTCAGCAACCAAGATGATTTTCACCGAATCACAGAATGGTCGAGGTCAGAAGGCACCTCTGGAGATCAGCTAGTCCAGCCCCTGCTAAATCAGGTTCACCCAGAGCAGGTTGAACAGAATGACGTCCAGTCAGGCTCTGAATGTCTCCAGCAGAGAAACTGCCTTTTACTTGAATGTGCAGTGTCTTTGGGAAGGTAGTAAAAAAGCCTTCCAAACTGTTCTTCTCATGTCACAGACTTGTTTTGCAAACATCTGCAAAGCAGCAGTGGTTGCCATGGCTGTCTCCTCCTGGAGATAACATTCACGGAGACCAAAACTCTCACCCTGCCTGAGGAATGGTGGCATTCCAAAAAAGAGCTGTAACAAGATCCTCAAACCCTTGCCACGTTCCTGCAGCACTGACTTGGGAGATCCTCTTGATTTGGCATCACCTGGAAGCTACGATGACACCACTCCAGAGGGCTATCCTTCACAGCACCAAGCAGTTGCTCTTGGGAGGACAGGCTTGCTTCTTCTCACTCTCCATCTCAAAGCCCCCATACTGAATTCCCAGTACTATTTTCTTTTTAAAATAAAAGTCAACCAAACAGCCACCCGCAGCAAAACCAGGTGGAAGACGCTTGCTTTGAACTAGATGTCAGGACTTTCCCTATCCTGCAGCTCAGTCCATGGCCATGTGGTCCATGTGAAGGCACCCTCCAGATCACCAGCTTCTCTTTGGGTGCATTTCAGATTTCACAAATTGGCAGGGCATTTTTACTTGCACACTATAAATATCCATTACACCAATACAGGTACAAGTATGACAGCAGCTACAGAATGCTGTGAAGGAAGTTTCTGAAATTGTAGCCACATAGGGTAGAAGCTCCTGATCTGGCTCCGGTCAATCTGGGACCATCACTGGGAACCACGGAACTTGGCCAGCCCAAGGTCTGTGAGGTAGCAGGTTAAATGAGGCAGAGGAGAAGCCCACCACTCTGCTGAGCTGGGTTCTTGGCACCAAGGTACCTCTGTGACATTTTCACTGTGCTGCAGTGTAAAGACGGCCTGTGATTTTCAGAAACTGAAGATCAGTCTTTAAAATGCAACTCCTTGGGCAATAATAATACTGTGTCAAGTAAATACGCACACCCCTCACCAATGGAGTTTTGGTTTTTTTCTTTGTACCTTTGCTGCTTCTGCAGAAGCCAGTAGTGCAGAGGGCTGAGGGTACAGCTACACAGAGTGGCTTCTGTTTTGTGAGCTCTAACTAAACGTGCAATGGACAGCCATTAAGATTGGGAAAGCTCACAAAAAGCTTAAAAACAGATAAACCACAACATTTCTTTCTTTTTTATAGAACTCCTTAGATTACTCTTCTTTTTATAAAAATGAGAAATCAGGGGTTAGTCATGCTTTGTATGCTATTGACATGCGGAATTAGACTCTATAACTCAAAAGTTATAAAGTAGGTATGTTTATTGCGCGCAGATGCACGGGGGATCACTCCTCCACAAGCGTGCATGCCCGAAGTGACGAACCATCCCACATTTATACAATAAAACAAATGAATATTCAATTAACGCCTATACATATTCGTTACCTAAGCCCCGCTTCGTATGTTAATTAGCTTATCAGTCCGTTTCCTGGAATGTGGTGGTCTTGTAGGTTTGTAGGTGATTCATGTTCTTGTGACCATCCGATCTTCTCCAGCAAGGAGTGGTGATTCATGTCCTTGTGACCATCCCATCTTCTCCAGCAAGGAGACTTAGCACTCCCTCCCTCTAGACAGCATTGGAATATCTCTCATCCTTTTCTCATTCTTTTTTAAATAGCCCCTTTGTTAGAGGAAGAAGGGCAGGCGTCTCCCCGTCTCCCCTTTGTTAGAGGAAGAGGGGCAGGCGTCTCCTCAAAACTGTAGTTGTCTCCTCAGAGCTGTGTGCCTATGTGACCAGACACCGCACCCATGACCAGTCACCATACCCACATTCCTTGAGCAGACATATACAACCACAGTCGGTGTCCATCGTCCCCATTTCACACCACTTCTCCACATCAATCCCCCCTTTTCTATCAAACTAAGTAAATTCTTTTACTTAAGCAGTCTTCCCGAATGATATAAAGCATCATACATAAGTGTTACCCTTTTAAACATTCTCCAAACCCACAAATATAACATAATGGTTAGTATTAAGGAAATTCCTCAACTGATCAATAAGATCACAATGGGGTGTACCATAGTGTTAAGAATTCCTGTTGCAGAAGGTGACCAGCCAAAGAGAGTATCCCACCAATTATAGTTTCCATCCTGTTCTACCTTTTTAAAACTTTCTTGATCCCCTCTACATCATGATGGATCATAAGAAGAGTTTCGTGTCCCTTTTCTTTGGTTTCTTCCAGTATACGTTGTAAATCTGCATGTTTTAATAGTTCTTTTATACTGCTTATATTTAGTCCTATGGGGGTAGGAATTATCATCTGTGATAGGGTAAAGTTAGATGTAAAATTACAGATACAGTAATTTGAATATTGTGCGGTCTCCTTTACCTCCCCATCTACAGTTATTGTGTTACACTTAGTTCTCAAACACGCACATCCCTTCCCTGCATATATAATTACTGTTTTCAAGTTTGCATTTGGTCGGGCCTCGAAATGACATATTTTCTGATCTGTATCTAAACAAGTATCCTGAGCCATTATAGTATTGCTTTCACAGAGGAAGCCCTGCTGCTCTCGCATAATACAAGATTCTAAATCTACTGTTTGCCACTTGTCGCCTATCTTTCTGGCCCATGTTCTATGTTTAAAAGGATATTTTCCTAGGCATATTATAAAGATGGGCTCGGTTAAGGTAAAATTGTGCCAGCATTCCCGTGAATTAAAGCACATGGTTGTATTTGGAAGGGTAAATTCCTTATCTACCTTTCTGACATTAATCAGGGTGTCTCCTGAAATCTTGGTGTTATCTTTTTCATTATACGTTTGACACCCTACTTTTATCCTATCTCCTAATTTTCCCCATAATCGGTCGACTTTGTGTACATCCTCCCAATCCCATTGATTCTTTTGGTACACCTCATTTTCAGAAAAAACCACCATAGCTAGTTTCGTCTTTGAGTCCACCTTTCCCATTATTCCAGTGTGTTTTTTCTGGGCATGATTCCAAGGCCAGTTATCAGCTCTTGGTTGTAGGCAAGAGAGAGGGTACAAAAAACCACAAATGGTTTAAACCCACTATTGATCATTTTAAGAATCTAAACGTTCCTCATATATACATATAAAATCTGTTTTGATCAAAAATATCTTTCTTTGAGTTGGGGCTTACTGATAACAAATTGGGCAAGACTGGCCACTGGCTCAGTCCCAGACTCCTTTGTTCTATATTGTTTGTTGTGGTGCCCTTCCCATATGGTGGATCCACAACCGCTCAGGTTCACTTACTTGCCACCCACATTGTTCCCATTTGTCCGAGTAAATTTAAGTTTCAGTTCTTTTTATCTGGGGTTACTTTCCATGAAGCTGCAGGGGCTTTCTTGATCCGGGTATGGTGAATCCAAGAATTCTGTCCCTCAACCTTGATTGCAGTGTAGGTCGTGAGTAGGACTTGAAAAGGTCCGGTCCACTGTGGTTCCAGGGTTTTATCTGCAAAACACTTAACGTATACATAGTCTCCTGGTTGTATATCGTGAACAGGTCCATCCAGACCCCTACTGCGTGTTCCCATCACATGCTTCTCAATTCTTATTAATTGTTTGTTTAGTGCCACCATATAGGAAGTCATTGCTTCTTCACCAATCTGTGAAGACGTCCCCTTTTGTACGCCATAGGGTCGTCCATATAAAATTTCAAATGGGCTAAGCCCCTCTTTTGCTCTTGGTCTAGTCCGAATTTATGTAAGAGCTAATGGCAAAGACTGGGGCCAAGTTAGATTTGTTTCTTGACCTAACTTGACAATCTGTTGTTTGATTAGATGATTCGTCTTTTCCACCTGGCCACTTGATTGTGGTCGGTATGGGGTATGTAATTGCCAATCTATTCCTAGATGGTGGCTGATCTGATGCACTATTCTGGACACAAAATGTGGTCCTCTATCCGAGGACATTACCGCTGGGACTCCAAACCTAGGTATTATCTCTTGGAGCAGTATTTTGGTCACTTCCCGGGCTTTAGCAGTTCTGCACGGGAAGGCTTCTGGCCAACCTGAAAAGGTATCTGTTAGTACCAATAAATATCAATACCCCCCTTTTCTTGGAAGTTCCGAGAAATCGATCTGCCAATGTTGCCCTGGAACATTTCCTCTACTAATGTTCCCTAGTTTTATTTTATTTGCTTTATTGGGATTATTGCATAAACACATTTCACATTGCTGAGTCACCTGTTTTATTACAGTATACAAGTTTTGCCCTATCAATTTCTGATTTAGACTTTTATATAAAGCATCAGCTCCCCAATGCGTCTTATTAATAATAGGGCTGTGGTCCGTATTAAATTGGATGGTACCACTATATGACCATCCCTTAAATAAGTCCACTTATTTATTTTTATTTTATCATTCATGTCCTGAATTACCTTTAAGTTTTCTTTAGAATAGTTTGGCTCTTGATCTGTACTTACAGTTTGGATTTTATCGTCTGGTATTAAGGATAATTCCTCCTTTCCTACCTCCTCTGTTACTCATCTGGCCTCATGGTCGGCCAGGTGGTTTCCAGTTTCCAAATCAGTGCCTCAGAGTGGGCCATTCCTCACATCAAGGTCTGGCATGGCACATGTTCCCACCACTCAACGCCTACTGGCTTGCAGCCAGCAGCGGAGCTCAAGATTCTTCTTGGTGGCCAACACAGAGGCCAACCCAGTCTTGCCCTTGACTACGGTAGGAGGCACCTGACCAACCTTATTCCTTGTACTTCGTTGCCAATGCAGAGTTTCATCTGCGCATCCCATAACAAGTCGCTGCCATGGCAAAACACACAGATTTACATTAGTAGATCTACTACAGAGTTTATTTTATTTCAGTTTTTCTGCCAATATCCCCACAGCCCTGCTGACCAAGGGATATTGTTTTTACCTGAACTAGGCAGGCCTTCCCTTATCATTTTTACTGTAACAGGTAAAGCATTTTTTTTGCCTTACCTGGAATTTATTTCCAGATTTACCTGGTTAAAGATTTCTTTTACTTCAGGGAGGTCCTCTTTTCCACTTTTCTGTTGAATTAAAGATAAGCTCAAGATTTCAATCACTTGATCATTTTTAACTTTTGGTTTCATTTCTCCTTTTTTAAATGTCTAGATGTTCTAATAAATCTCATCCCAACAAAGATTTTGGTGAATTTGGCATTCTTATTTGTTTTTTTTTTTTAGTTTGTACTTTAAAGGTTTCAGGATGTTTTCCTGGTGGCCAGCAGCTCCCACAACTGTAACAATTTTTTATTTTTTTTTTTTTACTGAAGTTTAACAAATAAGTTGGTTTTGTATTCACTAAAATTTCACCTTATACCCATTCCCTGCCCTAGAAGGGCAGTTACGGGTCCTGTTGTACTGCAAATGCTGCAGCAATTGGGGTGACATTGTCAGGTCCTTCTGCTCAATCGTCAGCAACAGCAACCCCCTCCTCCCCACCATCAGAAGGGTTCGGGGCAGGAGATGCTGTTCCTGCTCTGCAGGTTACACAAGCCTGCCTCTGCAACAGCACTTCTGTTTTAACTCTTTCTTACCCTGAATGCAAATCTGCTCCTTGTTGCTTTAAGTCTGTGTTCTTATTTATCGTGCCTTTGCAGGCAAACAGCAAACACCCTGCCATGCGTCCCGCAGGACTCAGCCGCACCTTCGAGGGGATACGGGGCTTTGTACAAACTCACCCCAATACTTTAACACTTTCACAAGGTCTTTGATTCTCCACACACACCCCCAGGTTTTACATACATTAGTACAAGTTTTTATCTTACAACGTGTTTCATTCTGGTTGCTCCACAGAAGGAACCGTAACTTGAGCTTTTTAACACAAAAATTTCAACAAGAACATCTTTCTAGTTAAGGTCTCAGGTTTTTCCCTATCCTTTTCTAGAGCCATAATCAAAGATCAGGTGATGTTAATCCCGCACTCTTTCTAGTGCTAGTACCGTACCATAGGATCCCGAGGGGGTACTAATCCACAGTCCTTTTGCCACTCAGGTTTGTCCTGGAGGACGAAGAACATGTCTGTATACGATACTTCGTCCCATTTTCCCTCTCTCCTCAGAAACAACATTAATTGCAGGAGAGTGTTACAATCTAACGTTCCTCCCTCCTGAGGCCATTTCGCATCACTCCAATTTATACAAAGGCCACCACTGATTACAATATTTAATCCATTTCCTTCTATTTTCGGTACCACCCTGTCCTACGATATCACTCCAATGTTTTAATATACAACCCAAGGGCGATTTTTCACAGGGCTTACTCCTTCCATTTCCCATTTTACAATTTTAATTACTTTGTTTTTCTCCGGCCGCCTTAGCCACCCAAGGTCGGAAACGCGGATAGAGCTGCTTCTTACTCGTTTTGCACTCAAATGCCTGTCTCAAGCACTCTTGCACTCACACTCAGTCAAAATAAGCTATACACGGAAAATCAAAATGCGCATCTCAATCACACCATTCACACTCTCCGGGCAGCCCTCAGTCACACAAGCAGTATGTTATACGGTACCGTGCACTTATGTACAACTTTTAGGAACACTGACAGTTCACAAAGTATGCATTTCAATGAACAATTGCCAAAAAACAAACAACAAACAAAAAAACAAATTTTTCCTGGTCTTAAGCAGAGTGTTAAGTTTTCCGCTATTTGCCTAGAATTACCAGAATATTATTATTTTTCAACATACATTTCATAACTCCAAGTTTGAACATGTAACAAGACAACAAATAGAACAAACAAGACACAGAGCGCTATTTCAGTTGTTGCATTCTAGGAATTCCCCAATCCTTAAGACAACCTAAAGGAAGTTTTTAGCTTCCCCCTTGTTATAAATTGAGACCACAATTGATCATAATCCAATTAAAATTTTATTAATTATAGCAAGTAGAATATGAGCAAAACAGCGCTGGACGACAGGGGAACTTTCCATGAAGTTGCAGGGGCTTTCTTGATCCGGGTATGGTGAATCCAAGAATTCTGTCCCTCAACCTTGATTGCAGTATAGGTGGTGAGTAGGACTTGAAAAGGTCCAGTCCACTGTGGTTCCAGGGTTTTATCTGTAAAACACTTAACGTATACATAGTCCCCTGGTTGTATATCGTGAACAGGTCCATCCAGACCCCTACTGCATGTTCCCATCACATGCTTCTCAATTCTTACTAATTGTTTGTTTAGTGCCACCATATAGGAAGTCATTGCTTCTTCACCAATCTGTGAAGACGTCCCCTTTTGTACCCCATAGGGTCGTCCATATAAAATTTCAAATGGGCTAAGCCCCTCTTTTGCTCTTGGTCTAGTTCGAATTCGTGTAAGAGCTAATGGCAAAGACTGGGGCCAAGTTAGATTTGTTTCTTGACCTAACTTGACAATCTGTTGTTTGATTAGATGATTCATCTTTTCTACCTGGCCACTCGATTGTGGTCGGTATGGGGTATGTAATTGCCAATCTATTCCTAGATGGTGGCTGATCTGTTGTACTATTCTGGACACAAAATGTGGTCCTCTATCCGAGGACATTACTGCTGGGACTCCAAACCTAGGTATAACAAGACAACACATAGAACAAACAAGACACAGAGCGCTATTTCAGTTGTTATATTCTAGGAATTCCCCAATTCTTGAGACAACCCAATGGAAGTTTTTAGCTTCCCCCTTTTTCTTTTTCCTACGCAAAAGTTTCCCTTTTACTTTTGCTAAGAGGTCCCTCTTGTTCCTGTGAGATTCCGCCTTATTCCATCCCACCCCCCGCTTTCCGTCACGAGGCCTCCGGGCTTTTAGGAATGGCAGTAACCTCGGGTTTGCTCGATCTGCCCTCAAGATCGCTAGCGGCCACCCCTTGGTCAGCAAACCCCCTCCCAAGGTACCTTTCCTCCTGGGGACTACGCTGCGCGCCGGACGTCTCCGTGCGTCTCACCAGCCGCCCCGTTACTAAACATACCGTTTTATCCGTGGATCCAGGGGTTCTCTTCTGCTCCCGGGGGAACAGCTGAGAAGAGGAGGCTCCTCCGAGGAAATCTCCCGGGGCGCGCCTAGGAGCGTCCGCTCCGCAGCTGGTCCCTCAGCCGAGCAGAAATCCTCCTGCCTAGCTCGCCAAAACTGACGTGCGGAATTAGACTCTATAACTCGAAAGTTATAAAGTAGGTATGTTTATTGCGCGCAGATGCACGGGGGATCGCTCCTCCACAAGCGTGCATGCCCGAAGTGACGAACCATCCCACATTTATACAATGAAACAAATGAATATTCAATTAGCGCCTATACATATTTGTTACCTAAACCCCGCTTCGTATGTTAATTAGCTTCTCAGTCCGTTTCCTGGAATGTGGTGGTCTTGCAGGTTTGTAGGTGATTCATGTCCTTGTGACCATCCGATCTTCTCCAGCAAGGAGACAGCACTCCCTCCCTCTAGATAGCATTTGAATGTCTCTCATCTTTTCTCATTCTCTTTTAAATAGCCCCTTTGTTAGAGGAAGAAGGGCAGGCGTCTCCTCAAAAACTGTAGTTGTCTCCTCAGAGCTGTGTGCCTATGTGACCAGACACCGCACCCATGACCAGTCACCATACCCACATTTCTGAGCAGACATATACAATCACAATCGATGTCCATTGTCCCCATTTCACACTATTTCTCCATATCACTGGTAATAATACTTAACCTTAAGACTTAAGCGAAGATTTAACCTTAGGACTTAACCCTAAGAATTACACCTAAGACTTAACTCTAAGAAATAACACTAAGACATAACATAATGACCTAAGCATAAGACTTAACCCTAAGACATAACCCTAAGACTTAACTTTGACTTAACCCTAAGACTCAACCTTCAGACTCAATATTAAGACTCAACCTTAAGACTTAACCCTAAAACTTAAACCTAAGACCTAACCCTAAGTCCTAACCTAAACACCTAACCCTAACACTTAACCTTAAGACTTAAGCCTAAGACTGAACCCTAAGACTTAACTATAAGACATAAACCTAAGACTTAATGTTAAGACTTAATGCTAAGATTTAACCTTAAGGCTTAACCTTGAGACTTAACCCTAAGACTTAACCCGAGGAATTAACCCAAAGACATAATCTTAATACTTAACCTTAAGACTTAACCATAATACCTAACCCAAAGACTTAACCACAAGACTGAACCCTAAAGACTCAACCTTTAGACGTAACCATGAGACTTAACTTTAATACCGAAGCTAATTACCTAACCTTAAGACTGAACCCTAAGACTTAACCCTGAGACTTAACCCTAAGACTTAACCTTAAGACTTAGCCCTAAGACTTAACCCTAAAACCTAACCCTAAAACAAACGCTAAGACCTAACCCTAAGACTTAGTCCTAAGACTTAGTCCTAAGACTTAACCTTAATACTTAACCTTAAGACTTAACCATAGGACTTAACCCTAAGACTTATCCCTAAGTCTTAAGCCTAAGACTCAACCTTAAGACTTAACCCTAAGATTTAACCCTAAGACTAAACCCTAAGACCTAACCTAATGACCTAACCCTAAGACTTAATCTTAAGAATTAACCCTAAGACCTAACCATTTAGACCTATCCATAAGACTCAATGCTAAGACTTAACCCTAAGACCTAAACGTAAGACTTAGCTCTAAGTCTTAACCCTGCGATTTAACCCTTTAGACTTAATCATAAGTCTTAAACCTAAGTCTTAACCCTAACACTTAACCTTAAGACTTAACCCTTAGACTGAACCCTAAGATTTAACCCTAAGACTGAACCCTACGACTCAACCTTTAAGGATTAACCCAAAGACCTAATCCTAAGACATAACCCAGAGACCTAACCCTAAGACCTAACCCTAAGACTCAACCTTAAGACTTAACCTAAAGACTTCACCCTACGATTTAGCCCTAAGACTTAACCCTAAGACTCAACCTTAAAGAACTAACCCTAAGACTTAACCTTAAGACTCAACCTTAAGACTTAACCCTAAGTCTTAATCTAAAGACTTAAACCTAAAACTTAACCCAAAGAATTAACCCTAAGACTTAACTATAAAACATAACCCGAAGACTTACCAGAAGACTTAACCCGAAGACTCAACGTTAAGACTTAACCCTAAGACTTAATCTTTAAGACTCAGCATAAAGACTTAACCTTAAGAGTTAAATTAAGGACTTAAACCTAAGATTAAACCCTAAGACTTAACCTGGAGACTTAATCCAATGACTTAACTTTAAGACTTAACTGTAAGACTTAACCCTAAGACTTCACCCTAAGACTCAACCTTAAGACTCTACCTTAAGACTTAACTTTGACTTAACCCTAAGTCTTAATCTAAAGACTTAAACCTAAGACTTAACCCTAAGAATTAACCTTAAGACTTAACTCTAAAACATAAACCAAAGACTTAATCCTAAAACTTAATCCTAAAACGTAACAAGAAGACTCAATGTTAAAATTTAACCCTAAGACTTAATCTAAGACTCACTTTAAGACTTAACCTTAAGAGTTAAACTAAGGACTTAAACCTAAGACTTAACCTTGAGACTTAATCCAATGACTTAACTGTAAGACTTAACCCTAAGACTTAACTTTAAGATGTAATCCTAAAACTTAATCCTAAAATTTAACCTTGAGACTTAATCCAATGACTTAACTTTAACACTTAACTGTAAGACTTAACTCTAGGACTTCACCTTAGGACTCAACCTTAAGACTCTACCTTAAGACTTAACCTATAGATTAACCCCATAGAATTAACCATAAGTCTTAACCTTAAGACCTAACCCTAAGATTTAGCCCTAAGACTTAACGCTAAAACACAAACTTAAGACTTATCCCCAAGACTCAATACTAAGACATACCCTAAGACTCAACCTTAAGAATTAACCTTAATACGTAACCTTAAGTCTTAATCTAAATACTTAAACCTAAGACTTAACCCTAAAAATTAACCCTAAGACTTAACTCTAATATATAACCTTGAGACTTAACCCTAAGATGTAACCTTAAGACTTATCCCTAAGACTTAACCCTAAGACTCAACCTTAAGGCTTAACCTTAAGACTTAACTCAAAGATTTAATCCAAAGACTTATCCCTAAGACTTAACCCTAAGAACCAACCTTTAAACTCAACCCTAAGACTTAACCCTAGGTCTTAATCTAAAGACTTAAACCTAAGACTTAACCCTAATACTCAATGTTAAGACTTAACCCTAAGACTTGCAGCTTTAAGACTTAACCTTAATAGTTAAACTAAGGACTTAAACCTAAGACTTAACATTGAGACTTAATCCAATGACTTAACTTTAAGACTTAACTGTAAGACTTAACCCTAAGACTTAACCCTAAGGTTTATCATTGAGACTTAACCCTAAGTCTTAACATAAATACCTAACACTTAGACTTAACCTTGAGACTTCATCCAATGACTTAACTGTCAGACTTAAATCTAAGACTTCACCCTAAGACTTAAACTTAAGACTCTACCCTAAGACTTTACCTAAAGATTAACCCTAAGACAACCTTGAGACTTAACCCAAAGACATAACCCTAAGATTTAACCTTAAGGCTTATCCTAAGACTTAATTTTGAGACTTAACCATAAGTCTTACCCTTAAGACCTAACCCTAAAACTTAATCCTAAGACTTAACCCTAAGACTCAGCCTTAAAACTTAACCCTAAGACTCAACTTTAATACTTAACCTTAAGACGTAAACTAAGGCCTTAACGCTAGGACTTTATTCGAAGACTCAACCTTAAGACAACCTAAAGACTAAACCCTTGCAACTTAGCCCTAAGACTCAACCTCTAAGACTTAACCCTAAGACTCAACCTTAAGAATTAACCCTGTCTTAATCTAAAGACTTAAACCTAAGACTTAACTCTAAAACATAACCCTAAGATTTAACCCTAAGACTTAATCTTAAGACTCAGCTTTAAGACTTAACCTTAAGAGTTAAACTGAGGACTTAAACCTGAGACTGAACCCTAAGACTTAACCTTGAGACTTATTCCAATGTCTTAACTTTTAGACTTAACTGTAAGACTTAACCCTAAGACTTCACCCTAAGACTCCACCTTAAGACTCTACCTTAAGACCTAACCTAAAGATTAACCCTAAGACACAACATTAAGACTTAACCTTAAGGATTATCTCTAAGACTCAACCTTAAGTCTTAACCTTAAGACTTAACCCTAAATCTTAACCTAAAGACTTAAACCTAAAACTTAACCCTAAGAATTAACCCTAAGATATAACTATAAAACATAACCCTAAGACTTTAACCCAAAGACTTAACCAGAAGACTTAACCCCAAGACTTAAACTTTAAGACTCAGCTTAAAGACTTAACCTTAAGACTTAAACTAAGGACTTAAACCTAAGACTAAACCCTAAGACTTAACCTTGAGACTTAATCCAATGTCTTAAATTTAAGACTTAACTGTAAGACTTAACCCTAATTGTTCACCCTAAGACTCAACCTTAAGACTCTATCTTTAAGACTTAACCTAACGATTAACCCTAAGACTTAACCTTAAGACCTAACCTTAAGGCTCAACCTTAAGACTTAACCCTAAGACTTGAATGCTAAGGCTCAACCTTAATATTTAACCCTAAGAATTAACCCTAAGAATTAACTTTAAAACATATCCCTAAGACCTAACCCTAAGACTCAATGTTAAGACTTAACCCTAAGACGTAATCTCAAGATTCAGCTTTAAGACTTAACCTTAAGAGTTAAACTAAGGACTTAAACATAAGACTTAACCTTGAGACTTAATAAAATGACTCAACTTTAAAACTTAACTGTAAGACTTAACCCTAAGACTTCTCCCTAAGTCTCAACCTTAAGACTCTACCTTAAGACTTAACCTAAAGATTAACCCTAAGAATTAACCTTCAGACTTAACCCAAAGACCTAACCCTAAGACTTAACCCTAAGATTTAACTTTATGGTTTATCCCTAAGACTTAACGTTGAGACTTAACCATAAGTCTTAACCTTAAGACCTAAGATTTTACCCTAAGACTCAACCTTAAGACTTAACCCTAAGACTCAACTTTAATACTTAACCTTAAGATTTAAACTAAGGCTGTAACCCTAGGACTTTATTCTAAGACTTAACCTTGAGACTTACCCTTAAGACTTAAACATAGGACTTATCCCTAAGACTTTACCCTAAGATTCAACCGTTCAACTTAACCTAAGACTTAGCCCTAAGACTTAACTCTAAAACATAACCCTAAGACTTAACCCTAAAGCTCAACGTTAAGACTTAACCCTACGACTTAATCTTTAAGACTCAGCTTTAAGACTTAACCTTAAGACTTAAACTAAGGACTTAAACCTAAGACTTAACCTCGAGACTTAATCCAATGTCTTAAATTTAAGACTTTACTGTAAGACTTAACCCTAATTGTTCACCCTAAGACTCAACCTTAAGACTCTACCTTTAAGACTTAATCTAAAGATTAACCCTAAGACTTAACCTTAAGACTTATCCCAAAGACCTAACCCTAAGACTCAACCTTAAGGCTTATCCCTAAGACTCAACCTTGAGACTTGACCTTAAGACTCAACCTTAAAACTTAACCCTAAGACTCAACTTTAATACTTAACCTTAAGACTTAAACTAAGGTCTTAACCCTAGGACTTTATTCTAAGACTTAACCTTAAGACTTAACCTAAAGACTTATCCCTAAGACTTAACCCTAAGACATATCCCTGAGACTTAACCTTAAGACTTAACCCTAAGACTCAACCTTGAGACTTAACCCTAAGATTTAACTCTAAGACTTAACCCTAGGACTTAATTCAAAGACTCAACCTTAAGACTCAACCTTAAGACTTGACCATAAGACTTAACTCTTAGAACTGAACCTTAAGACTTAACCTTAGGACTTCACCTAAAGATTTCACCCTAAGACTTAACCCTAAGACTCAACCTTAAGACTTAACCCTAAGTCTTAACCTTAAGACTCTGCTTTAAGACTTATCCTTAAGACTTAAACTGAGGACTTAACCTTAAGACTTAATGTTTTAACTTAACTCTAAGTCTTAACCAAAAGACCTAACACTACGACTTAACCCTATGACTTAACTCTAAGACTCAACCTTAAGACTTAACTATAAACTTAACCTTAAGACTTAACCCTAAGACTCAACCTTAAGAATTAACCTTAAGAATTAACCCTAAAACTTAACCTTAAGTCTAATCCTAGAGACTCAACCTTAAGACTTAACCTTAAGCCTTAACCTAAAGACTTAACCCTAAGATTTAACCCTAAGACTTAACCCTAAAACCCAACCTTAGGACTTAACCCTAAGACTCTAACCTCTAAGACTTAACCCTAAGACTCAGCCTTAAGACTTAGCTCTAAGACTTAACATTAAGACTTATCCCTAAGACTTAACCTTGAGACTTAGCCATAAGTCTTAACCTAAAGAACTAACCCTAAGACTCAACCTTAAGACTTAACCTAAATTATTAGCCTTAAGACTTATCCCTAAGACTTAACCCTAAGACTCAACCTTAAGATATAATGTTAAGACTTAACTTAAAGACTTAACCCTAAGACTTAAGTCTGACTATTACTGCCGTGCATGTTATCCGCCTGTCTACCGATCGCTCCTGCCTCTTGTTCTGTTGTGGTAATTCCTTTGGGTAATGCGTTGGGCTCTAGATGTAGTGCAACTTGACTTCCTCCTGACCCCCCGAGATGTTGTCAGTCTTTGCCTTCCTCACGTTTCACAGGGCATGGCAAGGCCAGAGAGACTGGAAGCCTCGGCTGTTGTGTGCGGGGAAGCTGTCAGCCTTCTAAGAGAGCATGTAGGCAGCAAGCACATCGTGGTGCTTCAATACCAAGCTGATACCACAGGCCTCCATCTTTTTGTGAAAAGGGATCACAAGGAAATGTGCTGATGTTGAAGGGGGAAAGGTGGCGGGGGAATAGGTAGGAGGCAACTTTCAACCAATTTTAGGCTTAACTCCTGTGTTCCTGTAAATGGTTCTGGGCTTTGAGGGGTTTGCTTTTTGCCTTAAGCGCGTCCTCCGTCACCGCTATCAGCGTGTGCTGAGCTGCCAGGAGGTGTTGCTTAGCGAACTCTGGTGATATGGATTCTGTGCATGCCAACCTGAAGGCCATAGCTGTATTTTGCCCTAAAAAAGCTTTCCATAATACTACGCTTCCATTAGGATGCAATTTTCTCAAATTCCCCCCGCCTCAAGGTGATTTTCCCACACACCTGCAGGCAGCAGGACTAATGTCATCTCCTTTTGCCCACTTGGCCTTGGACTAAGATCCCTTCCCTGACTATTCTTTAGCTCTTACAGCCTCTGAGCCTTCCCTTGGGCCTGGTTGATAGTCCTTTGCCATTATCACCCTGTTCACAGCCAGCATGAGTCTAGGTACAGACTATCTCAAAGAATTTCAGTTACATGATAAACCTGCTTTTTTGTAAATTAATTTTAGCATTTTAATTGCTTTCAAAGGGAACTATGGGAAATCCTGTCTGCATGGTGGCCTAGCATAAGCAATGATGGAAAGGTGCATCAGATGTGACCTCTGTGTCAGCTCAGTGTGCCTCAGACAGACTGCATTTGGCACTCCATGGCATGCTGCGCAGCTCCAGAAATTAATGCTAGGGAAAAAATGGGCAAAAATAATAGTCATGTAGAAACATGAGTTAGGAAGAAATGCTATAAGTTAGGTATTTCTGTTGATTGAGGCAGTTGATCTTGCTTTGGATCTTTGGGGTGTGAGCTTGATGCTGAACGGCTCATTTTTCATTTGACATGCCTTGAATTATTTTAAAAGAGATAGAAGCTTATGAAATAGAATAGGTTATTGAGTCTTCCTAAAATGCTCACAACGATTATGTATAAAGCCAAAGTGAAGGATGATGGAATAAAATTCTGTGCTTTATAAGTAAATACAGTGCATTTAAACCTGATCTCCATGCAGGGTCCTAGTTATTTCTGTTTTTAAAATCCAAAAGAAGTTTAGGAAGTCTTAGAGGTTAGTATTGTGGGAAATAAATGGCTCTTCCACAAAAAATTCCACATAAGCAAGGCTCTTTGAACAATTCTTTTTTAAATCGGTTCTAACTACAACCAGTTAGCGGTTTAATGTTGAAACGTATACTTGCTCTCCTATAAAGCAGTATTTCATTTGCATTTCAGTGCTGTGAGTCTTGACAAATTTGGGAAGAGCCCGAGGGAAATTTTTCATCCTGAGCTACAAAAGTTAGGAGGTGACTTTTTTTTCTGTTTGGTTGTGGCTTATTATTATTTTCTGGAAAAATAAGTCATTACGTATAAATGCTAGTGGTTTGTTTCTTTCGGTAGCAGGATAATAATGATGAGTAGGGTTACAGTTACAAAATAAGCTGTCTTTATCGGTTAACTGGCTACTTCAAAATTAAACAAATATACGAGTACATTACAGGGGGTTATGTGCTGTCTTCAGTACCAGTGTGCTAAAGATATTATTTTGTTTACAGGATTTGTTGGCTCTTGAAGAGCAAGAGGTAAATGTAAACTTTTCACTCCTAGCACTTACTTAGTGAGTTATAACAACTTAGGTATCAATTGCTTATTGCAGAAAAAAAATGTAGTATTTCTGTGCAACATATGAGATCAAAAATTATTTTAAGTACTGGCATAATATATCATGTTGACGTGCGGAATTAGACTCTATAACTCGAAAGTTATAAAGTAGGTATGTTTATTGCGCGCAGATGCACGGGGGATCGCTCCTCCACAAGCGTGCATGCCCGAAGTGACGAACCATCCCACATTTATACAATGAAACAAATGAATATTCAATTAACGCCTATACATATTCGTTACCTAAACCCCGCTTCGTATGTTAATTAGCTTATCAGTCCGTTTCCTGGAATGTGGTGGTCTTGCAGGTTTGTAGGTGATTCATGTCCTTGTGACCATCCCATCTTCTCCAGCAAGGAGACTTAGCACTCCCTCCCTCTAGACAGCATTGGAATATCTCTCATCCTTTTCTCATTCTTTTTTAAATAGCCCCTTTGTTAGAGGAAGAAGGGCAGGCGTCTCCCCGTCTCCCCTTTGTTAGAGGAAGAGGGGCAGGCGTCTCCTCAAAATTGTAGTTGTCTCCTCAGAGCTGTGTGCCTATGTGACCAGACACCGCACCCATGACCAGTCACCATACCCACATTCCTGAGTAGACATATACAATCACAGTCGGTGTTAAGCGTCCCCATTTCACACTATTTCTCCATATCAATGTTAATAGATGATCAGCTTCGTATATCATAAAATTCATAATCTATGATCAAAAGTAAATTACTAGGTATCTGCTACTTGAGCATGTAATGGAGCTGGTATGAAGTGTATACTCCTGTGTGTAGGACATATACAAAAGATGTATATAAAAGTTCTTAGAGGAAACATTATTTTAGGTCTTTTGTTTGATTGTCTGTTTATCCTATTGATATGGAGAAATAGTGTGAAATGGGGACGCTTAACACCGACTGTGATTGTATATGTCTACTCAGAAATGTGGGTATGGTGACTAGTCATGGGTGCGGTGTCTGATCACATAGGCACACAGCTCTGAGGAGACAGCTACAGTTTTTGAGGAGACGCCTGCCCCTCTTCCTCTAACAAAGGGGCTATTTAAAAGAGAATGAGAGAAGATGAGAGACATTCAAATGCTATCTAGAGGGAGGGAGTGCTAAGTCTCCTTGCTGGAGAAGATTGGATGGTCACAAGGACATGAATCACCTACAAACCTGCAAGACCACCACATTCCAGGAAACGGACTGATAAGCTAATTAACATATGAAGCAGGGTTTAGGTAACAAATATGTATAGGCGCTAATTGAATATTCATTTGTTTCATTGTATAAATGTGGGATGGTTCGTCACTTCGGGCATGCACGCTTGTGGAGGAGTGATCCCCCGTGCATCTGCGCGCAATAAACATACCTACTTTATAACTTTCGAGTTATAGAGTCTAATTCCGCACGTCACTATAATATTTGGTTTTATTTGTCAGGGACCTGTGAATTTTAAATTTGGAGTCCTTTATGCTAAGGATGGGCAGCTTACAGATGATGAAATGTTCGGCGATGGTGAGTTTTTCACCTTTTTCTTGGCTGAAGGTGCATAGAATATTGAGCTTCACTGTAAGTACAAACATTCACAGTCATGACCCTCTTAGATTTCATCTTAGAAGCCTTGAAGATTTGTATATAAATCAAATTGCTATACTGAATAAACTGTTTCTTTTTCTCTAGTGTGTGTTCCCACAATTAAGTGGTGTGGAGCTGAAGGGGACTACAATGTAATGGTGATGGAGCTGTTTGGACCGAGTCTTGAAGATCTCTTCAGGTTTTCTTCAAGGAAACTTAGTCTCGAGACAGTCCTATTACTCGCTGACCAAATGGTAGGAACCTGCTTTGTTGATCTTGACGGTGCAGTATGTTGGAATATTAAAATTCCTGGAGAGATCAGAAGCAAATACATTGTTTCTGTAATTTAGAGGTGAATAGGCCTGTATCATTAAAGAAAAGACTCAAAATTGGTTTTGTTTCTCTTAAATACAAAGTGCCCCATCTAAAGTAATTACAAAGTCTTAATTGATTTTTAGAAACCAGTCTTGTGCTGTTTGCAAACCCATCTGTTGCACTGCTCAAAGACAGAAGAAACTCACCCGAGAAAGTTTTTGGAAACAAATGTAAAATAGACATGGGGAAAGAGCTGGAGAGGTTTATGTATTGTCTGTCGAATTATGTTCTCTTTAATGCCCTTACATTTTACAATAAAAAGTTTCATTACCTCTTTTATCGTTAAGACAATGTTGCTGGTGGTTTTGTAAGGAAAAAAAATGTCTCTCTTGAGTGATTTTTTTTTCTCTTTATCTAGACTAGTTGAATTGAATAGAATACATTCACTCTAAGAACTTCATCCACCGAGATGTGAAGCCAGACAACTTCTTAATGGGCCTTGGGAAGAATTCCATTATTGATTCCGTTCCGATAATAAACTTTGCAGTCTATGTTAGAGAGATTGGCTGCAGTACCCTATTTTTTTCGCTAGGTGGCAGCAGCGCTCCATCGGCCTGACGCCAAAGGGCGGGTTTTGGGGATAAGTCTGTGCATTACGCAATCTGCCCTTGCGCATGCGCGGGAGGCGCTCTGCCCCACCGCGGCAGCGCATGCGCAGAGCCGGTTTGCCGCCTAGGGGGGGCTCTGTGGCGAGGTGTGCGTATTACGGAATACGGCCGCGTTTGTCCCGGGGCTGCAGCGGTGCTGTAATTCCGTACTCCCGTGCCCAGCGCGCTCTGGCAGCGTGCTCGGGGGACGGCAGCGCCGCCTCCGTACCGGGAGGCAGCAGCGGGCGCCGCGGCACCGCCCCGCAGGCAGCGCGGGATCGCGGTGCCGTTATATACGGCGGGCAGCGCCGACTGGGTACGCGCCGCCGCGCAGGCGCAGCGCCAGGGCTCGGCACGACCGCTCCAGAGGGTTTCACAATGAACCGCTAAACGACCATCAGCTATCTTGGAAAATTTCTCCTAGAATCTGGAAGCACATATTTGCCCGTTTCCGTCACTGCTTGCTGCGTCTGCTACTTGTTAGGCCTCTAGTAATTCTCACAGTCTGTAATCCCTCTGCCCTTATCTTTGGGGACACGCAACTGGTACCAAATAGAGAAAAAGTATTCAGCACAGGAGTCCAGGGAAGGCCTTGGGCTGTTAAAATCATTCCAGTAAAGATCTGTCTGTTTAGTTAAATAATCACCTATGCTGAAAGCCATAGCAAGGACGTAACAGAACGAGCATCTCATTCAAAACAAACCAGAGAAACTAACAAAGCTTTAGTTTCTACTCAGGGCTCCTTAAAACTCCCTCTTCTGTGTGCACGCTCATCACAGAGGGCCATAGAAAAACGTTTTTAAGGAGCTGGGTACCTACCTAGTGATGACTTTTTACTGTGCTTAGAACTGAGACTCAAGTCTCAAAGATCAGCAAAGTAAGCGAACACAGGGTAACCATGAGAGAAGGTGTTAAGTAAGTTTTAGTAGATCTAATTGCTTAACGATTACCTAGATTGTTGTTGATAAATAATGCTTTGTTTTACTAACTATTGTGTAAATTAACTGAAGCAAGGAGTCTACATTCCTCCTGAAGGACAGTTCCCGATGAGACCTAGCTAAAACCAACTCTATAGTTTGGAACAAGACCAAGGAACAACTGAGTCTGCATGAAGAGAGAAGGTAAAAATGTCATAGTGAGGGAGATACCAAGCCTTCATCCCCAGGACCCCCAACCCAACCACCACCACCAGGCACTATGCAAGTGCAGTTGGGAGGGACTTATGGAAATGACTTCTTGGAACTAATTTTAATATGAAGCGGGGCTAGGTTATGAATATGTATAGGTGTATTTGGAAATCTTATGTATATGCAACATTTGATTATATAAATTGAGCCAAGTTGTTGCCCCTGGCGTGCATGGCTTTGGTGGGACTACCGCGCGCTGTGCTGCCCAGCGCTGAATAAACATACCTACTTTACAGTCTGGTAAGACTGTGGAGTCTGATTCCACACAGCAACTGGACATCTTCAATCATGAAGCAGTACCTGAGCAACTGATTTTCATTAAGACTATTCTGTGTAGAGGATACTCTGAAATGCAAGTTGCAGCCACATTCTGCTGAGGGCAACAGAAGACAAGTGCTTGTCTTTTCCTTGAGGTGTACCAAGATGCTAAAAATGAATAGTTTTAAGTGATGGGGACATCTGTTACTACAAACCATACTGATGTGAGCTGATTATATCCTATAAAATTTGTGGCATCCCCCCTGTCTTTACTTTGCAAAAGTTAGTCGGGCATTAAATACACAAGGCTTTGTTAACAGTCGTCTTTTAAATCTGCACTGGAACAATACCTTACTAAAGCAACTCCAATGCAGTACTGCTGATAGAGAAAACAGAGCGTATTTTAGCTAGCAAACCACAAACTGGAGACCAGTTCAGAGATGCTTTCAAGTATAAAGTGTCACACACATTAACACAGATTTCTTAAGGCTTTTGCTCCTCAGCTCTATTTTCGATAAAAATGTTTGCTCTTGTGGCAAGAGCAGACACCAAAAGTCTGTTACATCTTCCCAATTTCTTAGCTGATACCAGCCAGTTCCAGACTGCTGCAGCTCCCTCTGCCATGCAGGTTCCCTCCATTTAGTTGACAGGAAAGATGAGCTTTTTCCTCAGTGTGAAACTGGGCTGTGGCATCTGCTTCTCTGCATTCGGCTTGCAACTCTTTCTGCTCACCTCTCGGTTCACTGCTGTCAGGATGGTGAGAATATCTTCTCCTCTGTGAAAACACACACATGTTTTGTATTAGGGAGGCAGTTAACATCAGAAAAATTACCATATTCTCATGTATCTTGATCTACACTCAGTGCTAATGGCTCCTGTTTGGAACAGGCTTCAAAGTAGTTAGCAAAGGTGCTCTGAACAATCTGCACAGTGTTGCTCTGTCCCACACTAATGTTTTCATTCTGAGCAAGCAGTCTCACTGCATATTATCTACCTTTGCATCCAAATCAAACTCCTGTCATTCAAAAGGAAAATACAGGCGTTGCCAAAAAGCAGCTTATGGAAACAAAGTTACCGAGGACAGCTGTACTCCAAGTGCTGGCACAATGCCTGTATGTACCAGGTCCCCTGCCTTGGGCTTCTGTAGGAAACATAATCTTGCAGGGTAGCCATGCCCAGGAGGAAGTCTGCCTCTGCAGGGATGCAGTCAAGTTGAAATCTTGCATTTGCTTCTACAGAACAATCTTGCTCTCCAGAATCTGTTTCAATGGTTACACCTTTCTGGCAAGCATCACCTTGGCAGGCCTGAACAAAAAAAACTTTTGGTTTTCCTGCGAGTGAGTGGCAATTCTGTCCAGTGAAAGAAGTGGTCAGTTCCTGGATAGGTACTTCCTGCCCATCAACGCCATATATAATGCCTCTTTTCCCATGAGACAGGACACAGCAAACAAAACAGTCTCTGTCCTTGTGGTCTTCGCGCTGGTAGATGTTCACAGTCTTACGGATTTCCTCTGCGGTGAGGTCTCTATGTTCTGCTATTGTGAACTGAAGCTTGCTAAAGACTCTTCTCAGAGCCGCTGGGAAGTAAACAGAAGAGGAATTGGAGCTGTTTCATTATATGAAAGTTGGACTCTGTAATTGCAAATTGCATTTCTAAACGACCTTATTCTTTTTAAATCCTGCTATGCCACTATCCAGATAGTTACATTCCTGTTCTGAAAATAATCTAGTAGTCTCATCACTAATAGTATCTCTGCTGAGTTCCCTTCACTCTCATTAATAGGCTTCCTTGCAATCTTGCTGTTTGGTATTGCCTCTCTTAAGAGAACTGTATTTCTTTCCCCCACCCACTTCACAGCTAGTCCCTTCATCTCACAAAAGGCATTGAACAGTGCGGTTGCTTTACCCAAGAGGAGAGGGGGCACTACCCATTTGGGTAGTACCCACAGAGGAAGGGAAGGAAACCTTGCACTAAATCTTGAATTAAGTTGTTTGATTAAATCAAGGAAGGTCCGTTATCGGATTTTATCTCTTGGCATAGATAATGTAAATACAGGCATTTCACAGACCCTAGAACCTGCAAGGAGCTATGCTGCTCCTGCTGCAGGACAGCCTGCTAAAATCAGGGACCCTGAATAGCAAGGTAACAGAGTCCCTAAATTCCAATGTCCTCCCTGACCAACCCTCACCCCACCCTTTTTATTTTTTTTTTTTTAATTTTTTTTTTTTAAGTTGGATGTTAAACAACTAACACCCTGTTCCGGTTCAGTAGAAAATCTATTTCTGATTCTGCATATTTTACAAGTAGTATGCATAAGGCTGATATAAAGCTAGCCTAGCTTGTGAAGTCCAGGCTGAGGTTGCTGCTTAAGGTTGCAGTAAACTCACTAAAACAGCAAAATGCTAGTGAATTGTTCTAATCAGTAAGAACCTGATCAGTTGATTAGAGTTTGTCAACACAGGAAACAAAGCCTACTCACCCACTACAACAAAAGTACCCTAGAAAGGGAAGTTTGAAATTCAGACCTTTAGTACAGAAAAAGAAATGAGTTTTCTGTTTTTGAAGAGATGCAAACGTCTTTAATGTTCACTGTACCTGCATCCACATCTGTCCCATTCCGATCCTTCATGGGTTTGGGTTCTGGCAGTGCTTCCCTGGCTTTTGAAAAATCATGATTATTCAGGATCAAGCACACTCCACGGGGTCGGCTAGTCATTTTGTAAGCTTCAAGCTGTTGAAAAGAAACACTATTGGGTTCTTTTCTCCTGCAGTCTCCTCCAGTGCTTCTCAGCCTTTGCAAGTGGCACAGCAGGATAATGAGGCAGCTGGCTTTCTCTCTAGGCAGCTCTCCCTACACAGCTTTGCTCCCAGGGCCTGGCAATGCACTGCCCCACTGCCTTTGGGAATCCGTGCACAGCACAACAGCACCCCACCCCAGATCCACACCATGTTGCGTTCAGCAACTTCTCCGTGCCCAGCCATGGTGCCAACTGTGTACTTCCTGGTATAATAAAATTTGGCCTATCTTGCTACCCTTGCAAACGTTTCTGAAGTTTTAACATTGCAGCAGCTGCTGCCTGTGACTTAACTTCAGAATAAAGGATGTTACAGTGGCAAATTTTTCTTCTTCTAGACAGTGCTTTTAACAGTTGGGCTTATAAATAACTGTCCACCTCACGGAGGATGATCCCTTCTAAGACAAATGATGATGTTTCTAATAAACAAACTGACTTACCTGGGAAGATTCATTCCAGCTGCCAGGAGAATCGGGTGCCACAGATGGCGCCAGCCATCTGGCATGGGCTGAACACAGACAAAAAGATTTAAATACAGAATGTAGCACTAGAGAAAGCAGAACACCTCTGTTCTTATTCTCCATCTCCACAAGTACCCCCTGGGGTAGAACTGTTCTCTGAAAACACTGAATTGTGGTTGAACGGCTATTCCTGTTAGCTATAAACCACCAAATAACCAGAAGGGAGCAAAATGTATTGTGATCAGTTAGTAAGTAACTGAATACCTGATCACTTTTATAGAGAAGTGCTGTGTAAATAAGTGAGATGCAAGTGGTGTGGAGAGTCCAAAAGGTGAAGAGTGAAAAATCCAAATATTTCCCGGCCCCCCCCGCAGTGTTTCAATTACCTTTGGGGCCTCCTGTGCTACCCCTCTGTTCCTCTGTGATAAGCATCTCTTCTTCACCTGAAAAGCATTCATTATTAGTCCTGTATGATACCTATGTGCCACTACAAGAGTTACTATGGGAAAGAAGCTGGTTTGGTTTGGTTTACCAAATACGTTTAATTCATACTCTTCAATTCTCTTCAACAGGACGATGTTAATTTCTGCACAGAGACTCTTCAGGATACTTAGGTTTTCTTCTCCCAATAGCCCTTTCTTCTCCATCTCGGTGAAAATGTCGAGCATTGTCTGGGTAATCAGAAAGAAAGGTAGTTTGCTCTTAGGGCACCTCCGTGCTGCCACCGGGAGGGAAACTGCAGCATGTGTGCATACGCCTAAGCTTTAATGTACTGACAGCACATGCGACCGTCAGAGTCAGCGCAGCTGACTGGTTGCTCAGTTGAGACCTCAGCTGAGCCAATTAAACCTAGTTCAACTAAACCTGCAAGTACTGTCAGTTCTCGAAACACACTCGTTTCCCTTCTGCAGCTCAAAGATGCTGAGACCTAGTAAGATCTAATCCAAGAGATCTAGTGGTGATCATACAGGAATATATAATGTCATTTTTAATGACTGCTTTCATTCATTTGACTTCCAGTGGCTATCTTTCACACTTAACTGAAACACAAGAATCACTGGAGCAACCATCTTGAGCGATGGTGAAGATGGGTATAAGTGTGCAAATACGGTATAGAGATTTCTCTGAGGCAGAAGGGGACTCAAGGGACAGGAGCCCATGACTGAGTGGCTGAGCGCAGTGGTCACCCCAAGGATTTATTAGAATAGCTACCACTAGATGGTCACAGTCTCTCCTGTAAGAAAAGAGAGAAACCGCTACAAGAGTTTTCATTAGACAGAACAAAGCACCCAGCAGATAGCTGAAGAGCAGCTGGATCTCCCGCAAGACTTTGTAAACTCCAAGCTCTTGGACCTTGGCCTGGGTAAGGATGTGCTGCTTAGATCTGTATTCTCTGAGTTTGGAAATGAAAAGAACAAAAGCACAAACTAATAGCCACAGTGGGCGACTTTCTGTGTTTGATAATGGCTTAGAAAGCAGTCAAAAGAAAAACAGCTGGGCAAGATGAGTAAATGTGCTCATCAGTCTTCCACTGATCAAAACCACCGAGTCCCCCAAGTCCTATACAGTGCTTGCACATGAAGGCCTCTGCACCTGGTGTGGGGCTGGCCCATGCTCTCTGGGCTGTGACACTGCTGCAAAACCTACAGATAGCACTAGCACAGGCAAGTCCCACATGCACCGCAATGCCTCTTTCCAGGTGCACCCTTTTCCTTACAGTATTTTCACCAGAAAATGAATGACACCATAAGAAGAGTGACACTCATTCCCAAATGCCAAACATTCCCAAATGCAACCCAAATGCCCCTATGGATTATAATAGTCGTTAAAAAAAAGGGGGGGGGTTGGGGTTAAATAAATTCTTACAGTCTTCGGGTTTAGCCTGCATTTGGGCAATTCGTTCCCCAAAAGAAACTTGAAAGACTTCAGTTCATTTTCAGTGATGTCTTCTGATAGCTGGAAGAGCAGGTACCTAGTGAGAGAAGTGCAGGATGCTGTTTCATCGCGCCTCCCTCAGCACAACCTAACGCCACACTACTGACCACCTCCTCTGTCAGATCGTGTCGCGGCCCGTCCCTCCCGCACACATCCCCTTTCTTTCCCTTTTAAATGGGGGGCCATTAGTCCCAAGACAGCCTGAAGTGAAACCATTTTCCACTGCGGTTAGAAGTATCTCAAGGTTTCCTAAAATTAAAACCATGCCGCGACTTTCCGGAGTCGAGAACGAAGGTTGACCGTGAGGGGCCCCGAGGCCTTCGGGGCTCCTCGGTTCGGCAAGGCACGGCCTCAGCTTCCTCCCTCCCGCCGGGCCGAAACTCCAGCTCGGCCCGAGCCCGAGCCCGACCCCCCTGCCGGCTGCCTGCGCGCTCCCGAGCCGCGGCCCGGCGCCCAGACAGCCGGCCGCAGAGCGCGGGGGCCCGGGCCGCCCGCCCGCCGCTCACCTGTAGGCCGACACCTTTGCCCTGCCCGGGATCTGAAGCTCCCTCTCCATCTCCGCTCGGCTGGAGTCCAGGTGGACACCCAGGAGATCAATCCGATTGATCCGGTAGAGCAGCTCCTTCAGGAAGGACAGGTTCCCCGCCTCCATCATGTCTTTCTCCTGCAGCACTTCGAAGAAGGCTTTGGGCTCCCGGATGGCTTCCAGCTTCCTCATGGGGATGTGCTCCAGGCTGAGGAACTTCAGAGCCGCCAGCTCGGCCTCACCCAGCTCCTCGCTGACCGCCAGCAGCCGCCGCCGCTGCAGCTCCATGGCCCCGCGGCGCGGCCGGCCCGCGGCCAGGCCAGGACGGGGGTTCCCCGTCGGGCTGGGCGGGCGGGAGGCGGCGCCTGGGCCCCGGCAGCGGCAGCGCTTTCTGCAGCGCCGCCTAAGCGGGACAGAAGCCCAGCCAAAAACCGGCAGCACGACTGGAAAACGGCGCATCTCGCGGGCGCATTTTAGCCCCCCCCGCTCACGGCTGTGAGGCGCTGCCGACCGAGCCTGCTAGTGCAGGGCCAAAGGCCTCCCCCTGCCCGCGCTTTTCCGGCAGTCCCCTTCATCTACCTTAAAGGCACTCACGCGTCCTCGCCATCTTAATGCAAACAGCAAGAAGCTCACAAGCCCGCTGGCTCGCCCTGCGGCGGCTGGCTGGCCGTGCGGCAGCACCGCCCCCCAGGCCCCCCGGCAGCAGCAGCCGGCCCGCAGCAGCCTCCGGTCCCCCCCTCTGGTGCAGCTCACGAGAGGTGGCACCCGCGGCGGCTGGAGGGAGCGGGGAATGGATCCTACCGGCTGGCACTTCGCCCTGCTGAACACCTTAGTGCTCACCTTGGGCCGGAGAGCAGCCCTCAGAGCATCCGTGCTCTCCAAACAGGAGCAGCGCTCTCACTAGGCACTGTTTAAAACCAGAGTCCCTTCCCTCCAAAAAACTGGTTTGACAAGCGACCAGGCAGAAGTCTTCACGTTGATACCGCAGAAGTGGCTTATCTGTGTTCAAAACCCTACATGAGAGATTAGATTACTGCATGTGTGGCAAGTTGGGTTAAAGGTAGACATAATCTGAACTGCTACAAGTCCCTTTTCCAAGGTCCATGAGCTAATGTGCCCTCAAGTCATGTTTAAAATAAGCTCTTCCCAGTAAACTGAATGAAATACGGATCCTTCACTCTGCACTGGTATGCCTGGACCGATCAGGCCTAAGCACACAGGGGCTACATGAATACAAAACCAATGAAAAAGACTCAAGCCAAGCTCAGAAGACATGTCCAGAGCAATGCTCCACCCAGCTAGAAATGTATTACAGTTGGCACCCACGAGAGCCAGCCATGTCTGGGTCCTCGGGAACTCCTGCAGTTGTCAGCAACAGAACAGAGAGTGTGACAAGCAAAGGCACAATTACAGCAAGGACACACAGAAATTCGTATCTGGGAATTCCCAAAGATGTCAACTATATTTTTTAAGCACATTGCACAGAAGTCATTGCAGATCAAACATGCCATTCTCCACTCGTAATATTACATATCTCTAGCTGAAGAGAGGCAGATCTGAATAATTTCAGGGAGAATGTGCCCATGTTAGTTAGGGGTCAGGATATAAAGGGTAACCAGCAAGGGCTGAACACGCAACATGTCCTGAGAAAAATCTCACTCTGGACTCCCTGCCGCATAGCTTCACCTCCTGAGTGGTGTGTATTTTGTTTCCACTCTCCCTGGGCTTCAAGATTTCCTGCAGGAGACCTTATAGATCACAGACACAGGCAACAGTTCAACTAATCAAAACTCCACAGTGCCCAGATTTTGCACCGCTTTGACAACTAAGAGTGAACCCCTATATAGGTGGTGAGAAAACACATACTCATAGCAGCCTGTACAATGGGAGAAGCTGGCAGAAACCTGAACACAGGCAGGCTCCTCACACATACCGCTAACCCGCCCCAACCAAGAGCAGCACATTAACAGGTCACCCTAAAACCATTACGGTGGAGAGAATTACAAATTTCCCATGGAAAGCAGGTGTACACAGCTCTCTGGGAAACGGATGCTAAACCAAACAAATACAAACGACCAGGCAGGGATTCATGCCACTGAGTAATATCATTTCCACCTCTGCAGCTAACAATCCTCCCCAACTGTTCTAAGCATTTTGCTTTTCAAACAGCAGCACTTTGATCTTGCCTGCTTTTAGCTTAAGCCTGCAGGACTCTGACTCACCAACTTTACTTTCCTACTCACCTTCTGACTCCACTTTCTGGTGGTATTGCTTCTGCTCACTGAAAACAACCCACAGAATTGAGGGCCAGGACCGTTTGGCCTCCCAGCCAGGAGCTGAAGAACAGGGAGGGCAGGCAAACGCCTGTAGCCGAAGGCCTTCAGAGAGGAAAGGCAATCACCCCTCACCACTCTCTGAGTTGGGCTACAGAGGAAAAACAGAGTCAGAGAACTGCAGATCCTCCTTCCTTCTTCCCTCTCGGTTCTGTGGGAGAGCCACAAAGGTATGCGAGAACACACCAGCCACCTTGCTGCAGGTACATGTTGGTATACTTTGCTCAGAACCATAAAACTGAAAGGATATGTTCTCCTTCCTTGACCGCTGCATGAGCCACACACAAACTCACAGTAACGCTACTTCTTCCAGTCCTTTAGAGGATCTTGGTGGCATTTTCTCTCGCTTCTAGTAGGTCTTCATCCACAGGCAATCATGATAGCTATGGAGGTGGCCTGATTTTAACAGGTGGAACAAAATACCATGCCAATTTAATGACAGGGTGACTGACCAGCACACCTCAACAGTGAAGGACAGCTCAGAGGAGGGCAAAAACCCAGCAGTCTCAGGGAAGAATATATTGTAAGGAAAGCTCAAGTTACTTCAGGATCAGGGAGACCAGAGGGTAACCTTAGTTTTACAGAAGACAGCTGTACCTTTGAATCATCAGGTACCCCAATTAACAAAGAATAACGTCTTCCTGGGCTAGCCAGACCAACATGGGGGGAGTGAATACATGGCTGAGCCCAGCATAAAAGTGTAACAACAGGATAACTGATAAAACATTTAAAACGTGAAAAGAGCAATGGGTTTGAGCTGGCTTCAACCCACACATTCCATCATGACTGGGGATGCTCAGTGTCATGATGGTGCGCACACAGACAGGTGATGAGAATCATGTTTGTATTGTGATTCAGCTGTATATTGCAGTTGCTACATTACGCTTGTGTTGTAATTTCAGTATGTTGCTGTATCACTCTACTAAATCAAAATCCCACCTAGCAACAAATATAACAAATAAGTGATTATGATATCCAGTTCCCCTTCATGTGGAATATCTGCAAGCTTCCTCTGAGAGTACTGAACTCTGACACAGAGAAATATGAAAAAACCTGAAATGTAGATTCACAATTTCACTATTGGAGCAGCTGCCACCTTCCAGCAAGTTTCTCCCACAGGAAGCAGTTATTTCATTTAAGCTCTATTTCCTTATCATAAATCAACATTCACAAATCTAATTACTAACTTCATATCGGGGTCTCATTTATGAAAACATCATAAAAATGTGAATAAATTGTTACCACAGTTCCTTCAATGGTTAACCAACAGAACTGTATCACACCTGGTAACACCTTCTGGTAGCTTCTGCCACAAACAGCACTCTTGTTTACATAGTGCTGGTAATGTCTATTTTTATTTATGAAACCTGTGTGAACAGAGCTGTGATTCTATGAATGGGCATTCTCCCTTTTACCTGGAAGGTGAAAAAGGGTGAGGGGAGAAAAATGCAACTCCCAACACAACGTATAGAATTAGGAAAAAAAAAAATGTTTTGCTTCAAGAATACAAGTAGGTTGAATAAAGAACCCCTGCTTCATAGCTAGACATGCATTTCAAAGAAACACCAAATAAAAAAAGCAGAATTTACAAAGCGTCTCAAATCCATCCCTTATCTTATTATGAACTCAAAAGGAATGCAGCTGTTAGAATCCCACACACCATCTACACATTGCCAAGGATGCAAGGTAGGAACAGCCTCACTGGCACTATGTGGGAAAATCACCTTGGGGCAGGGGGGGGGGGTGAATTAGAGAAAAATTGGGTCCTAACAGAAGCGTAGTATTACAGAAAACGTTTTGGGGTAAAATAGAGCTATCGCCTTCAGGATGGTTGGCATGCACGAAATCTACATCACCACAGTTCCCTAAGGCACACAACCTGCTATCCTAGAGGAGCAGTGGAGGGTGGAGCAGAGTGGAGACACCGCGGCCAGGCTCTGCTGTGCTCCCTGCAGGACTGGGAATGCAATGGTACCATACAGCCGACAAGCAGCATAGCAGCTGTAAAATATATGAGAAGGTATCTGGTGCTGGGCCAGCAGCTGTGGCGAAGACCAAGAGCCTCACTATCTGCGAGAGAAGGTTGGGAACTCGGCCCGCTCAGCACTTCAGAGCCTTCTGACGAGGATGTGCTAACTGCTAAAAGAAAACAAACTGCTGAAGAGATAAAATTAAAGGATGCTAGGGTGAAATAATTGTGGTAGGGGGAGATCGCGACCTCCTACTCAAATGGGCCCCCCGAAAAGAGTGAATCCCCCCGCTCGGGGAGCATGCCCAGTAAATTTAAAATGAACTCTGCCTTTAAATGAAAGTGAGAGAACTTTACACCAATGATAATAAAGGAATGTATGACTAGTCACTCAAGCTCCACCTGAGAGTAAAGAGAAGCATAAAAAGTGATGAATGAGGGGGACAAGTGGGGAAGACACCACCAAGAGCAAGTGAAGGGAAAATGCCACCGAGACGGACTCCTGGGATCAGCCGACGGGCTGAGCCTTGCTTCTCCCCCCCTTGGGACGCCTTGGGTGAGACTGAAACCAAGTGCTTCATGGGGAGACTTAGAAATATCTCTAGAGTTACTTTTTAATATTTGTAGCCAGGCTGCAGTGTTTGTAACTTTTGCACATGTATTACACTTTATAACATTTTATTTGCACATGCCTTTTTGCAGACAGTCACTACCACTGGCAATCCAAAAACCCGTGTATCTGTTACACAAATACAACTGCCCTGTTAAGGAGCTGGTCCTCAGTTTCTCATGGAAGGTGACCATACCCTAGAGTGTGGCCATGCTAGTTCATGAGCACGGCTGGACTGGCAGTGCAAACTGCTATCAGTGTATCCAGGCCCATGGTAGTGTAATATATATATATATATTAAATGCGACTGGACTGATAGTGGTAAATTGGACATCGCTTAGAATTTAAACCTAGCCACACCTAATCTCCCACTTCAGTGAGGAGAGTTGGAAGGCAGGGGTGTGGGTGTGTGTATTTTCTGCTAAATTACTCCATCCTCTTTAATGCAACACACCAGCTGCCACTATCATGAAAGTCCTGAACTTCAACTGACTCTTTCCTCCCATCTGTCCAGCTGCTAATGGAGGGATATCAATATGCTGCCCCTCAGGGTGGCTGCCATTGAGTGTTTCAATGAGAGCAAAATAACTTCTGCTACTGAAGTAAAAGCACTCATCATGCTGACTGCCCCTCAGCCAGCTCAGCTAAAAGAGAAACACACCAAACACAAAGGTAATATGAAAACCAAGACTGTTTATTACAAAAGAAACAAGAGTCCACAGGAACTAGAGTCAGTCGCTGGGAGGAGAAGGCATCTCAGAGCAGAGGGTCTAATGAAGTGGGACCTTCCTTCCAGCAGTCAAGAGCCATTCAAAACAGGCTGTCCCCTAAGAGCTCTCAGAAAAAAACACAAATAGAACCCTTACTATTTAAAAGCCTAAACAGCAGTGCTGTTTAGCCAAGTTAATTAAAAACATAAAGTAAGCCAAATATTTGGAGGAAATATTATCATAATAATTTTTTTTTTCTGTCCTTCTGGACAGGGACGTTATTTTCCATGAAAAATTATACAGCTTCCAGAGACAGCCAATGACCCACCTCTGGGTAAATCTGTTACAATCTCACACATGCCCCCAGTGAAGAGATCTAGTATTCCCAGTGTATCTGTTCTTTTCTTCAGATTCCAGGAACTTAAAACAACTTGGACAGAAACGGAACTTCCATTGGTATTTCCAGAAACTCTTAGAAATCATACTACTTGGAAGTGCTTCCTCACTTGAAACCCAGACTGAAGAGACTCCACTGCTTCTGCAGGGCAGAAAGCCAGACCCGTACTCCTCCACGGCCTTACCAGACTGCTACAGATCCAGGTGACAGGAGTCTGTTTAAACTCGGGAATGGGACACCTTAGGTCCCATGGCCCCTTGGAGGAGCCAGGCTAACTACACAGATCCAGATAATTCCTCTTGCAAATTCTCTTCCTGTGGAAGCCCATTCCAAATGCGATTCCTAACTGAGTGTATATTTTTCTACTTTTCAGTTGACTGACATTGTGAAATTTGGAAGATCAATTGCTTCCGTAGGGTTGATGTTATCTTTGGCATCTGCTTCCATCCATTTAACACTCTTCCTCCCACTTCCTTGTTCACTTCTGTCAGGATTGTTATGAGATCCTTGCGGCTTGAATAAAAATGAAGAAAAGTTACGTTGAGATATATGGTACTTGCAGCTAGGCCAAGAAGCTGATCTGTTTGCTCCAATCAAGTGGTATCTCAGGGAAGGCTAGTATCTTCCCCTCACCCTGCCTGTCACTGAAATTGCATACTCTGTTGTGCAACCACAGAACTCACCGTGTTTGGTGGAAAAAACCGAAACCTCCATGTAACATCACTTTACCAGCAAATGCAGTTCCCTGCTTTGGTTACAGTCAGAAGAGCACACTAAGATGAAACAGAACTAAACCTATGCATTCCCCACACCCTCTTCTGGACACCATGAAAAAGTCATGTTTGAAGAGAAATTCTGTTTTCTGAATCAAGTTTATGATGGAGATGGGAGGGAGGCAACAATACGAGTTATGACTAAAGAACACTGATATTTTTGTCTGTGTAATCACTCAACAAATTGGCCTCTGATTAGGTGTCACCGGAAAATAAAACCATTTAACAGTCAAAAAACTGTTCAAATGCATGCACACACATACACACACTTGTTTATATGTAATGTTCCAGCATTACAACCCTGGTTCTGTCACAGGAAAACTAGGGAAAGTCACTTGTACTTTGGTTCATCTGTAGAATAACAATGTCGAATCTGCACTGTTCTCCAGGTGAAAAGCATCATATACCACAAATGCAAACCACTCATGTTTCAAGCACAGCATGCTTAAGCATGTGTATCTGCAATACTCCAAATGTACATGGATTTAAAATAGTACTTACAGTGGGCACAGCAACTCCATTTTGTCACAGAGGCACTGAACGTAAATGCTGCCAGTCTTTGTACAGCGGTAGCACTCGTAGTCTTCCACTGTAGCCATGCCAATGAGAATATCAGCCTGATCAGGTATGGAAATCATAGGGGTAGCATCCGCCTCAAGATGGCTAGAAAAGTCTTCTTTTACTGTGACAGCTGGATGACCTGCAGAGCCTTGGCAAGCCTGGATGAAAAACAGCTTGGGTTTGCCAGCAAGAGACGGACAATTTGATCCACTGAAGCAGGAGACTAAATCTCTAATATTTACAAACTGATGATCAACACCTTTTATTTTGTCTTTTTCACCATGGGAAAAAATGAAGCAAACAAAACAGTCCATGTTACTATGATCTTTTTTGCTGTATTCTTCAACTTTTGCATACATTTGCTTTGCTTCTAGATCCATGTGCTCAACTGTCTCAAACTGAAGCCACTTGAAGACCCTCTTCACTGCCTCTGGAAAAGAAGTCAGAAGGCACTTGGTTAAACGTAGACAGTGACAAGGAAGATGCTAAAATATCAGTCTGTGTGGTAGATCAGATACTATCAGAAGTGTTCAAATCCCACCAATAAACTCACCTGACTGACTCATAGCCTGCCAAATGTAATTAGCAAATCACAAATGCCTAGTTTCACTTTTTTTTAAACGCAACTGGGTTAAGCATCATGCTATCTAAAACAAAAACAGGTTTCAGATTATCTGATTCATCGGTACAAATTAGTGAAGTTTACTGTGTTAAAGCAAGCTTTAACTATGTGTTGCATAGTAACCTCAGATGCTTAAGAGCAGGGGTCCTCAAACTACGGCCCGCAGGCCCGATACGGCCCCCCAGGGTCCTCAATCCGGCCCCCCGTATTTACAGACCCCCCCCGTGCCCCCCCTGCCAGGGGTTGGGGAGGGAAACCAAGCAGCCGCAGATGACTGCCTGCCACTTCATCCGTGCCGGCGCCCTGGATAAAAAGTTTGAGGACCCCTGCTTAAGAACATCACTTAGCAAGTTAAAGCAGGTACCTTTTTTAGAATGACAAATTCTGCCACTCTTAAATGAAGTAGGTCCATCATTCTGTGACAATGATCAATGCAGCAAGAAGGAAGGCAGGGTAACCTGCTAACAAATGCTATGCTGACTTTTTGCAAATGCTGGCTTAATTGTGTGGGTGGTGAGAGAGTAGCTGGGAAGCAAGCAGCCAGCAGATGGGCTGGATGAAGTTAAAAGATCAGCGATGTGTGCTTTCATGAAACAGGTTTTAATTTTTATTTAAGATACACTCTTGCTTATCTTAAAAGTGACTCTTGCAGAAAGACAGGCTTTAAGGAAAATGATAAAGCAGTAGCATTTATTTGAGAATTAAAGAGAATTTAAGGGAATAAGAGACCTAAGCTTAAGTGGACATGATTCTTCTTCACCAGAAAGATTAGATAATTTTTTCAGAGAAAAAAACAATCCAGTAATTGGATTAAGTACTTACCTCCATCTTTCACTGTTCCTTCTCTGGCTTCTGACGGATTTTTAAAAATGTAGTTGTTAAGAATCACACAGTAACCATGGGGGTTATTTTTCATTTTATATGATTCCACAACCTGTAGAAAGAAAGCAAGCTGGTAAGAAAGCAGTGCCACGCATCCAAAAGAGAAAGATGCTATACACAGGTTGTTGGTCATTCATGTCCAAGCACAAAAAAAAAGCATGAGGGCCAAGAAACCAGAAAAGAAAAGTGTAAGTATACAAGCTAGCTACAGGGGAGAGGAATCTGCTTTGTCTCCCTGAATCCCTCCTCCTCTCTCTCTGTGGTTAGGATATGATTTCAGCATGGGAGGAAGCGAGCATCCAGAAATGCAAATTTGCATGTGCAGAGGAAAAACATTCCCTCCGAGCATGAGGTAGTAGATTCTGTTATTCCCTTTCCATCTGTCCAGGAGTATCCTGACCAGGACTTTAATGTCCCAGACTCCATTATCATTAAGACTGGTTTTCTTCACACAGAAGTACTCCTTCATTTCTTGCCAGGTCCTCACAAAGGAACAATGTTTGCTCTTGTTTTGGAAACAGGCATTGTTCCAAGGCCTACATATAAAGCCAGAACCCCTCCCTTTCAGCTCTTCCACCTGCTTAGTCTTAAGAGTTTATGCTCCTCCCTTCCAGGAGTTGGAGAAATACTTTAAAGGGAATCTTGAGGTATTTCTCACCAGGTGTGGTGTCTCCCCCTCTGCTCCTTGTTCTGCTGCATGCACAGAAGCAGATACTGGGTGGTGGAATTTTTCCTTAGAATCATTTTCTAAGAGGGAGAAGACAAACAGAACATTTTAGGACTAAAAAGATAAATCCTCCACTGTGCCTGTTCCAACACTCAGAAAAACAGTACAAGAGTGGGGTAGAGGGTGGTTTCCACATCACTGAGACACCATCATTTTGTGGAGCTGGGCTAAGCAGGGTTCCAGTTTCACAGACTGCTGGTTATTGAAGTTGTGCTCCATTTCTTCTCTGCTCTTTCACTGGTGGCAAGATCCAGATAATAAAAGGCTGAATGTGAGCTGCCACCCCAGGCAAGCCAATAGCACCTCCACTATAGAATACATAAGTGGAAAAGGAGACCCATTTTTTTACCGTGGTACACTACAGCTAGCTCATTTACTTCTGAGGCCATTGCTTCTCCACAGAACTCTACCATTTGGGTGGACACACCGAGGATGCAGCATACCAGCATAATGGAAGATCTCCTCAAAGCAACAAAACACATCTTTGAATACAACTGTCTGAAATAAGTGAAGAAATGATCAAATCCATGATTCTACCCAAGGAAATAAATCACACTACCCTTTTTACAAGTTACACAGATGTGTTTAAATGGAATGTAATTGTCAGGGCAATAAGATCTACAGGACATGCTCTTTTGCTACTTATCAAGGGGGACAAAACAGTAACAATACTACTAAAAAGCCATTCCCCTGACACAGGGCTTGCTTACACTAGCCACCCTCGGCAATTTTCTTCTGCTGTTTTAGAGACACAAGCATATGCTGGGGAAACTAGTGAGTATTTCTGCAGGAAACCACATGGGCTGTATCGATGTGTCTAAGACACATATGTCCCGAGTCATCCAAAAGAATGTTCTGGGGAAAAATTTAATAGGCCTCAGTTGTTGCTTGACATACCCTGTTTCACAAAGATGAAGGCCCAGCTGTGGTGTCGGAAGTCACCACCTCAGCTGCAACAGCCCAGATATACTGATGTACTTGAAATTTCATGCCTGGTACAGAAAGTTAATGGTTACACTTTAACCAAGTACCTAGTCTCCAAGGAGGCTTCCTTTGACTAGGAACAAACAGTCTGGGCTAACAGAAAACAAGGCTGACAACCTCCCGATGCAAGTTTCCCCAAGGCAACTGTCACTTTCAGTCTCTTTCAGTGACTGAAAACCTATGCTGGTCCAAAACCAGCACTGCACTGTTTCCTGAAGAGAAACATTGCATGTGAGGCAAAAAAGAGGAGGGAGAAGCAAACCATTTGCAAGGCACAGAACGTATTTCAAAGAGAGACACAAGAAGGTACGATGGGATAATGAAGTAGCAGAAAACTTCAAAAACCACAGGTATTAAGAGCCACTCTGCCTATCCTAGGATACTGTAAGGTCTCTCTTTCACCTCTGGACTTCTAAACTGCCAAGAATAGAGCCAGAAAAATCACAAAAAACCTAGCTCTACTCTTGAACAACAGATTAAATAATTTACCTTTTCTTTTTTCTTCATAGGTATCTATTTTTTTCTTTAGATCAGCTCTAAATCCCTTTAATGTATCTTTCAGCACTCCCAGGTCATCTTCTTTAATTATCCCGTTTCTTTCCATTTCCAGTAAGACCTTCAACATTGACTGGTAAAACAAAACCACATAACACACATTCATACCGTGACCTTCAGTAATTGCAGCATCAAGCACGTCTGGACAGAACAGAAGACAACATACTCATTCACAGAGACTGACCAGCTACAGATCTATTTCTTTTTCCTCCAAACCTCATTAAGACAAGGGTCAGGACACAGTATCACTAAGGCTAAGACAGGATCATTAGAAATTGGCTGCGGCTAAGTTATCCTGCTTTGTTTCAGCAGTGCAAAGCACTGATGTGAATAACAACATGGCATCCTGTTGTGCCTCTGTGTTCAGATCTTAAGTGCTGTTAAGTCATTTAGCTGTGCCATTTTACATTTTCTACTACAGAAAAGGTGTTCAGATCTAATTTTGTTTTGTAAAGCTCAGTAGTCCAACAACTTGGAGGTAAATCTGCTAATTTTCCTACAGGTGCTACAATACAAATAGGACTTTTAAGGAAGCTTCTTAATAATACCAAGCATTTTTAGAACACTGTTCATTATTTACAAGTATTAAATTAGCTTATCAAAACTCTTAATACTTTTGGGGGGGAATTAACAAAATGCTGTTACCCCAAATTACAATAAAAAATAAAATTTAACCAATGACACAAAAATTTGGTTGAACTCACATTAGAACTTGAATTTCTGACTCCAAAACACTGTTTTTCCTCCAGCAAACATCACTCTTCCTAGATACAGCATATGTACAGATGTCTTATAAATGCCAAGCAAAGACAAAAGGAAGAGCATGAATGGATTTTGCAAGATGAAAAGATTAGGGAGACAGGTGGTGGAGGAGAAATAGAAACAGGACAGCAAAAAATGCTAGAGAAAAGATACAATGAGGAAAAAGAAAAAAAAAAAAAAAAAGAGGAGTCCATTCTTTCACACAGCAGCTATCAGCTAACATCACAATTCTTTCAACAGATTTTTGTGAACAGGCTGCTTTCTATTTACTCCTTTCTTAGAAGAACTAGCGGATTCTGAACTAGCCTTGCAAGAAACTTAGCAAGATCACTTTGCATACAGCATTATCCTGGAGCTTGTTCTTTGGTATTTGTTTTTGAAGCAGGAACTTCACGCTCTTGACATCTTCCGGAGTCAAGTCCTCTGCAATTTCATATAGCAGTTGCCTGGGAATAAAGATTAGGGAAAGACCAATTAAGAAAGTTTATGAGAAGAAAACACCACAAATTACACAGCTGAACTGCAAAATGTAAGACTTCACAATGGGATGTAGGCATGTTGTAATAAATACAATTGTGCTGGGATATTCATAAGACAACAGCGCAGACAGAAAACAAGAGAGTACACAACAGTGCTGTTGTATATTTTGCAAAGGTTTACTGCTTCTGTGCTCACCTGTAGGCCGACACCTTTGCCCTGCCCGGGATCTGAAGCTCCCTCTCCATCTCCGCTCGGCTGGAGTCCAGGTGGACACCCAGGAGATCAATCCGATTGATCCGGTAGAGCAGCTCCTTCAGGAAGGACAGGTTCCCCGCCTCCATCATGTCTTTCTCCTGCAGCACTTCGAAGAAGGCTTTGGGCTCCCGGATGGCTTCCAGCTTCCTCATGGGGATGTGCTCCAGGCTGAGGAACTTCAGAGCTGCCAGTTCATCTGTGATCAAAGCCTCAGAAATGGCAAAAAGGAGTTTGTGGAAGTCTTTACTCATTTCACATCAGGATTTGGATCTAAACAAACAGAAGTTGATCTCATTGGTCAGCAACAGCAGAGCAACAACATGATTATAAAAGGCATCATATTATGTAGAATGGTCCAAAATAAATATATGCAATCAAAATCACTTCAGCAGAGAAAGGCGGCCCTGCTACTATAGCTCTGATGCTTTGCTCTTTCAGTTCCTGAGACTTAACAAGGAAAATAAAAAACTCTATACTAAGTGAATTTGACAAAGTCACAGACTGTTCTTGCTTCCTATGGTGTGCCTAGACAGCCTAAAGTACCTACGTACAGGATGCGCGATCCTGACAGCATGCTGCTGTTTCAGTTTGGTTTTGTTTGGTTGAGGTTTGATCCCATTTGGGAGCAAGAGCCACTTGCCAGTCTGAAATAGAGACTATGTAGTAAATGAGACTGCCAGGTTTTACACCTTAACAAAGGTAAGATACACTTGAGTATGAATCTTCTAGGCTATCTAGCTTCTCCCTTCCTTATGCACTGCTTCTGACCTTGGCCATTACAGCCAAAGCACCTCTTCCTGTTCTGGATTAGCTGCATCAAGTAAAACTCAGTTTCCAGCTCTCATTTAATCTGTATTATTCAAATCCCATATAGATCATGTCAACCCTTTTAAAAAGGCCACAATTCTTGTCAAACTATCTCTATTTCACTGAGCATCAAATACCACCTCCCTTCCACACCACTTCCTCCATCAGCTTTGTGGATCCAATTTTTGAGCACAAGAGGAAGTTAGAAAATACCAAGTACAAGCCTTCTAACTATCTCACCTTGACATTTATAAGACATGCCTCCACTGCCCCTCTGGTAAGAGAAGCATTTGCAACTTTATTCTCTGCCTTAGATCTAGGACATCTAGGAATCTCTGAAGAGAAACTCTACAGAAATGCATCTAGTTGAGGTCTCTTGTCCCATTGAAGTCACTGGGAGACAGAAGTTACAGACAGCAAACGCAAACAAATTATTCCTACACTACTGGAATATTAGGCAACGCATTTCAATGTTACTGCTACTGCAAATGTTCTGATACCAGGGCTAGTAACTCCAAGGCAGCTCAGCTGACTAACTGAATCAGTACTACTGTAAATATTGGGGGGGCGGGATTAGCAGACAATTGTACTCCCCTCTCCTCCAAGGACCACTCCACAGCAAAGCAGTTTTTTGTGGCATGCCCTTGGTCAGCGTTCTGTCAGTTAGCAAAAGTGAACATACAACTGAACCTTAAACCTTTGTCTAGCAAAAAACCTGATAGAACAGCAAAACATGCATTGTGATGCAGCATATACGATTCATGCTCTGCCCCCAAATACTGTTTTCTTTAAATCCATTCAAACTTCATTTTTAAACAGACTGGAATCTGTATACCATTCAGCCCATATAACCACAAAGCCACTGGTATCTGAATTAATCATATGTGCCTAACCTCACAATTCGATGATCTTGGATCTGACTGAATATTTCTGTACCCACACAGGAAAGAGAATACTTTCTTGGTAGCTAGTTAGGAAGTTATCTTCCTTCTCACATAAACCATGCCTTTTGTTTAAGATACAAGGCATGTGCTTATAACTGTATATCCTGTAAAGGGAATTTTTGGTTTTATTTCTCAAAGAGTTTAAGTTTCAAACCCACAAAATTACTGCAATTAGAACAGATTTGCCGCCTAACACACTATATTTAAGCCTGTCTGCAAACACAGGGAGCACACTAAAAGAATATTTAACGGCTTCTGTCTTTTTCTCCCACTTCACTAAATTAAAGACACAACTGATACAACAAGCAACTGTTTAATAGTAATAATAATGATTATAATTATAATTTTACAACACTTACATGGGAGGACAGGCTGGAGGACTGCTGGTACCACTCTGAAAAAAGTGAGACAGCCATAGTCTCCAAGTTCCAGGATAAGTATGGCCTTTTGTACTATGGTCTATATTGTCACATGACTTACAAAATGTACGTTACAGAAAAGTAATAAGCTGTGGTCACAAAGCAGAAGTTCCCTACTCCACCTATCATGGTTCCAGCTTTAGGAAATGAATCATTACAGTGCTTGTGAGAAAAATCAGTGAACAAGCCACAAAAATAACCCAGGTTTCACTTTTGTTTTAAGCGGACACAGTAAGCAGCATAGCCAGAACTTTCTAGCATACAGCACAGCTCAGTACATTTGTTCCCATATATACATCCTAATTAAAAGGCAGTGAGAGAAGAGTAAATCAATTAATTTTATCTCCCCTTTTTAAAAAATATCTCAGTACCATTGTCCAGCTGTGTCATCAGACTCTCCATGACTTACACCCTTTCTCTGAAGACCCTCTCCATCTCACCCTAGCCTATTTTTAACATGCATTTTCATGGAAGGTTATTTACTGAACTAAAATCAAAAGTCAGCTACCAGCACCAAATTCAGCAGCAGTAGTCAGTGAATACAGGGAACTGAAAGGCTAAACATTCCTTTGAAATTATTTAAGTGATAAACTTCCCCGTTCACAAGAGAATTTAAGCAGTAATTAACTTCTGGCATTTTCACCCTCTTCAAAGTGTAGAACTTTGCCTTCAATGGTAAGGTTCACAGTATGATCTGTTGGTCACCAGCGCCCTCCCTGCGGCATGAACCACATGATCAGCCACCAGTACAGCTACCACACTCTCTGAAGCTTGTGAAGCCAGCGTTACGGAGAGTTAGAAGAGCTAAAATTTGTTAAAATTTTGCAATGAAAACAATCGTTCGTTGATTTCAACCTATCTACCTTTAAAAACTCAAAATCGTAACATACCCTTTGATAGAACGAGGCATACAAATTCCTTCCAAAAGGCACACGCTAGTTATCAGCTCAGAAAACGTGCCTGACTTACGGCACTGGCACGAGTTGTCCTTTTATCAAAAGGCTGGGAGCAAGCACTATCTGATCTTCAGGCCCCAAATAGTTCTGCCTCCATGTCATCCCATGCCTCGGCACCTCTCACTCACTGCATCCAAGAGTTCCTCTGTGTCCTAACTGAACCAAGGCCCCGGTGAAAAACGCTTCCGGAGGAGACCCAGCCCAGCTTAGCTCCTCCCGTTCCCATCATGCAGCAGTTCCAAGGACCAGCCCTCCTGGCACTGCTCTTTGTCTTTACTGTTCCACTTCCTACTTCTTCCTCTCTCACCCTCCCCCAAAATGTTCCTGCCCTTTTGTTAACTTACAGTCTCTCCAATCGCCCTTAGTTCTCCTGCACCCTGGTTTTGCCCTCTGGCTTCCTCTAGAACTGTCTCAGTGACCTTGTTCAGCAGCCTGCAAAAAATTAATCTCTCAGAAAGGCTGGTCTGGAAGAAGTGAAAAGGCTGAGGCTACCAACTACTCGGCAAACGTAGTGGCTGTGGCTTCTACTGGCACAAGGCAGGATACCCAGCTCCTGCACAAAACTGTGACAGTGGGGAGGGAAGGGACACCAGAGACTGGTGGATGTTAGAAATCCCACTTGAAGATCATGATCTTCCCAAGATACCAACTTCCCCAACAGAAAGACTCTTTTTACACTAATTCTGCTTAAATCTGTCTAAACAAGGGTTGCACAAATCATAGCCCTTCTTTAATTCCGTAGGTGGAGAGCATGCACGTGTGCATATGCTTCTGTATGCCACCAGTAAGCCTCAACAGAAAACAACCACATTTCTTTTGTTTGCTTGTTTTAGGCCAATTTCTTTCCGGTACAGCTCTGTATTACTAGACTTACACGGAAGGTGTACAGTGTGGACAGCAAGGAACAATGAATATTTAAGTTGTATAAAAACCACCCACCCTCCCCCAAGACTTTAAAACTGCTTACAGTACACCGCGGGAGATCACGCAGAAACATCCAGCCGCTGCTGAATGGTAGCTGTGGCTCGCAGTACTGAGCCTACCCTGCCTTCGGGCTCGTGCTGAGAGTACCGCTGCACGCACCCAAGTGATACAGTGTGCAGCCCTCCACACACAGCCCTCCACACAAGCGAAATATTCACACTGAATAGTATAAATTACGGTAAACTGTGTTTGAACAAACCTTTTTATGAGCGAGGGAGGCTTCACCAGTCTTTTGTACCTCACAAGTGTGGACCCCTCTCCCCAGGGAACTCAAAGCAGGGGTCAGCTTAAACTCTTCTGACTGCCTTTACCTACCTATGATTTAACTGGAGACTACCCAGGCAGAAGTCTCTAACAGAGAAAGCAAGTTAACATGATGATGTGCTCTGTCTACTATGCTCTGTCTACTAAACTTAATGAAAACAAGATCCCGCAAAACAAGGTCAAAATTTTTGTCAGGTGTTTTCCCTGTACTGACAAAAATTCTATTGTTACATAAACATACAAAACAAAGGTGCGCCAAGCCTGAACAGTAATTGTGAGCCAGAAATTCCACCATTCTATTAAAGTATGTTATATATGCTACTAACAGACACAACATTTTCTATCTGTGGCACAAATGTAACTTCAAGTGTGGCAGCCATACCAACTCAGAAGACTCAAAATGCAACGAGATCACACAACCATGAATTCCATCACGATAAAAGTTCACCATTATGTTTTGGCAAACTTGCTGCATTTCAATGTTCTGCATGATGCAAAACCCCCCTCCTAAAAATCCTGGATAGCGCAAGCTAAAAACTGCATTAAGGCAGTATCCTTCCAAACTGTCACTCTAACCTGTGGCTAGTAATCATACGTAACAATCAGTGTTTTGCTGAAACAAAATAAGTTTCACTTCAGCTTAAACCCTGAGGCAGTTAAAACCCCGGTGATTCATGTAGCCCAACAAGGTGCAGGGGCCAGTCAGAAACACAGATAAACCTTACACTAGCACACAATTTTTATCTCACCAAGCTCTTAAAAAGAGGTATGAATTTAATGCAGTCACAAACAGGAAGGACAGACATACATAGTAAATGCTCATAAAAAACATGACATTATTTCAGTTAACTCACAAAATGCTCTGTTAGAAGCTTAATCAACAAGAAGCCTTGTTTCCCATATGGCTACCTATTGGGTCTTAAAGCAAGAAACAATAATCCAAAAATTTAATACTTAACAAAGTTAATCAATCTGATAAACCTATACAGACACACTGCTGAATGCCGTATTTCATAGTGTGCAAATCTTCCATCATAGCTTCTGTTTCCGGAAGTGATGGGGAAATGACAGTTCACAAGGTTTCACAGAGGGAATACTATGCAGCATTTTGGCTTTACTCAGTTTTTGAAAGATCTCACTGTTCTGAACAAGGTTTATGTTAGCCACTAGACAGTCTCAGTGTGCACTGTGGAACAAATTACTAATGTCAATAGTTAAGTGTTTCCCCATTAAGTTAAATGTAATTTAAATCAAAGATGGAATAAATCCTCTTCCACGCACTACTTAAGCTTCTCCCCTTTGTCCCCACCTTTGCCTTCCTCTATGAACATTGCTAGTGGATTAGGGGCAGGATTTAAAAGTTTTAGCTTGCAAAATAAAACATGATGGGCCTAAAGCAGACCATTAACAATCCTGGTTTAGATATGGAAGGCTACATGTAACCCTTATGCTGTCAGAAAAACACTTCTGTATCTGCAGTCTGTGCAGGTACAAAACAGTTTTAAAACGATAAAAGCATTCTTCTCCCAACCCTGATAACTCAAAATATATAGACGATGTAAACAGCTGGCACATGGATTGGTTTAATTCAGTCTTTTCCAGTTTCACAGTTTTGTTTGTCCAAAATATTTATGAGCCCTTGCCTTGAAGCTAGGTTCCTCAGGATTCTGGGTAACTGCTTTAAAACAGGTAGTGTGGTAAACTGCATTTAAATGAGATGTGCTGGTAAAAGGATGTATTTTAAAAACCTCAATGTTGCTGTGAAGGAGGAGGGTTTCTAGGTATCGGGAATATTAATTTTCTCCTTAAGGTATATGCTGGTTGGGGCATCTGCTTCTTTGTCCCCAGGCGGTCAACACGTCTGCCCACATCTTCATTAACTTCTGTAAGAATTGACAAAATATCTTCACCCCTGCAGCCAGAAGAAGAGCAAAAATACAAAAATTACTTATTAATGAGCAGATGGCACTCCATTTAACACTTCCCAGATCATCTAGAAGATACGGTATAAATATTCAAAACACAAAACCCACATCTTTTTCTCCAAATTTCTCTTTTGTTCTCATTTCAGTCACATTAAATACAAAAGACCTTTTCTTACTCTGCCTTGCTTGATTCAACCAGCAAAAAATAACGGAAAAGAGTATTTTTACCTCAATCCACTCAAGAAACAGATTGTTCTGCCTTAGAGAATACAGATAGGAGGTTCTGAGGTTTTTTTACAATAAACTTTGCATTGTCCAGATTATCTCTATGGTACTAGCAGTGTTAAGGTAAATTTATCAGTGGCAAGCAAACAAATCATCAGTTTAATGTGGGGGTTTTTTTGTCCACCTCAGAAGATGGGTTAGGGTTCCTATGTGAATTTGCCTTTGGAAAAAAAGGAGGGGGCAAGTTCCTCCCGTTTTTTCATGGAAGAGCTAAGCAAAGTACTTACCGTGGTACCAACAACTGTAGCTTACTGCACAGGGCCTGAATATACCAAGCACCCTGCTGAATGTGCCGGAAAGAGACATATCCATCAATTGTGGCCATGCCTAGGAGGAAATCAGCCTCTTCAGGAATACTTTCAGAAGGAGAAACACTCTGTTGCATGGAAGACAAATCGGGAATTCTTGCATCAGCTTCAACATAGACAGGACACTGTATCTCCTTTCCCTGGCAAGCTTGGATAAAGAAGAGTTTGGGCTTTTCAGCCAGTTGTGGACATTGTTTAGCAGTGAAGTGGGACATGATCATGCGGATTGACACAAGTTCCTCATCTTTCCCGTAGATCGCTCCTGACTCTCCATGAGATAGAATACAACATATAAAACAGTCCCTGTCTTTGTGATCTTGCAAGCGCTGCCAAGTTCGCATCAGATCTTTAATCTCCCAAGATGTCAGGTCAGTGTAAGTCCTCACGTCCAGACCAAGCCATGTGAATACTTGCTCCAGTTCCCCTGTAATTAAAATAAAAAAGAAAAAAAAAATGATGCAGTAGAAAAACATTTCATGAAGTCACCATGCAAGCTAATCTGAAAGATCTCACAGCCTGACACTTCTGCAGATTCATCCTCATACTAGTATCAACTAAAGGTTAACTGGAATAAAAAAAGGTAGCATCAGCTCAAACATAGGAGTTCCTCAGTTTTTGTAGACAAGTTTCAGAAAATACAGTGACATTTCACAATGTATGACGACACACAGAGTAAGCTCACAAATGACACCTGAAAACACGTGGAATCCTCCCCATCCCAAGTTTCAGATTAGATCTTTCAAAACCTTCCTCATATTATTATTTTCCAGTTGCAGTTTTGACGATTAGAGTTTCACACACGAGATAAAGAGAATGAACAGAATAAAACAAGAAGTATGCACAGAGTTGCTTGGTTATGGAATTTTGCATTATATCATGTAGAATGATGGTTTACTTTTTGTTCTTCATTATAGCTATACAGATAAAGGCTTAGTAAAGAGATTCTTAAAAGGATCCAAGAATGATCCAACTGCATCAGAAACTCAGTGGTTACTCATCCTTTAATCCTTCCTCCCCTAGGAGACACAAATAACATAATATAACACATCCCAAACATTTTACTCTTTAAGAGTATTAACTACCTAAAATATGGACAATATATAGAGCAATACTAGGCAATCAACTCACATGGGTAAACAGAGAGACTAATCCTTCAAAAAACTGACTTCAGTAACTTACCAGCATCTTTGCAAGAACCCTTCCTCTCCTGAAGAGACCTATCAAAGTTAACATTATTAATAATAAGACAAAATCCTCTGTGTGGTCCATCCATTTTGTAGCTTTTCATCTTCTGTAGAAAGAGAGGAAAAAAGATTACAGCCTCAATTAATTTATTCAACTTACTTGGATTTCCTTAACATGTCTCAAAATTGGCATCAAAAAATTAGAGGTACCTAAGACTGTGAGTGACTTTTGGAAAGCTGGAACTCAATGGTTGCCTCCCTGTGTGAAAAGACATGGATGAAGCCTCAAGCACACTGTCACCATGCTATCAAACTGCAGAGGACAGGTTTAGCAGCTGGGTTGGTCATCTGTATGCAAAAGGAAGGACTCAGCAGCCAAACTGCACAATCTGAATCGGTCATAGGGACAGAAGTCCCCAGCTGTTTCCAATGTCACAACAATATTTTAACTTCAGATGGCAGAGGGTTGACAGTGAAACTACAGGATGCTAGACATCTGAGTTGTTTTTTTTTTTTCAAGAGTGCTGATGAATACCTCTGTGAGCACAGTGATCCACTGGAAAGTAATGCAAGCAGAACAGAGATCTCAGAAGTGTGTAAACCTGCCACACTACCAGTTTTGCTAAGACTTAAAAGTTACCTCCCACTCTTAGGAAAGAACGTTTTACAAACTGAAAAGTCACCAAAATTTCAAGTACCATCTCCTCAAGTCCAACCTTGGGTTGAAATCAAAAACTCCCACCACTCCAGTTCCTTTCTGCTCACTAGAGAAGAGCAACAAACATCTGCTTTTGTGCATTTTAGGAGAACAAAGCGAAGGCAGCACTCCAAGCCCCTTCAACAGCAGTAAGAAGTATTTCTGATACACCAGTCTGAACATCAGGTGATGACAAGATATATTATAGCACAGAACATCAAGAAGTTAAATAGTTATAAACAAATGCAGGAAATTGCTCCCTCAATATCCATGCTCATCAGAAGGAAACAGCCAGAGGGAGAACCCTGCTGCACAGCGTTAAAAAGTGCACATAAAGCTTCTAAGAAGGGAACTCACAAAATGGATCTTTTCTCCTGTACCAAGACCTCTGGTTTATTGAGAAAAATTGTTACATGCCTGCAACAGCTTACTCAAAAACTCTTGCCACCTTTTATCCTCACGAGGTCTTTGCATGCTACCCCTGATCAAATTTCAAGATGGCCTGAACCTTTTTCTAAGCCAGATCCAGCGAGAACTGTGAAACTCTTTGTGTCTTGCACATTCTGCTGCTGTCTCGAAAATACATAACTTAAGAGAATGCCAAACAGTTTGCCTGTATCAGGAAGATAAGAAGATACAATGATGTGTGGATAACATCAAGGGTTAAAATGTTCTCTGAAAAGCTCCAGTTGATCAGACAACTCAAAAAACTTTATGAGACACGCAGGCATCTCACATGTCCTTGTATGATAAATGTCATTACAGGGATGAAGACCCCACACACCCAGGTATTCAACAAGAAGGATTTAAGAGATTGTCCCAAACCTTGGATTCATTTTCTACATTGCTGAATTCTTCTGGCAGCTCCAGGTTCATTTCAGAGAAGCCTTGTGTAAGATTAGTTGCTTTGTTATCTAGAAAAAAACCCGAAGCATAGATATTTATGACGAGAAATCTAGTACTGGAGGACGTAACGAAAAGGAGCTTAACTTCAATGCAGCACTTTTTGTATTTGAAATCCTGTTTTCATTAAAAGGAGTAATTACTCCATATGAGATAGCATCATCATAGTCAAAGGATCTATTTTGAACACGTCTCCAGTTATTTTTATTATACATATTTTCATGAAAAAGGCAAGGCTTCTATTTGTATTGGTATTGTGGAACAAAGATATCCATGGTACAAGATTAGGTTCTACCTGAAACATTCAAATGATTTTTTCATTTGGAAATCTGCTTAGAAATAAACTGTATTACAAGGATTTCCAATGTTACTACTGAAGCTCCCATTAAAGATTTTTTTGTTTTGTTTTGTTCCTGAGTCACTGAAAACTCTCAGACAAACTTTCAGAGCAAGGCTGCACCAACAGAGCTTAGAAGTGGAAGAGAGCTGACAGATGTTGTACTGCTGTACTTTGCAACTGGTCTATTTGAGAGAGTCATACAAGGTGGATGCAAACTAACCACTGTTATTTTTACAGAATCTTTTCAGAGATGTAACTCTGAAAACAGATCCAAAATGTAACGTTATTTATTGCTGCTTTATTTACTTCTGCTTCTGAATGCCCTAAAATGCTTGTCTCCTTTTGTACGAATCATACACTATCTAAAGCATTCAAAACATCCATCTCTACCATGCAACACTCCCCGGCTCTTCAACATCACGATCTATACAGCAAAAGAAGTCAGAGGTAAAATCCTGCACCCCAAAAATTAAACCCATCAGTTTTATAAACACTCATGGTGTCTCATTCTCTTGTCCTCCCAGGGATATTTAAACAGAAAACTTGTTTTTCTTTTTCAGGAAAGAAATAACCTCTTTGCTTCTAATAGGACTAGCCCTTACTTCACTTCCCAGAAAGCACATTGATTAGTTGCTAGTAAATGCCCGACAAAGTACACATGATTTACCAGTTTTCTCTTGCCTCTTTTATGTAAGAACAAAAATCCTTCAAATCTATTTGTGCAGAAAGCAAAAGACCCTTCCAAGAAGACAACAAGGTAAGTCCATTGCATTAAACCAAATGGTAGAAATTTTCTAGAGAAAGTAAAGGAATGCAACATTAAACATAAAGGTAATAATAACCAAACACATTATCAGAAATTCTTACCATTGATATTAGAACTGACAGATTTGATCGAGGTCTCCTATTTTTTGAGGACGAGGAACACCGTGTTAAATATCACTATTATATAAAATAAGTTTTCATAGTTATTTTTAGCAATATAGCCTTAATACAAAGCTCTTTAAGTAGTGCGTAGGAAAAATACTGAATTCCTAAGAGCAGCAAAGCATTTAATAGTGAAACTACAAAGGAATTCCCCACTTAGAGCAAATCTTACAGAGCTGGAAACAACTCTATTTTCTCTCAAGGATAAAGGGAAACAGCACAGAATTTTCTTACACTTCCAAATGATCCTATCACTATAGGGGTAGTCAGTCACTACAAAGAAAATAAAGGTCTCAACACAGTCCCGTATCAATCCTCTTGGTTAGCCAATTATTTGAGCATGAATCATTTTAACTAAGTGATTCTAGTCCTGCCTAAGAGGTATCTTCTAGCAGTAAGTGTCAATGGTTTATTATAGAGCATGGAAAAAGTTTATAACCTCTCATAATTTTAAAGAGAAAATCAAACATAATCATCAGGGTTATGGAAACAGTCTCTAAGTCTTTTTCTAAAATTCTTTTAAATATGTTTGCTTAATAAAACTACATTAATTTTCTTACTGCACCAAGTGCCAATGCATGATGGCTTCCCCAAACCCTCTGGACACATATAGCAAAAATAGCTCAAAGCAGCAGTAATGCAAACCCTTCTGATACTAAATAGCTCATTTTCCTAAGCTCTTGTCTACTAGAGCTTCACTTAAGGGAAGTATCCTTAGAAAGATCACTGGTTTTCCTCATTCAGAACTGTGTTAAGACTCCCTACCTTCCTCCCCTCTTCCTCAAAAAGGAAATCCATTACAGCCCTGGTAAGTTTCCCAATCTGATTCATCATGCAGCTGCAGGACTAGTACGGTACGTTGAGCAAATGGGACACCTCCTTTAGCAGCAGCAGTTTGAACTGATCATCAAAGTATAGCGTTAGCCTTCAGAGGTGATTTAGTGTTGATCAGACTGAACAGATCAGCAGTGACTGATCCATTCTCTAGAAGACACCTGTCTAGCTTTTTTGCTCATCTCTCTTCCTAACATGATTTTTTTCCCCACAGTTGCACGTGACCAATAGTAATACTTTTAATAAACCACTGTTTAATACTATATGCAGCTCTATTCCTTACATGCTGAACAAATACAACCCCCCAGACCACTAAAACCCAAGCTGGCAGTATGTACTCCAGTGTACCTGTGGGGAAGTGAATACTCTGATGTCTCCAGTGTGAAACAGTGAAGATTCCTTGACTGGCAGAGTGTTCTGCTGAGGCAGAGGCACTAAGAGCAGAAAGAGACAAAACGAGAAGCCAAGTGCCTTTTCGTTAAGCCAGTATCAATCTGCACATTAGGCAAATGTGGATCTATACCTACTGAAAGATGTATTAAAACAGAAAGCAACTTTGAAACACACTCAAAAAGCATGGGGGAATGGAACTCACGAAACACTGAGTGCCCTTGCACCTACTGGGGAGATGTAGCTTTTTACTTCCCAGAGTCTGTTTCCCAGTGCTTAAATAAACGGAAATAGAACTGTTTCCCCCCAGTGTGCTTATAGTCACCCCATAGGGCGTTAGATGAAGGGAAATTACAAACTGCATTATAACCCCTGATTACGTGAATCACACATTTAGTAATAAAACATACCATGTATTGGGGACACATGCACAGTTTGCCTCTCCAGTTTTTTAGCAGGCAACTGCCTTGTCATACTGTACATTCATACACCACAAAGTGCCTTTTACAGGACAGTCATCATCATCTCAATACTACTCATGGGGAAATGGAGAAGTGCAACATAACTATAAATAGATTTTCAGTTTCCCACCCTGTTCTGTATGTGCTTGACTGCTCTTTGTGGCCTCAGGTATGCCAGCATGTCCCTACTGGAATTCAGCTCGGAAGTAATGCAAGGTAGGGACTGTTAATGCCAAATTTGTGTGTGAAGATGAGTGATACCACTCCAGCTCCTGTTCCAGCAATGCACACACGGAAACCTGAGGCACAGTTACCCAGACCCTTCTAGTGCTTCTTGCATTTCAGTGAACCTACTCCCTGACTCTGAATTTCTCACCTTTTGTCCTTTTGTAGCAGTTTACTGTTTCCAGGAGATCAGGTGAAACATTCATACAGACCTCCTCCAGCATCTGTACATTGTTTTCAGTTAAAAGGCCCTGTTTTTCCAATAAAATCAGCAAATCCAGAGCAGACTGGCAGCCAAAAGGAGAGGGTAAATTACAGTTATTTTTCATTGGAACTGAAAACCTGTCTCAGCCCTGTCTGTCTCAAACAATCATGTCATTATATGCTTTGCTTCCTCCCAACAAGATTCAGTCAATTTCACATCACTGTGGGAGGTGGAAATGTGGCTCCATGGAAAGCTCCATGTTTGCGTTATAATTTGGTAGGGTCTTGTTTAATTAAACAGATTCACCCAAACCATATTAATGGCTTTAGGCCTCGAGAAGGCTTTATTGCTGTAAAATGGAACCAATGACATATATGGACGTGAATCTCCTTTACACACAGCTCAAGCAGGGGAAAGATTTTATTTGTCACCCTTTTATGACCTAATGCAAGACCGTGGACTGTCAGCGATTGACCTTGGCACAAAGCACCAAATTCCACACTTATCTGTCAACAGCTTCCTCCTTGCTAGTCTTACAAATACTGACTAGTCTAGTTGCAATTATGCCCTATTCTGCCAAATACTTTTCCCACTTTCCCTCCTGTTTCCCCTCCCATATACATATTTGGCTCTCTCCTCACATACATAAATTATCCGTCGCTTTGGAAGACAGTTTTGCAGTAGGAATATGATGTGCTTCAACATCTCATTGGTAATGTTCTCTGACAATTCATACAGCATCTGCCTGTAACAAAAATACAGCGAGATAAAAGCAGAACAGAAGATCATGTACAAACTAAAAGCAATTTGAGAATTTAAAAATGGAAAGGGAAACAGTACGGCATAGATGGCAGTAATGGAAAGAACAGAACCACACTGCAAGCTTACCTGTACGGAGACACTCTTCCCTTCTCATGCAGACATTCTTGCACTTTCTCTTTGGTATAACCAAGTTTCTTGAGCAAGGAGTGACATTTAATTCTGTATAAGAGTTCAGCTAGCAGGAAAGTATCTTCCTTATTCAGATATTCTTCAGCCATGAGAAGCTGAAAGATGTCCACTGCTGACTTCACACTTTCTAGTTTTTTGAAGGGAAGCAAATCAGTACAGAGAAATTTTAAAGCTGCTACATCTTCAGCCACCAGATTTTCATCAATGAACAGAAGCTGCTGACGGAACTTCAAGCTGACATCTTCCTCCATGTTGCTGGAACCAACAGTCTCTCTGCCTGAAAGCAGAAAGCAAATGCTAGTAACACTTGAATCTTCAATACAACAATCTTTGTAATAAGATTTCACCCAACAGATATTTGGAAGCCCTGAATTCTCTGCAAAGAGGAGTTTCCTTTTAAATAAATTCAAAACTTACTTCCTTCTCCAAACACAAGACTACAACAAAGCCCAGATTTGGCTGAAGCTCTGAACAACCCAGTCTAAATTTGAAGTTAGCCCTGCTCTGAGCAGAAAATGGGGCTAGATGACCTCAAGAGGTCCCTAAGTTCTTCTGTGTCTTTCAAACATTCAGATCTTTTCTTCTCTCCATTGTAGGTGGGACGAGTCCCTGCAGTAACTTACCACAACTTTCAGTGGAGAGAGCACAGTGGTTCACACATATCCCTTGATTTGCAGTCCAAGGGCTCATTCTTCTCTGGCTGTAGCAAGAAGGTGTTTCTTTGTCACAAGCCTCACAACGAAGCTGAAGCTGTGGAATACCCATCCACTCCCAGTCATATCTTGCTACCAGACTGTGTTTCATATTTGGCATAGGAAAAACCTAAAGCCTCCCTTGTAAGTAAATGTCAACTAAAACGTAATAGCGCTCAGCCTAAATAGGGTCTGCACAAGCAACTCAATCTTAACTGAAGTTTAATGGAGACTAATCACCCTTCCACTACATAAAACTTCCGCATAGCCTAGGCAGTTCTTTTCTGCCTGTGGAAGGTTATATAGGTAAAAAGGTGCTTCAGTGCCTTCTGCCCAAATGGGCAGGTAGGTCTTTAATCTTTTGTTTAGAGCAGCTGGAAGCAGCAAAGCTTTCTACATGAGGGAGCACAGGGGAAAATCAGGGAAGTGGAGTAGGGACAGAACCTCCAAACCTGAAGCCTTTGAAGCATCTGGGAGCACAGCTCAGCAGATAAACCACAGAGGATATCACAGCACACGGCGGCACAGAGAAGAGACTGTTGCAGCTTTGTGTTCAGGGACAGACAGAAAATATAATCCCCAAATCCAGATGCCCACTTAGGAAACGAGGTTTGACAGAACTCAGGAATCCTGAATTGTGTCCTGTCCCCAGGTCACAAGTCAGAGCCTTTGCAAAAACAAAAAAAGTCAGATTGCTTTTTCCTGTATTCAAACTTACTCTCCCACAGCTTAGTAATTGTTCTTCACATTCCTTCTCATACTAAATCCCACGTGCCATGACATCCTCTTCATGTGAGCTGCTATCAAAAAGCTTCAGACCTCAGCCTGTCAACTACACAGAAATTATATCACTTCACAGTAAATCAGACTTTAAATTCATTTAGCTAAAAGCTACTTTAAAGCCCTATCAAGGTACTTTGATCAACTAAATTTAGCAGAATAACTTAGGTTAAACTGACCCTGTCTAAACTAACAAGTTTATGTAATCCAGGTTCAAACTGAAATTATGACAATCCAGCACTTAGAGCTGATTTCAACTAAATGAATTTAAAAATAATTGCTTTAGGAGATTTAGGGGCAATCTGTGTGTACACCAGGTGTACATAGTCATTTCATCAGCAAATCAAACTGAAGCAAGATCTGGCACAAATTCCTTCATCTGCCTCTCATACAGTTCTCAAGACTGTGTTGCTGCCACTCTTGGAAAACTTTTTTCACTCCAAGTATTTCCAGCTTGAGTTCGAAATGCCTTCAAGGCCTCTCAACACGTGCTGCGTTTGCCAGATACCCGTACCTCCTCCTTCCCCCCCGCCCAGCACCACCAAGCAGGGGAATCCTGCCCACCCGCTGCGCACCTTCCTGCGGCAGCGTCCTTATATCCCTCTACCACTTCATGCACTTCACAGGCCACTTATAAAACAGCGTGGCAAAAAAACCAGCGTCCTAAAGCAAAGAAGGAAAAGGGGCGGGCGATCCCCATCCCAGTAAAACCAGATGATGCCGAACACCCGGCAGAAACACAGGCGGGGCGCAGGACACACCCGCGGCCCGAGCCTGCCGCGGTTCACGGGCACGCACCGCTAGAGCTGGCAGGACGTTAGCGGGCAGAACAGCGATGGATCAACGTCTCTCATTTACATTTTGCGATACACCCTTACAGAAGGAAAATCTCATGAAATACGCAAATAAGGTTATCAAATTACTCTTTCCTCCTGAAAAGTTTTATTGACCAGGGCACTACTAGGCCGAAATATTTAAGAACAATGGAGAAACACGGAGCACAAAGGAATGCCGAGGCACAGCCCGCAGCCCCGCGGGCAAGGGGAGCCCCGCGGTACCGGGAGGAGCGGGGTTTAGGCTCCGAGCTCCGGCGCCGCAGCCCTGCTTTGTGCCCTCCCCGGTCCAGGCCCCCCCTTCTTACCTCTCACGCGGCTTCCCGCCCCGCGCCCTCTCCCGGCAGCTGCTCCGCGGGCGGCGCTCAGCGCTTCCCGCTCTGTTTCCCGCCCAGCCGCGAGCCCAAGCGCTGTGTCACGGCGCCGGGCCCCCCCGCAGGGCGGCGCGCCGCCAGCCCGAGGCCTGCGGGACGGAGGCGGCACCCCCGGCCCCGGCGGCAGCACGTCGGTTTGTGGGCGCGTCCGCGGAACGCGCCGCCTCTGCCAGCAGGCAGGCTCCGGCGGAGCGCGGCGGAGCCCCCCGGAGCTGAAAGGGGCCATCAGACATACAGCACACTCCCTCTGCAGCTGTTAGCACCGCGACTTCCTCTTGAACCTACCGCCTTCTGGATAACGAGTGGGCAACCACAGTAATACACGCGTATGTAACAGCACAAAGTAAACTAGATCGATGTGACTGAGCCATCAGCAACAAAGCCGGGGGCAAAACACCACAGAATCTCCTTCCTCACTGGTACACCTGAGCCGCTGAAAGCCGTAATTTATATTCTGCCAATTCTCCTTTTCCTCTTCCATATATATATATATACAGCATGTACTGAAGTACAAGAAATTTTTATTTCTGTTATCAGAAGGCAAAACTGAAATTCAGTACCAGGGAGCAGTGTGTTTCACAGCCTTGTTCCAAGCACAGTCAGTTGAGAAGCAGAGGAGGAGTGGCTTGTTTTATCTTGTTCAACAGCTGGTTCTGAAAACTAGGCACTTTGGCAGTCCATCACTGTGAAATTTCACCAGCATGTCTCTTTCATGTTACTGTGCTGACACCCTAAACTCATCATGGATCCAGAATGAACTCTTTTCCTCCTCTTCTGGCTACTGAATGGAAGTCTGATATCATTCAACCACTCTATCTGCAACACATGTACAACTTGATGCAACCCATGCCCTGCATCCAGTCACTTTCCAGATTCAAATTTTAGGTGCACAGGACAGCAAGAGCAGACAGTCCCTACCATGTGTACAGAGGGACACAAAAAGCTATGGCAGAAGTGACAGACAACTGGCATCACAAAATTCCTGCGTGTTAAATACTGACTTCAGTGCTACTTCTTACTGTGCAGTGAGTACAGGGAATCAATCTACCCACACACCATTCTTCAAAGAGGTGTCAAGGCAACAAATACTGCTTGGATGATTACAGAGTGACTTCTGCTATGGTTTAGAATCTACTGAGGGTCAAGACATGAGTGCAGAAAATTGGTATCTGACATCCGTGAATGCTGCATGTCCCCTCCACTCACTGGTCATTAGAAGGCTCTGATCACTCCTGAGCCAAGCAGCAAGATACTAAGAGACTTCCTTCCTTTTTCACTGCAAGGGTAATTTACAGAAACCTCAACGATTTTCAAAACAGCATTTCTTCATCATTTAAGGAAGGGGACATGGACTTTACTCACTGTGTCAAGCACTATGGTGAAGAACCTCCAAATCAAACCTACATTGTCACAAAACTATCACAAACAGAATATATTCTATTGCTAATATTCTAAGTACATAGTTGTATTTAGCATCACGCAAAACCCCCCAAAACAATAAACCCACAAAACCCCACCACATTGTTAAACCCTGTAAGAATAGCCACTACTCTTACTTCCTTTCTCCCTTTTTTCCTGTTTTCTTCTTTCTGCTTCCAGTAATGATGCTGTATTTTTCCTCCAGATCTTCTTTTCCCTACTTGTTCTTCTCTTCGTTCTCCCTACCATTCTCCTTCTTGTTCCTCCTTGAAATTTCCATATTTCTTTCCCTTATCTCTCTGCCCCCTCTTGGTTCCATTCTGCCTGCTTTTGGTTGTCTATAAGGCAGAAGTGCTCATCACATGCAAAAGCTAATAAGGGAAATGGGGAAAAAGTGAAGTTAATTTGTGAAAGAAATCACATTTATTAACATCACATAGATATATATGATAACTAAGAATTGCATCTTATTTCTACAACCACAGAAAACATATTTGTTTCACCATTTGCGTCATTTACCAGCCACTACAGGAAGTAACTTGTAATAGAGACTCCAAATCTGTCATTTTATAATCCTTCTTACCCCATGAAAAATGAGCAAGGTAGTTTCAAAATTACACTTGTGCTTTATTTTATTTTAAGACAGTTATTAAATATTCAGGGTTAGAAATGAATGCTATTTTTATTACCTACCATATATAATACACACCCTTCTGTTAATGCAATGCATTAAGTTCTCTACTTGAGCGTGTAGAATACATATGAAGGCAATTTTAAGACACAAAGTATTTTTAAAGCCAGAAGTGATACGGCACTAGTTTAAGCAAAAGACCAGTTCAACAGGGCCTTAGAAAACAGTAAACTGAAAGCAAGACCTGCACCCTCTCCCTGTCCTGCTATGATGCATTGATTTCCACACCTAAAACACCATGATACTGGATTTAGTATTTTTACTTTAAAGCTCATAGAAGACAAGCTTTTAGATAGTCTGAATTTCGCAAAGAATTATTTTTTATTTTTCTCTTATGTCTGACTTACATAAAATTACAGCAAGACAAATTACATACGTACCCATGGCTTAACAAAAGATTTGGGGTTGCATTTCCCAATTCAAAGCTATTAAAAAGTTTGCATGTACTTTCATTAAAGATGACACTACAGCTTATGAAGTGGAAAGAGAAAAGTATGGGATGTACAGGCTTGCAACAGATGAGTGTTTTTCTAAATTGTGCAATAATACCTTCTCATCACAACTGTGTATGTAACTTCCTAGAGTTAATATGCAAATAAAACTGTATATAAAATTAAAAAAGATAACAAGTGAAAATTTAATCACCATGATATAAAATGTACTTTATATATATTATACAAAATTGTACATTAATATGAATAAATATACATTTTAATCTTAACATTTTATATGGATATTTAAAGACTACAAGGTAACACTTGTTCAGTTGGTTTCTCCTCTTTGTATACTCTTAACAATTCTCATTGATCAGAAGTCTAGGAACCTCTCAAGTCAAGAAGGGTCTGGGTCTACATCACGTAACAAGGATGGAATCCTGAGCACTTTTTAGACTTTGATACATATTTTTTTTCAAATAAAAGTGATTTTTACTTTCAGTGATAAAAGCTACTTTAAAACTAATTTTTTTTTTTTTTTCAGAATGAAACTTAAGAAGCCCGGTTTGAAAAAAAAAATAATAAAAATTATGTCAAGGCAACACCTAAGTAGTACAGCATAGCATCAATGAATAAAAAAAGTCACTGCTACCAGAGTTTACTGGCCAAAACCTCCTAATAATTATGAATATAATGATTGTATACAGTGTATAGTATCAATAACCTGGCTGCCTGTTAAGACTTGGTCTACAATCAAAAGCATTGTTAGTGAAGTTATGTATGTAAGCACACCTGCTTTTTGCTCAAATGAAATGCAGCTACACTAGCAAAAAAATCTTTTTGCAGTACATTTGCTAGAGGAACCAGCATACCCCGTATTAGTAAAACCCCCTTTCCTTTCTGCTTGCATGAAACACATGCTAGGACTTATGATGTAACTACACCAGAAACCAAGCAAGGCACACCAAGGCCTCAAATTTTTTTCCTGGACAGGAGACTGCATTAAGAGTATTAAAAGTCTATATATAAGTGGCCTACATTAGGAGGGAATTAGGATTCCATAAACTCAGTGATAATAAATTTCAATACCACTCATCCAGGTTACGCTGTATACAACAAGCAGGTTACCTGAACTCTTCATGTTAGGCATCTGCTCCACCGGAGAAAAAATTCTTTATTTAAGACAATTTTCACTCACCTTTTTTTAAGAAGATCAAGGACAATTTGAAAAAAAGTATCAATTAATAAAGACCTATCCTTTTTCATAAGAAAAAGTAGCAAAGGTGGGGTGTCTTAAAAGCCAGTGGCTGCTCCATCACATTTAGGTTCAAATACGATAAAGTGCACTTTTATAACTATACCTGGTGCAACAAGTGTGCATCATGTTCCAGCTTCCATAAAACATCTGCCAAAATCCTACACTCTTTAAACTGTGTGGTAGATGACTGTAAGGCCCTGCCACATGCAGACTCATTTTTGCATCAGCAGAAAACAGCCCAAAACATGGCAGACTGTCTCATTTATTAACATATAAACTTTGTGTGCTGTGGACGTACTGACTACACAGGGTTCTAGGTGGACCACAACCTTTCATAAGGCAGGCAGACAGAATATTTAGAAGACCATCTCTCTCCTCCTCCTGTTTTGCTAGTCTGTGGAGGTATGAAAACTAGAACTTGTTAATGAAGAACTAGCTTTGCTGGCTAGGCACTCTTTCCTGACATATTTTCCACTACTAGGTGCTGGGGAAAGCACACAGTGAATTTTAGTGATTTGCACTGGCTTGTATTTGAAGTATCAACAGAAGAACCTAGATCACTGCACTGCTAATAGTTATGCTAAAAAACAACCAATAAACCCCCAAACCCCTGGAAAACCCAACAGCTATACAGTTTAGCGCTCTTTCCACCTTGTTTACCTGTTGTACTTAGTTGTAAGACCTGTTGCAGTGCTATATGAAAGCTGCCATTCTCATCCAAGCTTTCAGAGCCTTCTGTATTAAAACAGAAATAACACATGAAAACGCTTCTAAATCCACAGGTTTGGAAGCAACAGGCATTTTAGATATACATGCAATAACAATGCATAAAGTAAAAAGTATGTGTGAAACTGTCTGAATCATAGTGTTTCTTGTTAGCCACTTCAAACATGTCCTTTCTAACAGCTGTTAAGTGGGAGAAAAAGTTTCTTCCTCAGCGTGTGTTGGAGCAGAAGTGAGTATTGGTGGCTGGGGTCAGCGGTCTGATTCCATTCATAGACTTTCCCGTTCAGTTCCGTATGGATATCTAATATAGAGAGTTTCCTGCAGCAACAAAAGTAAAAGCTTTCTATTAGAGAATGAAGCAAGACACCATTTAAGAATTCACAAGAGAGAAGACAACCTTAGATTCAGCAAGAAGAAAAGTTTCAAAATTCAGTCTTTATTGCAGAGGTTACACCTCTAAAACCCAAGGCTAAATATGTATTTTGGAGACAATCTGTTATAACCCAAATTACTATAATATTGGTTAAGCTAACACGATGCTCTGTGACTTCACAACAAGGTTTTAGAAGCTGTAAAAAGGTACTAAATATTAACCCTGCAACCACCTTGAAAAACAGTTGCTAGCTCGCTGGTAGATCAGTCGTACAAAGAAAACTTCTGTTGGCAAGTTATTTATCCAAACATACCTGGTTATATATCCAAACATACGTGATTTTTTGCTCAGATTCCTTTTGATAATCTCTTTAGATAGACTAAAGTTTTCTGATAGTTTAAATTGAAGATTACAAATTGGCAACATAGTGGCTCCCAGAGTGGCGGGTTAATTAGATCTAAAGAAAGGACAAAATCCTTCCCTCTCAACCCAGGTCAGGTTCTTCCCTTCTCACTCTGCAAGACCAGTGCCATAATACACTTAAAATTTTACTCTCCAGAATCAGAAGCTTCACTCCTACTTTAGATTACCTTCCTGTGCCATCGTTCCAGGATCAGGTATACTTGTCTTTTAACCTATGACACAGCACGGAGACACTTTTCAGGACCAGACAGGATGAAACTTAAGGTTTCTCTTTCTCTAGGACAGCAGGCTGTCACAGGAAAAGGGTTATCTTTTTTCCTGTTTTTATTTACCTTTTATGAGGATTCTGGAGTAGCTCAGCCAAGCAACGTAGATAATATGAGGATGAACTTGGACATTTTTCTAGTATAGACACATCCACCTTGCAGTGACTCCAAAAGATGTCTGCCACTTGGGGGATAGTGACTTTCCAAGGGATTTTTGCACTGGCAATGACTTTCTCATCATTTCCATCTACTTCCAACAGACTAGTGCATTCTCGCTCATTTTCTGGCACAATGTAGGTCTGAATAAAAAAAAGCTTTGGTTTTCCCAGGAGTTCAGGACATGAGTCTGCTGTAAAATATTTCTTTATTTGTTCCAAAGGGAATCCAGAAAAGGTATGGTCTGTACAGAAGATGCTCTGAGGACTTCCATGGCTGACCAATATGCAAACGAAGCTGTCACAACTTCTATGCTTCTGCAACCTTGCAACTTTAAGCAATGTTTGATTCATGGTGTTAATATTTAAATATCTGTGACAATGAACATCATAGCCTAAGCCTCTGAAGGTCTCTTCCAACACATCTGAAAAAAGCAAGATGTAATTAAGTCAGAGCACATCAGGACTCAATCTCAACTATCTTGAATTACAGTATCTACAATATTTTGCTACTGGAAATAAGATGTTTATTTTATCACAAATAAAAAATAGGGAGTACTTGATGTTGATCACAGTACATTACATATTTATAGTGCTATATGCATGCTGTGTTTAATATGACTGATATGTTTCACGATAGCAAAGATATTATTATTTGGCATGTGATCTGTTCCAAACTCCAAGACACTTGTATGCTTTCATTCAGAGCCAGTATCCCAAGTTCCTAGGGTTTAAAATACTAGGCAAGAGAAAACATTAGGAAATGCTTCACATGGAATGTTCCTGAAATGGTAGTGATCTGGATAGCACGGGAATTCTGTTTCACCTTTAAGCTTGTCTCTGAATTACTCTGAATGGTCACTATACATATACAGAACTGCACAGGAAACACAGAGGCTCCCTTTCATCAGTCAAAAAGGAACCTGCTTCAGTCATTTATGCTTCATATTATATAAAATGGACTTTAAGTCGTGAGTTCCAGGTGGAAAATGGACATTGGGTCTTTAACTGTGACAACAGCATTTTTGGGGGGGTAAGCTGAACAATGAACGCTTTCAAATGTGTTAGAAATTAAAGCTGCAGATAACCAAAAATCAAGATTTAACTCTATTGCATTTGTGTTAACCTATGCTGCAGGAAAATGTGCTATGCTCTGAATAACTATTTTGGATGTTTATTAATATGGGAGTGAAGCCAGATACATAGTGGCTAAAGCCACAGGTATTTTTGAAGTGTTCAGAGAACCACAAGCTACTACTATGACCCATTTGTAGCATCGCATCTTTAGTACAAACCACATACACATTGCCCATGCACAGTTTCTGATCTGACAGGACATATCAAGTGCCATGTTTATGTAAAATGCCTTACAGGCACAGAAAGCTAGACTGTTCCCTGGCTTCAAAAGTTTAACAATCCCTAATTAGCACAGGCCATTTCAGAACTAACTGGTAGCAAAGCAGGATGTGTACTACCACACAGTTTTCCTCAAAAAGCCTATAGTGAAAACAGGGAACAGAAGTCGTAACTTTTCTCAGCAAGATACAGGGTAGATACAAACTGTATACTATAGCAAGATGATAAATGGGAACTATAGGGTTTTATTCCAGTTCTGTTGGTTTGATTAAATTTTGTAAAACAATACAAACACTTTCCAGGCCTTTTTTTTTTTTTTTAATAGACAGGAAAATCCCCTCTATTTTAGGCACTGAAACATACTCTCAAAATTCAGATGGAAGATGCAGTATTAATACCGTTTAGCAGTTAACACACTCGATGAAGCACTTCATCCATCAGAGGGCAGTAGTACAGAGGAAAAACGAGAGTTACAGCCAGAGTGCTTTTTCTGTAATTCACTTACCTCACTACCATATACACACACAAAGATACAAAACTTGGCATCACCTTAGACCATACACACACTCTAAGTGTCACAATTACAAAACATTAAACCCAAAAAACTTAGAGCTGATACCTTGGTTTAACAATGAATCAGAAATTACACATGGTAAACTTTGGATACAGCAATTTTAAGGCAAGACAAAACGCAGCATTAAATGATGCAACCTGTAATTAGAAAACACGTTTCTTCAACAGTAATTATCTCCCAACAAACCTCCACTGACTTCTGAGCACTTCCACTCAACATAAAAAAATACCCTTTTTCTCCTCCTGATTGTTTACAACATAAGGATAAGAATTGGCTTCCAAATTAAAAAGTCAAAAGCAGCTATTTACAAAACAGCAAGACTGTACTTACAAAGCAGCAAGGTGCAGTTCAGTTTTAGTTTTATCAGCATCTGATGAATTCACGTTGTTTACACTGGCCATTTTAATTGTTGTAAACCTTGATCCTACAGTACCTATCATTGGTTCAACTTCCTCAGATTAAATCACAGGATAGCTACAGATTCTAATGTTTTCTCATTCTACAGAATCTAACCACAGATACAATTCCTAATGCTCTCCCTGCTCTCTTCTCTTTTTTTGGTATTTTCAGACTTCAGAAGTAGTGTGGCACGACTCTTTAGAATAGTGAATGCCTTTCTAACAAAATGCAGTGTTGTATGTCTTGCCTCTCCTGAATCTCATTAGCACAGTAACGTATTTTAGTAAAAGTCTGGCTTTCTATCATGTTAAAATGCTGATGCGCTGGTCACATTAAACATCTAAGACACACTACAAGTTTTAATTGCTTCTGTATCCAATGCACACGTGTATGGAGACTGAGGCACACTAAGACTTGCTTTGGAAGTTTGGAACAACAGCAACGGAGCCATCTAACATGCCAGCTGCTAAACATGTAACCCTTTCTTGTCCTTTCCAGTCAGCAGACACCCTCCATCACGTTTGCACTTTCTGTTCTTGTACAAGTACTGAAATGACCATATGAGCTCATGAAGAGCACATGCATTGATTATTTATTACACGCACATCTTTGTATTTAGTATCAATTATTACAACAAAGTATATTGCCAGTGCAAAAGATTTGTGCCTTCTAAGAAAGGGAAGATCTAAATTTATGTATCTGACTATGAACTGACATAGCAGTTCCTTCTTTAGTTCCCATTTTCTCTAGTGTATGGGCCTTACTTGCTTTTATACTGTTTAATTTAGAAAACTCAGACCTGGCAGAGTAAAACACTCTTGTTCGATACATCAGGTCAGCACATGCCCATATCCCATTAGAGGCAAGGAAATTTAAAGAGTTTTTTTAAGTAAACAAGGCTATTTTCACACCTCATGCTTTCTTTAGCTATCCACACTGAAATTTCTCCAGCAACCCTTTTTGCATTTGCTTTTAAGAAACAGAACTCCAAGTAGCAAGTAATTATTTTGGTACTAGAACAGATGATCATGCTACCTTCCAGATTAAGGGTGCATAGTAAGTTTCTTACACCAGAAGGGTCATTTGTTCTCTAAAGCTACCATGAAAGAGAAAAGAACAGGAAAGTAAAGCAGCAGGCAACAGAACAGAGCAGGATGTTTGATCCCAAGGGCTGCCCCAACTCCCCAGTCTTTCACTTCTTGCCAGGCTGTCTTACCTTCCTCTTGGTGCAAAGTCAGTATTTCAGGGAGTGGTGGTGGGGGGGTATGGGGTGGAAGAGCAGAAATGAACAAGTGCTTCAGATTGAACAAATTGATTTCTACATCCAGCAATTGCATCCTTGTTTTATCTTTGGCTTTTTGGGTTGGGTTGGTTTTTTGGCCAGAGGTCATCAATAACCTTGGCAGGACAGACCAAAATCAGATCCCAAGGATGCCTCCCCGTTGCATGTAACTGAGTTAAGTGCCTTCCTAGTCGCTCTTCTCCATGCGCAGCAGGATTGTGAATCAGTTCTAGTTTCTGTTACCCTAATGGTAAACTAAGTGTCTTGTTTTATATCATTTACTTAAAATACTACTGTCAAGCAAAGACAAAAATTTTATGGTCTGTGCTCTACATCCATTGCTCTTCAACAACTACATCTGTAATTCTAAGTTGGTCCATCTGTTGGACCATTAGTTATGAGAAAAGATATGCCCACAAACCCTCTTCTTCCCTTACACCTACTAGCCTATTACAGAACTGACTGCAGTACTCTTTTTTTATTTATTATTATTTTAAATTTTTTAAATTTAAAAAAACAAAAACATTTTTGTTTTTAGCCTCCTATTACAATGATTAGAGAGTGGCGTGGGTTTTTCTGTATTCTACAAAGGCAATCAGGAAACCCCCACATTTTAACCATGGCACCGACTACCTTGAATTCTATGTGTAAACTGGGGCTTTTGTTGCTGGTTTTTGAGTTGTGGGTTTTTTTAACTAAACCAAGAGGAAACAAAGAAAATTCCTTTCCCTATAAAGCTATGGTGACGATTTAGTTAAACTGTGTCAGATGTGACAGAGGCCTACACACATTATTGATAAAGGACCATGTGCATTCAGCTATTCAAAATCTATGGTGTCCGATACGATTTCACTTCAAATCCACATCAGTTTTGCTTTTGTTAGCTGTTAGAAAACACTGTCTTTACCACCTCTGCCAATAATCTGCTGTATGACTGTAGATTAACTATTCTGTTGGTCTCTGAACATCCTTTTTCTCCTGCCCAAAATTCAGTTTACCCCATTCCAAGTTTGTTTATTCAAAGATTCTGCACCAAAGAACAAACCAAAATTGTTTGCAATAGTTAGGACAGCTGGCTTTAGAAGACTGACTAGAACTGATAGACCAACTGACTGGGACCAACACTACCCTAGTCTGTCTGGTAAATGTACATCATATTCTTTATACTAAATTGTTCCAGTTATCAGAGATTAACAAGATAAGGAACTTCAAATTCCAGAGACTTACCCGTGTCATTGCCAATACAGTCTATTATCAGGCATACTCCTAAAGGTTGACTTTGCATTCTGTACTGATCATCAGACACCTGAGGAACATGAAGGACAAATTCTGAGTTAATATGTCATTCTCTTAACTTACAGACTTGATTCTTTTCTCAAATATAACCACCTCAGACCTATTCAATTATGAAAAAAACAACAGAATGTAGAGTAGCTAGGTGAAGTCTGTCTACTGGGATGTAGTATGTCATATCTGCACAACAGAAACAAAACCAAAAAATCAGAATACATGGACTAATGATTTTTTTCTCCCTATTTCTAGTACAGGTTTAATTTTTGCATCCTTGTTATGCAATCTTACTACCATAATGATTCTTTAAACAAAGACTAAGACTGTACCAGAAATGAGAAGCAAGTTTGAGACTGAACCTCAACTCTGGACAGATATTCAAATGTGTAAAAAAAACCCTCAAAACAAAAGCAAAGAAAGCAGTTTTATGGGGTGGAGGGGCTTTTTAAAGACCTGGACTATGACAGCAATGATCCTTCTATAGTACTTCCAAACTGATTTCTTTATGTGTAACTGCAGCTGAGATGTTGGGAGCTACAAGCTTCATATTGCCAACACAATAAATGTAGAGAAGTGTGTTCTTCAGGTGAGCAAGCAAGCACTGCCCATCAGAACATTTAATTCTTTGTTGAATGGAACAACCTCCTTGTTCCTAAATAATCTGTAATGACTTTATCACAATTCCTCTCCCCTTCAAAAAGATTACAATTAATTGGCTATAGGTAACTCCCTGGTTCCTGGCCTATAGGGGAGCTAGTGTCCATTCTTATTATTAATACCCAAAGCATGTCTGTCTTCTACGTAAAGAGCCAGGGACAGGAAGAGAATAAAGGACAAAATTTACTGCATGCAAAGAAACCCCACAATTTCTAATGCCAATGACAAGAGGTCTGACTTCCAACAGGTTTTGACTTAGCCTCCACCAATAAATACACAAGTTCTGCGTGTACACCACATGTATGTGCATTTTGCACACTGCTGCTTCCGAGTTACAGCAGATATATTAAAAATATGTTCTTCAAAAGCAATTCATAGAACCTGTTTATGGCTGAGGAAGATATGGACATACACACTGTTCTGTTTGCATGCAACTACAGGAAATCTCAAAATGAAACACAAAGATAACTAAGGTAAGTACCTGCAGAAGTTTTTTTTTATATTTACATGCATACATAAGCACAAGCACATACCTTATGGGACTCTGGTCCTGATTCCTGAACAGACATGTGGACTGGTTCTGCTGCAGTTAAAACACACAGAAGTAATCTTGAATGTAGGAACCAGTGACATTTCTCTGATGCCAGATCAGTTAAAGAGGAACCGCTCCAGTTCAACCAAGTTCTTACTCATCTGGACATCTTAGTGTATGTATCCTATTGAAGTCCAAACCCCCCCCCCCCAAATTTTCACCTCTAAAATGATATTTGGATTGCACTCTACATTGATTGTGACTAGAATAAACAAACAATCTCTCCTACGCTGACAGAATTCAGCCATCTACTCTTTTAAAAATCACCACATGTGAGAGTTATTTTGGGTTTCTAGAAAGAACACAACACACATGGTAATAACCTGGTACTCACTGGACAACTTCCTCATTGACCTGGTGGCAAGTTCACCACTGAACTGACAAACGAACTTCCTTCGCAAGACTTAATGGACACAGCTGCACTACATGGGCCTCCAGAGCCAGCTAGTCAACCATTTCCATGATTTTATTAATAAACTATTTATTCTGTTTATAACAACTTATAATTGTGACAGTGGAAGCCCCCAAAAATTTCAATAAAGCTTTAAGATCTGGCAGCACAAGCAAAGCAAATACAACAGCAAACAATAAGCCAATGCTCAGTTTTCAGAGGTACCAAATACTCTCTGCTCCTGGTGCTAACAGCTGGATTAGACAAACACAACTATCAAACAACAGTCCTTTTGATATAATGAAATTCATCATTTGGCTCTTTTAGATTATCAACACTCAGAGAAAATGCTCTTACCCAGAGTAAGACTTTGTCCATTTTGTGAGTTTTCTTTGTTCACATTCTGGATCTAAAATGAAGAAAAAGGTCTATTTTCCCCTCTCTCCTTCCAGAATTAACAATCATGTGTTCCAAAACACAACACAACAGTATTTTTCTTCCTCTATAAAAAGGATTACATATTTTAGATGTACATCTATCAGCTAATTAAATTAGAAAATAACAAGTAAAAAAAGAATCCTGCCAAAACCACAAACACAGAAAACTCAAAACTGTTCCTCCTCAGAAAAAAATTACCAGCTTGCCACGAACAGCAAAGAACAGCTTATTCCCTAATGGAGTAAAACAAAAAAACTCTGAAGATGTAAATTTTATTTCCTATAGAGTAGCAGGAAGGAACTTTCACTGAATTAAAAAGGCATTTTTAACAATATTAACATAATATGGAAACTTGATGCAAACTCTTTCCTATCAGTAGTCCGGAAAGCAAAGCTCTTGTGGCTTTGTTAGTAAAAACAAATTGCATCACCAGTGTCTTGTATGTAAGCTTTATACACACATATTTACCGAACACGTGACAGAAATAATTTAATCAAATTCATTTAGCAAGGCTAAAGACTTTAAGCAAGTTCATACTATTACAATATCAGACCTAACCCAAATATAGAGAATACTGCATGCAGTAGGATTTGATGGACCTTTCACATACTGAAGTATCTTTGTTAAAATGAGATTAAAACAAACCGCACAAAAAAAAAAACCACAACTGAAAAGCTCTCCTTAAAAAGCCATAACCTTCAGCTGCCAAAGTTAGAAAGCTACTTTTGCTGCAAAGTCCAGAACTACAAACAACAAAAATGTTTTCCAAAGAACAGTCAAAGCAAGTCTGTTCACTTCCCAGAGTAGCAGAAAGTACTTTGGAGATACAGAATTTGTATGTTCTTTAAAGGGGATTTGTCTAAGTCAGAAGATTTAAACCAGACCCTAAACCTAGCAAGTAACAAGAATGAGAGAAATAAACCAAGTAGTATTTTAGTTATTAGCAATCTCTCATTCCTTAAGCTCTGCAAAGATGAATCCCCTTTCAATGTCTGGTGATATTTAGAAATAAAGGATCTGTCTGATTTATTGTATACTTACCCCTGAACTATAAGGAGGATCAATCAGAGTGAGATTAGGGAGAGATGCCTGAAGTGCATTTACATATACTGGCTGAGTATGAACGGAGGGCATTAAAGCTGAAAATTTAACAGAAACACACCATGATGTATCAACAGTTTATAAACCTAAATCTGTAGAGCATGCAAATTCTCAAACTTGTAACTCAATTTTATCTTCAGTAAAAGCATATCTGATCCTTGCTATAAAGAGTAACTGGTGCAAAAATAGCATCTTACCTTCATGTTTGTACTTCTGAATCTTCCTGATCAGGTCTATCCTGTGAATATTCTGAAAACAATTTTCTATCAAATCCAGTTGATTAGGAGTCACCAAATTTAGTTTCTCCAGGTCAATCACAAGAGCTAGAAAACTCTAGAATAGCAACAGAAAACCAAGCTGTCATATCAGTAATTTGTTCTCCATCAGTAACAAAGCAATCCAGAAAATAATGTGGGGAGGTCATAAAGCAGTATTTCATATGATTATTGGTTTGAGATCCTTCATATATGAACTTTCAGATCAATAATACTGAAGATATATTTTTTTTAATTGCTTCTGCTTGTGAGGTTCATGCCAATACCATTCACTACAGCAAGTCTTCACAGTTCCCTCTCACTGTTTCTCATCCTTCTTTCCTTGAATTAGAAAACAAAAGTTGAAATAGAAGCCACTACTCCTTCTCTCTGACTTCTGTCTACTACTGCCTCACTACCCCTTGCAGTACTGTCTCCCCTCTTTTGCTGTCTAGCTACTTCCCTTTTTACTTTAATCTCTTATTGCTCCAGAGAAGACCAGCAAACATACCTTATCTTTTGCCATTTTCATACGAGGTGCATAATCTCTGAGTAGAAAAACAAGAGAACCCACTTCTTCTTTTTCCAGATTCTCATTAATCTCTACCATTAGTACCCTGAAATAAAACTGAGATGTTTCTGAAGGATTGGCTTTCAGCAAAATCCCACTCTTGCCCAACAACCCATCTCCCATGTTCCAGTCTTAATGTACCATCCCCAAATAAACAACAGGAAAAACACCTACCCTGCTCCAAGATCCAATTACAAAATACCTACTTCTTCCTAATCAGCACCTGTGTTACTCAGACTGGCCATGTAATAACCACTGCTAGGAAAACAGAAGTCTCCTTAATACTTCTACAGAGATGAAGTGACAGAATGAGACAGAAAATCCATCTAACTTTTTAACCTAGTTGTTACAGGGGTTTTATTTCAGTGAGAAGTTAGCACTGGGAAATCTTTCATATCAGTAAATATATTTCTTTCTGAAGACTCTCAAAGAAAATAACTGGAGCTTCTTAATTTAAGCCTCTTAAAACTACAAAGGGAAAAGTAGTAAGGGGCAGGTCCTCTGAGAAAAGCTATACCACAAGGCTACGTGCCCAAAGCAAACTAGGAAAGAAAGTATCTCTAACTAATGTTCCTCTAAAATGTCATTTCTATCTGCTAATCTAGAACCGTACAAACATCACTGGTTTTAAGGATTAACATACACAAACTCCTTAAAGACAGATGCTTCTAATGCCATGACACGGAAGAAGCTACTAAGTCTTATTTTAGGGACTAAACTAGACATATTCTTCTCGCTGTAACTCAAGACAATGTCATTTTCTGCTTTCCTTTTACCTTCAAGGCCCATTTAAGAAAGCAACAAAACCCCTCCCAAAAAAACCAAAACCAACCTGCACCCATTTTGAACAAAACAGAGTAGCCATGAAATCTGAAATAGACATATTACCTGTAATCAGGGACAAATCTGAGACTCCTCGCAAGGTTAGCTTCCACTGTTCCTTTCTCAGTCTTCAAAATCCTCCTCAGCAAGTCAAACCTCTTAACTCTGTACAACAGCTCAGACAAGCCAAGGAAAGACAACTTCTCCCTCTCATTCAAAGCCACCAAGACCTCTCTAAGGTTGCCAGTGGCCAAATCAGGAGCAAGGTCTCGGCATAGGAAAACCATCATCTCTTCTTCTTCTTTATCCAATTCTTGTTCAATCTGGTAAATAAGGGCAGCTGGCACTTGGCACCTGGTCATCACTTTGTTGCTGTCCCTTAAAAATTGCCAGCCTACTGTTTTTTAAACAGAAAGCCAACACAACATGAAGCCCATGTCTATCACAGCACTTTTCTGGCGTTCATTCTTAACTAGATGCATTTTTATATAAGCAGTTCTGTGGGAAAGAATTAAAAGGTACTAAATCAGCGATCTGCTGCACAAGTTCACAGTTAACTCTCCTATCTGATATACCTCACTCACAACTAAAACACTAATGTAGTCTACACATACCTGCTGTTCTCACGGGGTTCTCCCAGCTGTTCATTATAGAACAAAAAGTACTTGGTAGGTCATACTGATATGAAAAAAATGAAGCTCTTTTTAAAGTAAAATTACCTTAACACAAGTCTGTAAATTCCGTGGGAAGTGAAACAAAAGTCATCAGCTTGCTGATGAGTAATATTTCAAGTGCTTCTGGAAGTAAGAGTTAAATTCCACAGCAATTTCAGTCTAAAGATCATACCTCTTCCCAGCAGCCCTCCACCCATCTGCTCACCACCACCTTTTCTCCCCTAGAAGTCTCAAGGTATTTTTCAGGAAGAGTTTTGGGGGTTAAGTAGCAGGGTAACACATTGTAGACAAAACAATTAACTCACACACACACCCTATAAAACCAGTGCTATCAGGCAGGCACTTTGCCTTAAATGCAGTCAAAATAAATATTCACAATATTTTAAAACGTTAATTATCTATAAATTCAGGAATGTGTGGATTTTCTTACTTACTAACATAATTTAAAGTGATTCCAATCTGAATGAGTTATTGGAGTTTTAAAGATTCCCAACACACACTCTCCAATGCGCAAAAACACTGAAGAACCATACAAACAAAAATTTCCAGCCTTAAGTATGCAAACTGGTTAACTCTGAAGGTACAGATAAGCCAAAGACTGCCCTTTTTTCATGTGACATTCATGTTTCACCATACTGAAAACTGAAATAAAAATTCAAACCTAGGAAAAACCCTACCCTTTTGATTAACAAAATAAGTAGGGTGCTATGCTCAATTTCCACTGCCACCAATATCGAAATTCAATCTAACCTTCTCTGATCCCAATTACCTACATGGAGAAAGGTGAAATGAGCAGCCTCAAGACAAATCTTAGCCTCTCATCCCTTTTACAAGGAATTCAGTCACTATACTGCATAGCTATGTTTAAACCATTCCGAAAAGCAGACGCCAATTTGACTTCAAAGCCTCATACACTGAAAGACTCTAGCATCTGGATAACATTGTTTAAAGCATTTTCTGCCTTTGTTACACAGTCCTGAAGTTACAATCAACAATGTCACATAGTGTCCATGCATTAAGGAGAGAAGATAAACTCATCTACAAGCTTCTCCACCCCCCCCCCCCCCACTCCAATGCTGTTTAAATGAAAAATAACTCTATACATCCACCTGACCTTCTTCAGAAAGGGAGTAAGAGTTGAATTTGATTAAACCCATGGATTGCGTTCCAATGCCGACTAAAAGAGAGCTATCAAATTTAAATTCCTAAGGCAAAGTCTCCTTTATCTACATCTATCCCAGTGAGCCCTATTTTCTATGGTGTTAAAGACTGCAGTGGCTTTCTCCTCACAATGGCAAGTCATCAGTCTTAAAAAAAAACCCAACAAAAAACCAAGCACTGTTAATCTTGCTGATAGTATCTGAATCACTAGGGCGTTAGAACACAAGTAGCTGCTATGACCTCAATGTCCCACCTTCAGAAGAAAAATAGAAGGGGGAGGTAAGGAAGGGCAAGCTGTAAAGTATCATAAAGCCACCACATTAGAAGATGCAAGCATTACTCAAGTACTCCTGCGCTTTCATACCACAGTGTAAATGATACCTAATGTATATGCCACAGAATCCTCAAAATGGCACTGAGGCCACTTTGGCTCATTTTCAGAAGCACAGAGCACTCAACAGTTCTAAACAGACTGTGCTAAATACCTAAAGAAAACACACAATTATAATACTCCTGCTACAGCACACAACCAGAAAAAAGCAAAGCCAGTCCTCTCTGATACAGTTCTGTTCTTCAGAACCCAAAAGGGTCAGGCACAAACACGTTTTTTTCTCTTATCACATCACACCATTTAGGAACTTCAGAGAATTAAATGCACTGTTTGCTCTAAATACAACAGCATTTAACCCTAATGTAAATAGTACCAATAGCAAAGTAACTCACAAACAGAAATGAAACATCAGTAGAAGGTGCTTCTTTCAAAGAGCTGGGACCACAGTATTTTTAATACAGCAAGCTGACAAGTTTTGTTTCCAACAAAAACAGACTGGGTAGGCAAAATACTTGTTCTTTTGAACCTGTTCTAGTTCACACATGGACTTGTAATACTACCACTTGTACAGCTTGGGTGGAAGGGGCAGGGTGGGAAAATGTTCAGGCCTCTAATAAGCAGAGGAACCCCTCATGAACTGGAATGCATTTTGTACTGTTTTCTATCAGAGGAAAAGCATATTTATTGCAAACTTATTTGCAATCTAGCATCAAACATTAGGAAGAATACTGCAGAAAGACAAAAACTTTTCCTGAATAATGCAGTCAAGAAGGAGGCACAAAACGCTGTCTCATATGACAACACTTCCCAGGTACACACCAATGGGACATTCAAAAGAGCTTGAGGAAGTCATATTTATGACTCACTCTAAAGGGAGATGGGAATTTAACAGCTTTTGCCCATTTTCAGAAATTTCAGATAAACTTTTTTTTTAAAACTACTTTAGTTGATTTTTATGTTATCTTTTAAAACTAGTTTTTAAAAAAAAAAGAGCTATGCATGTGTGATAGGGAGGAATCTCCTACAGAGGTAACATTTGAGACACGCAAAATTACTATTTATATGTTATCTTAAAAATAATCTGCCTTTAAAAAACACATACAAATTATTTATTTTGTGAACTTCCTTTATATAACATAAATCACACATTCATTATAAAAAAAATGCTGATCAATACTTCCACTGCTGAAACTCCCTTACCTGTATGCAAGTCTGTCCACAAGAACATTGGAAGACTGACATCTGACCATTGCTAAATCGCTGATCCAGATCCAGTACACACTGGTTTCCATCCAGCATTTTCCGATGATGGTCCATAGGCAAAGCTGATTACATCAGCTTGTTTTCTGTTGGACAAATAACAACATCACAAATTACTACTGGGGGCTACTTCCTAATTTGGAGGGGGGGGGGGGGAAGGAAAAATGACCTAGGATCTATGCATTCTTCTGTATGATTCCACTTCCACTGGTCTACTGAACCAGGAATGATGGTCCAAATTAAAGGAAAAACAACTGTGCACATATAGTGATGTCAGTAACATTCATTCCCCCAGAGTGAATGAGTAAGAGCAACATGAAGTAAGTATTCAGTATAAACTAAAACAGTTTATAACTTTGCATCCAAAAACTATGTCACTGTATTTTGATAGCAGGAAATGTCACGCTGCCCGATACATTCCCATCTGCATACATCTGAGCCAGATCCACTTCACTATGAAAGGTGAATGGCATCATACTTCACCCTTTCACCTCATATGACCAGTTTTGCATCATACAGTTATCATAGCTGCAACAATTAAAAAAAAAAAAAAAAAAGAGAAAACCTGTGACAAGGTAAAACTCAGCAGCCTGGCTTTCATTTTAGGTTACCTGGGCCCTGCAAGGAAAAGTTACTGAATATGATTTCTTTACAAGGAAGGAAAGAAACACAGATTATCTTCTTCAGAGGAAAGAAAAAGGTTCACGGTCATCAGAGATTAAACTGCCCCAATAGTTTGTGCGTTCACATGCATGTGTGATTTGCCAGTATTGCTACAAGAAAACACTCAAGATTTTTCCTCTTCAGTTCAATGTTTCATGCATTGAGTAAAGATTTCAATGCAAAGCTTAAGGAGCATGAAGATGGTTGAAAAAAAGAAACCTAAAGTGCTACACATTCTCATTTACAATCCCGATTTAGAAGAAACCCAGAATTATTCCAAGTAGGTGAAGTGTAACAGGATGACCACCACTGACAGGTGAAAGGATACTGCAAGATCACCTCAGTAACATTCAAGGCAGAGCAAGAGAAAGGGGCAGGCCCACACACAAACAACGGTATCTCAATATCTCTTTTCCTCCCGCATTCAAAGAACAAGAAAAAACCCTGGCATGCTGAGGGAAAGTGACTGGTGAGGGGAGAATTTTCTGAAAGTCTGGCTATTTTAGTTCACTATCACCCCAAATTTTCACAGAGGAAGGGCTCTTCTGGGAAATAGTTTTAGGGTCTCTGGTAAGAAAATCACCAATTCTAGGGTGACTCATCTGTCCTCTTGTCCCCAAAATACACTGGAAAGAAAACACATGTCAAGCAGATAGTACCAAAGTGAGTGCATTTAAATACAAGTTTCTGGGTTTATTTAACTTTCAGATTATACTGAACAAACTAAGATTTTAAAGCTGGTGAAATTTGACACATACTGCACAGGAAAACCACCTCTGTCACAGGCATTTTTGTCTAAGTCTGCCCTGACTTTCAACCCCAGGTATTACACTGTAAGCAAGGTTCACAAAAAGAATTATTTTTTTTTTTAAGGTAAACACCTGAGAATATCAGCAAGCATATTTATTCCAAACCACATATCATCTCCATTCTACACTCAAACAGGTAGAAAAACATCTGTATGTTCATTAGCTTCTGTGAAGCTAATAAAATGGATTATACTCCTATTTTTTAACTATTTCACACCACCCCCAGTCCATACAGAATACAACCAAAATCAGGGATAGATGCCCCCCCTTTTCCTTCCCCAAGGAGCAAGCAATAACAACATACTAAAAATCCACACACAATGACGCACAAGGCTCCAGTTAACTCCTTGCTGGCAGTTAACAGGTGGAAACTGGTATGCGCCTACAAGGCTCAAGTGATTTTACTCTCCATTGTTTAATACCATGCATGAAACCTTGTTCCCATGATTGCAACACAAACGTTGCACAATATACAAATACCAATGTGATTAACAAGGTAAAAGAGAAGTGTCCCGTATTAAAAATGTTAAGTCAACATATCAGGACTCACATTAAGAGGGAAGATATTTCAATAGAAGCAAGGAAACATTTCACACTCCAGACATGGTCTACAATTAGAGTCTGTCATTCCTGACAGAATTTGTTTCTTTAACGTTTCACAACAATCTCTGCAGCAGCAAAACCAGGATATAACATCAGTGGGTGTAATCTGATTTGGAATATGATATTTGTTTCACAAGATCAGCTCACGTGGAAGCCCCTGCACTAAAGGGAGAGAGTTAGGTAGGTTACTTTGCTACAGGAGGCAATAGCTGCCTTTTGTGCTTCCTCTGCTCTGCTTTGCTTGAAGAGGTAGAGGTGGTGAAACCAGAGGTAACTGCATTTTGAGTCTGTATCATCTGGCATTTTCCAAAGTGCTGAATTATTTGGAGCATGCTCCAGAATTTTCACGCTTCCCTATAAAAGAAAGAGGATTTGGTACGAAATACTCAGGGAAAACAGGGAAATCCCTCAATAACTTACACATTCCTCATTACCGTATTAGGCTTAAATAGTTCGTTCTCGGTGTAAACTAGTAGCGACCACGCTAATTTTTTTGAGACGCACGAATTTCACACCCCAGTCCTCCTAATACAACAAACCAAACTACAACTGGTTTTACCGCAGGGAATTTATGTAGATTTCCATACAATTAACCACGCCATTTTAAATCACACTCGGAAAACGAAGCACGAGGAACCTCCGCGCTGCAAGATAAAATAGTTTCGGGCGGACGGGCTGCGTCGGGTTCCGTTCCTCCTCACGAGGAAGGTCAAGCTCAGGCGCCAGCAGCGCCGGACGCCCCGGCTCTCCGTCCCCGGCGAGGACCGGGCCTAGACAGGGAAGACGACTCGGTCCCGGCGCACGGAGTGTTGGGGCACCTTTACTGAAGGAGCAGGCTGGGAAGAGAGGCGTGAGGGAAAGGAAGAAGAAAAAGTGTAACGCACCGTGAACGTCTCATCTACCGCAGCAGGGCCACGTCCGGCGCTGGGAGCGGGGCGGAGAGGGGGTGGTACCGGCCTGGCAACAGGCTCCGGGCGTGGTTTCGAGTATCGCTTCTTCTTCTCTTTCCGTTTGTAAGACGCGCGGAGCGCTTTGCGCTCGTAGCTCTTACAGCTATCAGAGCAACCTGAGCCGCCTCTACGTGTCGGCAGCAGCGCTGTTCAAGGCAGAGACCTTCCCTCGCTGAAGGACGAGGGAACTGGCCGCCTTACCATCACTGCATCTGCCGAGCCACGTTCGCTAACCCTCACGATTTTATCGTGAGTCCGGCCGTTAGGTGTTTGGGGTGAGGCGAGGGAAGCATTATGCTTTGCGTGTTGTTTTATAGTCTGTTTCAGGAGGTGAAACTCGCAAGCGGCGCGAGCAAGGCTGCCCCTGTTCCTGCCTCGTAAGATGGCGGTGGGGCTGTGGCGGAAGGGACGTCTCCTCCCGCGCGCCGCTTCCCGCCGCTGCCTCTGGCTGTCGGTTGCGTACGAAATGGCTTCCGACTCGCCGGGGTGCTGGCAGCGCCGTGAGGAGAAGGGGCCGATAGCAGGGTGGGCTTCAGTTCAGTGCGTGTGTAGGTGTTTACGGGACTCTGCATTTTTACTGGCTGCTGGTATGAGGGCAGACGAAGGAGCTTTGTGTTGTCCTCAGTAGCCGTTCAGTGTTAACAGACCGTTGATCAGTGAGCAGTTACAGGATCGGGGTTGGTGCGGGCCTGTGTTTTGGCGGGAGTTTGTACAGAAGTAAGCCCTTGGTTCGCGTCGTGCTCTACCGCTGGGTTTGTTCATAGTGAGGATAATGTTGTACAGGTGTGTGAAACTTGCATGCTTCCCGTTATTGTATAATCTTCAATAAATTTTAAGTAATGCCTTGTCCCTGTGAACTGGGTGTTGTCATTCCCTTGCTATAATCCCAGCAGCTTTCATGAATGACTTGCTCTGAGGTGCTGGTTATGGTGGATGGACCTGCTTTCTTGAAGGCCTAAAATCTAAAATACTGGGATGTTTTATCTGCTGAAATAGACAAAAGCCACCTCCGTATGTGGTGAAATCAAGACACATTATATTTAACTCCCAGCTCAATGGATTTCAAAGCATTTACAAAACAGTCAGTTTTTATGCTGCTAAAAATACAGGAGTGGAAGCACAGTACTCTAGGATAGCACGCTGTTGTGCGGAGTCACACTCGCTTTGGAACTGCAGGGAACATGGAGGCAGAAAGTCATCACCCAGACTAGAATTTTGTGAAGTACCAAGCAACTGCGCTGTTCTGAAAAAATACCAGGGTTCTTACTGAAATTGTATGATCAGGCTCTCACTTTAAAATCAGTCATTCAAGGGTATCACGGTGTCTCTGCTATTAAGACATAGCATTGGATCGGTGCTGATTCGAAAGGAAACCAGCTGCCTGTTGTGAATTAATATGCACACTTGGATCTGTTCTGTACAAACACCTAAAGACTTGTACAGGCTAATAGAGATTTTAAGGAGATGGTATGGCTGCAGGCTTATGAAAGAATGTTTTTTTTTTTTTTTTCGAAAATGGTTCTATGAATGATCTACCAATTTAACACTGTCATTACTTAAGCTTCCAAAATACTCTTTTGTTTACTTACTCCACTTTTCCGTAATTTATCTAATTTTTATATTCTTATTAAAGAGTTTTCACATTTGTATGGTTGCATTAATGAGTTGTATGCAAGTTTTTTTCATTCCCCCCCCCCCCCTTTTTGAAGTTAAAATACTACTTTGTCTTCATTGATACATTGTCATGTAAACTGGAACTGTAAATCAGTGTAAATATAGCACATAGGGCATAACACTTAAGATCAGATACGACTGAGAAGAGATGGTCCTATATATTTCAATTTAGCAGGCTTTGGGTATAAATCTCCAGCTTGGACATACTTCATTTGTTTTCATAACAGGTTTGATCTATTTAATTTTGTAGAGTCTCTTAGTTATGTAAAACAAAAAAAATCTTAAGAATTTATGCCTCCTGAAATACTATGAACTTGTATTTATGCTGTATGTTTCAAAATCAGACTTGGTATGGTCTGTGTGAGTGCATTCTATCTGTATATATAAATGGTGTCACGAGTTTAATTAGTTACATCTTGGTGTTGCTTTTATTATTATTATTTTTTAAATGGCTAAGTCACTAAGGGAAGAGACCCATTTTTGAGAGTTTGTCTTCTCCAGTGGAACAATGGTAAAATGATTATTTGACTTCAGATTTCCAGATTCCTATTGGCCTGCAGCTGAGAGTAGAGAACATACAGAGCATCTGTGAAATTAGTGCCCTGTCATATATGTAAAACAGTTTGAATCAGTCCCTGAGTGTTTTGATACCCATGATGAAATCAAGAAACTCAATTGGAAGACAAACAGGGGTCCTATGCACGCTCCTTGTAAAACCCCTTGAAGCAAACATTCTTAACTTCAGTTAGCTGCATGTGAAAAATGCATTGATGTAAAAAGCCTATCTAATAGACGCCGATCTGGCAAAGACCTAATTGCAGGATAGAAGCTCCTAGTTTGAGAGCTCAAAAAAGAGGCTTTTTGTCAAAAGGTTTTCAGGAGAGATTTCAAGGCAAGCTAACAACACAAACTCACAGTTATAATCTGCTATTTAAACTGTAACTGCCTCACATCATGAGAACAGCTATTCCATTATGCTCTGAAATATAAATGTCAGAGACATTTAATTTGTTCTGCAATGTAGTCGTCGTATTGGAATCATTTAGCTTGTTTAACTTCTCTGTAACATACAAATTTGGAAGATCATGCTAATGATGTAAATAATATAGGTAGCATTGAAAGGGTTAAGGCCCAAGAACAAGGAAAATATCATAAGCACCATAGATACTTACCTGAACAAAAAAGGCTCCAGATGGTTGTGGGATAGTTATAAGGCCACCAGAACAAGGAAACTCATAAGTACTAGATACTGAGCTGAACAAAAGGTGCTCATGGTGTTATATATATATATATATATATATAACCAAAAATGGTTATAAGATAAGGGGACACCCAAGTAATCTCATGGTGGACAACTCAGTCTTGAGAAAGGGATACATGGGACCTTAAAGATAAGAAACTTACAAGAGAATAATATCACAATAGCCTGGAAAGATATGGTGTACTGATCCCAGAACGGAGTTTGCACCGAAGTAAAGGTCAATCGGTGGGCACAGTGAAGAATACTACAAGTCTTCATCTGAAGACCCCAACTACTGCCCAGATACCACCAGGGAATACAACTGTGACTGCGCATGCGGACCATACATTTGCATATGTTAATGATCTCAGGAAATCTCATATATATGTAAATGAGTTCTCAGAAATCTTGTGAATATGAATAACCTTATGGTCTATAGTCTTTAAAAGTTTGCCAGATTGTGGGAGCACTTAAGAGTGGAAAATCCCCAGTGTGACCCCAGCGCTGCTAATAAAGAATACCTGCTTAACAGTATCATCAAAGTGATGTTGAGTCACATTTTTGTTTCAGTATTGGCAAAACCAACAGATAAATCACAAGTATCTTTCCAGGTGAGCAGATCTTTGACTGCTGGTGGAGATGGGATTTCCACCTGGATTTCAGAAAATGGAGCATCATCAGTTCTGTTTTTCAGAACTTAAGATACACAGAGCACTGTGGTGTTACAGTCACGTGTGTTCCTCACCTGCCAGTGCCACTGCTGTTTGTGACCCTGTTGTTTGCACTGTAAAATAGCTGTGCTGGTAGAAAGGGTGTTTTAACATAGGGACAGCCATTGCTATGGTTATGGTGAAGTCAGATTTGGTACTTTATTTTAATACACAGGAAATACTCCACCCCCAGGCAGGATTAGTAGTAGACTACCTGTGAAATAAAAATCTTTTTAGTATTGTATATATGATGAGACATTTTTATATTCCACAATATTGGCAAAATGTGTTTATCATAAATTAAGGCAGTTGTTTAGGGCAGTGGCTGCCATCTGGCTATTCAGCTATTGAATGATACTACCTTAATTCATAAATTAATGAATTTTGCCTAAACTAGTCCAGTGTAACAGTGAATATGCCCAATATATTTGCTTATGTAGAATGTTGGTAGGGCTGATGCTTATGATCATCCCTATACAGGGCAGCACTTATGCATTAATTTGATTTTTAAATCTTTAAAGTAGAGCCAGTGTGGAAATTAAATTAAATTGAGATTACTTGCTTGCATGTAACTTCTGGAAACTGGCTGAAAGTAGAAGACAGAACATTTTGATTGTCTTAATGCTCTCCATATGCAATAAAGTCTTGGTAAACAAAGTGATCTGTTTTTAAAAGTCATTGAGGAATGCAGCAGCCAAACTACCTTTGTATGTATTTTGCATTGGTCTAAATAAGCAACATACCAAGGTTATGTATGCTTAAAATATGAATACAGTAACTTTTAAATCTGTGTTCATCTGCTAGTCCTTGAAAATAAAATAATGTATGAATATCCCTTCAGCTAGTGTTAATTTTCTTAGTAGCTGCTGCAGTGCTGTGTTTTGGGTTTAGTATGAGAACAATGTTGATAACACACTAATGTTTTAGTTGTTGCCAAGTAGTGCTTACTCTGAGTCAAGGACTCTCCAGCTTCCCATGCTGGGCCAGTGAGGAGATGCACAAGAAGCCGGGATGGAGTGAAGGCAGGACGGAGTAAGGCCAGGACAGCTGACCCGAACTAGCCGAAGGGCTGTTCCATACCACAGAACATCGTGCTGGGTATATAAACAGGGTTAGGGGGGACTTGGCTGGGAGGGGCCGATCGCTGGGGGTGAGCAACTGTCTTGTGCATCACTTGGGGTTCTTTCCCTCTGGGTTTTATTCCTCTCTTTCTCTTCATTACGATTGTTGTTGTTACTACTTTATTTTATTTGTATTTATTTTATTATTAAACTTTTCTTATCTCAACCCACAAGTTTCACCTTGTTCCTGAGCCTCCTCCCCACTGGGGCAGGAGCAGGCAAAGTGGGCAGCTGCGTGGTACTTAGTCGCTGGCTGGAGTTAAACCACGATGTGTACATACAGAAGAACACGGAAACAAACTTCCAACAGGAAACTAAATGGGATAGCAACTACTGCTTAAAAGTTTTTGGTGTTTTGGTTTGGTTGGGGTTTTTTTAAGGCTTATGCTTCTGGGACAGCTGCAACGGAGTTGGAGCTGAGGGGTGGGGAGGGAGGAAGGAGCAGCCTGCTGGCACACAAGTACCACACACTAAATTAAAATTATAGAGCAGCTAAAGTAAGAAGCACGTATCTGAACTGCAGGATTCACCAATCCTGCATGTAATGCTAGCTGTGTTGTTTTTCTGAACAACCATCTAAAATTCAGTTATCCAAGAGGTTTACTCTTGGACCCAGATAGAAAACAGGCAGTGAATGCCAGCCTTTGAATATGTGCATTCTGGGCGGAGGGGCCCAAGGGACAGCACAGAAATGTTTTGTGCAACAGACCTTCTGCAGCAGACTCTTGATTTTGCTTTTCAGGGAATGATGCAACTGGATAGGGATGCTTGAGAAAGAATTAGGCAAGAAAAGTTTAGGAGAAAAATGCTTGCCCTGTGAACAGTGCCTTGAGCAATGCCATACAGAGATGACAATCTCCATGGAACAGTACAGCTACACTCCCACAACGGATTGTTACTGGCTCTGAAAATAAAGCTGTTATAATCTCACTCCAAAAGGTTGTATATGAATATATATGTATAATATTTTAGACGTATTTTGGTAGGACCTTCAAGTTTTTTGTAAACCTGCAATTTGTGACCTGATTAATATTTAAACTTTCCAGTTTCTTCACTGTGGAAGTACACTTATGTAATTGCCTAGTGGCATTTACAGTTTCTTAATTGTCTAATTTTGGTTTTCTGTTTAGTGTCACAGATATCCTGTTGCTTGCACTGAAAAATGAGACAGCATACCCTCCTTAGCTTATGTCGCTAATGGTATATAAAATTTACAATAGGGTATTAGATCAATTCTAATCACTAGCGCTGCAGAGGATGTACACTGCCAACAGGCCCTTTTCTACTATAGTCCTCAATCCAGAAGCTGTTAGATAATTTAAGGAAAAATTAGAAAATCTGAAACAAATTATTAGAAGAGACTATGGGCAAAAAATAAATAAATTGTACTACTACAAATTTACAACTCAGTACACTAGGACAAAGAAAAAAACGATTGTTCTTTCTCTTTTTGTGTTACATTCAAGTATATTGGAAGTCATATTAGGATTAGGTAGTTATTGCTGAGTGAAACATTCTACTTTGCTAGTAAATGTGGCAGCAATGTACTTTTTAATTTGTGGATATTATGCAGCAGATTAATTTGGCAGACACTATGCACCAAAATAATTAAATCTTCAATATGATTACAAACTTTGCTATTTTCATACACTTTAAACCAGTTTTGGATACTTTTTAAAGCTGTAAGGTAATAGTTCTTTTTATTTAGAGATGCAAGAGTGAACAGTAACAAACTGTACTTTTAAGAATGACAAGTCATTCATTACCACTTACTAGCAAATAATAATTATCAAATGTGTAATTAATACAATTTTTCTCTTAAAAGCAACACACTTCACACTTTCATTTAATAGAATGTTGGCAGAGCTTGAAAAAGCTGGGCTGACAGGTTCCCCTGTTCTTTTAAGGATGGTACAGTAAAACCAAGAGCCTATGTCTGTCTTGGGGTTGTTTTTTTTTTTCCCCCAGACTGAAGTCAGGTAAATTGCTCTGGCTATGTGTTTTGATCCTTCCACAAAAGTATAATAAAATCAAAGAAACATGTTTTTGCCTGTGATAGACTTTAATATGCATGTAAGTACAGAGTGAGCAGGCTTATCTATGTTTCAGCTTACTAATTAGTAAGTAGTCATATTTGATCTTCAGTGATGGCCTCCATTCTTCTTTGGAGGAAATAGCGTGTATTCGATGCCAAGAGCTATGACAAAAGCTGCAAATCCCCACTTGAGTCCCCTAGTAAAGACTTCTGTTAAGGTGACAGGTTTTGCAAAGCCACCCATGTATCTCCAGGCTTCATTACTAGAAGAAAAACAAAACAAAAAGAATAAAACAAGATCAGTGGAGCCACTGTGATAAACATTAACAGGAACTTCTTGTTTGGGGCGGTGGGGGCAGCTGGAAGATGAAGGTATTTCAGCTAGATATACATTGAGACTGTAACATTTCTATCACTTCAGTATCATTTAAGTAACAGGAGTTGCCACAAGTGAAGTTTGTGATACTAACTCTAACCCTTTGTGTATATAATTTGAGACACAAGTAATACTAGGAAACAACATAACTATAGTAGCAGAATCACCTCCCCTAACCTATGTAATTGTTGTCTTCTGTTCACACTCTGAAACAAAATCAAAACCCGCTACCATATGCACAGGATGGAGTAACTACAAAGGCTAGTCACTGTGTTAGACAGTACCTAGCATAGTTAGATCTTAAAAGGGGAAGTTTTTCCAGCCATAGAAAACTCATCCCACTTTCTGTTTCACAATATGACATGTAACTATATTAGGGTCAGAAAAAACTACTAAAACCAATTTAAAAAAAAAAAAGCTGAGAGGATTGCGTTTAGCTAAAAATGTGCAGAATATTTATATTGTTTTGCCTTACTGCTTTCAACCTATGTTGTTAGTGAAATGTTAGCCATTGCTATAACTGACTGTATTTATGTGTAGCACAACCAGTGTAATCTCTATAGGTAGCTACAGTTTGTTTCTTCTAAGAATTTAAAGTCCTTAAGAGAAGGAAAAAAAACATTTGCACAGAAATAAGCAATAAATTCAGAATCGTTATTTCAGGAGAAGATTTTTTTTTTGAACCAGGAGGGGTGTCAGGTATTTATGTTTATAGATAATCCCCTTCTGCAGGTGGTTTCTGTGACTCACAATGAAGGCATATTGGCACAGAAAAGCATCTTCTAGATGCTAGTATAGGGTGCTAATTGATAAAAGCTTAGGTTTCCAAATACGACATCTATCACACAACTTATTCTGTATTGAATATGTACATTAATGTGCATTTGCTACAAAGGTGGAAAGCTGATCCCCTGTTAAAAGGAACTTAACACACCAAAGAGGGAAGTCCTAGAGAGGTTTAGTTTTTCAAGAATTCTAGTGCAAGGTATTAACAATGGAATCTTCTTCCTGGTTACTGAAGCAAATAACTTGATACTTTAATTTCTCCTTTGTTAAGAAAGACTGTCTTGATACTTGTACTTGTTCTATTACCTTACATAAAATTTTGAAAGTTCAGGAGGAATCATCTCATGCTTAAAGAGCTTGGTTTTGTTCCTTATTTCAACTGCTCAAATAATTGGCTCAATCCCCTTCTTTTACCAGAAAATTATTAATTTTTTTCATCTAGGAGGGGCAAAAAATACTAAACAAGCTCTTTTCCAGTTTGCTGTTTTCCAGCACTACCTGAACTTGGAATTGTATGCACTAAAAGGTTAGTTTAAATTTGTGATATTAAACTGTGTCCTTTTTTAAAATGGGAATAAGCCTATCGCTTGCTGTAAACAATTTTGTCTGAAGCAAAGGGGAAAAACAAGAAAAGCTAACACGGCTTGCACTCCACAGAAACAGAAGCAAAATAAATGTGCCACAGGCCTGTAAAGTTTAACAGTAACGATAATCCTAAGGACTCAAACGTCAAATGCTTCTTGTCATCATCAAAACTGTTTTACTCCATGCTTACAGCCTTAAAACTGCTTCAAAGGAGGGGAAAAAGTGCTGTGAAACCCAAAGCCACCTAGAGGTTATAGCACGTTAACAACTTTTTAACAGGTTACCTGTTTGCTCTTACGTTTTTCTTGTAGTTATTTGAAGCAGAGCCTTTTCTATGAAGGCCTCTGGAACAGTTTCCTCATACAGCTTTTCCCTTACAGAAGAACCAGACTACACAGCACAAATCATTTAGCATTTTTATTCCCCAAGATTAAAGACTACTTGAGCAAAGTATTACACAACTCACCATGTGGGAGAAATACTTTAAGCCCTGTTTTAACATCTGCCTAAATGATCCAGATTTGCTCTGGCTGAAGAAAGAGGTGGTGTTCTTCATTGTTGAGTGGGACAACTGAAAAGGTAAAAATCTGATCTTCCATTATGTCATTCCCCTTATCTTCCATTATATCATTCACTGCTTAGCAAAATTAAATGCTCTGTTGAATCAAAATCCACATTGTATGCTAGTACATTTCTTCTTTTCAAGTAAAGGCCTCCTGTTGTATATGAGGAACGCTATTCCTACTCTCAAAGTCAATGTAAGTTCCAGCAACTTCAGCAAGATCTGAGCACACAATCTCTTCCCTGAGAAGGGATAGGCTTACTTATGTGTCAATTTGTAATATTACCTATGTGTTTTGGTGGATGAGGTATTGGTCATTCATGCTGAAACAGATCTGGCACAAACATCACAAAGTGCAAGAGTGCCTTACAAAATGCGAAGACTGGTCAAAGCAATGCAAGGCATGACCTCCATGCAAAAAACTAAACAAAGACTTAACTGAAAATCTGTCTAGTATATTCCAGATGCATTTTCACTAGTTTCATTGAAGAAAGAATAATCTGCAATGACAAGGCCTGGTTGATGCTACAAGATGAGATATCCAGACTGTTTCTGAGGCTCTTGGACTTACCGAGCCCACGGATCCCTAAGACCCCGTTTAGCTAGCCTCTCTTGGACTTCCTCTAGTGGAGTACCCTCTATCTTCCATTGCCTGTAGTCAGGGAGTTCCATTTTGCCATGGCCATGTTCATTTCCATGCCCCATACCTACAGGAAAAGAGGTTTTTTATTTCTTGGACAGTATCAGCTTATTTTCACACGCTTGCAGAGAACAATACCCTGTACAGGAAAAACAGGGAGGTTACAAGAGGTATTCCAGAGTACATAACACTTCACATGAAGCATCTTCTCCATTGTACACAGTACAATGCAGAACAAAGAGCTAAGAGACTTTGTGCTGCATTTCAGAAGCTGGTGATTAAGCACAACAGGCAAACCGTGCAGACTTAAGCATTACTGTGTTTTAAGTCACCACCACCATTACATTAATGAGCAGTTACGTAATTTTTTTTGTGCCAGAAAAGCAATTGTTTCCAATGTCTATAAATGCACTTTAACAACATCAGAGCCCGCCAACTTGCAGGCTTTTCAAAGTAGCTCAAAAAGCTCACAGTCCAGTTTTGAAATTTCTGATTTAGGTATGGCAGAACTATGATGACGAAGCTCTGAAGAAAAAAATGAAAAACAAAGACTTAGCTCCACAGCTCCTTTTAAGTTGCCTCCTATTCAGTCAAACATAACTGTAGTGATAAACAGGTACAAGGCAGATGAGTGGACAAGGAGATGCACCTTACTACTCATTTCATGAGGCTGGGAAATATAGGCGTTATTTAGATACACTCTTGAAAGAACTATGAAAATGTTAAGGTTCTTATTAAAAACAGTGATCAAGGCAGACGGGAAGGCGAACATTTTCAGTGAGATCAGGAGTGACTGGAAGAAAATCATGATGGCTTTTAATTCTCTATTTTCACAAAGCTGCTGAGACTTTGAGCCAAGTTTTCCCACTTTAACACATATCTGGTAGCAAAGAAGAGATTTAAAGTCCTTAATGTTTAGAAGAATTGACTGGAATGCAATGGTGCAAAGAACACAGCTTTGAAGCCTGTAACTCTTGAAGACCTCAAGCTGCAGAGGCCAGCAAAGAGGATTCTCTTGCAGAACGAAACCTGAAGAACTCTAATGCGGTCATTACCCAAACCCGCACCCCGGTCTACAGCCTCACCATAAAAACCCAAGGCCTCTCTCCTACCAATACTTACCTTCCTACAAGAAAGGGGCTTATGCGCACATGCACACTGGCGCCCGCGGGTCAGGACCAGCAGGCTGCCCTGCAGCACCAGCCGGGAACCCTCCGCCAGCGCAACCGGCAAAAAAAGGGCCGAAAGGGCACTCCGAGGCCGCGGGGAAGGCGGGGCGCGCGCAAGCTCGGCTAACGGCGCGCGGAGAAACGCTCAGCAGCACCCGCCGGAGCGGCGGCCATCCCCACCACCCCCTCCCCTCCCGAGCCCAGCCCGCACATAGGCGCTCCCAGGGTGGGCAACGGCGCAGACGAGTCCCAGAGGACGCCCGCCCCTCCCGCCGACAGACCCACCACACCTGCCCGCTCCGTGACCCTCCTTCAGGACGCAGCGGCCACCCGGAAGCGGAAGTCTCGCTAGGGACCGGCCGCTCCAGGAAGCGTAGCCAGCCACGAGGGTTCCAGGCAGCTTCCGTTCCGGTTGCTCCCGCTGGCTTGCAGAAGGCAGCGCGGGCGCCCCCCAGCCCTCCGCGGCTCACTGCCCTCCTGTCGCCAGGCAGGCAGGTCCCGCACACGGAGCGGTACCGCCAGCTCTGGCGGGGAAGCTGGGGACGGTAGGAGGAGGGAGAGGCGGAGGAGAAAGTGGCCAATCAGCGCGGGGCTTGTTGGGGGCGGGAGCGGCCCAATGGGCGGGTGCGTTGTTGAGCTGTGGGGTTGGCAGTGGCTGGAGGTGGCAGCAGAGGAGACAAGGGTGAGGGGGCGGCGGCAATAGCAGTCGGTACCGGAGCCGTTGGGTGGCGGCGGCGGGCGGGGCCTAGGCCGACACCAAGCGCTCCCGCTTTCGCTGGTGGGCTGCTGCCCGCCGGTCGTTGCCGGGTGCGCGAGCAGGGACGGAATCCCGCAGGGTCTGCGTGTGCGGGGGCGCGAGTCGCCGCTACCTCCTCCCGCCCTCGCCGCCGCTCGGCCTCCCTTTCCCCCACACCCCGGCCGGCGGTTCTCCCGGCGCCGCGGAGGGGCGGGCGGGGGCAGCATCCCGTACCTAGCCGTTATGTAATCCCCGGCCCCGCGCGGCCCCGGCCCTGGCGGCGAGGAGCGGCGGAGCGGCGGCGGGGCCCGGGGCAGTGCCCTCCCGCTGCCTGTCGCGGGACTCGCCTCCCGCGGGGAAGAAGTCGTGGGGGGAGCCGGAGGTGCTGGCAGGCCCGACGGGCACCGGGAGCAGCTCGCTGGCGTTCAGCGGACACATCGTAAAAGGGCCTCGCTGTTTGTTTCCGCAGGGGCGGCGGAGGGGCGCCCCGGGACCCTGGAACGGCGCTGCACGGTGAGCGGCGGTTCGGAGTCCTACGGGCAGCCGCGATTTGCGCGAGCCAGGTGCTTGGGGCCGTGGAGTACCTGCCGCGGGGGGGTCGGCGTTTCTCCTGGTGTGGCTGTGTAATTGTGAAGGGTCGATTGCGTTGGTGTCTGGGTAATTATTTTTTCTGTTCCTCAAGGTTGAGTACATGGTCCCCTTCACCCGAAAAGAGACTGGTAAAAGTTAACTGCTCAGTGAGTTATGAAGGCTTGAATTCTTAGATCTCTTATAAGAATGAGAAAAAAACACTGGGTTATGGCGTTATGCTGACAGATTTTTAGGACAGGCTGTAGTGCCTTTTTTTATTTTAATATCTTGATGTAAAGGTGCTTCTGGTTTTCAGGGCTTTTTTATAGGGAGCGCATGAGAAGAGTTCCAGGAGGAATGCCATTATCATGTTGCTAACAGTGAAACTGTTCTAAATGGAGTGCCATCTGTTTAATCCAGACTGCCTCTGTCTGGTTTCAGCAGTCAGTGTTTTTCACTGTGAGATAGTCTGCAAGACTCAGAGCAGTCTCTTCTCTGCAGATGCAAGTGTCAGGTTGAGGGGAGACACCTTTGTTTCTGTAATGTATGCAGGGTGGAATTGCAGGAGGGCTGCTTTATTCGTGAGGTGCCTAAATCTCTGTCCTATGGAGGATGAAGTTCTGTCAGATAGATACCTGTGAAGTATTTCTTCTTTCTTATTGTGACTGAAAGTTAATGGGTATGCGTTCAGAGTCTGGTGTTGCTGAAGGTTGTTTGTATTTTCCTCAGAAAAAAAAAAAAATTGGGGACCCATGGATGTGTTTGGTACCAGACACCTTGGTTTTGTTTTTTGAAGGACAAATACAAAGTCCTGGGTTTACTTTTTTTGGTTGTTGTTTGTTTTCTTTTCTTTGTGGTGCTTGGAAGCATGCCTTGATTATTTATGCATGAAGCCATACTTTACTGGAATTGCTGAGTCTGTCAACATGAGCATTCAGTTCTGATCACAGAGTATGGACTTTGTGTGACCTACTGCAGTCAAACAGATTTGTAGCAGAAGAGTGCATTTGGCAAGATTTGTTTCCAAATATGCTATTGCTTTCAAGTTTTAGCAAGGTTTTGGGTAGCTGTTTTCCCCCCTGCCAAGTACGTCAAAACTACCAAGTAGGAAAAACTGTGTGCAGTTGATAGACTCACTCTACCATGAGGCTGCTTAATGTTTTGCTTCCTACATTTCCTTGTCTTTCAGCATGGACCATACTCTTTCTTTCTTTTAAAAACAAGACTGCACATATGAGGGATGTGATGTTTTGGGAATATAGGAAGCTTTTTGAAGCTGTATCTTCACCAAATAAGTGAGTCTGCATAATTTCGAGGGGGCTTACAGTCTTGCTGCAACCTGTTTTTTGAGATGGAAACTTCACCATAATGACAGTGTCGGTCTGAAGAAACGAATAGTATGCAGAAAGAACAAACGTAAAGAAAATTAATTTTGTATCTTGTGTAAAAAATGTGGTATGCCCTTTAGGAAGGGAAGGTCATTGTGGCTCCATGTACAAATAATAAGTACTTTTTGTGGTTTATTCAATTGCTGCGTTTGGTTGGGGTTTTTTTTTGTACTATTCATAGTGGTGATAATTACTGAAAAGATTAAGTGTTCAAGGGTACAGTTATGTTAGTCTGTATCTAGCCATCCTAGTTATGATTTGCTGGGATTCCTGCTTATGTTGCTAGGTTAGAGGAAGGTGGCAGGATTTTCTTGAACAGCTTTGAGAAGCCCATGTTTCCAGAAATTTGTTGATAAGCATTTTGGATTATCAGATTGTGAGATGCAGTATAGGTACTGCTCTTCTGTGCCAGCGTATATAATATCCTTTCTAGTGTTGAACTGTATTTATAGTGGTATGCTCTTCATGATTGTTTTTTGGAGTAGGGAGCTGTGTGACTGACAGTTACGTGAACTATTTTCAGGTTTGAGATTACAAGAAAGGGTTGTGGGGTTGTTTTGGGTTTGGTGTGATTTTGGGGCTGGTTGTTTGCTTGTTTCTTGGCTCAATATCTTAATACATATTTGAAATACTGAAATACTGCATCTTTTTTTTCCAGAAATTGCAGGTTACTTTTCTTCCAGCTTTGTATTAGTAGCCATTTATAAGTCATTGGAAGCCTTTTGTCATTTAAATAAAATGGTCAGTCCTGCTTAAATTACAGTAATGATGGGAAAGATCTGTCTTTAGTCCACATTGGTTTCTTTGCATGGTTTTAAAAAAAGGCTATGAAAGGTAGAGAAGCAGATTATCTTCTCAGGCAGCATTAGGGAGCTAAATATTTTATGGATAGTATATGCATATTTTATTATATGGATATTATATGGATATTATATTATATGGATAGTTTCACCTCTATTTTGTAGAAGTGATGTGCTGGAGCAGTCATCTTAGTTTACTGTTTCTGTTTGGTTTGGGGTTTTGTTTTTTGGGGCAGTGCAAAGACATGTTTTTCACAGGAACAGCCATACTGGGCTAATCTGCAATTCTCTCTTGAAGCCTAAAGCTCTTGGATCCTGGTAGGTGACAGGACCATTGTTTCAAGTCCTGCTTATTTCCCACAGCTAAGCAGTATTTGACAGCAGGTGCTTTATTATTACACTCTCTTCTAGGCAAGCGTATAGGGTTACTCCTTAGGTCAGCTCTCCCAGTCTCTCAGTGGGGATGATGTTTTGTATGGATTTTTAATGCATGGCTATACTTAATTTTTAAAAGCCTTTGAGCCTGTGTATGGTTTTTGCATCTGCCGTGTTTTTTGGCAATAAGCACCATGCTTTATGTGCTGTGTGAATAAATCATGCCTCTGTTCTGTTTTTGAGCCTGTTAGCTGCAAACTTCATGTGATACTCCTTGTTTTCTTTATGAGGAGGGACAGAGTTGTTTGGCTCCTTCCTGAGCAGTTTTACAGGAGTTTAGAATCTCTAAAGACCAGGGTGATGTGTTCACTCAAACACTTGTCTGGACAGGAAACTAATTTTAGCTTCCATTAATTTTCCTTATGCTTGTTCCCTTACATTAAGATACGAACTAGTATCAGGAAGGGAAACTGGAGGCTTCTCCAGCTGACTCCTAGTGAGGGACATCTGTGCCATAGGAATGGTCCTTTAAGAAGTTCTGTGACTCTTCTCACAGGAAATTCATTTGAGCAGAGACAGTCATCAGTAGTACAGTTTGACTTGCTACTTCAGTCAGTTATTTTCATTTCTAAATAGAATAGTTGTGAGAAGTAATTCTTATTTAATGCTGTTTTCCACAGTGTTTCCTTTGCAGTTATTTGCTTGTAGTAGCTAAAATTTCATGCAGAGTTGGTTTCAAGAAAGCATTAGTTTCTGAGTTGTGTAAATTGTTCACATGTTTCATGTAGGCTGTAAAACTATAAAATAGAGATGATGACTTTTAAGAAAGATTTGCAGGTGTCAGGTATTATCCCAATGATCTGTTGTTTCTTCTTGAACCTTTCTTTTGTCATCATCTTTGGCAAAAGTAGACATTTAAGAAAACCTGAATTGCGGGATGGTTGAGGTTGAAAGGGACCTCTGGTGATCCAACCCCTTTGCTCAAAGCAGGGCCAACTAGAGCAGGCACCTTGAGATGTTGTCCAGTTAGATTTTGAGCATATTCAAAGATGGAGACTTTGCAACCTCACTGGGTAATTGTTCTAATGTTCAAACGCCCTCATGCTGAACAAGTTTTTTCTTATGTTTAAATGGAATTTCTTACATTTCACTATGTGTCCAGATGGGTGCAAAGTTTTTTTAAGAGTAAGAAAGTATTCTGAGTTCATGTTTGTTTAACTAAGTGTAGCTAAACCAGCAAGCTGGTTGAATTTTTCTCTCTGCACCTTGGCTTGGATAATTCATGGTTCTAATAACAAAACAAATAATACAACTTTTTTTTTTAAGAAAAAGCTTTAGCCACAGGACAGATGTATGGAGTGACTTGGTCTCCTTTTTTGTATTTTGTACTCGGACTGCAGTTTCTAAACTAGAAATAAAAGGTCAAGAGGTAGAAGGGCACTTCTGATGAAATAAAATATAGTTATCTAGTAAAACCCTACTGTAAAACAAAATTCTGTATTGCCAGCAATACCACAGAGAGGAGAACATGTAAGCCTTGATCAGGAGCTTGGTAAAATAGTATAGAGTTTGCAAACTGTTCCAACACATACTGCAGGCTGTCAATCATAGTAAAAGTTTTGTATTGCAAGGGAAACTGCTGTGTGGCCATTAGTCATTCTTGTGTTAGTGTTAGGTTTTTTGTCAAATGTAATGAATTTGGGCACAGACTCTTTTATATTCTGCTTTCTATAGAGCCAAAGAAGATAGAGGTGGTGTGCTACAGATGTTTAATGTGTGACATTTATTTTCATTTATACTGTTTTAAGAATAATACATTATGTGGTCATGGAACATGTAACATATTTGTCTAACAAACTGTGTTGCTACTTTTAAACTATAATCTGCGTCTTTTCTTTTAATGCCAGTGTAGCGTAATTTGGATCTCATGTACCCTGATGAAGGACTAGGCTGAACTCCACAGCAACATTACTCTGTCACTGTGAGATATCCTTTTCCTCTGAGATCCTGTGTTTCCCATGCTATGGATTCTATTTGAAAATGTTCATGGGAATAAAAATGACTTATGGTTATCTACTTCAACAGGTATTTTATTCATAATCACAATTCAGATGATTTGTAAAAGACAGACCTATCATTGTCAAGTGACCTTTTTGGTCTTGATTGTTTTCTGTTCTTCTGCAGACAGTCCAGCTTGCCCCTGCTGCCCGCTGTCTATGTCAGATCTGCCACCTTCACCTCCTAGTGTGGTTCTGTAGAGCAATACGGATTTTATGGTTCAAAATTCTTAACTTCTTTTTGTGTGAAAATAGAGAGCCAGAGACATTTGGAAGGAGATCCCACTAGGGTAGTGACACAAAATGTCAAGTGAATAATTATTGCAAAGTGGTAACTATTTGTTTATTTTTCTCTTAATACTGAATACCATTACTTTGAAAATGCCAAGTTCCATGGCTGCATAATACTGTTCAGCACAGGATCTGATGGTGATAGTTGGAGCATTCAAACCTGTTTAAAACACTATTTCAGGAATTCCTGCTTTCTGCATAATCCGCATTATTTTTCAACAGGACAGATTAATTAATGACATCTCATTTTATAGTGTATAAATTATACACATGTTAGACTAGCAGTGAATTTTGCAATCCAGAAATAATAAGTCTGTGTTCTTGTGTGTAATCTCCATAATTTAGCCAATCTTGCTATGTTTTTGTTTTACTTACTGTGATTCTTCAGAAAACTGATCAGGTTAGATCTTCCATATTAGTGTCTGCATTTGTATATGGTTAATGGATTCTTTAAATAGTTATATGTTACTGTTCCTGTGAATATTTAAGTTAAATGTATGACGTGGACATTTGTGCAGGCTACATGACTGCAGTTTGCTGAATCATGCAGGGCAATGTTGATACTTCTGGGATTTTTTTCCATTTCTATTCTCTATCTTTAGTAGTTTGAGCTTTAAAATGTAATCATATTTAGAGTCTTCCCTCTTCTGTCTTTCCTGGACCCGTTTTCGGTGGGGGAATTATTCTACATCTATCTGGAAAGATAGTGAGAAAGTTTAAAAGAATGATCTGATTTTTAACGATTATTTAGCTGAGAAGCTATTGGGTTGAAAGATAATGAGGTGAAATATGTGTAAAATCTGTGTGGGGTTTTTTCCTTCATGGCTTCATTTATTTCCTTTTTATTCGCATAGGTTGGTTATTGTTTGAGTTGGAGGTTTTGATATCCCGTTACCACAATTACCTTTCTCCTGCTTTGAACTAATTTTCTGTGGATTGCAACACCTTATCAGCTTGCCTTCTCTTGCAGCCAGAACTTTCTCACTTGAAGGCTTCTTTCTGCATAATTTAGGTAATGGTGTTCTTATCATTATCTGTTCTTTGTTTCCCAAGGTTGACTCCCTTGATTAGAAGTCTGTTAATTCATCAGTTTTGATGACTGGAGAGGGTGGGTCAGCTTGACCTAAACTTTGTGTATGTACTTGTTGAACGTATAGTTAAACACTAAATCAGAGTTTGGTAATTTGGGAGTTTAGGCAGCAAAGTCAGTGCTAAGATTTATATTCTGCAGAATGCGGGATAAAGTCTGAATTTCCAGGCTTCTGTTATAACCATGTTGCTTTGCTAAAATATGTATGTGTACTTCAAGTAGACAGAACTAATGTGTTTGTAGTTGAACCCAGTCTTGACAGTACAAGTCTGTCTTTGTACAACAGTGATAGTATAAGAGTAAAAGAGGGTGTTAATATTTTTTTCAACTCTTATATTTTAATAACAGCAGTGAGATAGATCGTTGGTTAAAGTCCATTTACTGTAGTGAAATTCCACAAGAATGGAGGAGTTTAAGTTATAATAATGTGCCCTTGTACATAGAAATTTAAGGCATGCTGACAAAGACTTTATCCTAGTAAAAGCTCACGTTTCTCTGTGTGTGACGGTGGAGAACTTTCTGTTGCTTTTTTCTTTTTTCTTTTTTTCTTAAAGATGGTCGGTTGAGCCAGAACAGCATAGAGATGTGAGCTAAATACGGGCACAGAGGAGAGTGAAGGGGGTTTGGATGTGGAATGGAAAAATGACTAGCTCCTTATGTGCATGGATTTTAAATTTATTTTTTTTAGCTGCTTGTTTCCTCTTCTTACCATAGAGCAGGCCTTAGACAAAATTGCTGAGGTTCCAGAGCTGCTTCTAGATTGTTAATTATGCGTCCCCTCTATTTAATAATTATGTAACTGACAAACCACCATACCTGATAGTCTGTCTTCAACGTTGCACCTGTGCAATAGTTTGAAATAGTAACATCCTTAAGTTTCTGGAAGTTATTAAACCGTATTTGTGGCAATTTCTTGGGAAGATCACAGAACAAAGTGCTGTTTTAGTCGGACTTCACCTGAGCCATTCTAGTAGCTTACTTCACATAAGCAACTTGCAGCATGATTCTTGCCATGTCAGAGTAGCAAGAGCTTAATGAAAAATCTCTTAAACAGTTCAGTGTTACCTATGGAAGTACAGAGATGGGAATCCTGGGCTGGAGGCTAAGTTGAATATAAGTAGGAAAGGAATACCTAAAATAGCGAACTCATTTAAGCTAAGCATTCATAAGCTCTATTTCTGTGCTCTTTATTTTCATAGACATTCTGTGACAGCAGTCCTTCCTTTAAATCATAACTGTCACATGCATTTCATGATTCTCTAGTGAACAGGATGGCTAGTAGCAGGCTACTGCCTCTTCTGTTTGCTTACATCTGTGCACCTGCCAAGGCTTGTTTCATGTGCTGTGACTTTTCAACTTTGCCTTCACCCAGGTTACTGTAAATGCCAGGTGGATTTGGGAAGCCTCTCATTATCTGGGGAATAAGAGAACTTCCTAGCTTTCTTTTTTTTTTTTGTTTGGGAGAGAAGGAGAGAACAAGATTTTCTTTCTCCTCACCATAATCAGCGTTAGAACTTGAGACAGCAAATAAAAATTTTAAAATAATTTGCGCTGAATATTTGCCTGGTCCATCCAGCCGATTGCTGGAATGTGAACAGTCTAGGCGCAGCTTATTGTTGACAAGTCTCCAAGGGACCAATTGCAGAAATAACTGAGATGCCCTTTTGCTTGTGCAGGTGCTGAGTGGTCTTGGGATATGCATTGTAGTTCTTTTAAGATTTATAGTAGTCCTAGTGAGAATAACTGACCATCACAGAATGTGCACATTTTCTGCATCAGTGGTGAAAATACGTATGCAGTCATTCTTTGTACATACAGAAATGAAACTTTAGTAGATTGTTACAGTCACTTCAGCCATGGAAAGATGTTTTTGAGGCATCTGGATGTTTAAATACTTCAAATGGCAGATGCATTATACACACATACACACATACCTTGCGTTCTATCAAGCACTGCACTAAACTTTGTGAGAGAGTACATGCTTTGCTTTTTTCATCTTTATAGGTTAATTCCTTTCAGTTAGCTAGAAGTCTGCTATGGTTTCTAGCACTTAATTTTTACAGTTTACGTTGCAAAACTGAAAAAAAAGGGCTAATTGCCCTTTTTAACTGAAATTAAAATGTTAGCGTTTCATGTCCATTTTTTAGCTTGGCAAGTTAGCCCAAACTTAATTCCCAAACTGGAATTTTTAGGAAAATGGTTGAAGATGCTCTAATAAATTCTATAATAATGTTTATAAATTAACTTTGTTCATGACTTTACCCTTTTTTCCCCTAGCTACTTAAATATTTAAATTGCATAAAACTCATGATGTTAAGGCAGAAAAATAAATGCGCAAGAGTGGTATTGCACATTTGTTGTGCACAGTCTTAATTGGGTTAAGGACTGCAGACTGAGTTAGGGGTTAGCAGCCAATACTGATTGGCATTGATGTTGCTGAAATTGTGTAATCAAGTATTGTGCTGATTGTCACAGGGTGTTTTGTGTGTTGTTCCCCCCACCCCCTTTATTTAGCAATGTATAATTAACCAAATGTTCAAAGGTTGTTTTTTATTTCCTTTGTGCCCTTTTTCTCAGACTTGCAGGTATTGGTCCATGCTAAAGGAGAACACTGGGCTCATAAGACAAGTAAGAGGAAGTTCAAGGAAACTGAAGTAAAGAGTGGGCTGCCTCTTCATTTTAAAGCTTTCTGCATTTATTAGATGAAATTATCTGTTGGTCAGTGGGGGTGTGGGAGTTTGGTTGGGTTTTTTTGCCAGCTGCTAGGAGAGAGCTTCTTCAGCACTGCTGCTTGTCATTTTACTGAAACACTTTGTAGGAACATTACCACATTTGGGTGGTGGAGATGTGCATGGGTATGATGGTCATCTGCTTTTCTCTACTGATGATACTTCTGTGACTGTAACTTACCAGAGACTGTATTTGATAAATTATTTTGTTAATAAATTTTTGGTCTTGTGAGAGAGGAGGAAACAGATCTTAAATTAACACTATTATGCTAATGAGGGTACCTTAATCACCATTAAAAGAGTTTTCAGCTTTATCAAGTTTTGAGGTATTTCAAACTCATATGCCAATGGGTAGCTTTTGATAGAGTATTTTTCCTGCATATACTGACTTTGTGCAGAATTCCAGTAGCAGTTACTTTATTGCTATTTCTATGACCTATTGGGGCATTTTGCCATTCTGCTTTAGTAATGTGTGTTGACTTTGAATAGATTGTGATAATTATCTCTTTGTGAATGCAGACTTTATAGCTTTCTGAAATGCATAATGTTGCTATAAGTAAATTCTGCATGTTTAAGCATATGCGTCACATCTATGGAAAAAGGTTTTTATTAGCATTTACTTTTTATTGCAGGAGAATGTTTGAAGTTACAAAATTTTTGTTTGTTTTAGTTATTAAAATAAAACAGAACTGACTAGGAAACAAATTTGTTAAAATCTGGTTACAAAAGTCTTTTCAATGTGCCAGTTGGATAGCTGGCAGATAAGGCAAAAAGCATGAGGATTTCCCCTCAAGTATGAAACTCCTGCTGCTCACTGATAAGAAACAATTACTGCATAAGCATCTTAACTTGCAAATCTGCACATAATTGCAAGTACCAGGGTGTTAGGTCTGGATTTGTGTTTTGTTCAGGAAAGTTTTCTCGTGTACAGAAGTAGTCACATGTGGACATGTGGGTTGGTTTTGGTTTGCTGGTGTTTTGTTGTTGTGGTGGTTTTGGGGTTTGTTTTGTTTTGGCTTTATACCTGATCAGCCCTACTTTTTGAGAAGTTACTCAGTGCTCTCTCTGTAGGTCTGCTGTCTGCATTCCAATAACCTCCATATTTCTAAACCTTCTAAGTTGCTCTTGAAGGACTGCATGTGTTTTGTGAAGCATGCTGTATGAAAGGCATTAGATAAATATATTCCTTACATCAAAAATGTGTAATCTAACAATTTCCGGTGCCTGGTGCTTGAACTTTGGTAAATGCTGCTGATTCCTATCAGCACAATTACATAGGGAGAGTGATGCTTTTAACAGGCTGTTTAATTAAACTCAGGTTTTGATTAAAAAATTTTGACAATGTGTTTGAAGAGAATGAACTGAACTTGCTGTATTGCCAATATAAGAAAAAAGTATAAGATCATAACTGTTACTTAGATGGGCAATGTGACTTACCTGTAAAAGAGTAAGGAAGCCATTTATATTTAGTATAATTCATGTGGATCTATTTCAGTTTGACATAATATATAGTATTTGCTGAAGAAGATGAATATTGCAAAAAGCATTAATGTAAGGCTTTGACATATTTGCATATAAGGCTATTTCTAATCTTTTTCCAAAGGTAAATTTACTTGGGAGACTTGAGGGAAGGAAAAACGCCGTTCTACCAACTGATTTTGAAGTTTGTTTTTATAGCAGGAAAACTATTTAGTATTACAAATAAAACCTCAGAGTTTCTCTGTTTACGATGAGATTATGGCTGAAGTTTAGAACATTGAGTCCTTGGTGAGAATTTCTGCTGTTGTTTTGTTGAGTGTAAGAAAACATGTCTGAAAATCTAGAACATTGTAAAATTGACCATGTATAAATAATTCCGTTCCTCCCTCCACACCAAACAAACTGGAGGAAGGGTACCCATGAAGCTATCTGCATGGATTTTTTCAGTACTGCCTGCTAATTCCGTAATTCTTTGTAATCGTGAAAGACTCCTGCTTTCTGAAGGTACATTAGGGCAGTATTTGATAAAAACCTTCGAATTTTGTTCAGGCTATTAGTATAAAATATGCATGAAAAAAGTAGTATGCGTTTAACATCTTGCTCTTGTTTCTGTGTTGTTGGGGAGGGGATACAGGGCTGTGCATTTCAGTTGCTATACCTACGGAACGCTGTTCTTGTTTTTGTTGTCTGTGGGTGAGTGGGTTTACTGAGCTGTAGCTTAGATAACTGAAAATTATTGTGGAAGGTCTTGTCTAACAGGGTGCATAAAAGATATGGTGCATTTAAGTTACTTGTGCTAGGTTTGCGTTATATTCCTAAAGAGATAGTGTGCAAAGTTTAGCCCCAGAAAAAGACTTTAAATTTCAGGTAAAAAAAGGCCCCACCACCATCCCTGCAAGAAACATTCCCCCATATGTTAGTAAATTAGTGCTCCTCACTATTTAAAATTGCATGAAAAATTCACCACTTTACACTAAAATATTAACTAGTTATTCCTTAAAACTGGACAGTCCCTATTCCGTTTTAAAATTGGTTTAATAGCAGAATAAGGACTGTGTAAACTATATGCACAGTGTTTAACTATTCAACAGTAAAGGTTAATTATTAAACTCATATCAAGACAAAAGGGGAACCTGGGGTAGTTGTTACAGTAGTTTACTAATGTTCTAATTCTCATAGTTATTTCACAGGGAAGTAACATATACTTCCATGTGATAGGCCACAGAATGCCAGTTATATGGTAAGGTGAATTTCAGAATTTCATGAGAGCTTCTGAAAAGGTGATTAAAAAGGGTTGTGCTTTCTTCAGATGCACTCTTTCTTTGCTGGTTTTCTGCAGAGGAGATGGTCCAACAAAGGCCATTGTAACTTCTTGCTCTGGAGGAATCCTAGTGAAGTTAGTAGGATTGGTTATGAGCATAGGTTTTTATAGCATAGTTACCTTAATCAATTGGGTCAACTATGGATAGCTGATGTTAAGGTAGCTCTTAGTGAACTATATTGTACAGAATTATGGTGGTCAAGATCATCTTACGTGTAGAAATTTTGACTTGCATGGTCTGTCTCATCTCAATATAAAATAACAGTGTTTTCTTCTCATTTGCTGAGATTGCTCATTGCAGTTCTTAAAATCCCTTTCTAACTTTCAGAAAACAAGTGTGAGATTGAAAATGATTGATACTGAAATAATGCTGTGATGCACAACATGGAATAAGGCAAGTTGTTTCCCATAAAGTGACAGGCAGAAGTAGTAAAGGCAGCTATAGTACGAGCAGTTTTGACTCTGTAAGTTGAAGCAGATCTTGTTTCTGGATTCCTGATGCTACTTTGCTTTACCTGTGAATAGCAAGTAGTCTCTGTGTGTGGCTTGAGTCCTTTTCCTGTTTTGTGTGCAGGGCTTGATTGCCCCCTGTACTGCACTAGATCAAGCAGAACAGATGTGTTCTGAAGTTGTGCTATCTTGATGAGTAGTGGTGAGATCAGTGATGATTCCTGTAACTGTATTTATTGTTCAATTTGCTTTTTTAAGTCTAGGAACTTGCATTGGAAAAGCAAGACCAGAATATCAGTCAGAATTAACTTTATCCTTGAAAACCATACATCTTAAATGTGAATGATGCATCTGAGTCACACATACGAAATCTATGGCATCTTGCAATAAAGGAATATATCCTAATGCTCATAATTATTTTTTTTTAAACTTTTAACACTGGCATTTTGTAAGTTTACAGTGGAACTTTGTATTCTTACTGTAACATTTTTAAAAAATCAGCAATATGACACAATTTTAGCTGAAATTGAAGTACATTGAGATAAATTTGAAAATTCTACGCATGTAAGAGTTTGTGGATGTTTAAGTAAGTGTATGGGGGGGGGGGGGGGGGGGCAGGAGTCTGTCACCTCAGTTTCATTAACTTAGACTTTACTTTCCGGAGATGAAGGCTTTACTGTCTGGAAGCTGGAAAAATTAGAATGATGATTTCATTACTTCAGCAGAAGATCCTTTAGGTTACAGCTCGTTGGCAATATTTAGGGTAGAAGAAAGGAAGTTTGGAAATTTAGGTTACATGATTAATTAATTAACCTTTTGTGTGAATTACAGTTGTAGGAGACAGTGCAATGAGAAATACGTAATACTGGTGTTCTATCAGTCTGGATTTGATAGAGGACTTAATTTTTTTAATGGCTTTTTTCATAATATAACAGACATTTATTTCTATCAAGTGACAATTTTAGAGCTTGAAAATGAGAAGCTGCTTAGAATCTACAGTTTGTATTTCTAGAACTGTTCCCGTATGCATTTCTTTCCTTTGCAGGTAAGGTAGCGATCTTTCTCAGTAGAACATAGGCAGTCATGTTCTATAGTGTGTGCTTGAGGGTCTTTTGGTAGTGTGGTTTTTTTTGTTGATGGTTTGTTTGGTAGGTTTGGTTTTCTCACAAAAATTCTGTTTCGAGATTACTCCTTGCTGCTCATTTTTAGTACTTAGCACTGAGTGTCCCTTAGTTGTGATTTTGCAAGTGTTAGTTTCCTGTTAGATTTGTTTTGTTTTGTTTTTGTTTTATGCTCCATTTTTTACTATGCATTTTCTAGCTTTAATTAAGTCTTTCTAGATTTAATTTACTTGACAAACGAAAACTGTGAACCAAGGAGTTTGGGAGAGGTAGGGTTACATGGAAAGTACTTTGCATGGAAATGTTTTTGTAAGTAAAGAAATGAGTTGCAGACAAACTAGCATAGGAAGAGTTCCTGCATATGAACTGATGCAAAAGGAGGACAAGACTATTGTTTACAGTAGAGCGGGTTATCACACAGGATCCTGACAAGAGAATGTTTTAGGTTTAGTGTAGGATGACTACATGAAGTTGTTTATAAGGAGACTGGTGCTGAGAGACTAAGGTAACGTTTCTATGGCTAGTCTGTGTGTGTGTGTGTATATATGTATTTTTAAGTGTGGTGAGTCTTTAGAATAGACAAATTAACATGTGTTTTGCTGTATTTAGGGCTGCATGATAATTTCTTTATTGTTTCCCAAATCCTGTAAGTAAAGTAGAGGAGTACTTTCTTCCTATACAGAAGATAAATGTCTCCTTCCACATTCTTGATCATCTTAACTCTTCTGTTTCATTCATTGCATGAACTGCTAACAGGAGAATTTAGCTACCAGTGTACAATTGTGGTTTATTCTAGTTCTTAGACACTGTGAGGCAAACAGGACTTAAATTTTTCTCTAGTCACCTGACTTCTATAGCTCTCTACAACTTCTCTGTGCAATACAATGAAAACATCAGCTGTAAAATATTTTTCAAAACTCTTTATAAAGTGTCTATTTTCAGTGTTGTATTTTCATTCACACTGTCCTAATTGTTTGTCTTCAGCAATTTTGTATCTGCAAAGCACAGTTTCACTGTAGTAATTGCAGAAAGATAGAATGCTTGTCAGCTGACCTTTCTGATGCTTGAAAAGGCACAGAAGATAATTTAAAGCTTAAAATGACTTAGAGGAGGCTTTTTGGAGCAGATGTGCTATGTCTTTTACCTTTTTTTGACAGCAACTGAAATGGATGTGACCTTTTTGATAAGGAACGAGCTCACTGTGCACATGTGGTATAATGAAAATTTACGAGAGTTTTGTCAATCATGTTTGACTTCACCGTGGTAAGGCTTTCTCCCATCATTTTCACATAACTAACTTTGTTGCTGGTATCCAAAAAAAAAAAAGGTTTTTTTTAGACTGGTTATTATTAGTGAGCCAGAGTGGGCAGGGAAGAAATATGTTACCCAAGTTGTTCTGCATGACTAAAGTTTGTCTAATAAGGCTGGCAACCTAAATCCCACATATAGAATATGTCAGCATTTATGTTTTAATGTTGGAATGTATGTCTGGCTGCTTAAGCTTGCAATTAAATTACCCAAGAACTGGAATTCGAAGAAGGCTCTGCTTGAGCTGGTGATGTAAATTAATAACTGTCCAGACAATGTTTTGTTTCTTTTTGTCTGTCAGTTTTGTACCTTGTAGAAGTTTCTGTTTCTCTGTACTGTGGAGCTGTGTGGCCAAGAGCGTTCTGGCAAAATACTTGTACCTGTTTCTAACGCCCAGTTGCAGTTGTAGTTCTGACTTTTTGAGGACAACGGTTTTCTAATTAATTTTTTATGTCCTTACCAAAATGGGAGCTTATGTAAGTGTTTATTAAATATGACTGTGATAGAATAATATGTTTCTGTAGATGGATAGAAGGGAATCACAGTGGAGTTTGTGATATGTTTATTATAAGAAACATGTATTGTAATACATGTACTTTTAAATAAGTACAAGAAGTCATCTACCAAAATTGAACATTCCCAAGGCAGGTCTTATTTTTCTCTTGGGATTAGATTAGCTGAAGAGTCAATCCTTTTTCCACTGTAGAAATCAGAACATACCATGGCTGTTTAATATGGTCTAGCATGTCATTTGACAGTAGCTGGATGAAGCTGTATATACTGAGCAGTTAAGGAGGGAGAGGGTAATGAGGCACTGGCGCTGACACAGGCTGCCCAGAGCAGCTGTGGGTGCCCCGTCCCTTGGGAGCACCCTGCTCCACTGGAAGGTCTCCCTGCCCAGGGCAGGGGGGTTGGAAGGGACCTTCGAACCCAAACCATCCTATGATTCTATGAGTTTTCAGAGTTTTACATTTCACTGTTTTGATAGTATATTACTGTAGTAAGTTTTATTTCAGACTGGTATTTTCAAAGTCAATGATACAGAGAATGGTGAATTATATGAACGATATCTTTAAAATGGGAACCTATTTCTAGGTAGTGAATAAAAGGATTGTCATTTGAATGTAAGGTCATGGTATTTCAGTCTGTTTGTAACTTCAGTTACATATACATGTAAAAAGTATAGGTTTATACGTATTTTATAACTAGTTGAATCATAGAATGGTTTGGGTTGGAAGGAACCTTAAAGACCACCTAGTTCCAACCCCCCTGCCCTGGGCAGGGAGACCTTCCGCTAGAGCAGGGTGCTCCCAGCCCCGTCCAGCCTGGCCTTGAACCCTCCCAGGGACGGGGCACCCACAGCTGCTCTGGGCAGCCTGTGCCAGCGCCTCGCCACCCTCACCGTGAGGAACTTCTTCCTTATGCCTAACCTAAATCTACCTTCTCTCAGCTTAAAGCCATTATCCTATCACTACATGCCACAATCCCCCCCAAACTGTCATTCTAAGTGCATTTGGAAAGTCAGAGTTGTGAAGTGCTGTCTCATACTAGCATGAGCTAGGAGAGTGCTTTTGCTTAGTAAAATTCTGTTTAGATCTCAACTGTAATTGGCAGGTACACAATGCAAGACTGTGACTTCCTTTGAGGACAGAGTATTGTAGCATTAATTTTAAGCATAAAGATTCCAGGTCTAATGATTTAACAGCCTTATATCTCATTTTGCCACTTTATGCCAAATGAGTAAGTTTAGGAGAATTTTTTTATTATTTTTATTTTAAATGCTTTTTTGGGGAAGCTTTTGAGTAATTGATTTTTATATTTGATTTAAATGTTGAGTGACTGTGGTCCCAACTGTAACTTCTCTGTTCTGTCTGTTAGTGGGAATTTAAACTTTCTTGCTTGTTTGGTGTTTAAGGAATCCTAACGATCAGTCCATGTGTAACAATATTTTTAGTATATTTAAATATTACTGTTGCTAATAACTAATTTCAGTTTAACTGTTACAGTCCCTATAGATTATAAGAATGTTTGAGCCATAATAGAAAAAAATATCTAGGCTTTTTACAGTAAACATGAGAAATCACTTATATTCTCTGTATTTTATTTGCTTTGGGAGAGACGTGAACACTCTGGAAATTAAATTCAGTACTCTTAGTTCAGGCCGCTTCAATAAATATGCACAGGATTTAATGCAGTTGAACCAGTTGATTTTAGAGATACACCCACATGGTGCTTGATTTATTGTTTTTGCTTCTCCCCAAAGGTACAGCAAACCAGGGAATGAACACGAGCACAAGGTGTGCTTTACAGACCAGACGCTCATGCGAAAATCCCAGAATACAGTGTGTGTGCCAGGCCGAGACAGTCATGCTGCTGTTGTGCTTGTGTTCCTCTTCGACAGACGCGGCAGGGTGTGTTGGGAGGAGCCTGGCTGGTGGGATGCAGGACAGGGCAGCGCTCCCTGCTCTGACAGGAGGCTTGGAGCATGGGCATGGTGGGCAGGCACAGCCACCAGGCACCGGGCCAAGATGCTCGCTGTGCTTTTGTTAAGTGTTCGTGTAGGGTGTCAGTGCTGAGTTAGTGTACCATGACGTGACTATGTTGCCTGTTTGTATGAGTCCTTAAAAATGTTGTTAATATCCAGGCAGATAATTTGAAAGGGAGAGGTGATTTGCCCTAAAACCAAGCTAGTAGAGTAATCCTAGCTGGATTACCCTAGGTGTGGGCTCCTTCTGTATTGATACAGCAGAGCTATGTGTCTACATCTCTTTTAAGCCGCGTGAGCAAATCAAGCTTTAACATCTGAAAAAGCCTTCTGGGAAAAATGCAAACATAGCATTGGAGAAATGAATATTTTGTGTTTATATTTTTCTGTAAATGTGTGCAAGACTGACATGTAGATAAGGTCCTTTTCCTCCTGGGATATAGTTCATATTATTGGTCTTTAATGTACACCCTGTTTTAATGTACACCCTGTCAAAAATGTGCTGAAAGCATCAGAATAACTAGCTGTATTTATAGACAATCAAACAAGCTTCAGTTGGAATTTTCATTGAGTGAAAATGGATAGATTGTACAGTAGAGATGGCCCAAAGAGATCTGTTATGTAAAGCTCACTTCCCCTCACTCTTTTAACAAATACACAACAAGCACTGTATGTTGTTCTCTTCTTCAGGGATGAAAAAGCACAGGATTCCTGTGTAGGTGCCCCGCATTCTAATCCTTTGCATACTCTGGAGATTATCACGTGCAGCCTCAACAAAAATTCTTGTGTTTCTTCAAAGTAGAACCGTTAAACTCTTACTGTACCATATGTAAGAAAACACTGTGCAATGGAGTTTTTCTTGTGTTGTTCTTAAAGGGCATAGTATAAGCTCTGTGCTTCAGCAGTTGTTCTCAAGGTAGCTACTTTCCTAGGCAGCAGGTATGGCTTTGGTTCTGAAGCTGACTTATACTGGAAAACATCCCCAGACACAGGGCTTGCTTGAACATCAGAGCATGGCACAAACATTGGGAGAGAAGTACATGGCATACTGGAGGGGAAGGTCCCTTTTTCTTTTTCATGGTAGCTAGCCACTAGATGGGCTTAACTATAATATCAGCCTGCACCCAAATTTTGACACAAGCACAGGTTCAGTTGTTAGCTTTATGTGAGTTGACTTGTTAGACAAAGTGCTTTATGTGGACTTTCTCTAACGTGCAATAGCCTTCTGTAAGACAACTTAATTTCTTAGGTGGGTTAGGTGTTAGGCCATTATGACACTTGAAATTTTTGACTTGCCATCGTAGGAACACTGGCATCTGTATAGCATTCACAGTAAGACACTTGAATCATTCTTGTGATTCCTGGTGGTTTTGTAATTTCTTTAGATATGCCAGGCTAAATCCTGACTCAGGAGAATTGCTAATTTTTCAATTCAGTGATTTCACTTATTTGTCATATTCTTCTCTTTCTCCAGACTACTACGTTTTTACTGGCCTGATGCATGTGTTTCTTGATAGCCTCATGATTTTCCTTATCTCTGCGACAGTTAGCTTGCTTACTGTTCTCCTTGCAGTCTTGCTCTGAATTGTAGTGCTATAGGGCAAAGAATGCTTCTTGTTACTTAAAATATACAGTAGTATTTGGTGCTTTGCTCAGTGTGGCTTTATCAAATATGTTTTGCTTTCCTGTTGGAGCTGTGCTGTAGTTTCATACACATTGATGTTCACTGGAGTGTAAAGAGAAGGGGGATTTGTGTTTTGCATGGGGTTTTTTGTTGTTCTTTTTTGGGGGTTTGTTAGCTTGTTTTTAAGCATAATCTTAATTCCCCCTTCCAAGGTTTCTCCGAGGAACTAGTCAACTTCATACAGAGTTGATGTAATCTCAAATTGATATAATTGCTAGAGGAGAGCAGCCACTTGCCTCCAGTTTTTAACAGGATCATCTGAGCTGAAGTAATCATTTGGGGGAGAGGAGAATTTTTGGCCATGAGTTACAGCTTACGTTTGCTCAGATATCTACTACTTTCTGTGTGTAAAACTGTTTGAACCCCTATGCCCCATTTGTGATGCTATGTAAATTGCTTTTCAAAAAATTACCCTCTACTTAAATTTAGTTCTAGAAGACCTGAGATTTGGTTTGTAAGCAAACCGACAAACGAATGAAAAAATTTGAACTGTTACAGTCAGACTCTCCAACCAGGTCTCTGCACATCTGCTTGTGTTTAGTTTTTTGTGTGGAAAACTGTACAGAAATAGAAATGCCCTTGTCTGGTTTGCTGCTATATAACTGTGATTCATGCTTTGGGGCTAAAATAACTCTAGTTCCTATGCAGAAAAAAAAAAAAAATGTCTAACTTAATGCAGCTCTGGAAAGGTCCACCTTCTGAACGTCCAGGATCTGTATCTTTGGTTTTAACGCTAGAGATAGCAGGTTAGGTACAACTGAACATCTAGGTAGCAAGCATAATAACATAGAGCTAGATGGGATCACATGATGTTTCTAGAGACTGGTGTATATCAGATATCATGCCTGGATGTAAAGGGTGTTCCTAGCGTGTTGTAAAACTTGGGAAGCTTCTAGAAGTCCTGAATCAGCTCTTATAATCTGATACTATGTCTTGAAGATGCGTGCCTGATGATTATGAGGAACAACTGATAATAAGTTAAATACATATGTATATTTATCTTTCAAGTCTCCTGTGCATGTTTAAAAATCTGTACATAATCAGCTACAGTGTGCCTTACAGGGTAGAATTTGTTTATTTTTTCAAACCCCTCATAAATACTGTCAGGGAAAGAAGAGGAGGATTTGAATTCCATTCATTCGGAAGTGTATTTAAGATTTCTGCAAGGAATTGCCTTTTTTTTTTTTTTTTTTTAAAGAGTTGATTTTAGGAAATTTGTAAGGGACATGGGTTTGTGTATATCATCTCATGATAAAAGCATTCACTTGCAATTTAGCCTGAAAAGGATGGTACCAACTGTTAGTCTATCTCTAGTTAGTGCAGAGGAGGTGAAAAAAAAAAAGAGGGGGCACCTTTCAGTAATTCAGTAATTTGGAAGAGGAATTAATTTAATAAGCAGTATGGAATGGAAAACACCCATTGTTCATATACTTCAATTTCCTATTAGAGTGCTCTAGATACTGAAATCCTCTAATTTAGCTGGAGTGGCCTCATTTGCGTGTTGTTTACCTCATGCTCAGCATGAAGGGATCCTGCAGTCAAAGGTGAACTTCAGTGTAATACATAATTTTTGCAATGACATTGAAATTCTGGCTCTATAAGGAATATGTATTAAGAGCAATGATAGTAAGGAGGAGTCTTGAGTATATTCTGTTTAAGAGGTATGTGTTCTTCAAAGTCAGGGTATTGATTCAGCTCACATTTTTATAAAAATACTACTCTTTCATCTTACATCTTTCTTGCACTGTTGTTCATTAAGAAATAGTGCTTCAGTTTTCCTTTCTACAGTGCTTGTAGTACTATGCACCATTAATAAGTAAGGTTTTTCCACATAGGTGACAAAGCCTTCTTTTTGGATGAAGGCAATTTCTCCCTTCTCCCCCCTGCAAAACTGTTGAGCCTTTTTTTTTTTTTTTTTTTTTTTTTTTTTTTTTTTTTAATGGCAAATTGCTTTGATACAGAAGGACCCACCCAGCTTTAGTGGATTTGATAAACTTCGTTTTGTAAGGTCAGAATATATTACTGTTTGCTTTACTGTATTTCTCTTTATTTTCTGATCATTGGAATTTCTTTTCACTTTTCAGAAAACAGGGCAGTACTTGAAGGCTTGACAAATGCATCCCAGATTGAAAAACTGCTGCATTCCTCCTCCTCTTCCTCCTCTAGAAAACTGACTTTTTGAAGAGGTAAAGTCGAATGTTGCACTTTCTGTAGAAAATACTTTTTTTCAAGGCAAAGTGAACTAAATCTCAGCTTTTTCTGTTGCATGTCCTGTGGTGTTCTAAATTAACTTATATCCATGTCTAATTCTGGTGACTGATAGCTGTTTCCCTATCTATTGAAAAGTATGGTTTTGGAAATCTTTGTTCACTAGGGTCTATTGAGTTGTGTTGTATTATTTTATAGAATTATTTGTCAGCGCTTTTTCTGAAGTAAGTCACCGAAGTGTTTGTTGAATTTAAATTAATCTGATGTTATTTCTGATTCTGATACCTATTAGGGTATTTAAACACACTTTATAAATCTGAGACAGTTCCTTACCCACAGGAGTTTATATTCTTTGAATGACTTGCTGCCAACAGCCATGTGAAAAGCTGTATGTAGCCCTTTTCATATGAAATTGCTAACATTGAACTTACAGCTTCCCAGCACAATTTTTCTATCTTACTTCACTTCATTTTCTGTTTAACAAATACTGATGTGTTCTTAAATACCAGTGTTCTGAGACCAGAGTAGGTGATCCCAGTCATGTAGCCTGGCTATTTAAAAGCCATTAATCATAGCACTTTCATGATGTAACTTGTATATCAAACTTCTAATTTTTGGTTGAGTCTAAACAATTTTCAAAACGCATCTGAAAGAAAATTGTGGAAATTAAATAATTCAGTTCATGTTTACCTGCCTTTATCTTACAAATTTTACAACAAATTCTGAAAATAGTAGCATTTAATGTGTTTTTGACATTACTTGTATGAAGTTGGTGAGCATAAGTGTTTGTAGGATTAAAGATGATTGTAGCAGTCTTCATCTTGTTGTCATCTGGCTGTGGAAATGTTTCTCTTCCCCCACCCCCCATCCCTTCCCAGGCTAAAAGAACTTCAGAAAAACTCAACTGTTATGAAGGAAAAAAAAAGGGGGGGGGGGAAGCTTTGAATCTGATGGCTATTTGTAGGTTTTAGGGAAAATGCGGTAAAGATACATGACAGTACGTGGCAGCTTTGTTGCATATAATTGTTATATAGCAATATCAACTTCTTAAAAAAAAAAACTGACCAAAGTATCTCTTAAAATACAATGTCCCTTCACAGATTTTCTGTTTCTTGTTTCTGTTCAGGCAGCTTTTAACCTTCCAGTCCTGTAAAAAATAAACTTTTGTTGAAACCTTAGCTTTAAGAATCACTGTCTTCATATATCTAGTATGGCTTCAAACAGCTCTTATATTTTACTGTCTCCTCAATGTATCCCTTTCCAAGTCACTATTCTTAGGTCTTAGCCTCTAGTATTAGGCTACAGTTTCATTTCACTTCATCAAACTAAAATTTTCTGGGATCTTAATGACTTCCAGGTATTGCCAACCTGTACTGAGATCATGCAGAAAGACAAAATGACCCTTTACTGCTTTAGACCTATTTAAACATCAAGCAAAAGTATCTAGTGATGCCTTGTGTTTATAACATTTTTGCTGTTCCCTTAAGAATTAATTTTATGAGAATTCAAAAGATGTTAGAATATGAATAACAAGTTGTCCTTGCATGTTTGTTTGGTGTTTTTTTTGGTTTGTTTCTGAGAATTCCAACATACTTCTAGAAGAGCTAAATTTTGCCGTTGGAATGAGACACCTCAAAATTCTTTAACAACAAGGTTTAAGGAGTAAAGTTCTGCTATTAGAATTTCTAATAACTTAGGTGCTACGCAACTGCTTGACTCCAAGCTGTATCTAGAACTGTCATTACAATCTCTCACATGGTTTGTTCCATGATGCTCTTTACTTTGTTCCATTTGTCTTTTCTTTGTACTATATTTGGTAAGGGAGCAAGAATGAGATGATATGTTTCTCTTTAATAATATACATTTTGGCCTGAAGCACTGAATCATCCTTTTTCCTCCTCTGCAAGTCTGAAGAGAACAGTTTAATCATTGTTAGGAAATAGAACCAGTTGTCCAAAATGCAACTTTTCCTTTTGTTTGATTACATATTTCCAATAGAATTATATAGTAACAGCTGTTCATTGGCATAGGATTTTACAAAACTTAAGTTTTGCTGCTAGAACTCTTATTTAATTTCTTTTATTCTGTCTCTTATAAAGGTAAGAGAGAAGCAAAGGAAGTAAGAAAATGTTGGGATCAGAACGAGGTGTTGTGGAAGAATGGCTGTCAGAATTCAAGGTCAGCTAAGAAGACAAATGATAGCTATACCATTGGCTTTACGCCACAGACCACTGATTATTTTTTTTTTTTTAATATCCAATAATCAACGCTTTAAGTATCTATTACCTGATCTCTCAAATTCTTCTAATGCATAAAGCATGCAAAGGTCTCAGTAAAAGAGCCAGCTGGTACATAATATGCAATGCATAGTTTTAATAGTTTATTTTTGTTGTTTATTATTATAGAGCAGAACACTGCTATAGCAATGTGTTTTTTTAAAGTGTATATTTCTATGTAGATCAAGCTGTTAGAATTTAACTGACAGCTGGATAATGCTGCCCTAATTTCTGATGGGGCAAGTTTTTTATTTTTAAATTTGGAGTTGAAAAAATATTAAAGAAAAATATTTGGCTCTGTTTTTATCCAGACCATAGAGGGGTAAAAATTAATTGTTTTATCTTGAAGAATCCAGAGTAATTTTAAGCTGTTTTGCCTGTTGATAATTAACGATGAGTAAAATACAGGATAATGCATAAACAAGAAAACTGGATTTCATGACTGATGAAACAATTCTGTTACATGAGGAATTACTAATTCTTAATTTAAGTAATTGGTGATACACAGTAAGCCATTATGAGCTGTTGTTGGACATTTCTTGAGGAGCCAAGGATACAAAATCCCCAAATGTGGTTGCTTGATGGGACTTGAGTCTGTCCATGCTCATTCTAGATTATTCATACCTCTTAAATAATTCCAGTTGATTTGATAAAGACTTTGAAAAATGCCTATTAAATAGAATATCAAGAAAGAGAGTCCTCATGTCAAGCTGGAGGAAGTGATTTTATGAAAGATAAATCTGAAACTGCTTTTTGATTTAACCCTGAAAGTGTCCCCAAATGCTATTCATTTGGAGAAGAACTTGTACTTAATAAATAGATTTTGAGTCTGAAAACTTACTAAACTTCAAGAATTTTTCTTGCTGTTGAGATGAAACTGAATCCTTTTGTGGAGATCTTTAATACTTGGAAGCATTGATTTATCAGGGTAATGCTTTTTTTGCCTTTTTTTCCCCTTTTTCTTTAGGCATTACCTGAAACGCAAATTTCCAGCTATGCAGCTACATTGCACCGAAAAAAAACACTGGTACCAGCTCTTTATAAGATCATTCAAGACCCAAATAATGAGGTAGGAGACTTTAAAAAAGATTTTTGTTCATATTCTTATATCTTCTACCTCTACAACTACCGCTAGCATAATTGAGAAGTGAAGAGAGGAAGGGTCTTTGATTCTTCTTTCTACTGTAGTCTAACATGGTATCACCTCTTTTTACTCTCCTGTTTTTTGACAGTTACTTTAATGCCTTTCTGATAAAACACAACACTGTCTGCTCCCAAAAATACAGTTTATGCTGTCTGCTAGATTTTACTTGCCACAGCTGACTGTTACACTGGATTTGGCATGTTTTAAACCACCTTTAGGTCATCACAGAGGCAAAGTAGGCCTTACAGTGAAACTCAGTAGATCAATGTGCTTCTTACCTGGTAGCTTATTACAGTGGAAGATGGAGTCAGTTTATTAAACCCTCTTAAATTAACCACATCTTCTTTTGCATATAGTAGTATCATGTTTCTGTAATTCGGTTTACACTGCGTAAACAAGAGCAGGACTGGGGCCCCAAAGTATAATTATATGCAATGAAAACTTAGCTTACTCTTGTACATAATTAATTTTGTAAATGACGTTAAACCGAGCTTTCTATTCTGTTGGCTTCTGCAATGAGCATTTCTGGGAAAATGTGTGAAATACAACTTCTGCATACTATTCACTGCTGTGTAAACTACTTTAGATAAAATGCTTCAAAATACTTGATTTCTCATCTGTGATCTCTTGTGTATTTATAAATTAAATGGCAACTGTATGGCAAGTAAGTTCTTAATTTTCCTAAGTACTGCTTTTGGAAGCTGAATGCTTGAATGAGCTTAAAGGAGATTGCATAATGCTCATGCAGTTAAAAAAAATAAAGCTTTGTAGCTGCCAGCTTCATTTCAGTGTTACAAATAACTTGCGTAGGGGCCATTTTCTTTGTACTGAAGCCATTGGTATTATGTCTCCAACCTCAAGCCACCATTGCTGCGATTGTCTTTTAGTATATATGTATCTGTGTATGTATACTTCTGAAAATGTAAAATCTTTCCTTGCTTTGAGAATAAGCATTTGATTTATTTTTTTAATGATGCGAAGAACCAGATTTGCAAAGAGTATCTTCTTAAGGGTGTGACAGTAATCTTATGTTACTGTACGCTGATGCCTGCCAAATACTGCTCTTTGGAACTGCTTCTGCCATTTGGGCCTGATTGTGATATCGGGTATAAGATAAGCAATCCCAAACTCAAAGATGACTAACTTCAGGTTCTGCTTATTAAGGCAGTTTGTATTTCCTTGTTGCACGTCCTCCAAACTTATTTGCATGTGAGGAGTATAACCATAGTAAATTCATTACTCTACATAATCCTGTGGTAGTACTTGGCTCTTGAGAGGTTTTAAAAATATGCTTTACAGGGCATTATTTGTTAGAAGGACAACTGATAGCTTATGAAGATAAAGCTTAAGTGGTAGACTTATCAAAATTTACTTGCTGGATTCTTAAACTTGATGGACAAGTAATTTTTTTGTACAACTTAGTCATAAAGTTAATCTTGCTCATAAACAGCTTATTTAACTGTATAATATATTGATTTTTGCATCATTTGAATTAATTCTAAACTAAAGTGCTGTTTGAAGTACTGTTAGGTTTTTTTAGTTTTGCAATTTTTTGAGTTGGTTTATGGTTTTAGACATGAATGCTGTATGGATTTTAAGCTAACACAGTACTGAAATGTAAATACTGAATATTCATGTTGGTCGGTTTAGGTTTAACTTGGAAAGCTCAGCCTTGAAACAAAATGACATCACCTTTGCAATGCCAAGCACTGCCCAAACCTATTACTCTTCAAATAATAACTAATTTCACCCATTATGTTATAGTTAAGCTTAAAATGAGCCCGTTATTTTCTACCACAATTGAATTCTTCAAAAAGGCAAGCATTTCCACTCTTTGTCCTGCGTATTATAATACATTATATTTCACTTCAAGATGTGGCTCTTAGGATTTGGCAAATTTGTAAAATAAGTCAAACTAAAGCTATTCATCAGCTTCCTTAAAGCATGACTAGTTTGCATCTCTGTGAGGTGTAAAAATGAAGTCTGCAAATTATATTGTTCTCACTTACTGTATATTTAAACCAGTAAAAGCTAAATTTGTAATTGTTATGCTAATAGGAATGCTGTTTAATATAAGTTTTCAATTTATTGGAAAAGAGATACGTTATAAAATACTTTTTTCTTTGGATTTTTTTGGCTGGCTGCTGTGCTACTCAGTTTCCTTTGACTTTTGCCTGAAAGATCTTTGGAATTAAAGTAGTGTCTGCTGCTTCATGGATATACTCACTACTGGTGACAAAAGCTCCATTTCCTCTGTTTATCCAGTGCCTTCTCAATATTTATATTCAGAGAGCTAATTGGAAAAAGCTGGTTCTCTGAAAAGCCAGAAAACTAGGATGCAAGGAAGATACTTGTTCTTTCTTACAGTGTCAAGTTTCGTGTTTTCAGGTGGGAGGCAATCATAGTATACTTTGATAGGAAAAACTTAGGTGTTTGTGCATGTGAAAACGTTTGTGTTTTAGTGCCTTCGTGTTAGCAGCTTTTTCTTATGGACTTAAAGCTCTGAACACACCAAAAGTGTGGCTGCAGTGGTTGCCACAAAAAACTTTCAGGTTTTCACCTAAGAATTTTACAGTTGTTAAACCTTTTGCTCAACTAATATGACAACTACTAGGAATTAGGATTATTTACATGGTTGCAGCACCAGTGACTGGATATATCTTGTATCTTTCTAGGGAGCATGGTTTCACTTAGAAGACTAATATTCTAAAATATTCATTTGGAAGAAAGTAGAATAAACTCAGTAACTGCTCTGATTGAGTCTCATCTGACTTATGCTGAAGTAAATTATTTTTTCCCACTGTTTTTAATGGGACTTGAATTAGACTAGCTAATTTCAAATAGGAAGCAGCTTTGGGCTGCTGTCATCTCTGATCTAGTGGAAACACTCTTTATTGCTATGCTGCTATATATATCTGGTTTCTGATAATATTTGTTTAGCTTTTCTTGCATGTGTTATCTCCTTGCAGATACACTTGTATTTATTGTTTTCAGAGATTTCTTCTCTTCCTTCTTTATGCTAGCATCATGCTTAATTTTCTTGTAAAGAAAACCTACAATTTTTTTCTGTGATTTCGGAATTATTTAGTAAACACTATTTTTATTTGAACATCTGAAATGTGTTAGGCCTTTCATAAAATAAGAGTACATTTCTGTCTCTGAGGATTTGAACATTTACTGTAACAGATGGCTTTAATAATTAGTGTCACTTTTAGATAGGAGTTTCTACTAAGTAAAAATTAAGAAAAAGTATACTTATGCATCTTTTGAACATAAAGTACTGTGTATATATGAAATACTGGAATAAATAAGGTAGATAATATATGCTCAACTTGACAGAGAAAGCCCTAGCATTGTTTTATTAAAGTGATTGCAATAGAAGCTTTGTGGACTTCTAATTTCATTTAGATCCCAAAACAAAAATTAAGTGGTGAGGTATTTTAGCTGTATGGCTTGTAAAAATCTGTGTGCTGCAAATGAATGGACTTCTCTCGTATCAACATTGTTAGTGTCAGCTTTCTTCCCTCCCTCTTGTGGAGTCTCTTTGCTTCTCCTGTAAAAGCAGGATTTTAGCTTAAAGTAGCTGGGCTGTCAATCAGAAGCCTTGTTACACAAGGTACTTACACCAGACTCTTGTATAAGAAGAGATTTGTCTGATTGCAAAATTTTATTTTATGTAGATGTCATGTTATGGCTTATGTAATCAGTGGTTTAAAAATGGTGTGCTTCATTGGACAGAATACTGTGTGTTAGCAATAAAACTAACGTGTTCACCCTTTCTTGGGTGATGCTCTCAAGGCAGCTATGTGTATGGGTAGAAAATTCTGTCAAATTTGTGTTTTGCGTTAGTGATATACTAGAGTAAAATATCTTAAGTCTAAGTATGTGAAGTTGTACAGTCAATACAGATTCATGGCGTTGCACATTTATCAAACAGTCAAACGAGTCACTTGTAGAAATGTCAGTCCCTCTGATGATAAGAAGGGACTTCCCAAAATTTTAAGAGGAGGGATGGTTCACAACAAACCACTGAAGTACGTCTTCAGACAGCACAGCAGAAGAGTGACAGTGAATGCTACAGGAAATTCTTGGTACCAAGATTTTTGGTGAACAGACAAATTAATAAAAGAAGAATACATCAAAGTCTATGAAACATACTGCTAATGGTATGAAAGTCCTAAGCTTCATGTACCTGTGAGTGAGAATGCATACTGAAAGAGGAGTCTTATATGCCTTACCTGATCAGCTCTGCACTGGGCATTTCCTACTTAAGGCTTTTTGTGTCACCAGCACAGCTGCTATTATGTTGGTCAAATGTAGGGCTTTTATTGCTCAAAAAAAATATGTATATGTATTTTCAATGTTTAATATCATATATGTATATGAGAGCTGCATAAAGCATGTATGGTTAGAAAGAAGACCTACTTAAGGTTCTGGCCTCTAACTCTGTAACTCTTCTATAGGAGTATAGAAGCTTTAGGTTACACGAATGCCTCCATCTTTTTGGATGTTGAATCCTACAAGTATTTACCTTAGGTCAGATCATCCCATTTCCTGGAGTGTAATACTAGATTGTGTTACTTACTACTTGCTTAGATGTAAGGCTAGATAGGTCACAGACCTTATAAAAATTCCTCTTGGAATTCCACGCCTCCCCCCCCCCCCCCTTTCCCTCGTTTCTGACTTTGTTTAGTTGTTTTAGTTTCTGATATGATTAGTCATGAATAAGGGGGAGACAGTTTGATGGGGTTCTTTTTCTTCTCTTTTCCTGTTCATTAACAGTTTTAACAGTTCTGTGGATGCATTTTAATTATTGGTTTGACATGGTAGACTCTTAAAAATGGCAGGGTTTTTCTTATGCTTGTATCACACCGACTTGGTAAGGATCTTTTTTGATTCTTGTACTGAAACCCAAAGGGGCAGCTCAAGACAGAAAAATCAGTTTGCATTGTAATCAACAAATGCATACTTGTCAGTTTTGAGACTAAAAAGCTGTAGGTAAGAAATTAATTTCTATTTCTGTCAATAGACTTGTCATTAGCAGCTCATTTTTAACCTTTGTACTAATATAAACCTTACAACTGCACCATTAAAGTTTTATGGTGCACATAGTTCAAGCCATGTGTCTCTCACATGCCTTAAATTAGTACCTGTGTATAAAGTGAATCTTGTACTGACAGTCTTGGAGAGTAATGTTCTCAAAGCACAAGATGGTGGTGGCTATAGTAAGGCCACATTTCCCAATACTGCATACCAGTGCCCCTCAGGTCTGTCCTTGCAGGTGTCCTTCAAAGGAATGTAGTTATCACTTTGGTTCATTCACTTGCTTGCCATTGAGGAGTGCAATTTTTACTGCCTGCAGTGGCTATATGATATAGCCCCTATATTTGCTATTTTGTTCTCTTTTAATTCATTAGCCTTTTTGCTTTTCCACAGCTCCTGGAGCCTGTTTGCCACCAGCTCTTTGAACTTTATCGTAGTTCTGAAGTTCGGCTCAAGAGGTTCACACTGCAGTTTTTGCCAGAGTTGATCTGGGTATATCTGCGTCTTACTGCCAGCAGGGATAGGCAGAGTAATGGCTGCATTGAAGCATTGCTACTTGGCATTTACAATTTGGTAAGTGAGATGAGTGGGAATGGCTGAGGAAAGCTTTGCTCTGAGGTTTTGTGTCACTGACCACTAGGAATAAAGTAAATTATTGGAACAACATATTTAAAATTGTAATATGCTTACATGAAATCATATTTAATCTGCAGGATAGCATAAGGTAATGAAGATTTAGTAAGAAGTATTGCAAAAAATACTTCTTTTATAATAATCTTTTTGTGACAAACATTTGAAAAGGATCAGATCATGGGCTTTCTTGAACTGTTATAAACTTGTGTTTGTAAGGTAATTAAGTAGTCCTCAGTGCTGAAAAGTACAGCTTTCTATGGAGATGATTGTCAGGGCAACATGCTTCATTAATATGTGTCACTGACCCCCACCCCACCCCCTGCTTGCTCTGAATATGTCTTTTTCAGGGTAATTTGAAGCTGAACCACTCTGCGTGTTAGAACTTGGATGCATGTATGTGTACATTTGAGGCACAGTTGTCTTGAGTGGAACTGTGATTTTAAGAATACGTAAAAGTAACTGTACATGAAGTTTGGCTGTTGGATGTAAAAGTATTTTTTTATATCCTTACCTTGGCCTGGAAATGGTTACTCTTGTAACATTATGGAGTGGTGTGATAAATTTAGCAATACTGCCAAGATAGGCATTCTCTCATGGGGATTTTTGTGTACAGGACTTTAAAACATATTACACTGAAACATCGTCCTTGTCTTTACTGTCATAGTAAACCCCTCCTTTAAATTGCGTATTGTGTTTCTACACATCAGAAAACACAGAACAATCAAACTGATTGTTAAAAAAAATATAATTCTTGTTATGTGTCTCTACATCAACTCTTAACTGGAAGATTCAGTTCTTTTAGGAAAAAAATTGGAAACTGCTTGCTGATTTTTTGGTACTGTTTACTGTGTAAGAAGTAGCATGTTTATCTTTGTCGATGGCTTTCTCATAAAGGTCCTTTTATAGTTCCTTTGAAAGTCATGTTGGTCATTTATGTTTTTTAAGGACAGCAATTTCTCCATTCTCTCCAGATTAAGGAAGAAAGGGGCCTCAAAATGGACAGTGGCTCCCACTTACTTTTCCCTTTGATCAAATTGTTGATATTTTTTCTGCACATATACTGAGACTGAAGGAGTGAAGTTATTGTCTCAACACTTAAGAAGTGTAAGATGAGGATAAACCTTTTGCATTCTGCTAAATCCTATCAACAGTCCTCCAGCTGTGATCCCTAAAGCCTGCTACAAGTGCTGTGCTACCTTGGACTGAGTTTTCACATAAACTGGAATGACTAGAGGTCATTGTTTGGAAATTTGCTGTACAAAGTGAAAAGGCAGGGGTTTAGATTCCTTTTTGGTACAGTCGTCTGTAACTGCTCTTGGTATATTTGCTTTAAAAACTGCTGGGTTTGCTTATTAGTAGCCTAGCAAATATAAAATCTGACCGGTTTGAAAGTCTTTTGAAAAAACTTCGTGTATTTCTTACAGATAGAATGCCTGAAGAAACTTTGCCAGTCCGCTTGATTTCACTTTTTCTCTATGGTGCATTCATTATGAAGTACTGCCCATTGTCAGCAAGTAACTCATCAGCCCTCGTGCTTCTAGATCAATTGGGCTTAAAGTGTAAACTTGCTCTACTACGCAATTCTATTATAAATAAATGTTATAAAGGTGGGCTAGAAAAGCTTTTTGTTCAGTTTCGGTTTTGATGAAGGAGCCACTGATCAAGGAGCCAGTGCTGTGTTTTTTAAATGTTGCAGACCGGTACTGCAAAACAGTCTGTGATAGAGGTCTTTCCCACTTTTTAAATAGGTATGCAAATTTGCTGATATTCTGCAAAGGTGCAGAGACCTTTGGGGTGTTAATAGTCTTACTAGATCAGGACATCTGACTGCTTCCTGTTCTTATTTGTTAAACACCTTTTAAGAGATGAAAATGATTCAGAGTCCTGTCTCCTTACTTCTCTTTGGGTTTTTGTTCTGGTTTTTTTAATGCAGGAAATTGCTGACAAAGATGGAAACAACAAAGTTCTATCTTTCACGATCCCTTCGTTATCAAAACCCTCCATATATCATGAGGTAAGAGAGCTGCTGTGGTAAATTAGAATTGGATCTATTAGAGAAGTGAAAACTGGATCCATTTGACACAACAGGCCATTTTAGATGCATCTTGTTGCAGTAAGTTTTCAGTGTCAGTAGCTTGCAATTAGTCTAATCGAATTCAATAGCATTAGTAGAAGAAAAGGAATGTAAATGTTGAAATCTTTTTGCTGACAGTGCCCATTTTGAACAGAGGTCAGTTGTGTTGTAGTTGCAACTGTGCGTTTTTTTGCCTCTTTATTTGTTAGTATAAAAGTAGCCTTCATTCTTCTAATTCCTCCTTGGTACGGTTTGAACTTGGAATTGTGTTTTTCTTTCTCTACTGTTGCTGCACAAAAGGTTTATGCAATTAGGACAGACACTGTAAATGGATATGTAAGAATAAAAGTTGAAAATTGCTCTCACCTGGTCTATTTTAAGTGTGGAAGCTGTTTATAGTAATGAAATTAGATTTACTGTATTCTGGAATAATCTTAATTTTTACAGATCACAAGACAAGCGTGTCTTTTGGCATGGGTGGGTAGGAGTTTTAATGTTTTTGGAGACCTTTTACTTATGACTTGATTTCTCCCCTGTCCTTCCTTCTTCCTTCTGGCACCTACTTGTAGCCCTCTACTATTGGATCCATGGCTTTAACTGAAGGAGCTCTATGTCAGCATGATCTCATCAGAGTAGTTTATAGTGATCTTCATCCTCAAAGAGAAACCTTCACAGCACAGAACCGGTAGGTGGATGTATTCTAATACTGGATGTGCTTCGCTAGGCATTTAACAAGTCCTTAAACATTAAGACTGAATATATGAAATATTCAGTCCTTTCCATTGACTGCTTGGAAATAAATCTGGAGAACTTGGTGGTTCTTGGTAGAAGTCTTGGTAATCTTGAGGTATAGTATTTTTTTTGTTTGTCCCAGTTTTGCATGTTCTTCTGCTAGTTAATTTAGCAGAGACTAGCTTCTCTGTCATTTCTGCGTCCATCAGGAATATCTTTGGGTTTATGTCTGTCAACTCAAATTCTCCTGAAAGTGTAACAAAATTCAGCTTTGGCTCTGAGGCTGCGACTGCTTTTTCCACAGGAAAAGGGGAATGCAGTTGAGTGGACAGACAGAACTAAGGATGAGAGAAATTACCCTGCTGTTCTAGTGACTGCCAACTTTACCTAAAGCCAGCTCTGAGAAAACTGATAAAATAATTTTGAATGCATTGCAGGCTTGTCCAGTTCTGTAACTTTGCCCAAATATTATGCCATTTCCTCCATAGTTCCTGGATATACTAATGAATTTCAGTAATAATAATCTTAAGTGTTTAATACCGAACCTTTAATAACCTGTTTCAAGTTAGTGAATTATAATGAAAGAGGATTTTGGGATTTATGTGTTTACTTCTAAAATTTTTCCTGTGGGGTGTTTTTTGAGACCAAGTTGTAGATTGTGTTAAATTCTGATAAAATATGAAGAACTTAAACCATGCAAGATTTTGCTCTTATCTCTTTTCAGGTTTGAGGTGCTGAGCTTTCTTATGCTGTGCTACAATTCTGCTATTGTCTATATGCCTGCCTCTTCTTACCAATCACTTTGTAGGATGGGTTCCAGGTGAGAGGCTTGTCTTTGAAATAGTCTTGCAGGGTGCATCTAGACTTCTAAATAAGAAAGAATTAATTTACTTGTTGTGTTTAATAACTTATAATATTTAACCACTGGTCAGTCGTACAGTTTAATTGGAAATTTGAACCTGTGCTTGCATACAGATAAAACACATGGGTGATGTTACTGCTGTGTGGGCTTTCATTCTAGTTATAGTTAAATAACTTTATGTAACTTGGAAAGAAGAAAAAAAGAGGCAATTTTTTTTGAAAATTAATTGAAGCTGTTCAGACTGATTTGTGGTTGGTGTGTTTTGGGTTTTTTTGGTTTGGTTTTTTTTTTTTATTTCTGTCTCTTTTAGACATTTTTCAGTTTGGTTAGCTAAAAAAATCCTGTCAGGAATACCACCACTTTCCTTTACATCCAAATATTAATGTCTTGCTTCTGAGGATGGTTTATATGAAGTGCTTGTACAATGTTCTGGGGTTTAGTGGTTTGTTTGGGTTTTTCTTTGGTTTTTTGGTGGGATTTTTTTTGTGGGTTTTTTTCCTTCCTTTCTCCCCCCCCCCCCCCCCCCCCCCTCCAATAACATCCCACATTCTGGAGAATTCAGTACTGTGATTTCTCAAAGTCTTATATGTGCCCTTTATATAACGTTCTACTTGAATAGTCTTAGAAGCTTCTGGCTGGCAAAGATCCCTGCTTTTTGTTCTGAAAAATCTCTAGTATATCTGATATTCCCATCCTGGTTTTTACCAGCATTTTTGTCTAAAATGAAATAAATTCTCTTTCCTGGTACTCCCAGAGGAATGTCTTTAAATGTTATGATTTTTAGCCTGTTTGCTTCAGCGTGATACTGCCATGAAAGAAAAGCATTACATGCAATTTGGTTACATAGCAAAGAAGAAATTAACAACCTTCTAACAACATTTATTCTGTAGTAACACAGACATGCAGCTAAGATTATAGCCTGGGGTTTTTTCCTATATTTTCTAATGGGAATGGGTTATTTGTTGCTGTGCTTCCATTATCTTCACTTGAGTTGTAGCTATGCAAAATTTGCCAAATATGTTCAGTTTTCCTGCATCTGAAAATTAGACCCATTCTTTGGGTAGAGAAGAGACAACATTTTGTAGGCAAGGGATTTTTATGTTGTTTTTGAAACAGTGCAGCAGCTATTATGTATTAGTGATCATTTGTTGTTTCCATGATAGATACAGATATTAAAGTTATGAATAAACTATTCTGGGTTTTGTGGAGACTCAGTGCAATGCAGTATATGGGAGGGCAGGCCTTTTTTCAAGGGTCAAAGGTTTTTTTCAGCGGGCAGCTGAGAGCAGTTCTCAGGAATACCGTATCTGTGTTACCCAGTTTCAGGTAAAAGGTGATTGCATGCTGTCGTCATACATTAGATTAGAGATGTCACAGTTCTTTTATACCACTGAAATGTTTCCTTTAAAGAAGGTTGGTTTTGGTTACTGTATTTTGGGGAGAGTCTCCTACTTGGCGGCTGGCAGTAGAGAACATCTTGCCACCCTTATTCTTCAGAAGTGGGTTATGACTTGAAGAAAACAGATGGAATTAATGGTGGCTATATGGGAATAACATGGGATTATCAGCAAGCCACATCCCATAAAACTGCTTTCATGACTGGGAGAGCAACATAAGAATGTTCGATGTTGTGTACTTATATTTTAAAAATTAACTAAAATATCTGTGATGTAAAGACATATGTAGTGTTTGTGGAGTTAATGTTCTGTTACAATGCTCTGTTTTTTCAGGCTGTGTGTGAGTGGATTTCCACGGCAGCATGAGAAACGCTGGAAAGAACGCTGCGGTAGAGTGGTATTAGACCCTGATTTCATGGTGCAGCTGCTCACAGGTGTCTATTATGCCATGTAAGTGGATGTGTTGGGGTTTTTTTTATAAAGAGAAATGTCTGGTTTTACACGGTTTAAAATATAAATGCTAGTTGGTTTATGATTGAAAAAAATAGTTAAACTCATAACACAAGCTTGTAATTTGATTAGTATATTTCCTGTTACTTGCTCACTTGGCCAACTGATAATTTGAAAACATGTTTGTCAGCATTGAATTAGGTGAAGAAGGGCCAGCAGCAGGTGCTGAAGAGAGTTGGGCTTCTCATTTCTTTTTTTCCCCCAAATTTCCACTACCACCAGATACCTTCTGTTCACAAGTGTAATGAGCTTGGATGCCAAGATAATCTAATGAAATGCAGACCTCTTGAATGTCAGTAGCTTCTGAGGTAGCAAAAATAAATTTCTGATGGAAATTCAGTTCTGCGGGTAGTGTTAACCTTCACATCTTGACCCTATTTTAAAAATTCTTTCAGTTTGCCCTGATTATGGCATCAACTTGGTCTTGCTTGAAGGTGACGGGACGGGGAGCAGCTTTTTTGTTACACCCACAAGATTAGTAAAAAAATAATGCTTTGTCTATACTTCTAAAACAAGTGAAGGGGCTGGGGTGTATATACAGTTAAACTTTCTACATAAGCAAAGAAGTGAAGAGCTGGATTTGGGCAGAAAAAAAGTTGGAGTTCACAAGATATGAAAGATAAATATGTATCTTTACTTTTTAGATATAATGGTCAGTGGGATCTTGGCCAGGAGGTACTGGAGGACATAATTTACAGAGCACAGCTTGAACTCTACTCACAGCCTCTGCTGGTAAGAAACAATCCATTGAAATTTGTGGTCTTAGTTAAGAGGAGTATGCATGTGTTTCTGAAGTGGACTGGTAATGAAAGCATTTGTGGCCATTTACTGCACTCCAAATGCAAGCGGTTGTTAACAGCTGGTGTTTCAACATAGCAGTTTATACCATGCTTTTTTCTGCTTGCATATTAAGCTAGGGTGTTGGGATCTCCTAGGACTCATTGACGCTGAAAGCCAGGGTTTTCTGATGTGTTACAGTCGGATCAAAATGTTGTTGTTTTGGCATAAGCTACCAATGAGTTATTCAAAGAAGCTTAATCAGAGGGTTATATGACATAGGACTTTGGTTGCAAAAAAGGTGTTTTCTTTGCTTCTAGACCTTCAGCAGGGCTGAGAATATGCTGTGTGGTTTAACTGATAACAGAGGAGAAAAAGCAACAACAGGACAGAGCTGAAAGTGAAAAGGCGCTTCATCTACAGAGTCAATGTCAGGTTTTGATTGATCGAAGTCACAGAGGTCTTAATCTTTACCTTCTTCAGAGGAACAGCAATAGAAAGGAGGAGTTCTGACTGAATGGGGTTTCTTCAGTTTCCACTATACTTGCTGTTCTGATCATAAGAGGAGAGAAATGAGATGGGGAAAGTGGTGAAACTCTGCTGGATGCAGGTGGATGTGATTGGGAAGGATGAGGAGGCTGACAGAGAGAAAGAATTGGAGGGATTTTATTTTTTGTCAGGTGTAGGAATCAGGATCAAAATAAGAGGGAAGATGAAGGAGAATAAAGTAAAATAGGCTTGTCTCGGTTTCTGCATCAGAATTGTGGCTAGAAGCCTTCGGTGCTCTCTTGAACTAATGGCAGTAAAATTTCACTGCTTTTTACATAACTGAGAAAGGAGTGGATTGGGAAAAATCTTCTTATGTGGCAGTCAGAGCTCCCTCTCTTCTGCAATAAATTACGTAAAATTATTCTCTTGATGAATTAATATTGGCTATAAAATTTATCCGCAGGCTTTCTGACACTGCTGCATTTTAAATGCTTGGTACCCATTGAATTATTATAATAGTTCTTTTTGGAAATGACTCATCGCTGTATCAGATTGAAAGCTTTAAATTAAATATTTAGCCTGCTGAATTGGGCCACCCTATTAAACTACTACATTTAAAAGGTGTGTGGGAGGATCTGAAACTTGATGATACGACAATTTTCAGTCCTTTTTGTTCATTTTTAATCAATTTGTCCTTAGAGATTACTTCTAATTGTAAGAATCATCTGGAATATCTTTAGTTTTTTTCCAAAGCTACTCCCCCCAGCCTCTCTGGTGTCAGTGGTGGGATGACATCACCAGTTTTCCCTCTTCCCCAGTTGTCAGGTTTTTTGTGCATATGCATGCAGTCACATCTGGTTTTTTGTTTTTTTTTTCATGCGTATGTGTGCAGAAACATCTGTGGGGGTTTTTTAATACTCTGATCATTGCCTTGCTTCCTCTCATGTTTCTCTACAGTTTTCAAAAGACAGCCTTCAGAAATTGTCAGCTTTATTAAAAAATGAGCTGCATGTCCTTGGCCTTGTGCTACATATTCAAGTGATTTGACTTTTTTAAAGGTTGGAGTCCTTTCACCTTGTTGCATTTTCCAGGACTTGTATGTTATTTAGCAGTATTATAATTTTTTTTATTTTAAACTCAACGCTGCTGACACAAAATAAAATACCGTCTCTGCAGCATCCCAGGTAAGCGTAGGATTTCCTAACAGCAGCAAATTCTTTGAAGTCCATTTAATATTCAGGCAAACCCCCACATTAGAATTATTTTTAGATACCTGTACTCGAGGTGTTTGTATATTTATAGGAATACCATCAGTCAGCATTACAATGAGAAACATCACAGACCCTGTGTTTGGGTGTATCTCTTGAAAAAATATTTTTGACGTTATGGTAGATCCATGCTTTTGTTTAATTAGGTTTATATTGCCTGTGGACTTAAGAAGAAAAAATCCGAAATAGCAGCATCAGAAAGCTATGAAATATCTGTCATGTAGAAGCAGTGTTTCACTGTTACCCAGAGACTGCAAGGGAAAGGTGTTGGGTTTTTTTCCTGGGAAAAGTATCTCTATTAACAAACACTGTGTATTGGTTTCATAGACATGAAAACTGTGAGTTTCTGTAGAGGGAAACTAATCCTCAAGACTCAGTGTTACTACCAAGCTAGCCTGGACCTGGGGAGTAGCTCCATTCCGGTCAGTCTTTTTCTCTGAACTTCTGCACTTGTTTCAGACAGAAATCCCTGTCTTCAGTGCAGAGATGCACAGGCCTCCTTAGCCTAGTACACAAGAAGTATGGATCAGCAAGTCCCTATTGTGACAGCACCTTTATCCAGTGTATTTTATTGATGTACTTGCTGGTTTTGTTGGATGCTCTTTTTGTTAGAGCTCCTTTCTGGTAGGCAAGAGTGGATGTCTGGCCTGAAACCAGCCCTCCCTTGCCATCAATAGTTGCAGACTTGGTGTGCCAAGTCTGAATCACGCTGTTTGTTTTCCTGCTGTGCTGGATTAGACACAGTGAGGAAATCTTTTTTGCATCCCAAAGGGTTGCAGGTTGTTGGTTTTTGTTTTTGTTTTTCTGGTGGAGAAGGGCTGTGACTCATTCAAATTGGTTGTTTAGGTTGTTTCAAAGTTTGACTGTTGTGTTGATTTTTGTCTCCATATGGTTCTCCTCAGTCCTGAGAAGTGCAATTTGTGCTGTTAGGAAGGGCCAGCTGTTAAAAGGTTCAACAAGCAGAAATGCTCTGTCACTTTTCTGGCCCTGTTGCAGAAGCTTTTTCCTACTAATTTTTAGTTTTTAGTCCTGTATACTGAGAAGGGTACCTATTCAAAAGAGGATGCAACTCCACTGAGTGGACAGTGGGAAGGCAAACCATTGTTGAACGTCTATCTCCTTTGCCACAGTACAGCGCAAATGATCTTCTGAAGTCTTTAACGTGATCAAGGGTAGGGTGAATGCAGTTTGTACCGTTTCAAGAGGATGGTGTAGGAAAAGGCCTGTGTGCGAATACAAGTGAGGCTGAGAGAATTGGGTAGCAAAGGGTAAATTGGTGTTGGGCAAGTGGAAGGTAGAATGATAAGGAGCATTTCTGTGATGGTGCCAGTAATCTTTTGTGCTGGTTAGAAGTCAGACAGGAAGGTGGTGTAGAAGATGTTTAATGGGGAGTTACAGGGTTGCAACAGTAGCTGGAGATCAGGATCAGCTATGTGGCAGCCATTCCAGCCCCTCAGGTAATGGAAAGTGTTTGATTTAGTTAATGTGCTGTGATCTGTGGCTTTACTGTTTGAAATGGTTTCATTTCTTCTTACGGTTGCTGGGTGATTTGCCTGTTACAACTTGTAGAAGAGTCACTTTTACTTTATTGTAATGTGAATGAACACCTTTAATTCATGGAGCTTTTATGGCATGCCATATGCATTGATATAGTCTTTTTATCAAATGTTATCTGAGATCTTCACAGGACAAGCGATACGAAGTTCTGCTAATAGGGTCTGTTCCAGTGGTTTAGTAGATTTCTTGTCGTTTGTGTTTTTGTGAATGCTAACAAAAGACAGCTTAATTAGTTAAACTGGTTTGGTATCTGTGGGCTTTGGAAGTTCAAGGAATTTGTTGGTTGTCCTTTACATTTCCAAGTCCTCTGGCAACCTAAGACTATCAAGACAACATTGATGAGGTTTAAAAGCGTGGTAATTCTGTTACTAGGTTGAGGGGAACATACAAAAATGCTGCTTAGAGCATAAACCTAGGAAATGCTTGATTGTAATAATGTGCTAAACAGTTGATACTACTCCATCAGCTAGCCACAAGTCTTTATACAATAAACAAAATGCCTGTTCTTAGAAAAAGAAAATGGTCTTAAAGGAAGAAAAATGTATATATGCATTGTCAGGAAAGTGGATTATCTTGCAAAGATACATACTCTAAAGCAGATCTGTATTTTATTTGAGTGAACAGAACAGTCAACCTTACAGTTTTATCTGTGGCTTAGAATAGGGTTTACATGCCTTTGCCTTGAGCTAACAAGTAGACTGAATGGATTTAAGACATGCAGACCACATGTATTTTTAAGTAAATACGTTTCTCTTGCCACATAGTGAACTCTGTTCTCTCAAGTTGCAGAATCAAGTTTTTTGTGATACGAGAGAAAATCCGTTAGAAGGCAATGTAAAATTGCTTTTCACAGTGTTTCTTGGAAACTGTAGTGGAGAGAATAGCCTGCCCAAATTATGGTGGGAACTGTTGCTAATTTTAGAGATTAGCAGGTTACGTTTTCAGTAGGTGTTTTAGGTCTAAATCTCTCTGACACTTCTAACTACTGTCTTCATTACTGGGGGAGTAAAGAGCATATAGGAAGTCAGATGTCGGTGAAACATAAGAGACCTATGAAGTTGTGATGTTAAATTTAAAATGTGTCTAATTTTTATTGCTGGTTGGTTGTATACATTTGTAAGATTTTGGAAAATCATAGTGTATTCCTTTTATTTTTTTTTTACTTTTTTACATTTTAAGTCATATGTTCTGTGCAGCAACTTTGTTATTGTTCAGTACTGTACATGACAGAGACTCAACTTGCTTTTCAAGAGCTGGTACACAAGTTCATTTTTTGAACAGTTTCGTTGTAAACTATGAAACAGTTAACTGAAAGTTGCTTTTTATTATTTTTTTTTTAAAAAGCAAGCCTCTAATCTGACAACGGCATTTTATAGGAAATTTAAAGAAGTAGTTAAAACATCAAAGCCAAAAGAAGTCACTTGTTCTTCTCAAAGCTGCAAAGCAAAACTTCTGACTTTATAATAGGCTATTACAATAAAAAATCAGATATAATAAAGATTAATGCATTTTAATAATTTTATGCTCGTTGGCTTGGTTGCAGTTTTTATTTTTTAAATCTTGCAGGTACCTGCAGGCTAATCCCCCTTGGTTAGTTTTTTGGTTGGTTTTTTTTTTTTGGTGGTGGCTTTTTTTTTTTTTTTTTTTTTTTTTTTGGTGCGGGGGGTGTGTTAGTACGGGGTAGGGTGGGCTGGAAACTGGCCCTGTCTCCCCCATGCACAAGGCCATATGCTGTTCACATTGGCTTGGCCTGTGACTTAGTTTTATGACACTCTTGTCATAAAACATAAATGGTATTTTTCTTGTAGTTTTGCAGTCTCTTTTGGATGGACACCTTCCTGTGTAGGTTGTTACCTCTGTCGGTACAGATGGCAAATGTAGGACAAAATAAATTACTTAAAAAAAAAAAAAAAAAAAAAAAGGGAGACAATTCGGCTATATTTTTGGGAGTAGGTTTGTGATGAACTTTTCAATGGAGTTATCAACTGCGATTCGTGGGGATTGGGCTGTCCGTCTGGAGGGGATTTGGCATAATTAACAATTCCTGGTTATTTCCCTTTCTGTATTCAGCCAGAGATCTAATATTGCCATTAGCGCAATCAAGGACAGTTAGAGGTACAGCATTTTACTTTTATCTTAGGTTGCAAATGCCATGAAGAACTCACTGCCCTTTGATGCTCCTGATGCATCACAAGAAGGCCAGAAGGTACTAAAAGTAGAAGTTACCCCAACAGTGCCGAGGATTTCTCGGACTGCTATTACAACAGCTTCAATCCGTCGTCATCGCTGGAGAAGAGAAGGTGAGCTTTCTCTGCCAAGAGCAAGTACTGTAGTGGACTGTATTCATCATCATCACTGTGATCTGGCCTTTGAGTTTGAATGTTTGCAGAACAGTTGGTTGGGTTTGTGGTTTTTTTTTTAGTTTGTTTTTTGAAAAGTGATACTCCATAACTATGTATAGTATTTTACATCTTCAGAGCACTGCATGAACGTGAACATTTGGAGTGTTTGTTTTGTTTTTGATTTGGTGATAACCCATGAGGTAGGTGAGAAAACGGAAAAGCTGGAAAATGTTGAATAAGTCTGCTTTTTTTTTTTTCTCTCCATGTAACGTGGCATGAAATTGTAGAGATAGTTTGGCTTAGAATTTGAGTACTTTCTTTAATACACATTAAAACTCAACTGCCTCCTATCATAAATAGCTCAGAGAATGAATGTTACTATCCAGACCTTGATAGGGTTCCAGATACCTAAAGCTGCTGAAGGCAGTGGGAGAGGGACTAGCTGAACATCAGACTCCTACCACCATATGGCCCAATTTAGAGATGGGCCATGTTATAAAATATCTTTGGATAGGTTAGAATTAGTCCATATTTTTCCTCTGTGAGTACTTACGTTGTATGGAAGTGTGCCTGACTATGAAGGAAAAGTATATAATAAATACTCACCTTGATATGATAACATCTTCAGTGTAGGTGTTAACAAAAAGCTTGCTTTGAAATCAGTTTGTCATACTTGTAAAGCTTTGTTGCTGCATGTATAAAACATTGACTAAAACAAGCTGCATAAATGGCTGAAAGTAAAAAGTAGAATAACCTAAAATTAAACTGAGGGTAAAAGAGTCTGAAAACAAGAATTGCATATTTTCCTATGGTATTCTCTTCCACTGCGTGCACCACACCACCCACCTCCCCCTGACGCATGAACAAAAGGATTTGACGGCCTCTGGTCTTCAGCTGAATTAGGATGTCCAGGACAAGTAGCTGTCTTCTGTTTTCAGGACTGTGGGTCATGTTTGTCTTCACTATAGTTGCCATTATATTTGTTTACTGGTCTGGTCTACAGTGTAGCCCACCTGTCCCACTCTGTGGATGTTCTCACGACTTTTAACTAAGCATGGGTAGTGTTTTGTGTCTGTTCCATGTCCACGTAAATATTCTATTTTCCCTGCCTGGGTTGGAATGCCAAGAATGGAATAGAAAAGCACTAAAATGTTATATGTTGAATCCCAGATGGCTTTGACTTCTCAAACGAGGCTGACTCAAGCATACCTGGCTCACCGATCCAACACGGCTCCACAGACCTAGGGATCAAACGTGAGCAAGAGGGGGAGGTGCCGATGCGCAGGACCCCTGAGCATGGCTTCCCGGAGCCCACCTTGGCAGCAGCCACAACAGAGGGTAGGACAGAGATGAGGAGGCAGAAGTCAGTGAGGCAGTTGCTGGAGGAGGATCCTGGCTCCCTATCCCCAAGCAGAACTTCTTTCCATTCTAGTGTCTGTTTCCGCTATCCCAGGGTGTATTAGCTTCTCTTTGCAATACACGCATCCCCTATATACTTAACATCAGGTCAGGTACTACCTTTTGTTATCATGTGGGCTGGCCTGGGGCTTGCATCTGTGTGGTGAAAGACTGCTTGGCATGGCAAAAAAGGGAAGAAATAAAAAAACAACTCCCCCCAGAATGATGGGGTAATAACCAAGAGCTTTGGGATTGCTTGGAAACTTTCTATTACTGAGCATGTTTAATATTCAGACAGAAAAAATGCACCAGACTAACATGAATCTAGTCCTGAAAAGCAGACTCTATAAATTGATTGGCTACAACTTAGTTACAATAGTGTCTTGTTACTCTGCAGTCTTTAAATTTCCAAGAATGAAGTTTCCTGTTCCCATTAAAAGTCAAGTGTATCTAAGACAGATATACAACTGCTGATATTTTTATTTGCCAGTCATCCTTTAATTGAAAATTCATACACATACAACTCGTTTATATGAACGAGTTGGCTGCTCTAAAGACAAGTACCAAAAAAGCACGTGTTGTTTTCAAGAAGAAATCAAGTTGTCATGTTTCTAAAAACTTTAAAAACAGTTACTGCTTGCTTTCTCAGTCATGCTGTCCCCACAAATGCTGCAGGACTTTGTATGTCACTCTGCAGCCAAGAATGGCAGGTAGAGTAGCTGGCAGAAATTTATTTCACTTAAGTTCATCTATTAATTTTCTCATCTTTACTGTATAAAAGATGTGGTTTTGAGTACTGAATTTGAATCATGATTTCTCCTTGGAGATGAGAACCAATTTCTTGTAAATGTAGTTAAACATATTTTCAAGTATTTTCCTATCTTGAGTCATCTTTTCTATCTGAACATTCCTTTGGTATTTCCAGCCTCTGTAAGCATATCAGCTGATCATAAATGAGATTTATTTACACATTTGGATATGACATACATAGGTTTCAGATTTGGTCTTCTGGAAACAATAATCAGGAGAATTTGGAGATTTAATGTAGTATTATCACAGAATCCTTACCCTTAATCAGAGTTGCTAGCAAACAATGATTAAGACATCATGCTTCTGTAGAAGATAGTTGCATAAAAATGTTTAGTGTGGTTTATAACGTACTTCCTGGTGCATATTCAATTTGAGCATGCTCCGTAAATGAGTCCTGTCTTCTATATTCACTTGTTCAGTTGGTCCTACTCCATTTTACTAAACTTTGCATGTGCATGACCTGAAGGATATGGAAGAGGTCCTCAGCTGCAGAGAACCTTCTGGGAGAGACAGGAAGGGGGAAAAAAAAGTTGATAAAGATTTGGCCTCCTGCTCTTAATTGATTTTAAGACATCTATATAATTTGGCATGGGTTTTGGATAAGGAGTCACTCCACATGCTTTACTTCTGTTGAAGTGGGTTGAATACCCTTTACTTCTGTAACATTAGCAATATATAATTACATGCTTGGGCAAACTGAATTCTGCCAGTTGACAGCATCTGAGAGAAGACCAAGGAATGGAGTTTGGCTTGCTTATCAGTATAGAGTTGTGTGTGTATGCATAGTGGTCTATTACTTTACTGATGCTGATTTCACAGAAAGTTTCAGCTAGCAAATTCTCTCTCACAAATATATTTTTGATATCAAATACTATGAGAGACTGATCATTTCTAGTGACTTTTCAACCTTCAAGTATGGGAAGGATAAACAGAATAAAAGTAACTTTAAAAAGTGGTACAAACCTCTTTCTTCAGATCGGTGTTTTGAGCCAATAAGTAGAAAAAGACATTTCAAGCATGACTCAGTAATGCTTTACAAAGATTTCCACTTGGGTGGTAGCAGCTGTGGTTATGTGCGCCATTTTGTGTCAGTGGAGAATCCTGTATCCATGTCTACTGGATTAATCATGTACAGGCATAAATAATTACTTGGGGACAGACTTACGCTGACAAGGAACAGTGAGAGTCCTGAATACACGCTGTAGTGCAATTGTACGGTTTCTGTCAGGTTGCACTGTCTCTTTCACTTCTGACCTTACAGTAGAAGAGTGCTTGGGAGGAGTAGGTTTCTAGTTTTAGTTTTCTTTTTTAATTGTGTTACTGGTCTATTACAGGGAGAAAGCTTTATGACTTCATTCTGGTTTTCCCCCAAAACAGAATATGTAAGGACTCAAATATTTTTTGTTTCTGAGGGCAGTTTTTAGAGGAGGAAGAATGTGTGTTGGGAAAAGAATGTTTGCTGAAATCAGTCCCACTGAGAACTCCTATAGGTATATAGGTCTGACTAAACAGAAATTCTCTTGCATGTTGTCTTCTCTGTCTTCTTAATTTTTGAGCACTGCTGAGCTGCTTAGGCCTCTGTATAGTTGCAGCATCCAAAAGCTTGCAGCAACCCCTCTCAGTCTTGCCATTAAATTCTGTGGATAAAATGGCACTTTTTCAGCATGACTGTCTTGCTTCGCTGTCCCTGAATAGGAATATCTGTTTTAGCATCCTATTACTCCGCAGCGTTTTAACATAAACTTTGAAGACAACTAATGTTCTTGTAATAATAAAAAGCTTAGCAGTATTGTCTGGAGAGACATACTTGCAAGACACATCTTTTGTTTGAATTAAGAAGGCCTTGAGAGGGGACTTCAGCTGCTGCTATTGCTGCTTGTAACCAAACACGCTTTCATCCAGCTTTGCATGATTATATAAAGAAACATAAATGTTGGTTTATTGAAAAAGTGCTCTTGCTTTTCAGTATGTTCCAGTTACGTCATGTTTTTATTAGCATCTTTGATTGTGTGTGGGAAGGTTGGGGGCGGAGGGAATGGAGATGTGGTGGGTTGTGAATAAAATGTATGGCTGTCTAGTGTGAGGAAATACACTTATGTCCCAATGAGAAGATGGAAGGCCTACATTGACCAGATGGGGTGGGCAGAAGAGAGGGAAAGTGTATGTATTTCAAATACGGTTACAGGAAGTTAAAGCAAGTAACACACTCTGATTTTAATAATAGCCCTTCCTTGAAACCTAGGAAGCTTCTTTTTCTAAGGCTACAGCCTTTACCAGGGAAGTGCAGTGATGTGAACTATATTACCTTTCTGCTTCAGGGAGACTGATGAGTCAAAAAGAACAATACAAAAATACAGAATAATCTCACATTGCATTGTTCTGAGAGAGGCCTGAGAGTGGTTTTGATTTGAGATGGCTAAACATCCTTTGTAGGCTGATACACAGTAATGATAATTCCAAGGCCTGTCCTGAAAAGAAGTAGTAAGCTTAAAACAGAACAATAAAAACTCCCTGTAATTTTTTCTTTTTGCTTTACGCTTCAGAAACATGAAGTTGGATCAGGCTATATTCCTGCTACACAGAGGTGGCAACACTGAAAGCTTTGTGTTTGTTCTGCTTGTCATGATGTAATATGTTCCTTAGTGCTCTGCTAACAATCAGCATGAAAGGATGAGCTTCCGCTCAAATGTTAGAATCTCTTAGATCCTTGCCACCACTTTTTTCCCATTCCACAAGAGATTTAAACATGTTTGGTTGGTGGAAAGCTGGGTTGAACGAACTGCCGGTGGAGCAGTACAGTGGCTTTAGCTGGGACAGACCCACAGGCTTTGCAGATTTCTCTCAAATAATCAGCTTTTATCCAGCAAATAATCCACAGCTCTTACAAAGAAAAATAAAATTCTTACAGCCTGAATGTCTCCTTTTTTGGTAGCGTTGTTAAACTTTATGGCCTTTTCCCACTGAAATTAGATATATGGAGCAAAAACTCAAGCTCCATTGAAATTTGAATGCTGTTCAGTTTTCTACTAAAATGATAACACTTTTTGAGTACCTAGAGCTTAGAAAAAGTACTGGAGAAAGATTTAAAAAAAGAAGAAGAAGAAAAAAGTCTGTTACAACCCTAACCATATTATAGGCCTGAAAACAAGGATTTAAGAAAGCAGTTTGTCAGGTTTTTTTCTATTTGAGATTCCAAGTCAAAACCACAGTGCCTCTTCTACAACATGAAGTGTTTCAGAGGTTAAATTTCTCTTAATGAAATGGTTGGGTTTTTTTCTCTGAAAAATCTAGATGCTGAGATAAAAGGAAATATGGTGGAGGTACCTGGATAGGATTGCTGGAAATTCAGGGAGGATTGAGCTCTGGAGGAGAGAGATCTAGGAATTAGGTTAATCTGCAACAGAAAATACAGTCACATTGTTTGAAGTGCCAGCTACACACAACAGAAGCCTTTTCTCTCTTGTTGCAGTGTTGTGATTGCTGGCCTAGGAAGTAGCCTAATTCTGAAGCTTACCAAGCACTTGCTGGAACTTACTCTGATTGGAAGAGATCCTGAACATGCTTAGGTCTTGCCTCAAAATAGGATAAAAATAGTCTGAAAGCCTTTTTTTTTTTTTTCTTAACTTTTTCTGAAAAACCACGTGTAGGAGGAGAATGGGCACCAGTACCTGCCAACAGAATTGAAACAAATTAACCAAATGGGGCCTAATTTTTCTTGTTTATAGACAAAGTTTGGGAGATATTCTGGCTGATAAAAGTTATGTAGAAGAAAGGCAAATCAGCTCAGGGAGTACTTATTGTTAGATTCCATTATTGTGTTAAATATGATGGGAAGATCATTGGCTGAGAATCAGAAGTTTTTAAGCAAGTGGAAACCGGGTGGATTGGCAAACGAGGTTTAACATTCTGTGCACATCATCTTCATGCAGCTGGAATGCTTACTGTGTGTTCTGATTGGTTTGGGGTTTTTTTGGTTGTTTCTTAATAGATACTGAAGGTATAAATGGAAGAGAGGAATCTGTGACCCTTAATGATGCTGATGAAGGATTTTCATCAGGAGCTTCCCTCAGCAGCCAGCCAATTGGGACCAAACCTCTACCATCTGTGTCCCAGAAGAGCAGCTTAAGGAAAACGGCAAGTGGGCGTTCTGCTAAGGATAAAGAAACCTCTTGTACAGCAAAATCTAATGAGAGCCCTCGCGATTCAGTAGCTCGGAAGCAGTACGTGCACCAATCCACTGACCTTGGTGCAGACATAATTGAGATGACACCTACTAAGAAACACCTCAGCTTGCCTGCTGGGCAGGTGGTGTCAAAAGCCAACAGTCTGAGCCTGATCAGGACCGCCAGTGCTTCCTCCAGTAAATCATTTGACTATGTGAATGGCAGTCAGACAGGCTCCAGTGTTGGAGCAGGTTCAGAGTCTGTCACCAATCTAGCAGCTGGCAACACCAATCGGTTTTCAACTATCAGCCTACAGGAGGACCGACTAGGCCAAGCTGGGGAAGGTAAAGATCTCCTTCCCCCAGGAGCTCCCCTAACCAAACAGTCTCGATCTCCAAGTTTCAATATGCAGCTGATTTCCCAGGTGTAACTTTGACTTCCTTCCTTGGGACTCCTTCTTTCCCCTTAATCCCCAGGCAAGTTCATCCTTAGGCAAAACATGAGCCATCTTCCCGCAGTGTGAAAATACTGACTGTTGTGATCTTGTTTGATTTGGTTTGGCTATCATATTGTATTACTGAAACAGCAATAATTCTTCCCTCACCTTCATCCCTCCCGCCCCGCCCCCCCCCCCCCCCCCCCCCGTAAACATGGTTGTGAAGCAGTATATAATGTACTGTATGCCTTTTTCCATGCCTTCCTTTCTCCTTGGGTGATGTGCAATCCATCGTAGGCTGATCAGTCCCATTTCAACACTGTGAGACTGGAGACACCGGCGGAAATGGTGAACGTGATCCCTATGAGAAGATGCTTTGGCTTTGTTAAGAAATAGAAACGGGTTTGTTTTCTTAGTGTACAGTACTGCAAGACTACTGGATCATGACTTTTCTTTCTCAGAACCAGGAGTGCCTCAGAGATTCTAGTGTGACTTTGGACCTCTCTGAGTTTGTGCAATCAGTTCTGGGGAGGGGATTGTTGTTGCTGCTCCTGGCTGCCTACAGCACTTTTTTTTTTTTTTTTTTTTTTTTTTTTTTGGTTAAAATATGAGAGTAGTTGTTTTTTTTTGCCTGCCCCCAGTCTCTCATCCCAGAATCTTGTGATGTTCAGCAACCAAGACATGCATATTAACAAGTTGGGCTTTTCCCCTCAGAGAGAGGATTCTAAGTGGATAATGTAGGTTACAATGCACTTCTAATGGTGTTGTAGCCGTACATAATGTTACATGTCTTCCTCTCCAGGACACAGGGTCATTCTGGACATAGACTAAAATTTAGATCACACACTGCTGTTAAAGCAATTTGGTTTGTAAGTGGGAGGAAAGCACTACTTTCCCAGGAACTAATGCTAGCTCTGCTCCTCTTTTATTGTTGTTCTTGTGAGGTGCTGATCACTGAATTGAAAGGTGTATTCAGGTAGAGTATTTCTCAGGCTGCTTTCTATATGGTATCATGGCTGTTGGACACCGCCACCCCTCTCGCTGCTTTCTCAGTATCCCTGAATTCAGTCATGGAGTCGTTTGGAGAATCCTGCAGCCCAGACAGACCATACTCTTAAGGGGCTGTCTTGGGGAAAGCAACAATAGTTTATTAGAAAGACTGAAATTTCAATGTGAGATGCTTTTCTAGAAGCATGGTTTGTGCAAAGGGGTACTGACAGTCCTTGTTCCATGAAGGATCACACTTCATTGCCTTGATATATATAATCCATTGAGGGGTTTTTAACTCTTTATTTTAGTGGATTGGCCCTACTCTAGAAAACTCAGAATTTGTGGCATTGAGCCAAGCCTTGAATGTGTATGACTGGTGTATGGCCACTGACTGGTACTGATGCTAAAGAACACTGCTTAGAGGCACATTTCTGGTTATGCAAGGAAATGTCGTTTTCTCTCCATCTCCCTCTCTCTCTCTCTTTTTGGATTGTTAGAGGGAAAACGGGAAAGTTCATCCTCTGTGCTTAAGTCCTATATGATATCCTGGATGTTTACAGATTGTAAACGCACAGGAATGAGTTACAATTTTTATGTGGGCACTTTGGTTTTGTTGTCACTGTGAAGGATAAACATAAGCAGTTATAAATAGCAGGCTATCTTTGAATGATAGTCTTTAAGAAATTCAGGACAATGACATGGTGTTGCATAGCTGGTAGCTGGTTTGGGGTTTGGTGGTTTGAATCTCTTTATTTCAAATAGAACTTTTTTCCCAAAGTTATGTTAAAATTCATTGAAATATTTGAAGGGAGTTTTTTGTGGTTTGACGAGTCACTTTTGTAGTCTAGTCTTTGTATCTTACATCCATGAAGTGAATTAAGTGGTATCTGGACTGATGCAGATATTCGATTGAAGAGTAAATGGAATCATCATCGGAAGGAAAACCATACAGTTTCTAAACTGAATTTAATCTTTTAAGGACCATCAGTTACACACAGATGGAACTACGGCAAAGTTGAGATTAAGCTAAAAGACATTTTCTGTAAAAATGTCAAAAGCTGTATATGACTGGACTCTATTTTTTAAAGTTTTGCTAGTGGAGACAATTGGTAAGTAGTGGCTGGAAGTACAAAGTTTATATTTTGTAGAGACATCACAAAGGAAATTCTGTTAAAGAGCTGTCACTGTAGATTGAAAAGGACCAAATAATTTGCTTAAATCTTTGGGAAAGAAAAGGTCAGGAGTGTCAGCTAAGAATGACTTTATTATAGTATTTTAAAAAGTAGAGTTCTTCATTAGCAAGGTTCTCTACTTTCTACGTTTGCCTTTGTAAGCATTGCTTCAGAAGTTTTAGGATACTTAAATTGGTATCAGGCCAGATTTTAAGCCCCTTTTTATGTAATCTAATTTTTTTAAATTTTTTTTGTGTTTTTTATTTTTAAACACTCTTATCTGTGGGGTCCCGCACTATTAAACTGTTTCAGGAAAGTGAGACAGTTCAGTGACTTCAGATAGGGAAGTAAAATGTATGTGCATAAATTCAAATTGGTTAAAACTTCAGACTACCTTTTTAAGATATTTTTACAGTTCTCATTTTGATGATGTGCCTTTTGTTACTGTTTCATCCATTGTATTTTGGTTGGTTCTTGTGTATATATACCTACCACATGTAAGGCTTTTTAAAGAGTTTGATTTCATACCCGGGGGGGGGGGGGGGGGGGGGGAGTTTTTGCTGTGTGCGGATGTGGTACATCTCTTAACTTCTCAATTACTTTTTTAGTGCAATGTTTTGGTTGTGGGAGCTTGTTTTGTCATTTTTTCAGACAAGTACTGTTCAACATCTATCTTACAAAATGAGTCACCGTAAATATCTGCAAACCAGCTGTAGTAACAGGCTTTGCCAGTGCCGTGTATCGTGTCTTATCATCAGTGCTTCTAGATGTGTCTCAGACTATGCCAGGGTGCATTAAGATTGTAGCAAAATTTTATACACTAAAGTTCATTACACTTCAAAGTATGGTGGCAGAAATAAAATTAAAAAGTGTCTGGGATGTGGGTTGAGGGAATAATCTGCAGGCTTTCTGTTGATTTATGCTAAGTACTAAACAAAGTGCAAAACGTACTTAAATTTTCTGACACCTGTGACAAATATTTAGACTTAAAATCTCTTTATCCTGAATTCACTCTGCTGTGTCTTGTTTTAGAACATTTGGTACTTGACATGAGGCGCTAGATTTAGATTTCTGCAGTATTTCAGTGCAACTGCAGCATTGTAATAGAAGGTCGAAAGGCACAAACACTATGTTTTTTTTCCTGTGTATGTGCACATGCATGCACATTCATGTAATTCTTAGGTGAGGAACTGTGGGTACTGTGTTTTGATGTGTGTGTATATATATACATTTAAGTAGGGATAAATGAATTATTCCTTGATACAAATTTTACCATGTCACAATATGCTGCCATTTTGCAACTCTGTTTTGTTGGGCTTTATAATTTTAAGAAATAGGAAATGTTGGAATTGCTAACTGCAACTTGATTATCCTTTTCAGGGGTTTATTGTGAGCAGCCTTTTGGTTGATCAGTGAGCCAGTTTTTCATCCTGCAGGCAGCAAAGTCATGAAGTAAAAATATCTATTTAAATGAGTGTTGCAAGATGGAAGTTTAAATTGCTGTATTATCCTTTTAGTTTTCATTTGGAGACTTTGTATGTCAGCTGTCTGTTCTAAATGCAGATTTCTTTGAACACCCTTTCTGATGTGAATTCGGAAAACTTGAACAGCATACTTCGTTCTGTGATGCTGAACATGATGTTGCAGCCAGTAAGCATTAGATCTGATATTTGTAGTTTGCAAGTGTGTTGGTCTTAAATACAACATTTCCAACATACTCCTGCTAGCTTTAACGTAATTTAAGTGTGTCTGTTTTAACATCAAAATAGTGAGAAGAAAATAGTTTTCTGATGAAGTATTTATTTGCACTACTTATGAATACTGGAGTTTACTGGGACAGGGTTTTTTCTCACCATGTGAGGTTTACTTGTGTGTGGGTAGGTACATTTGTCACGTGTTGACAATCAATTGCCTCAACTGTGTGTATACTGTATGTAAATATGAACATATTTTTCAAGATTAAAGGAGAAACCTGCATCTTGGTGGTGGTAAAGATACTCTGTAGTAAGATGACCCCAACTCTAACCCCTTTTCATCTCCAGATAGAATGTAGTTTGTTTTACTCCTTTAATGAAGATTATTAGTATTTGTGAAAAATTTTCACTCCAGGGAAATTTTCCTCAATATTTAATGTATAACATATTCAGAGAATTATATTTTGGAAAATTAATTTTTGAATAGATAATTCTATGCTATGGCTGTATTTTAACCTGAGAGTTTGAACTTGTCCTATTTTATGATGAACCAGTGGCTCTCTCTTAAGTGTTCAGCATTGTAACTTCAGTCACAAACCAGAAATTTTTGTTTATCTTGGCTTACAAAATTAAGTTGAAGACCAAGTGAGAACCAAGAAGTAACCTTTTGAGTAAAATCATAAAAATCAAGCAGTACAGATAAGGTATTGTACTCATAATCCTGGAGGAGGTGTGGAAAATATAATGGAATATGTTTGAATGAAATGTATGTACTGCACACAAAAGGAAAAAGATGTTTCTGATATTAGTAAATCTAATAATATCATCCTTAAATTCTGCAGTTCTCATTGCCAAAGATACTGCTACCTTGGCGTGTTTAATATTATATAGCATTAAAGCCATTAGCTAGGTCTCATTTGTAAAAACCATTTACAGCCTAGGAATAGTTTGCATCAGAAAAGTAAACATGCCCCTTTTTTATTTAAATTTTTTGTTTGCAGTAATTGCAGGACTAAATTTGAAAAATATCACTCAGTTCCAAGCGTGGTAAGCAAAGAAGCCAGATCCTCTGTACTTGCATTGCATTCTTGGTTATATCAAATTGTTCAATATTTTATATTTTCTCCAGTATTTTAAATGCCGTTTGTTTCTAGCATATGGGCCTTAATCTCTCGTGATTTTTTTTTTTTTTAGTTTGTTTTCCCACTGGCACTTGGATAAACTTTGCTGTGGAAAGCTTTTCTATATAGGTCATTCAGGGTAACAGATCATGACATGGGTGTTTGTGTTGGTGAATACATGTATCAGTGTGTCAAAATTTGCATGTCATGACCAGCTGAAGAGCCAAAACCTCACCTGCCTCTGACGCAGTGGTGGAAGGACGATGGAGAGCTGTGAGCGAGACTTGGTTTGTCAGTGGTTCCGGAAAACATGTAATAAGTGGATTTTGCAGGACCAATACGTTTGAGGACTTCCACATAGTCATTACAAAATTTTATTTAAAATAAAACAAATCTTGGAACAAGGTTTCAAAACAAAACAGCTGGCCATTTCAGATAAACTTGCCTAGTAATTTTGGCAAGCGTCAAGGACTGTGACTTTTAAAAGTTCAGAAGCAAGCTGTAGAAGTCTTAAGGATACCTTACAGCTTCCAGAAATAGATGTAGTAAAAATCTGACCCATTTGTCTGCATTTGAGATTTAGTGGGGAAAAAAAAAACAATTTTTGCTTCCATTCTTTTATTAGTTTTCCTCTAGGCTGCCCCCCCCCCCCCCCCCCCCCATGTTTCTTTGGTTGATGGGCTTTTTGGGTTTTTTTTTTGGGGGGGGGGGGGCGAGGTGTTGGGTTTTTTTTTCAATGTGTTCATCAGATTTTGCCAAAGGTAGCATCTGAGGGACCAAATGAATTTAAAATGGGTCCATAAATTATCCCTCCTTTCACAAAGGATTATTAAGCTATTCCTGTGAGGAGCTGTTGATGGGAACAGATGTATAGTAAAACTTTGTGTCTGTACAGTAAAACCTTGTCCTATATTTTAGCTTGTGCATGATGAGCAAAACGATGAGATCAAGTTGTATTAACCAGTTCCTTGGTTGTGAGCTCCCAGTGTTTTACAGTCAGTGAGATGTAAGCAATTTAGAGTGGAGTGTCTTTGCTTTCTGACGATTAATCACTCATTAAAACGGGGTTTAGAGTTCACACAGGTTTTTGGTTTTAGAGCGTGAAATGTTCAGGGGAGACTTCTGTTCAGGAGTATCCCCCTAGTAAAGTGACTCTGTGGTGCTTTGTCATGGAGACTTCCATACAGATGGGATCCTGCCTGTGTGTGTCTTCATCCTCCCCCGAACTGATCACGAAACAGGAAAAGCAGTGTGAATGAAGCAACCATTTACTGTCGTTTCTAAAATGAGGAGGACTCAGGAGTGACAGAAGTACTGGCTATTGACGCTGTTCTTTCTGTTCGGGCTTTGTTATTGTTGTGCTAGACTTTTGTGTTACTAGGTTATGAGAAATGCAAGTAGTAAAAACTTTGTGGCTTCACGTATACAGTAGATGTGAGTTAATGATCACTCAGGATAAACCCACCTTGTTGAAGTGTTAATAGATTCCTTGTACCTGGGGTGTCTCTGTGTCTGTGTGTCAGTGTTCAACTGTTACTTTGAAACAAGACTTCTTATAGGTTTCTTGCAGATAGTGAACACTTCTGGGATAGCTATTGCTAGCTGGTTATTTATGGGAAAAGTACCGCATGATTGAATAAAATGGAGTCATTTAGTATTGCTTCCGTATTGAAGATTCCAGGAAAAAGCTAATAAAGGTTTTTAATTATAAAATCAGATGCTCTTAAAACATCCTAGATTTACTATGGTAGCTTTTATTTGCTATTAAAAAAAACCCACAACAAACCCCAACAACTAAATTGAGGTACTCCATGCTGCATTTTTTAAAATTTGTGGTTCCTGTACTTTACAATGAATTTTTTGATCAGTTTTCGTCCTTGTAAGAATACAGGATATGCCGTCAGTTTTACTAGCAAAAAGAAACACTCCGCAACGGTCGAGAGATTATTTTCTTACTTTTTTCTGTCATACCAGGTTTGTTTCTCTGAACTAAGGTTTCTGAGGATTTTCACTGCGCCAGCATTGTGTGCCGTTACCCCTGCCGCCGGAGGAGCGCCGGCGGCGAGCGGCCCGCCGCGGGGGCCGGCCCCGGGGGGGGGTAAGGGGCGGCGGCCCGCGCGCTGCCGCGGGGGGTCCGCCCTGGGGGCGGAGGCGGCAGGTGCTGGAGGTGGCGTTACTGGTGCATGTAAGCCATTAGCTGGACCGTCTTGCCGAGCTGGTTAACGCTGTTGACTTGTTGAAATGTGAAATGTAGTTACTATTGACTCTGTAAATACCTGCCAGAGATGAAAGATGATTATTTTAAATCGTTGTAAATAGAGATGTATAAAACTCGACACAATCTGCAATGCAGAAGAAAGAATATAAATATATAAAGATGTTAAATAAATATTGTGCTGTTTCTAAACAGAAAAGCAAATCACCGAGTTTGGTTTTGGGGGTTGTTTTACACGCTGCCTTACATCGTTGGGGCGTGCAAGGCGCGGCGCAGCGTCGGGGTGCGTGGGCGGGAGGCGGGGGTAGCGCGAGGGGCGGGGCGGGGCGGGCGGCTCCGGCGCGGTGCTCGCGGCGGCCTAGTGTCGCCACGGCAACCGCGGGCGCCCTCCCGGCGTGGGCGCGCCTCACTGGCAGCGGAAGTCCCGCCCCCTCGCCGCTCCCGCTTCGGGCGGTGGGGCCGAAAACAGGGTCGCGGATTGGCGGGGGTACACGTCACTCAAGGCTCCGCGTCGTCGTCGTCACCTCCTTCTCCCGCTCGCCATTGGGGAGGGCGGCGGAGATGCTCGCCTCCGGCGCGTGACCCCGCTGCCGCCCCGCGCTGGCGCAGAGGGTGCCCGGGAGCCCGCGGCTCGCGGGGTGGGGCTGTAGGAGCCCGAGGCTCGGGCCCGGGTACGCGGGGGCGGCGCGGTGAGGAGGCGGGCGGTTCCGTCAGTTCGTGCGCGCGCGCCAGCGGCAGCGCCCCCTGGCGGTGTGTGATCCGTGAGGGAGCCGCGGGCGCTGGCGGGGCGCCCGCCATGAGCCAGCCGGAGGGGAAGGTCAGCGGCGCCCTGGAGGTAAAGTTCGTCCCCGACGAGGCGGTGCTGAGCCACATTGCTGACGACGCAGGTACGGCCGGCCCGGGGCAGCGTCCGCCCCGGCGCCCCCCGCGCGGGGACCCCCTCTGCAGCGCCCGAGGCGGGCCCCGGCGGGCCGGGCCCTCGCTGGCCGCCGGCTGCCTCCCCCGAGGTGCGGCCCTGCCCCCGCCGCGGCGCGCGGTCGGTTGCGCGCGGTCTGTGCCGCTCGCTCCCCGTCGCTGCGGAGGCCGAACGCCGCCCGCCGCCGCCTGCACGCGGCTCGATGCCCGCTGCGCGGGGCGCTGCCGCTGCTCCCAGACCGCGGGAGCCGGTGCGTGTGCGCACCCTCGGCAGAACCGAGGGGCCGGCTTCGGCGGTGAGGGAGGGACGGACGGCTGTGGGGTCAGCTGGCCGTCGTTAGCGAGACACCTTTTCTCCCTTCGTGTTTGTTCAGTGATTTGCACAAATGGAACTTGGCCGCTGGATGGGGTATCTGTGTACTACTGAGATAGAAATAACGAAATGGGGGGCGGTTAAAGCTTCTATTGCCATCCCAGGTATTAAAGTACGGAAGGACAAGGCTCAACTGGCAGTCAGTGTGAAGAGATTTGCGAAGAAGCTTGAGAATATTTCAGATGACGAAGCTCAGGAGATCCTGGCAGAGGAGAACTATGTTGCTGCTCTTGGAACATGTGCCCAAGGTATTGGCGTGGGAAAACCTAACACAGCTGTCACTTCAGGAGATTCTTGCAGCGCTGAGGTTGTACAGTGTTGATGAAATTGCATCTCAGGGCTGACCGGCTCTGGCTGTGCTTGCGGTAACAGGTAGAGGAGAGAATAATGATTCTAGGGTTTCTTTGTGATGTTTATTTTCTAACACCTGCAAGATGAAGAGTGCTTTGAGCCAAATAGTGAAATGTTGCATTCCCTCTTCCTTGGGTTGGGAACATACCAGTGCTTCTCAAATAGCTACAAGTAACGCTTCTTTTCACAGATCCGGTGGGAAACGGCTCAGGTGTAAGCGGTGGGGAAGTTTACTCATTCCAGACTCCGAAATGCTCCAGCAAAATGGCAGAGCTGGGTATGTTTTCCCCTTTTTTCTTTCATTCTTGCTGTGGCTATGGTCTCTTCTTGAGTGCTCTATTAATGTGATTTGTGACTTCTGTTTATTCGAAAGATATGTTTGCAGTATTTCAGTAGCTTTTATCTGCCTCTGAATCAGCCTTCCTCAGAAACAAAGTACAGGGCTAGGACAAAGCAAAGGCTTGATGGGGGTAAGCAATACGGATAACAAACTAACATGGAAGAGAGTTTCTTAATGCTGGGAGAAAGTCTGCATGGAAGTGCCAAAGGATGGCAGATGTTTTATTTGTGTAACTTAAAAGTATGTGAGAATAGCTCATTATGGAGCAAAGAGTCAAAAAAAGGCGGTAAGTATTACCTTTGCGTGTCAGGGGATTTCTCCTTCGCAAAGTTCTGACTGTGCTTGCTAGGCTAACTGTGAATTTAGGAGAAGCAAGCAGAAAGGGGCAGTTCTGGAGAGTTCTGTTAGATGTAGTGGTTCAAATAAGAGCTCTTGAGCCCTCCTGCCTCTATGTTTTGTTTCACTCGAATGAATCTTTGTGTGCCCAGCATCATCTGAACTTCGTTAGTGTTTAGCTGTCACAGCTACTGATATATCCTACAAAGGATGATCCGAGGGAGAGGAGTCGTCCTTCTGTGTCGCTCGCTATAGAGAAATTGGTTTCTGTACCTCTTTACTTCTATGGCCTTCTGTGTCTTGGGAAGTTACGTGTTTCTTATACCTCCTTCTGCAGCAGGGTGGGTTTCGCTGGTGCTCCTTCCCACAGCTGTGATTCAGTTTGAAAACGGAGACAAGTCATACAGTGGAAGGCTGGTTTTCTTGAGGGACTTTTAGCAGGATATGGAGGTCTTCCGTATTCAGATCAGTGATTCCACTTCAGCTTGTGCTGTTAAGTAGTAAAAAGAGGTAAATAGAATACCAAAACACACCTCCTGGGGAACTGGTGTGTTTGCTATACCTGATGCTCTACTATGTCCACTTGAGCAATTTTAAAGGACTAAGTGAGCATGACCAACCATTGCTCTGATTTGAAGAAGTGTTCTCCCAGGAAGCAAAGCGTGCTCTGCCATTGCCTCAGCTATACTTGTAAAATGAATTAACTGAGGAGTTCAGGCTTTGAAAACTTTATTGAGGAATACATTCACCATTAGAGTTAGAAAAAAAAAATGGAAGTGTCTGGTCCACTTCCTGAAATAGCTAGGAAATTAATACTTAGTGTTTCAGGTGCATGGCTCCGTGGCTGGCTAGCCAGAGCTGGATGTTTTATACCTGATATATGAAACTTCTTCCCTTGTTCCCTTGACCCTATTTCCGACAGCCTCTGAATTAGCCCAGACACCAGGACAGAGTGTTGCACCTGATCACTTCAAGTGCCCTGAGAAGACAGCCAAAACTCCTCAAAGCAGCAGTAAGTCCTGTGATGCTTTGGGGAACTGAAGCTGAGTGAATGGCAGGGCGTTATGTTTCTATTTGGGTGGTGGAGTGGATGCTTGAGTGCCTGCTTCTGTCATGCTTCAGTATTCTAGTCAGCTTAACCTTGTAGACTGAACTGCTTTGTGTGCATGGCCTCTGGTTTGCCTGGCATGAGATCTTTTATTCTGCCCAGCAACAGATGAGAAAACAGGAACTTTCCTGTTTTCCTCCGTGATTTCCTCCGCGCTCAATGGAAGTGCTTGCACTTGAGAGAGTTATGAGCTGGGATGATGTGCTGAGCAGCACCAAATGGATAGGATTGTGTGGATGTTCGTGTGTAAATTCAGGCTATTTATATAATAATATTCAAGCACCCAATGCTGTAGGGAGAAATACAGGTGGGAGGAGTCAATGCAGGTCAACATTGGCAAGAGCATGCTACTCTGCACTTCAGCAATGGTCAGATGTGCTCAGGGAGAGGGTGTTAGCTCATTTTTTCAGCCTTTTCCCTCCTGCTGATGGCCTCCCAAAGCTGTGACCAGAATTAAAAGCTGCCTTTTGTGGCAATGACATCGACTGTCATTGTGCTCTCCTTGCCTACCTGTGCAAAACTAGAGGCTTCCCTCATAGGATTAACATCCAGGGAGTTGTTATTCTAGTGCAGTGTACCTTTGAATAGTGAATGCCTGTTTTTCTAGTGGAACATCTTGTGCCACTGTTGAAAATGTGCAGTAATTTGAACGATGCTTTTTCTTGCTTTGCAGAACGCTCAGGTTCAAACAAAGTGCAGCAGAGGGTAAGTAATGTCTCTGCTTTGCTTGGGAGTTTTTTGACACATCCACACGCACCCACCCCCCACTTTTAAAACTTGGAACTAGCCATTAACTACAGTTCTGGAAAGGAAGGACCTTGAAAAGCCTCATTTGCAATACATATGTCTCTCCTAATCTGACCAGGCAGGAGTAAATCAAGTGAGAACCAGAGCTACCATTAATCAAGCCTGTGGGATTTAGAGTCAGTGGGCAAATAGTGGGTTTGACAGCTTAATTAGCACAGGTGGAGACTAATTCTGTGCATCACACAAATCAGTTAAACTCATAGCTTTCTGTGTCTCATCGAAGGAGGAAACAGCCTTAATCATAAGGAGTGCTGTTAGAACAGGAATTCAAGAACTGTGTGCTGGTTGGTTTTTTACTTTAGCATTGGCTTGTAAAAAATAATCTGTGATAATGGGGGGTTGTAACTTGATGTTGTCTCTTGTGATGCTACAGAGAGATACAGTCCAGAATTGCCAGTTGTGGTGGTTATAAAGGGGGTGCTGTGAAACAGTTGGCTTTCTAAAACCCATGAAAAGCCATTTCATACTAGAAATGTGTGCACAGCTTTTCCAGGATGAGGTATGCCTGTAAGAGATGCTGTTTGGGGATGCTGTGTTCACTCCTTGATGATTTCACATCTCTTTTGGCAGGATTAACAAAAGTGTTTCCCAAGTATTGCAGACTTGATCTGGTGTCCAAGTCAGGTGTGTGCCTTACACATATGTAAGGAAGATATGCCAGTACAGCTTGATGAGCCCAGGCAGCTTGGGTTCCCTTTGCTGTACTTATTCTGAGTGGTCTTCTGTCATTCCAGTAGTTGTTCTTATAGCAAACTTCCAAATTGCTTTGAGTAGACAGTGTGATGTGGAAGATGACTGCTCTGGGGAGCCAAAGCATTTTCAGTTTGTCATTGCTTCAGTTTGACTCTTCCTGAGTGGCCAAGATTGGCATCTTGTTTGGAGATTTCATGATTTTCTACCCTCCCTCTCGGGATATTAGTTGAAAGAATTAAGCCCCTTTTGGAACTTGATCCTGCCCCCCTCTACCTCTAAAAGGCAAAACAAGAGGTCTCCATGCTTACTGCCTCTGCTTTCCCAGTTTCTTATGGCTGAAAGAGCTTGGAAATGTAACCTGATTCTACTTTTTGCTTGGCAGAAGGCTGTTTTGAGGATATATGTGTTTCTTCTTCTAATGTATGTTTTTTCTTTGCTGTTACAGAGTAAAAAGAAAGAATTTCTGTCTACCACACCTTACAGACTCAGAAAGAGGCTAGCAGGTAAAGGTCAACCTTTGCAGTCAGCTTCCACAGTCAGTGAGACACTGTGTTCAGGGGAGAGTGTTTCTGCTGGTGGGCTTCTGCCTGTAGTAGGCAATCTGACTGAAGTAATCTGATTCATCCTGCAGAGTGCAGAAATGTCCTTAGGTCTGTGTAGTCCTTTTCCCTACAACAGATTGCTGCTTATGTAAGGAGTGGGAGGGTTAGAAGCACCAAGTTGTTAAACTTCAGTAACGTGATCAAAAGAGACAAAACTTTCAGTAATCTTAACCTATACTGACACTTAAGTCTGGCCCAATTGCTTGAACCAAGGCATAAAACTTTTTGATGATGGCTGGGACATTCATGGTAAAGTATTTCCAATAACTGGTTGGCTCACGTCGAATGCAGATCAGTGTATGGCATTTTGTGTTCTGTTTCTTCTTTTGTGTTGAGACACTGAGACTGAGCCAGATTCTGTCTGTGCTTTTCAATCAACATTGCTAACAGAAGTCTTACAAAACCTTTTTTTGCAGTATGACCGAAAAGATACTTGGCTTGCACAATTGGTGTTTGGGAAAACTGACATAGAGATGCTAAGAGAAATAGGGAATTCCACTGTCCATTTTTAGTCACTTTTTATGGTAGGATGTGTTTCTTAGTTGGTATCAAGGAGCAAGCTTTATTAAACTGTAATTCCTGAGCCTAGAACTGGGAAAGGAATAGCTATGTGTGTCTGTGGTCCTCTTAAGCATTGATTTTACTTTTCTGTGAGATACATTTAGGAATCATATGCTTGAAAAACATCTAGAGAATGTATGTGAGAGAGCAAGATGGTGCAAAATGTGTTCTGTAGAAGGTGTGGTTACTAGCTTAACCTTAAATTTACGCTCTAGCTCCAGATTCCTGTTTAGAAAGTGAGAGTGAATATTCTGCTTCCTGCTCAGAGGAGGATGATGAGGAAGACCAGAAAGAAGTCAGCACTGTTTTATCAGGTCAAAAGACCCCAGCCAAAGCTACAGCTGCAGCTACATCTCCTCCCAGAAACGCCCTAGCCAAAAAAATTAAGGAGGAAAAGATGGTGAGTGTGCAGAAAATACACCCCTGAGCTAGCAAGAATGACGGGATACATCGTGACAGTAGGTTGTCACTGACCACACCTAACTATGGGGAAAATCTGCTAGACTCATTTCAAATCAAACCAGCTGGCTTGGCTTTTGCTGTACCTCGGGGCAATTCCTGTTGGACAGGCGTCATGTGGGCTAATCCAGTCTGTGTCCTCAGCAGCTCCAGAAATTCTAAGATGTCCATGAAGCAGGAGACCTGGTACTGAGAAAGGATGAAGAAATTGACTCCTGTAGCACCAAAAGAGGCATGCACTCTCCGTCTTGGTGTTCAGCTGCATTGTCTGGTTTCCTTCCAGCACCAGGGATCCCTGCACCCCCTTAGAATTATTGCTATGTTTTGCTCTCTCAGAATCTCTTTTCTGTCTCCTGTCTTAAGGAAAGAACCATTTGACTAGGTTAACTTTGGCAGAATGCTTCTGTAGAAGCCATTTTTGCAAATATCTTCTGACTTTTGTTGAGCCTTGCTCTATGTCTCATATCAGCCATCTTCAGATATGTTTGTGGGTGCAAAGGGAGAGGGGTAACTGGACAGCAGGAGGAGTGTGGCTGATCTTGCTGTCCCTTTTTAGAGCAGTCTGGTGGAGGAATACTTTGAAGCTCACAGTAGTTCCAAGGTGCTCACTTCGAACCGAACACTGCAGAAGTTGCAGACAAGAAGACTGAATCAGGTACGCCTCACAGTGAAGTACACAACTCTTGGAGTTTTTGATTCTTTGATGAAGAAATTTTCTTCAAAATTTCCTGATGTTGTTATTTTCACTTTCTTTCTGTTGATTACATACTTGGTGGCGATGCTGATTTAGGTAGCATTTTGAGCATTACGTTTTCTGCTGCTCTGAGCAGGGACAGTGCCCAGTTGTTTGAACCTCCAACAGTAGGGAAAATGCAGGGAGAAGGTACCATCAGGTAAGCAGATTGTTGAAAGCTGCAGTTACCAGAACAGGTTGAAGTTTGCTTTTGGGGGAGGAAAAGAGGGAGAAGTCGAGTTGTAGAGACCTGCCTTAAAAAATTACCACCAAACCAGCATTTTTGTCAAAGAAAGGCTTAGGGGAATTACAAGCTGTCTTGGCTATTTATGTGTACAGGAAATAGAGAGAGCCCTTTTCATCTGAGCATTACTGGGTCAAGCCACGTGCAGGACTAGGACAGCTCTAAATGTTGTCACCTAGTTTGTGAAATGCACTTTGTCCTCGGAGACAGGAGTGGTCTAATTGTGGTGATCATATTTGGGTTTTTTCCTGTATACCTTTTCTAGAAGACAGTTCAAAGTGAGCAGTTGCACCCTCCAGAGACATGTACACAAGGACAGGTGCTGGGGAAGCATGTAAAATACTTGGAGCTCTCATGTCTATCACTGCTTTTTGCACCCATCTGTGTTTTGAAAGGTGGCGTATATGCAGATTGCCTGATGCCTGCTGTTGTCTGGAATTGCTACCCAGAGAAACATCTGGATTCTTAACAAGTTCTTTCATAACAGCTCTGGAAGGAAATCAAGGCTTTCAGTATTAAATCTACTGCTGGCTCCAAAGAAATGTTGTCTCTTGGTGCTTTATGTTTGTCTGATACATTGCAGTTGCCTGTGTTCTTTCCAGAGTAAACTGTCATCTTCTGCAAGGGAGTGGAAAGCAAAGCTGTTAAAATTGAAGAGCAAGGGAGGCCAGTGTAGACGTGATGCCATTTGTCATGCATTACTGTGCAGCTTAAACATCGACATCCCAGCATATCTTTAAAGCTGAATTAATCTTCTGATTCTTGATGCTTTTGAAATACTACTACATTTAGGTGTCAGCTGCAAATTACTTCTTTTCTGCTGTATTTCTTTTTTAAGATGATGCTTGTGAGCATTCTTTTGCAGTGACAAACACCTGAGCCATTGCTAAGCACGGTGATTGCAGCACTTGCTCCTGTGAGCCGGGCTGTGATGTTGGTATCTTCCTGGTACCGTGCTTGGTGCTGTGTAAGCTCTTAGTGTGTTTGTTTTTTCAGTAGTGGTTTTCCCATACTCGGCAGGAAGAGATAAAACACAGTGTGATGCCATTTCTAGCCCTAGTCTGGCTGCAGTTGCCCATAACAAGGTTACTTAATCTCTGCTTTTTTCTCCAGTAGCAAAACTGTGCTTAGAGGGGTCTTTGTGGGAAAAAAAACACAAATTGAGTGCACCAGCAGTGAAATCTATTCTGCTTCCTAGCTGGAGAGCATACTAGAGCGATATTTGTAAGGACTCCAGGTGAACGTCTTGCTTTTTCTCAGCTGTTCTCTTATCTCTTTCTCAACACAGAAAACACTGCATGACCTTTTGAAAAAAGCTCCCCTTGCCTATGCTGCTGAAATGAAAAAGCTAAGCCAGCAACATGAATCCCTGTTTTCCAAGTGGATGCTGCAATTACAGTAAGTATCCAATGAGAATCATTGAAGAAGCCTAGTAAACAGACACTACCCTCATGTCCACAACATCATGTTAAGGAGCGACTTTGTTTTTTTCCTTTGGTCAATCACTTAAGTTTAAAATTAGGTGGCATTAATTTAGCGCAATGTTTCCTGTGCATCAAATCATACCTGGCTGACCGTGAACTGAATGCCTGCAGTGAGATGAAGTTGCATTCTGCCTGGCTAGTTTTTCTGTGCCTATGCAAACCAAGCTAGAAGGGCAGTCGCAAACAGGGAACATGAATAACAAGAAAACGGGGAATGTGAACGATGAGAATGTCCTTTGTCTTTTGTGAACAATCTGTTTTGCTTACAGCAGTGTAGTTGGCAGTGAGTAGCCCACCGCCAATTTCTTCAGTATGTGGCTATCGCCAGTGTCGTAGCTGTTAACTTTGAATGCCTACAGTACCTAATGACCTAGGCAGGAAGAAACCTTACTGCTGTTGGAAACGTTAGCAGTATAACTTTTATTGGGGTTTGTGTGTATCTTCGTAGAAAGGAGAAAAGAGTAAGCATCCAGGAGAGCAAATGGGGAACTGTAGAGAGCTGCAAGATTCTGAAGTGCCTTAGAGAAGGCAGGCCACCAACTCTGAAGTTAAGTGTAGATGTTGATGATGAGAAAGGCCCTCCGAGGCTTTGCGAGGGAGTGGAATATAAAGAAATTTCTGGTCCATGGAGCGTGACAGAGTATATGAAAAAGACATCAGCTTTGCAAGTTGAAGAGCTGCAAGAGGAGTTATCTGTGACCCAGTGATGTGGGCAAGTGGTTAGAGATGTATGTGGCAGGGCAGAAGGAACAAATCTGTAGGCGACTGAAGTCAGTGACAGTTCTTGAACACCTTACCCTTGCCCAGTGCTATTTGGGTGACCTGACATTCTTCTTTCTGGTCAAGATGATGCTTTTCTTGCTTCTCAAAAATAAAGCTTTGTGATTCCCTACCATGTTCTCTTTATGCTTTCCTGCCTCTTTCTCTGTGCAACAATTAGGATAAGAAAGAGACATGAGAATAATTTTTGTTTTGAAATTGTGCCTGTGGATCAGAGTACAAAACCACTGTGAAGGCTTACTTCTTTTTTTTTCCTTTTAAATGCTTTGACCCATGGTAAACATTTAATCTAGTCACTGGTGAGGGGGTGAACATGAACGCTGGCTACTCTTCATTATCTGAAGTTGCAGATCTAGTCTCGTATTCTTGGACTACACCGTTTTTGTCCCTAGATGTTTTACTAAATTCATGGGCCTCCAGGCTGCTAAAACGCTTTTACTAGGATGCATGTGCTACATCCATATTTCAGATTCCTTGCGGCTAACCTTATTTGTCAGCTGTGAGCTGAAAGTAAGCCTGGTATTGATGAAACATGAAATTTTTACAGGCAAGATGGCAGTGGATCGTTTTGCTTAATGAATGTATGAACACAAAAAGGGAGTTACACTGAATCATAAAAGTACATTTGCTCACTTTTCTGCAGCTTGGGTTTCAATATCATTCTTTATGGACTGGGTTCAAAGCGTGATTTGTTAGAGAAGTTTCGTACCTCTGTGCTCCAGGATTCTGCTCACCTTGTGGTTAATGGATACTTCCCCAGCATCACTGTGAGATCTGTAAGTGTGGGGAAAAAAGCTTATGGGTTTATCTAATCATTCTGCACTACAGATACCTCTGAATTCTTTCAGTGCAAAATGTTAAGGAAACCTGCCACATCCTATAGCAGCAGATTCTTGAATGAAGAGCAGTTCCTATCTCTCCTTTAAAAGTTTAAATAAATTAGCCCGTGTATTTTCAAAGGGATTGCAGTAATTCCCATTGCTAATAGATACAGTCTAAAGCCTTATTTGTTATTTTATGTCACTGTTTTGAAAAAGGGTAGAAATTTTTGGTTTGTGTTGACTGTTTTGGGGATTTGATGGTAAAAATCAGTTAACTCCCTCATGACAGCCAAGGGTTCAGTTTCAGATTTTCTGCACTAGGTCCTTCAGTGCCAGAGCCCCTCAGAAGGGTCTGCTGTCTTCTTTTTCAGATTCTCAACTCCATCACAGAGGAGGTACTGGACCATATAGGGAGCTTCCGCAGCCCCCTTGGCCAACTTGAATTCATCCATAAAAGGTTTAAAGAAGGTAAAACGACTAACTTTACACATAAAAACATTAGAGTCCACTTACTGTTAGGAGAGCCTGGACATAATCTTTCCTCATAGCTTTCATGTGTGCAGTTAGTTTCATAGTTTATTATACTAGTGTACTTTCTTGCTTGTAATTTATACCACATATGAAAATATATATATGCACTAGGAATATATGTGTACGTGATCCCAAGCTGTTAACCTCAGTCACTATTTCACACACTAGAAGGAGACGGAGGAAGACATGAGTGTTCTAACAAGACAGAGGTTCCTGAACCTTTTGGCAAACTGAAATGCTCCTCTCTCTTGCACTTAGCATAGTGCTTTTGGACTTTTTTCACATGGTGTTTCTGTAGCCATGCATTCCCTGGAAGACAGCATAGGTAAACTCCAGCTGTATGCGGGATGGTTCTTAGTGGCTCCTTGAGGACCTGATACAAACCTCACTGAAATCAACAGAACAAAGAACTCTCGAACGATTTGGCATGACAGTTGCTGACAGATTCCAAGTCCTTTAAGCTCCTCCTGGAAGATCATGGCCTGAGGATGTTTCCATAAATTTCAGTATAGGCTGGATTAAGGCTTAAATGTACATGGTTCAGTGAAATGGCCGTTTAAACTTAATGTATGTGTAGAAGAATGGCTGCAGAAGCGTGGCCTTAGAATCTCTGAAGATCTGCACAATGCAGGCCTGGTATTAGAATAGGCCTGTAATCAGAATTGTACTGAAGTTGCTGTGCTGAAGTTAACAAGAAAGGTAGCCTTGAGCTATTCTTGAATCCTGAGACCAAGTAATTATGTTGTGCCAACAGGCCGTGGATGTAACAAGCTACAGCTGCTGGGAAAGCAGGTGCAGGGCCAAGAAAGATAGGGACCGGTATGGGAAAATAGGGAGTAACAAACTACAAGGCTGAAGCGCAGCAACATAATTAGCTACATGGATAGAATGCTTATTTTAGTCATGATAATTAGGGATGTGAGAGCCGCGCATGTTTAGAGACTAATAACCAATTATATTTCTGCTTTATGAAGATGCATGTGTATCGGTTCTATATAAGTAGTGTTAGAAACTAAGAGCAAGATGCATAACTCGTATTGAGCGTCTTGATATATGCACATACGTTAGGACGAAATAAAGGACAGCAGTGTCAAACAAGCAGGTTAGAACTGGGTTCAAAAGCAAAATTAAGCAGGTGTGTGTGGCACATGGAATGCTTGCTGGATTCTTTTTGAATATCCCTTTACCACTTGTGTAACTGTACACAAATTGCCACAGAATCTTAATTGTGCATGGCATTGGTGTTTATGTTCTGTTTTCCATCATTACCTTATGAGTGTTTCTGGTGTGAATAAATCAAAAAGACGGATTAACGGCTGTACCCACCTGAATCTACACAAATCAGTCTTGCGTAGTATAGCTGATCTGACTGGGAGTCTGAAGAACCTCTGGTTTCCATTGGCAGCCAAGTATGTATTCATTCATTCGCACAAAAACTGGCTACCATTCCAGATTTGTTTTTGGATTCAGGAAATAGCTGTTCCAAGGGATAAGTAGAGCAGCACCGAGTTAGCTGGAAATTTTAACATCTACCATTTGCATTATCCAAGCTAAGTCTTCGTAACTTCCTTTGAGGAATGAGTGGGAAAGATTTCCAATGAAGTTAGTATGCGTTGGATCCAACCCTGAATAGAAAATGCATTTTCATTGTGTGAGGAGGAACTTAAGGATCTTAGTCATGTAACTGAAAAGAAGCTGAACAAACTGTTTAGATTTTCATCCTAAAATACGTTTCAGTGACCTTGAATTGCAGGACTAAAAGTCATAGCTAAAATGGCAATTCCTGGTAAAGCTATGAGCAAGTGGACAGTGGATTACAAGAGAAAAGCTTAAACTGCAAAAAGAACTGTAACTGTGATGAGAAATGCAATATAGTGAATTGAGAAAAAGCCTTTCAGGTGCTCAGAAACACTTAAGTGTGGGATAGACATCAAAGTAAGCTGTACAGGGAAAGTGATTTGATACTGGAGTGATTAATATGGGGCTTGATGGAATAGACTTGTTCTAGGCTGCACTGGGAATGGAAAACCACTTTGTGTGCAGTTTCTTTGATTGGTTCTCTGCTGTTTTTTTTCTGATCTTGCAGATGCATCTTTAGAGCTCTATGTGCTGATTCATAACCTGGACAGCCAGATGTTGAGAGGAGAAAGAAGTCAGCAGATCCTTGCACAGTTATCCTCTCTGCCTGGTGTTTACCTCATTGCTTCTATCGATCACATCAATGCTCCTCTCAGTGAGTCCCCTTGGGCCTGATGTAGCAAAGAGAGAAGAATCTGTGTTTTACTTTGGGCTGCTGAGCATGTTTCATAAGCTCATGTATTAGTACCGTTACTGTGCAAAGCAGATCTGGTAATGTGTGTGTGGTGGTAGCAGCTAGAAGGCCCAGCTGGAGCTCTGGCTGTGTTGAACCAAAACTGAGAACTACCAGTCACTGATCATAATATACAAATAGACTCCAAGCTTCTGGCACCCTTCGATTTAGGGGCTTACTGAAGTGGAGATTGAATGTTATGTCTGTCATTGCATCTAAACGGTTCTGTTTATTAGCCAGAAATGCTTTGCACACAACTGACTCTGGAAGGATTTAGAGTATATCCATGAAGCTGGTATGAAAAAGGGATGCATGTAAATGTTTTGTTGCACAGAATTTGTCTTCCTTGAACTGCAAGTATGTGGCTGTATGTACTGTGAATTTCACAAGCGTATCTTGTTTCCCCAATCCTACAGTAGAACTAAGCACATTTTAATGTTGGTTATTTAACACCTTAGAAGAGCTGAATCTCCCAATTCTGTCTGCTCTTCTTTTCCCTCTGTCTAGTGTGGGATCAGGCAAAGCTAAGGCTCTACAACTGGCTTTGGTATGAAACAACCACATTTAATCCTTACGTGGAAGAAACATCTTATGAGAACTCACTTTTAGGACAACAGTCTGGATCTTTGGCTTTGAGCTCCCTAACGCATGTCCTGCGCAGTCTCACTCTCAATGCTAGGTAAGACTGTTAAAACTTCATAGCAGCACTTGCTGAGGATCCAGTTCTTAATGGGTTACTCTGGTCTACACCTAGCAGGAAGCAATTCCTGTTTTCTGACAACAGTGTTCAAGATGGAGATGGTAGGACCTGGATTCCAATTGATTGGTTACTTGAAATTAACAGTGTTTGGATAGCAAGCCTTGTCCAGTGATGAGATTCACGACCGGAACTTTGTGCTTGAGGGAAAAATCAATACTTCCTAATGGTGGGGGGGGTTCAGTTTTGGGTTTGGTTTGTTTTCTGTTTCTTTTTTTCCTGTTCATTTTCCCCTGTCTTCCTCCTCTCGCTTAGGGGGATATTCAGACTGCTTGCTCGGTACCAGCTGGAGAACAAGGACAACACATCTTATCCAGGTATGTACCTACTTTTTCTCATCTGTGTGGGGTGTTTGCCATTGCCAGCTTGGTCACAGCAGCACTGGCTTCAGTAGCATGGACTGTCTTTCTAGAGGTACTGTCTGACGGACAGGAAGTCAATAGGCAGGCTGGTTCTGAAGGACCTCGCCTTCCTGTTGTCTCCTTTGATGTTTAGACGTGACTGACACCATTCATGGGGGACTGCGGAGTTAAAAAATTAAAATAAGGAAGAATATGAATTTTCATGACTAGCACTTAAAGGACCAGGGAAAGACAGGAGATTCTGTTCCCATGCTGCTCCCAAGTGACTTCTGATGTGTCCCTGCTGTCTAGGATATGTGTGGAATATCCTGTCACTGTCTCTAAACAGGTGTTGCAGGGGGTATGAATAACATGTTAATGGTAAAGAAAGTTGGAAGTAAGATAGAGGAGTTAGAAATTGAGAGGAACCATGCTGGGAAGTGCATTTAAAGTGCTATTGAAATTCCGTTAGGCAAACAGGGTGAGTGGAATGTTAATTCAGCTGTTTGGCATTAATTACTGAAATATTAGCTTGGCTGTGTACTTGAAAGAAGTGATGTTACTGTAGCCACTGTGGTCTAAGCCAAAGCAAGGTTTGTAGGTGGAGATGATACATGTTGTTAGACCTGGAAAAATCTGACAATCTTACCACTTCTCTTTCTTGCTCTCACCTTTTCCTATGCCCAGGGCTGTCTTTCCAAGACTTCTACCAGCAGTGTCGAGAGGCTTTCCTTGTGAACAGTGACTTGACACTCAGGGCACAGCTGACAGAATTCAGGGACCACAAGCTCATCCGGACCAAGCGGGTGAGTTGGGGGAAGAAGGTAATTCTGGGTATTAGCCACCTTAAACAAAAAAGATGCTTACTTGCTGCTAAGTATCCCCAAGACTCACAGCTCACAGGAAGGCTGTGTTGGTTGAAGCACCTAGAAACTAGCAAGAGGCTGAAATTCTGTTAATTGCAGGTCTTTCCATGCCTCTGATTTCTCAACACCCTTTACGTGCATAGGGGGCTGTAAAAACGCAGTGTGCTTTGGTCACTCTGCAACCTGCAGGTCTCTTCTTCCTGAAGACCTTGAGAAGTAACAGACTCTGGAGCCTGCCAGTCTGCTTCCAGTAGTCACCTGTGTTTGCACAAGTGCAGAATGCAGGCCAAGCCCTAATAATGCAGTATGGTAGCAGATAGGGGAGCACTGTGCTGAGGAGCTGTGTGGTGTCAGACTAGCATAGCCCACCAGAAGACTTCACATACACTGACTCTTCTTGGTATTTGTGCATTTCGTGTTGCTCTAGTGAAATATTCCTGGTTTTTGGCAATGTAGTCCTTCTGAATGCCAGCCAGCTCTCACCCAGACCGCAAATGTTAGCACTGCAGTGCTGTCTAGTGGCTTGCGTTGCACTGTGCTCTGGTGTTAACAGAATGTGTATGCGTGTCTGTCCTCAGGGAGCTGATGGTGTGGAATACTTATTCATTCCTGTAGATGACAGTACCTTGACCGACTTCTTGGAGAAAGAGGATGAAGATGTATAACGTGTCTCTGTTCTCAAAGCGTCTACAGCAACTGCTCTCAAGGGCTGCTGGAGAGGGGCCTATGCTCAGATCTCTTTCCCTCCAGCCCCAAGGCTGCTGGACTACTTACTGAAATGTAACAATGGTAATGAATGATGCTCATTGTTCAGCTGCTTCAGGTAGTTTGGAATGATGACTTCTGTAAGCGAGGCATCTGTTGCTCTGTAGTCAGGTTTGTCTGCTTTGTTTCTTAGCTCAGATGCTGCCTTCTTCATAATCTATGCAGCCAACCTTAAAAGCCAGAAAACCAAACTTGGTAAGATCGTGCCTTCTGCTCTCTGCCCCACCAGACATGACAGTTTGATTGGAGCAGTTTACTTGGGAAGTGCAAATCACTAGATGGTCAGAGCTTTAGTTTGTACTTGTGGTGCAGCTTTTCTCAGCTGAGTGCTTTCCAGTACTCCTCTGCCAGTTAGACAAGACTAGCTTCCAGTGTATGAAGAAGCCAAGATTTATAATGCTAAGAGACCTGCCTTGACTGCACGAGAGAAGAATACTAGTGGGTTTGGGATGCTGTGGGTAACTTACTAAACTCTCAGTAGAACGGAAGGACTTGCCCCAAACCCAGATCCTTTTATAACAAGATCCAGATACTCAAAACTGTGGTAGGCTCAAGTCATTACCTGTTGGTGAGGGCTTCTTTTATCTACTTTCCAAGCTGCCATCCAGGACTATGAAGAGGCTGTGAGGTTTTTTGGTTTATTTTTTTAAAAGCTTGAGTGTATATATGTATTTTTTACATCAGGAGTGTCCACTGATCCTGGAGGAGGCCTTAAATGCCACTTAATAAGCTCTTCCTTTTTTTAAGCCCTTAGAGGCTGGGAGACTGCTGAAGTGTGACAGCTTTTCTTCACTTTTTTTCTCAGGTATGTGGGGGTAAGGCCTGTAGTTCCGTCAACCGTAGTCTGCCAGCCAGACTTCAGGGACTCTGTGTCTAATGTTCGGTAGCTGTGTTACAGCTCAATGTTGTAATAGTTCAAATCAATAATAAATAAAGTACTTTATTAATTTTCATTAGCTTGTCTGGTCTTCCACAATCTTTTTATGCTATAGGAAGATAAGAGATCCTTGTGGCACTTTCATTACTATGTCAAATACCTGTACAGATCCTCATGTGGTTTGCAGAAGATTTTACTAACATGTTAATAAAGTAACTGATTAGTTTGAAAAGTATTTTATATTGTTCCTTATAAGGTATAAAAATTAAAAATAGTTTGCCTGCATTTTAATACCAGTATATAGCTTTTGAAGAGAAACAAAACATCACATGGAATAGTAGTTACCTGGTCTCACTCGCTGACAGAAGCAACAGACAGAGGTTTACAGCCTGACCTTTGTTTGTTTTGAAAAGACAGGGTATCTGCTTAGCCCATTGACAAGTTGACCTTTCAAATATAGGACCTAACTAGCTTTGTGGGAGAGCCTGATGGGGGAAACTGGTACATGCCAGCAGTACTATCCAGATTCCTCCCACAGAACATTTTCCAACTAACATTCTCTTCTGGTGGCATCTGCCTTTTATAGGCTGCAATTCTGAAACTTTGCAAAATGCATCAGATCCTGCCTATTGCCACTTAGGCTACCACCACAATCACTAAAACAGATCAAGGCATTGTGTCTTTCTTGAGTTCTCCAAGTTAGGTGTAGAGTTCAAGAACTCTGCTGTGGTGACGCAAGTCGAGGCGGACTGAAAAGAAACACTGTGTCTGCGTGGCTGGGTTCGGACAAAATGGCCTTTATTGATTATACAAACTATTAATGTATCTTAGACAGTGCAGGTGTCGGACCCTGAGAGGTTTTTGTGTCCTTCTTGCTTGCTATTTGCTGTTGCTGTAGGTGCCTGTATGCTGTGGTTCGGTTCTAAGTTCCGATTCTTCACACCCTGTTTACACACCTGACAATTTGTGGCTGTCTTAAAGGTACACGGCTAAGTCTTTGAAGTCAACTAACTTGTCTGCAGACCCTAACAATTCCCCCTTTTTGTTTTTGAACACCTAGTACCAGGTTTGCCGTGTTCTGCAGGGCCCTTGCAAACATGATGGCAACCAAGGCAATAGCAAACAAACAATACTGCCAATTGAGTGAATGGATGCCAAAAAGGCTGAAATTTTCTCAGATTTTGATAACATGTTGCTGCAATGGGGCGCCCAAAATCCATTCAGCACATACCATCAAAATCCTCACAGCCATGTCCTTGAGCCAACAACAAAAAGCCAATAGTTGCTCTGTTCTGTACGTAATGGTGGCAAATTTGACTCACGTTCTTAACTGCCTCCCAAACAAGGTGATTTGACTTTGTAATGCTTTCCCTGCTGTTAGTTCGAATAAGAGAAGAAGCGCTGCAATACGTTCCCATCAGTTCCATAAATCAACTACATCATTACCACGTGTTGATTTATGCAGGTGTCATGGTCCCATCATAGCCTCCTACTACATTAGCATCTACAGAAAGACAATTATCGACATTCAAATTGCAAATGATATCAACTTCTTTTGGATTAACATTATACAGAGGTAATCAATTATCTCAAATATCAAGGCTTTTAGTAAGATTCTTCATTCCCCACATACATTCACTTTTTTGCCACAATTTCTGCAAGTCAGTTTCAAGGAAGGGCACACCAAACAAGGACTGGTTCAGTAAGGAGGCCACACATCAGTTGTTGGGTTGACTGGCGGCAGCAGCGCTCCCACGGTCCGGCACGCTAAGCTCGGGCCGCACACAGCGAGCAGGTATCCATCGCGGGCCTTCATCTGTAGAAACACAAGCATCACCTCTCCCCCAAGTGAACAATCCATGCGGTCCCGACCAATGCCCGGTACGAGGGTCTTTCATACGTACTAAGACACCTTCATGCTTTTGCTGCTTGTCACCAATTGACACAAAATGTTGGACAACGGGAGGCACCGCATGGTCAGCAGAGATTTTCAGAAAGTTCAAAACATAACATGTTTTCTCTAATCGTGCCTCTGGGGTCATTCCCTTCATTCCCCCCCCCCCCCCCCCCCCTTGTGTTTTTTTTTAAGTTAGTGCCACTTTATTAATAGACTCACACCAATTTATACCCCCAGCTAAAAAAATACACACGCTATGCAGACTTTGTTATTTAAAAGGTGATTGGTTAAAACTACTTGTTCACACACTCCCATCTCCCCTAAGATTGGTCCCGGTGTGACGCCCACCTGCTGCTCCCCCCTTGTGCAGGCATCCTGTTTTTTCTCATCTTTCTGTCCAACTCTCTTATCTCTCTGCAAATACAGTTTGTTTGTCTCCCTTGGCCTTGCATATGTCCTTCACAACACTTGCAGCTTGTTACGGTTTTGGCCTGCTCGGCCTGCTATTACAGCAAAGTTACGTGGTCTGCATTGCTCATAGTATGTCCGTTGTCTTCCAGCCATTCCACAAATCCCCCTTTTTGTTTTTGAGCGATCCAGACCCTTTTTATTATTCTGTTCATAATTCTTATAAAGCAATTCCACACACAGATCAATATCATTAAAAAGATTACAGTGGCAATTAATACCGTTGTCCTGTGCAGAAACAAATCTTTTAACCATCCAGTAATTCCTAAACTCTGTAGCCAGTCTGTTAACCCGTTCTCAGTCTTTATGGCCTGTACATTTTTTCTTAACTCAGCGAGCTGCTCATGAATAGAGTTAGAGTGATCAGTCAAATTCATGCAACACTTCCCTTAGTGCTGTTCACTATAGGCTGCTCTCTACTGTTCATGCCGTTTCCGTATCTTCTAGAGGCGAGATCACATTCCTCCTTTGTTTCTGTCTCATCCTAGTTTCTTCTCATACTCCCTTAAAGTTATTTAACTCTTTGCTGCAGCATCTCAGCTGCACTTCGTCAAAGCAAGGCCAAAACTGCACATCAATGTCAAAACAACCCACTGTCTCTGTTCTGTTGTTCCGTACAATTCTACCAATTCTACAATTCCCCCCCCCTTTTTTTTTTTTTTTTTTTGGGGGGGGGGGGTTGGTTTGTTCTGTTTTGGGTTTGTTTTGGTTTTTTTGTTTGTTTGTTTTAACAGCAAAATACATTTCAACCGCTGTAATACAGTAGATTATAGACAGCTTTTCCACGTGACAGAACACAGTCACCCTGTACTGCGAAACAGTTTTTTGCAAGTCCTGTACTACTTTCCAAGCAAACGGTGTGTGAACGTGAGGATTACCAGCAGCCGCGTCTCCCAGTCCAATAGGATGTGTGCGGTGCATCGGTGGAAGGCCAGGAGGATCAAGGAGCGGCCCGCCTATCTGCTCTACTAAATCCCGGTTCCCGTCTCTTAACGCCCCATCTCTTACAGCCTGCCAAAATCGGCGAGGGTCGCGCGTCGTTACTGTACCACTGGAAACTGGATTTTTACCACCTCCAGCTTCTTCACTGCCTGGGACTGATAACGTTGGCGTAGCTGGACTCGAATCCGGGTTTTCGGCATTTCCACCCGGAGCCGAGGGGGCGGGCGCGGGGCCGGAGCGGCCGCGGGAGGCAGGGGTGTGGGCTGGCACAAACCGGGGGGGTCAGGGGGGCTGGGCTCGGTCCGCCGAGGTTTCTGCTTGTCGTCCTCGGAATTGGGATCGGTATCGAGTATAAGTCGATGCAGTTGGAGAGATTTAGGGGATTCGGGGCACTGGGGAGTGGCGCCTGCTAAGGGACACGGGCTCTCCCCCTCCCCCGCCCCCTCATCCTCCTGTCTGTGTTCTGGAGGGGGATACAGGGCAGGTTTGAACGATGCACCCTCATTCGCACTTTGCTGACTTTTTAAGCTCCCACTCGCGTCTTGTGGACTCTGCAAGTCTCCACTCGCATTTTGCTGACTTTGCAAGCCCCCATTTGCGTCTTGCGGATTTTCGAAGCTCCCTACAACATGTCTAAGCAGTCCCCATGTAGGCAAAAGCCCTGACGCCTTTTTGCCCCCTTTCTCCAGAGCTTCTGACAGTGTTGATCCGAAATTGTCCCAGGTCGACACACTAAGAGCAGTCGCGGGGGACATTTCCACTCCATGTGTTTTGGCCCACAATAACGTATTTTTTAACCGAAGCCCATCTAAAGTAATTCCACGCTTCTTTAGTACTAATTTCCACACTGATAGCACCATGGTATCTTCTTTAGATAACTTACTCCCCGTGCTGTCCCCGGTGGCTCACCTTACCGGTGTCAGTGCTCCCGGGATCTGGCAGCCGCTCGCGCTACACCGCTTCACCAGGCTCCGCCCCCCCAGCAACCCGCTGGTCACGGCCTCAGGATCGCTCCTGACACCCCTTACCGGGGTCACAGCGGCACCGTCTCACAATCTCTTTTTGATACCCTTTACTGGGATCATAGAGGCACGTGGGGGTCACCAAATGTGGTGACGCAAGTCGAGGCGGACTGAAAGGAAACACTGTGTCTGCGTGGCTGGGTTCGGACAAAATGGCCTTTATCGATTATACAAACTATTAATGTATCTTAGACAGTGCAGGTGTCGGACCCTGAGAGGTTTTTGTTTGCTGTTGCTGTAGGTGCCCGTATGCTGCGGTTCTTAGTTCTGGTTCTTCACACCCTGTTTACACACCTGACAATTTGTGGCTGTCTTAAAGGTGCACGGCTAAGTCTTTGAAGTCAACTAACTTGTCTGCAGACCCCAACACTCTGCCACTTGAAAAGATGTGTTCTGGAAAAAATTTTAAAAGTATTCTAGCTAAGCAGCAGCCATACCCCATTTTGCAGTCCTTTGACTTCCCCCAGTTCTTGTGAAACTCAAGATGTTGGTTTAAATTACATTCTGAGTACGTGTGGAAGACACCGCCTAATGTGTTTATAACCAGTGATACCATGGTGTGTTTTCAGTGCAACTAGATCTGGTTTTCTAGATGTGAAATTGACTTTAATGAAGTGCTCTAATCATCCTGAGTTCAGAGTCAGCCACTAACAGTAGACTACCAGATGCCCAGACAGGCCAAGAGGAGGGCTGCAGGGGAGATCACACATCTGCTGAGAGGTTAAGTTTGAGTAATTTTTTGGCTGCTGCTGATTCTGTGATGCAAGCTAAAGAGAACGACTGTGAATTAATTCCAGGGGGCGGGGGGGGGTGTGTGTGTGAAAAGGATTTTATCCCAATTTCATTTACCCCATCTATGCATTCATTTTCTGTCTCTTGAATTCTGTGTATGTACTAAAGCGGTAGCAGGGTAATGTCTTCTGTAGCAACACAGAACTGTTTGATTTGGAGGGGTCACTTCTACAATCCTTTACTGGGGAAAGAAGAAATTTCTTTCCACTTCCTGTTCCTCAGCTTACTGAGAGGTCTTCACGGTACTGATGAGAACGGTGGCCATCATAGGCTGTGATAGCCTCAGTAGCTTCTGGTAATACCGCAGTCTTCTCTTTCCACTTAAATGTAAGTGGAACAAGACATTGCCAATTATGTGGTGGAGACATTGCTTGTTGAGCCAGTTTTATTAACTGAAAAGGATGGTGCCAAGTTCTCTACCAATTTGCCATGGAGATATTTTAATTTTGTTCAAATACTCTGGTGTGCACATAATCCAGACGTGGTATGTTGGGGTTTTTTATTAAAAAAACAACCCACAACAAAATAAACCCCGGGCATTACCAGTGATGAAAATGCTACTTGTTCAGTTTCAGTAATCCTGTAATTGAGTCATAGTTATATAAACTGTTTTAAAAAGGAAAGTAATAAAAGCACATTAAATTCATTTACAGCTTTGTTTTGAGTTTTAACCTTCCAAAGCTTTTATTTAATTGAGAGTCCCTCTATTAACAAGCCATAAAGCTGCATTAATGGTAGATTGTGCAGTTGAGTACTAGAACCAAATACCTGAATTGTGGTCTCTATTTGCATACCAGTGGTGTCTTAATAAAACTGTTAAGGCAAATGGATGCTCCACACCCTTTCATAAACTGTTATCAGGAGATTTATTAGCTAAAATATCAGTGACTTGTACTGATGTGATTCAACATTACTGTGGTAGGTGGAACTGCTGTGTAAGCTTAAATCTGGAGATAAATCGAGATTTTATATTTTACCCAAACCAATCCTTGAGTATCACGGTTACTGAATTTATCTAACAAGACTTCTAACAAGAATTTATCTAACAAGACGCAGTAACTTATTTAAGCGCAGCCCAGTAATTGAGTACATCGGCCCTCTGTAGCCCAAAACAAGCATTTATTTATCTGGCAGATGACAAAACATATCCCAGACTTTGAGGGAACATACAATACAATCATTCTGTACTGATCCAGTTCAGAGCATCTCTATTAAGCTTGCAGTTGGATAGGTCTGTGCAAGATACCATGAAATTCTTGACAGAATTCTCTCCCCACTGTTTTTGTTTCCTATGCTACCTGGAGGGGATCTCTATCCTTCTCAGACACGATTATGTTGATTTTGTTCTGTAGGTGGACAGCTAGCATGTCACGCAACTCTGACAAGAAGCCTCGCTCAGTGTTGCTGTGCTCACACAGAATAACACTTATCCCATTGGCAACCGCATCCAGAACATCATGGTGGGACATCTCTCCTGCCATTTTGAGAAAGAAACACCATGTAGATCGCCAACAGTACAGTTTAGGTAACCAGGGTTTTTGTAATGTATGCAGAACCTTAGCTACAAGCTGGGAAGACGTAACAGGATTATCTCCCATAAGGGAGAATGCAACACCATCTGCTTGGTGTAAGAATATGTAATGCTTCTGCTCCATCTCCCCTTGAAGGACAACCAGCTGACGTCCCATGTGTAACTTGAGACAAAACCTCAGAAATTCCTTGCCCTCAAACAGTGGTAGATTCTACCACTTTGGGCAGGAAATAAAGAGTATGCAGTGGTTTGGAAGCAGACCGTGGGTGTCGTGCATTGCTGTGACGGAGGACAGCAGTTGGGAAGCCTTGCGAAGAAGCTGTCTGAGGGTCAGCTCTGCAGGGCTGTACGCAAGGGGGAGATGGGGCATGCCTTACCAAAGACCTTGCCTGAATTAAGTATTACAGAATGCAAGGCAGCCTTCACATTGTTGGCAAGCTGTAAGGAGTAGCTGTCCCATTGACAGGAAAGAGGATAATGAACCAAGTGTCTCCTTGGTCAGATACACCATGGCATTCCTTTGGAAGATTCTGTAGACTACATTATATTCCATTTTCCATGAAGGAATTCTGTAGGGAACTGAACTCTTATCTTGCCAAAAGAGAAACACACTGAAGGTTGCTATAGACTGCCATCAACACTGATTTTGTGCTGAAATAATGCACGTATAGCCATGCTTTCATTCAAATAACCTTCACTATGCCATGCAGCCATCTGATCCACGTTCTCTCTACTGTAATGTTACTCTTTTATCATTCCAATAACTAACTGCTTGTTTCTCGATGATGGCAGGTAATTCTTTCTGGACAAATCTTTCAACAGCCAGTCAACTTTTTTTTTTTTTTCTCCTTTCTCCCCGCCTCCTGCTTTTTTTTCCCCCTAGTGACTATTTTTATAAAGGTAACAAAACAGCAACATAGTATTTTACCTGTGAGATAGAGGTCAGCTTCTGTTCCCTTCAGGATGCTGCTCCCAGAACCAGCACACAGAGCAGCTTTCCTCACTGGTGATTCTGCAGGATGCAAGGTGCCACAGTTAAACTCCCTTCCCTGTGCTCAGCCCTTGTGTCAGTATTGCTGTTAAATTGTTTTGCAGTAACTACTACCTTGATTTTAGGCTCAGTGTAAATTTGCTGGAGGAAAAGACACATCTGTCAGTTTGAAAGAGTCATAGGCCTATAACAAAAATAGACGTGTAGATTTTTTTTCTTCAAGGGGTAGAAGGTTTGCAGAAAACTACAGCACAGAGGCTGGCTGCTAGGTAGTCACTCCTGGTGAGGTGTTAACTTAGGTTTCTGAACCCTTTAATAGGCTGCTACTCTTTCCAGGACTCTCATGTTCCAGTTTTCCAACTAATGATGCCACTTAAGGCAGTGTTTTGCCTCTGAGATACACTAGTTCCTAACTTTTAGCTCTCAAGTGGCCAGTCTCGGTGCAAGCTGAGAGCTGGTCCATGCCATTAAAAATTTGCCCATTTGCTATTATTGCTGATTCTAAGCTATTACACATGTGATGGTGACAGGAAATTTAATTCTTCATATATATTACTTCACTAGTGAGGGGACACACAACACAGTTTCAAATATGTTAAGGTTTTACAATATATTGCCATGTAATTACTGCTGATAATTTAAGTGGAGTCACACCACTACAATCCTGCACCACAATGAGAGGCTTCAGAATAGTTTGGTTTTTTTTTTAGTGCAACTGATAGTGTCAGAGGCTTCTAAAAAGACTTCTGTCTCATAAGTTCTGAAGAGTTCTCAACACTTGCTCTCAAAAATACTAATAGTTGTGCTTCCTGGACATTAGGATAGGTAACAGGCATAAGAGGATGCTTGTTCCACATTTTACTAGTGACCCACTGTTTGTACTAGGATAGTTCACCTTCCTTGCCACTATTTCTCTTGCATCAAAACATGTCTAGTTGTATGTTCATAAGGATACCATAAAGTGTCTTACTGTTTTAAGATGCTTTGAAATTTAACATTCAGTTGCAAAAGGGAGTGTACAGTGAAATGGTACGCATTTGTGTCTGGTATCTGGTGGGGGAATCTTAGTCATTACACAAATTATGGAAAAGTACGTCTCATATTCAACTTATGCTCTCCCTGCTCCACAGTGATAACCAGCATAATATAGAACTTCCAGTTAAAAATAAAGATGAGATTCTTTTTGCGTGATTTTATCATGTAAATTCTAAAATGCTGTTTCTTAACAGTGCTTCACACTACCTGGAAGTAAACATATCCAGGGCAGCAGGATTTCACACACTCATGTACCCACTCACGCCCCTTGGCTTCCTGGAATACTAGTTCTAATGGACAGTCTCACTTGAAGGCCTGTTTACCTAGTGTCTTGCTCGCTCCCACGGCTAAGCGGATGTGGGGTAATTTTAGGTGGCTTTTGATACGCTCAATTATGTCTGACAAGGAGACTGGCTCGCTCAGTGTGCACAGACGTCCCATACCATTATGGGGAAGAAGAGGCTGAAAAAAAAAAAATTTAAAATCACTGTGAGAAAGCTGACCCCAGAAGTTTGCATTGTTTTTCATACTGTACAAAGATGAATATGCTGGGCATTCAGGAATGGCTCTGAACTTTACAAAAAAAAATACATCTCCAATATAACATACTAAGTATACTAGCTATTGGAATTGATTCAGAAGTTAGTACAGGCCACACAGCTATTTGCTGCATTGTTCTGGAAAACGTGCGTGGCTTCAAATCCCCACAGGCCAGTATTTCAGAGCACTGATGGGGTAGCACAGAAAACCTGTGATGCTATTGACTACTGGATTCCAGCATTTGGGGCACTTGGGTCACACAAGTAATACATTTCACTGGATGTAACATATGATTATATTACCTTTTGTAACAGGAGAATCTCGGTCTTGCGATAAAGAAGGCTGTTCTGGGACAATAATGCCACCACCTCCAACAGTGCTTTCTGAGAGCAATTCAAACTGACTCGTGTTTGCTCCTCACCATCAACCCTGAGGAAAGATATGCTTGGTGCTTCCTAGGAAACTAGATAAAATTTCAGCATTGTATTAATATAAACAAAGTTATTCCATCCCAGTGGCTATTCTACCACAGAGAAAGAAAAAAGAAAGCATTGTAATAGCCTAGTCTAGTCTAGGTTCTTGGAAGAAAGGAACCTAGGGGAATTTAACTCCACTGTCCTCATCAAATTTCCTGTTAATACTCTTCCTTACTACCCCTAATCTACGTGATGCTGTACTGAGTTCCTGTTACCATTTACTATGACAAAGACTGATCAGAAAGGGATGATTATTCCCTGCATTTCTAGATCTGTTGCTGAAAAGAAACAACAGCAACACACAGAGAAATAAAGTGATTACAACAGTAAAATACCATTCCAGCGACTTAGCGTGTCAAATGACAGAAAGAATCCAACATTAAGAGAGTGAAGCAGATACCTGGCAGGGAGAGTGGTGAGACAGAAGATCTCTTGGATGTCTTTGATTTTGGCCAGCACCATGTCCAGATGCTCAGTGTTGTCTGTGCAGAATTCTACCCGGTGACTGCCCTCAGCTGGATAGCTTGGCGCCATTGATGGATGCAGTGGGACGGAAGTACAGGCACCTGAGAAAAAAGTACAAGATTGCAGTTTTATAAAGCTTGGTAAGTGTCCTAATACTGATTTAGCACATATCCTAAAGAGATGCAACAAAAAGATGCAAATGCTGCACTTGAATCCATTTTCCCTTATCAGGACTGAGGACTTGCTGCTCTGTTGTCTCCATTAGGCACAGTCTAAAATAGACTAAAATAGCAAAGCAGCTGATGGATAGACAACATTTGTCATTCTTAACACCATCCGTTTTATCCTAAGAATTGTATGAAACCAAAATAGCGTCTGGTTTGTAAATCAGGCTGGAAAAGACATAGCTGTTTTCATTTATGAGCCACAATACAGGATAAGAACCTAAAAGCTTTACCTTAAGTCCTTTGCAAACAATGAGATCTCGCACTTTAGAAATGAAAGGTGGTGACTTAGGTGCCTAAACTTTGCATCCAAGATGCCCAATAAATATGCTGCACCAGTTCTGACTACAGCCAATTGTAGTCATGCATCTGGAGCTGTCCTCTAGTGTTTGTGTCCGGCATGCCTCACCGAGATAAATCCCCTAAAGACGTGTTTGTGGGGTACTTAGAAGTACGGAAGGGGGCAGAGAAAAAGCCCTGAAATCGTTAAGTGTAAAAGCTGGAAGAAAGGGAAATGAGGGAAAATAGCACATACTTAAGAATAATTTTAACCTTTTTTGTTTGTTTAACAGAATCTCACCGAGTCCCTTCGTTAGCCAGTTATTGACTCCGTGAGGTACGGCATCGTACGCTGTGTGTGGAGAGTAAATCCCGATCCTGTGCTCCAGAGCTCGCACCACCAGCCGTTCCTTCCAGGTCTTCCACGTCACTCGCTTGAGCGGCGTGAATATAGGAGGGTGGTAGGAAAGAACGAGGTCTGCCTTCTTCTGCACTGCCTCCTCCATCACCGCCTCCGTGAGATCGTTAGTGAGGAAAAGGGTGCTCACCGCGTGGGGAGGGCTCGGTTCCACCAGCAGCCCCACGTTGTCCCAGCTTTCGGCCAGCGAGAGGGACGCGAAGTCGTTCAGGGCTGTAACGAGCTCCCCGAGGTCCATGAGGGAGCGCGAGGGCAGGCGGCCCCAGGCGCGGACGCAGCAGAGAGGCCGGCGGGCGCCCCGCAGCATGCGGCACTCCGCCGGGGGCCGGCAGCAGGCGGGAACGAGCCCGGGCGATTCACCGGCTGAAGCGCCGCCCGCCGGATCCCGCCGGAGCAGCGCTCGCCTCTGGCGGGGCCGGGCCGCGCTCGCCTCGCGCCGGGGGCTGAAGGCGGAGCCGCGCGCGGCCGCGCCCCTTCCGCCGCGCGAGCGGTGCTGGGGACGGCCGCCCCGCCTCTTCCTGCCGGCGCGGGAGAGCCGCGCGCTGCCTCGCGGCGGCGGGGCTAGGCCGCTGCCTCGGCAGGTCCGTACGCGGGCGGGGCGCACGCTCGGCAGCCGTGGGGCTGGGGGTGGAAGTCGCGGCGGAGCGGCGGGTCCCGGGCTGCCGCGAGCGGGCGGGCGGCAGCGAGCGCGGGCGGCCCCTGGGGCGCTCCAGCGGGCGGGGCCGGGCCGAGGTGGGGCGGGGCCGGCGCTGGCGGCTTCCCCGGCTTCAGTGAGGGGCCTGGCCCAGCCCGGGCGCGAATGAGGGCGGCGGTGCTAGCGAGGGGGTTAGCGCGTACCGCTGTGCAATCCCACACAGCCGCGATTCTGTTTTCCTCGGCGTGAATGCTTTGCTTGAGAACGTTGCTAAGATAAAAAACGTTTAATCCTGCGCTTGGATGCAGGTGCCTGGCTGTTGCAGGCAGGCAGCTGTCAGAAGGTGGCTCCGGATCTCGCTTCTGTGGAGGTATGGGCGTGTGGGTTTTTTGCCTGTTATTTTCCGTCATTTATAAAACGATAATATTTGGAAAAGTTGTAACTGCTTAGTATAACCGTTCGTCTTGGGAAGATGGTGTTTTTTGTCACCACTCCCTTTCTGTAAGCTGTTTTGCTCTTCCAAGTTATTTACATGCTGCATAGTTGGGTAAGGTGAGTGAAACATTTATCTGCAGTCACTTGGGTGGCACTGTAAAACTGTGTGGTGCAAAAGCATGTAACTGCACAAATATTTTAGAAACAGATTTTGAAAAGATTTGGAAATTGGTGGAAAAAACCCCAACAAATTTCATATGTTTTCTTTGCAGGAAATTGCTGTATACAAGTCTACCTCAGCTTTTTGCTAAGCAGTCATGGTGAGAACAGTAACCCTTTTTATATATTTTCATCCCTTCTGAAATGGAAAGAATTCACTGAAATGGAAAGTGAATAGCTGCTTTGCATCTCAAACTGTTACACGTTTTACTCTGCTGTGAAGACTTTGTAACAAAATGTTTAGGTTTTCATTTCAAACTTCTAACAAGATACCTTGAAAAGGAAAACAGGTCATTTACATCAGTCAAAAATACAATTACACTTTCAGTTCTGAGATCCTAAATTTTAATCCTGCCTTGACAAATATTTCGTAATCTAGTTTGGATTCTTTTACCACAGAAGCTTTATTCAAGTTGCAAGCAGATAGCTCTGCTTGAGTGTTTGTAACCTATGCTTGCAAGCTTCTGAAAGTTTAGCAGATCGGGAAACAGGGATAAGACCGTGTGTCTTAAACTGTGCATACACCTTTTATAGCATCCTCATGGACACCGCAGCCAACTGTCTTCTCTTCTTCAGTTGTATACTTACAGAACAGTATGCCAGTATCAATGCGATGCTGATTTTGATTAGTTTTCTGGTACACTCATCCCCAGTATAGCCTCACAGTAATTGTTTTTGTGCAACGTAGCACTTTTCGTGGGAGCACTGTGACATATTTGGCCTACAGAGAGAGATTTGCTTAGGTGGCTGGGTAACTACAGTTTTAAATTTTATGGAGGTTATTTATATGTTCTTAAGAGAAGTGTGTAATTTTGTAGATTTGCTTGTTTGTGAAGGCAGATTATGTATGGTGCCATTCAGAACTGGCCTTGCCACTCAAAAGGCAGCAGGCAAGTAACACGCATCAGTTGTTCCTCTGGTTGTAAACCAGTGAGGTGTGCGCACCACGCCATCATCTAAAACAGATAACAGCCTTGGTTCTTCAACTTTGCAGTTAAGTGGCTGAGTAGGTCCAGTTTGAAAATGAATAATGTCTCTCTGGAGTGTAATAGTGTGAAACAGAGCTGCTGCATTACCGTAGCAAACTTTGTATGTCCTGAAACTAAATGAAACCAAGAGCTTTCTGGTGATTTCACAGGGTATGTGGAAGGGTTGTGACAGTAGCCTTGCCTATGGCCATGTATTGAAACAGTGGTTATATACGGTGGGAACTTCCTTATGTTCGTGGTGGGACTGGGAAATAAAACTGATTCTGTTAGCATATCATTGCTGATTTGTTTATTATTTTCTGCCTTTTGCTCAGGCTGTCACACTGCATACGGATGTAGGAGATATTAAAATTGAACTGTTCTGTGAGCGTACACCAAAGACTTGTGAAGTAAGTCAAGTAACAGGAGCAGTATTGCCTCATGTTGAAACAAAGGAGTAGAAATAGTGAAGACTACAGAGGGGGTGAAGTGGCTTTTGCAGTTCCTCTTTCCACATAATGGAATGCTAATGTTAAGCTGGTACAGTGCCTGTTCTGCTTGGGGAACTTGTGCACTGTCACACTGCCTAGAGCTCTGCAGCCTGTTTCTCACCAGGTAGGGTTAGGGGCCACTTCTCTCCAAGTTCCAGCATCTCCCAAAGTGTCCTTTGCCCCTAAGGAGAAATATGGCACATGGCCTGGGATTCCTAGATTTCCCTGGGTTTGCTCACACTCACACAGATTTGATTTTAATTTAAAAGAGTAAGAATCACTCCCAGTTTGTCAGAGGCCCCAGTTTTTCCTTTCTGCAGTAAACTTAAGCTTAAATTGAAATAATTTACTTTTTAACTAAGAAAGCTGTGTCATGAAGTTATTGATTAAAAATTTACATTTACAAAATAAAAATGTTGACTGGACGTGATACTTCTGAGCATGTCTCAGGCTTCTTGTTTGTTCCTCATGTCAGACAATTTTGTGCTGTAAGCTTTATTTAAAATCCTTTGTCTCTGTGATGGTGTCAAAGGAGCATATTAACTATAATTTATGACTATTTTGTGGCAATACTCTGTGGAGTTCACATGCTCACAGTGCCGTGTAGAGGCAAAAGGGTTAGTCTTCGTCTTGCCGATGCTGTCGTTTTAGTAAAAGGGTACTGTTTCTGAATTGTTTGTTAATATGGTTTGCTTCATTTCCTTAGAATTTCCTGGCTCTTTGTGCTAGTAACTACTACAATGGATGCGTATTTCACCGGAATATAAAAGGCTTCATGGTTCAGACAGGGGATCCATTAGGTAAATTCTTTTCTCCAGGACTCTCTGTAGAAAAATGTCCGTAAAAATAGTATATAAATATAATAGAAATAGAAAGAAATTATAAGTTTGAATATTAAACCCAAACTTAAATAAAGTAAAAATAAAATATAAAAATTGTTGATAGTTTTTTGTGATGAGATTAGTTTTCTGTGGTGAGCTTGCAGAAGAGCAGCTGTTACCCTAGTTCATGCATCAGTAAAGCATTCTGCAAATTTTAGTTTTTCCAGCTGTTTCCACTAAGTAAAATGGTTCTGCTGACTTAGCAGCTGTTGAACAGGTAGCAGTTTCTACTGTGGTTTCTCTGGTTTCTGCCTGGAAAGGCTACACTCCCTCTGAAGCATTTGGGGAAAATGTCCCAGACAGTGGCAGCTGTTTGGGAGAGAATCTTATTCAGCTGTGTGTCTGTTTGTACTTGTATTGAATTTAATTTGAGGATATGTCATGTTTTGTTACACTACCTAATAGGTGTACCTTATAGAGAGTTATGTCTCTGCTCGGTATCAAGATGTGAGAACCCGATCCCTGCCTCAAACAAATTACAGGCTGTCTGGGCTCTTTGTTGTAAAATGTTGCCACACTACATAATTTCTGGATTTTTTCAGTCCAAAAATCAGTAAGCTGTTGTGGTGCTTCTTTGTCAGGCACTGGGAAAGGAGGTAACAGCATCTGGGGCAAGAAGTTTGAAGATGAATTCAGTGAATACCTAAAGGTATTTCTGTGCTCTCAGTATGCAGTTATGTTTTCATATGAATTTTCTTTACAGGTTGGAGAAAACCAGCATTGGGCTGTACTGTATCGAGTATCTCTTTTGTAATTGTGAGCAAAGTATAATGCTGCAGTAAAGGGATAGAAAGATTATTATTCAAATAGGAGTAGGCATTTCTGTACTTGGCAAGTTAGGTTTGAGGCTTTTCATCACTGAGAACTGAAGTAGAAAGAATTTTTAACAAAGTATTTTTCATGCACTGAAGAAGGCAAAGAAGTAATTTTTCACTGTAAGAGCAATTCTGTGGAGCTAGTTATGGACTGTGATGGAATCTATTAGCAACCAAGATCTGTTCTTAATAATGGTATTGAGGCAGAGTACTAAGTCACAGAGCACTTTGTACAGTTTAAAGTCCTGCTTTCACAGATGTGTATTCAGGTTGAGGTTTTTCCCCCTCTTTCAGCACAGTGTCCGTGGGGTAGTTTCAATGGCAAACAATGGTCCGAATACCAATGGATCGCAGTTCTTCATCACTTATGGCAAGCAACCGCACCTAGACATGAAGTACACTGTGTTTGGAAAGTAAGTGATCCAGCTGCGTGCCTCCTTATAGTGTTAGTGTATGAGGGATCTGAATATTTCAGGGCACATGCAATGCAAATTTAGAAGCTTCTGGTTCTAAAACGCTTTAAAATATTGGATGTGTATATGTAAATGTACGCTCTTGCACTGTCACCAGAATTAGGTGCTCCAAAATGCTGCTCCTTTTTTCTTAGTGGGGAATTCAGTGGAAACGGGCAAAAGTCATACCTCAGGAATGGAGCTGTTTTCTGTCTTTTTTTTTTATCCCCCCGCCCAGTTATTCCAGCTTGCCTTTTCATCCATGCCCAAACAGATGCAGCCCGATTTTAAGCAAACTCCAGAATAGCTGGATACACGGTTGTAGGATTTACCGAAAAGCAAGAATCTGGTTTGGGACTGGATATGGAGATGGGTGTGGTGCTGACATGGTCATGCTTCTGTTTGGGTGGACCTTCCTGTTGGTCAGATAAAACTCATGGGACTGACAGTTTATAAAATCAGATGAAGTTGTTTAATATACGTATTTTAAAACACTCTTATGTTACTGCTGATAATAAATATATCATCCTTAAAGCAAATGTTTTAATTTTTGAGTCTTTCGGATGCTGCTTTTTCTATCTCAGAATCATGGTGATTTCTTTCACTTTGTTGTTAAGAATTCTCTAGTGTACAAGTGAATCTGCTGAGAAAAAGTCGCCTTTAAGTTAAATATTCAAAGGAAACTATCGGAATGTGAAAATACTATTTTCTAGCAATTGTATTGTTTATAGGCATCTAAGTATAGATGTGCCTTTCATTTCTGAGTTAGTTTACAAATATGATAGAAAGGAGGCTCTTAGGACATGTTTATTAGAAAAGAGTAGAGGCTCTGACAGTTGCACTTTGCCAGTTTGTCTGTGGCAGTTTAAGATACTCCTGCTTCAGTTGCAGAATCAGCAGAATGGCACGTGCAGCCCCTTCTGGCCCACGACCCGGCATCCTAGATTCAAAGAGTTGATGAATGTGACCGAGTTGAACAGTGAACAGCAGATGTTTTCTGCCAAGTCCGTTACTGGGGAATAAACTGCCAAGTTTTACCAGAGCTAGTTATTTAAACAAAAAGTGAGAGGTTCATTAGAACAATCTCTCTTGCCACTTCTTCCACCTGAATAGGAAATCCGAAAGCCTAAACACGTTTGTGCCATTAGATTTACACAGTTACTACGGTCTTGCCTTTGAGTCAGAAGGTTAGAAATTACAATCTCACCTATCCTATGGCTGGTCAGTCCTGCCTGCCAGGAGGTGCAGCCAGGGTCTTTATACAGCTATGGTTGGTATAAAATACGGTATTGTCAGGTCAGTGGGAATTATTTGTACTTTCTATCAGAATCTGGAATGGATGCTTAATATTTCCTTTGAGAACATGTTATATACCGTATATATTGTTTTGGCTGTCTTATTTGTATCATTTGCTTGCAAAGTCTTCGTTCTATGATACTTAACGGTAAAGAGCTTTGAGCTATCTCAGTTGTGAAATTTACATCGTTATTAGGAGATTCCTAGCACTTCTGCTTTTCTTCCAGAGTTATTGATGGCTTGGAGACCCTGGATGAGCTGGAGAAGCTGCCTGTGAATGAGAAAACCTACCGACCTCTTAATGATGTTCACATTAAAGATATTACAATTCATGCCAACCCTTTTGCTCTGTAGCCACAGAGTGCCTCAGCACATTCTTTAGAGACTGGTCAGACCAACTGCTGGGGTGTGGGGTTTAAAGTGTCATTAAGAAGGATTGCTTGAGCCGGATCATATCTTCGCTCACTGAATGCAGGATTTTCAGGTGTTGGCATTGTTTGGGAGCTGTCACAGAGGAGTCTTGTGCTTTACAAGCCAGTTTTTCCAGAGCATCTTCCAGGATTTGGGTTTTTTAACATTGTTTTTTATACTTGTAAAATAAGAAGAGACTCAGAAATACATATGTTTTGGCAAATCTTTTTCTGCCTTATCTGTCTTAGTGATACTGTGTTGAAACAATGTCCTTTGCTACAATTTCATACTACCAGTTTTCTGGAACTTTCTCATGTAAATCCTAACCTTCCTTACTTTACTGGGTTTTTTTAGAAAACCAAGTAAGATACACAATTTTTTCCCCTAGGTGAGAGGAGCAGTGTCATAGATAGATGAAACCTTTCTCTCCTAGAGGATTAAAGAGCATGTTTAGAGGAGTGCTTGCTCTTGTACTGCTGTGGTGGAATGGTAACCTCTTCAGCCTTCCCGAAAGGTATGTCAGAAACACTCGCTTCTGCTGCTTGTGCAGTGCTTTTGGTATGAAAGAGTAAGTGTTTGTGTCTTTAACATAGCTGTTGATCAAGACCAGGTAACCATGGTTTTACTGTAAGTTGTTTTTCATCACTTTATTGCACAAACAATAGGGGGTAAACACACCAAAAAGTAGTGACAAAAAGACTGTGGTCAGACTTCTAATCAAGAATATCCTGGTGTACCCAAAATAATAAAAGATGCTGTGGCCACGATGATGTTGAACAAATGAGAGAGGTACGTTGTTTGGTCTTTGTTTGAGACCAGGTATCGTTGGATCAAATAAGAAAGCTTGCAAGGAGGTACAGAGATAGCCGATTATTGACCGGTCAAAAGGAAGAATAGAATACATGCATACATAATGCATGCGTGTATATCTACATACACATGTGTGTGATCCTATGCTCAAGTCTAAGCATAAAATAAACTGGCATAGGCAGGGAAAACAGAGTGATTTGTACACTTCGAAAAAGCCGTTCTCCACCTTGGGTGTACTGGGAAAAGAAGAATGTTCTCTTTGTTGCAAATTTAAGAAAAAAATGCATTTGGGTATCAGGTTATATTCGTAAGGCAGGAAAAAATCTATGCGTTTTCACAGAGGTTCACTTTGACTACAGTACGTAGAGATGAGAGGATATGTTTCTAGTCCCAACTGTGCCTGAGAGAGACAAACAGGAGAGAGTACCCACAGTTCCTGCATCCACCTCATACCATTCTGGACTTCTTCCCCCAATCCTCTTTGGACTCTGTCAACATCACTTAGCGAAGTCCATTCTCATATATATGCCTTGTAATCCTGGGGAGGTCCAGGTCCAGCTGACTTGCCATCTGCTTTAGACGAATATTTCCCATCTTGAGACTTCGCTGCTTAAAATAAAGAGGGGAACTTATTTGCAAGAGAAGGGCAAAGGTACGCCAGGTACAGGTTACTGAGGCTTTAGTGAGCAGAGTTAATTAGTACTCTCTCGCTCTGGGACAAAGTTTCTGTGTTCTGTGTGGAGTGTTGCTGAAAGCTCCCAGCCCTTGCTCCAAACTTCATACATTTTACCATAATACTTCAGTCAGTTAAGTAAAGGATTTAACTACTTTATCTCTGTGCTTTCTGTCTATTCTATATAACCAGTGGAATGAGCAAGTAGACGGAAACATGCAACTGCGTGTTTAACTGTTACATTGACACTTCTGTGCAGAAGGACATACTGGAAACTGTCCTACAATGCAAAGGAACCAATACTTTTAAATGTTGACATCTAGCACTGAACTGGGAACAGTTTCAGGTCTATTTGTTTTTTTCCTCTCTACAAAAAGAAGGTTATTACATACAATGTGTGAAATACAGGGACACCATGCAATTTGCTCTCTGGAGGACACATTAAATTTAGATGCTTTCTTTTTTTATCTAAGGCTGTGTAATGAAAGGAGAGTGATCTTATGGGACAGGATTACATCCCAACTTCTAAAAATTGTTATGCCTATTTTCCTGTTTGTGGCTCTGAACCCCTCCCAGGATCTCCTTGACAACCTGGAATACAACAGGAAAAATAATGGTGGGGTTGGTCCCATGCACTTGTTGAAGAGAAAGCAAAACAGAGTAGGAAGTAACCCAGCTGCACAAGTATGTGTTTTTTTTGTGGGCAGTCACTGGGTACAGCATACGTGCCAGGTAGTTCTGGTGATGTGTATAATCCTTCCAGTAGCAAAAGTGTTGCAGAGTGCTGCTCTTGGTGGTGTTGGCTTGTGCTTGGTGAAATCCTCTGTTTGCTTCCATCAGTTTGGCCCTTTATCACAAACACTAGAGCCACAAGGTGAGCTGTCAAAATAAATCTACCCATGCAAAGAAAACTGTGTACATTAACACAACAATCCTGCGTTATGACTGCGATGGAGGGTCTCATCATGTATGTTCTAGATTCTTGGACCTCTGCAGGCATTAGAAAAAACATAGGTAAGGCTAGTGTTTGAAATACGTTTTGGTGGGAGCTACTTGATCTCAACTGGAGAGCAATGGGCAAAAAGAAAATAATGGTGCGTTATCTATGGGCAGTGTCAAACTTGCACGTGTAATGTAGGTACATTGATCAGAGGGCCAGGTGGCAAAACAGATTTTAAAAACAGCACAAAGAGAGAGGAGGGTCATTCATCAGGGATGGAAGTGTTTCAGTAGGTTTAATCCTTCCCAGAATAAAAAAAATCATTGGGTTGTAGGGGGAACTGGTGTGTATAGGCTGTTGCAGTGTTTCAGAACTGCTGTACCCTTGGGTGTTCTCTCCCCACGTGAGTTGGAGTGCACGTGAGATGTTTGCTTACTGCGGGTTTTTGGGGAGCCGACCTTCGGGCATAATGTGTGGTGCTGGCGGCAGAGGTGACAGCCTGGAGGCAGCTGGCAGGCTCGAGCTGCATCTGAGTGAGCTGGTGGCTGGTGGCTGCGGTGTGGCACAGGCAGCTGCGACAGGGTGGTGAGCAGCAGGGCGGTAGTGTTGCGGGAGGGTCCGCAGCTTGGTTTTTCTTCATTCTGTGGGTATAGAAGGCTGGTCTGTGTGTTACAGATTTGCTAATAAGTTAAGATTGATTGAATTTATTTGATTTTATAAAATCATTTTTAATAGAAATATAGAGGGATAAGAAACATATTTTAATGAAACTTATAGTTGCACAGTAAAAGCTGTTATGAAATCCTTTGTACAGTCCCGTACCAAGGCCAGAAGAAGGGGCTAGAATCAGTGTTTAAAACTTAAGTAATAAATTTAGGGCTTGAAAGGTTTCTTTGTAGTTAACTAGTCTTCCGTATGTAGGAAGTGTATTGAAATGTCAGAATATAGGATTAATGGGAACTGGCGAGAGTCGACTGGAACAGCGAACTTTAGTAAAAGGTAATTCCGGCAGGGGGAGATCGCGACCACCGACTCACATACCACCTACCCAAATGGTACCCCAGACCCATTTCTGGACCTTTCTAACCTTTACTGCACAGAATCGGATATGGGAGGAGAGTATGTTAATGATTTTTGGGAAATACTATGGTTATGCATGAATACTTAATGAATATGCGTGAGTAAGTTCTATATATGGTGTCTGATTTTGAAGCTTGGTGTGTGTTGAGGGGACTCGCTCACGCACGCAGCCGTCAATAAAGAAGTGTCTGCTTATCTACATCACATTGGTGTCGATAAGTTCTTCATTCCGAGATTGCGGTAACGTGCACTTGGTTGAAGAGTTGCATTTAGTCTGGTTTTGTTTATGTTCTGTTTTAGATCTGAAAACATGACTGGGAGCTAGTAAAAGATACAAGACATGGGGGAAAAAACACAGGGGGGCAGGACATGAGATGACACGAGAAATGGCATTCAACCATTTGGATTTTTTTAATGCCGGTGATTTACAAAGAAATTGTTAGTCACGTGTGGCCCTTTAAAGCTCTGTTGATTTACAGCCGACTACGTGCTTTGGAAGCCTCCCGCCGCCCCCGCGGGGAAGCAGGCGGTGAGGCGCTCCATCACCCAGGGTGAACAGCGGCGGCACGGCGGGCCGGAGTCTGGCCCCGACACCGCCCCGGCCCCCCGCAGCCCGCTCGGGCCGCCGCGCCGGGGGGAGGCGCGTGCGGTGCCGCTGGCGAGGCCCGGCGGGCTGGGCCCGAGGGCGCGGCTGGGCTGGGCTGGGCTGGGCTGGCGGCCCCGCCCCCCCGGTGACGCCGCGGGCGCGCCTCTGTGACGCGACAGCGCGCTCCAGAACGTTCCTGGCAACGCCATTTTGTGGCGGGCTGCGGGGTGAGGGTCGGCGGTCGGGGCCGGCGGAGGTGGAGGTGGGGCGCCGCGCGCTTGTTGCGGCCTCGTGCCGCCGGGCGGAGCGGAGCGGGGCGAGGGGCGCTGCCTGCCGCCGGTGGGGGGTGGCCGGCCGGCCGGCGGCTCGTCCCGTCCCGTCCCGTCCCCGCCGGAGCAGGCGGGCGGCGCGGCCGGGGCGCTCCTGCCGCCGTGCGGCCGCCATGTTCTCTGCCTGCGCCTTGCTCCGCGCGGGGAGAAAATGGCTTCGCGGCTGCGGCGGGGGGCGGGGGGCGCGCGGGAACGGGAGCGCTCGGCGGCTGCGATCGGCGCGGGGCTGGGAGGCGCCCCCGGGCGCGCGCAGCACGTTACGTGCCTCGCGGAGCGAGATGCGGGGCGGGGCGAGCGGGAGCCCCGCGGCCCGGCCTGGCCGCCGCACGGGGCGGGGCCGGGGGCCGTACGGGGCGGGAGCGCGGGGCGCCGGGCGCGGCGGCTGGGAGGCCCTCGGTACGGGGCGGGCGGCCGACCCGCGTGCCCTCAGCGGGGACCGCGCTGGAGAAGCTCGCGGTGTAAAAAACAGCGTGGTAGAAAGAGCAGAGGAGAGCCGAAACCGGGTATTTGAGGAAGGACGCAGTCTTCCTTGTAGTGTTAATTTGGCAGCTAATGGCTCTGGAAATGAATCGCTTGTCTGTGGGGTGTAATTCAAAGAGCAAAATATCCCTGTCACAGATGCGGCATTCCAGGCGAACTAACTATCCCGGCTGGGGTAACAGGGAAAGCCCGGACCACCGGAGGTGCGATAGTGCCGATATGAGCTGGAAGAGGTCGGTCAGCCGTGCACGGGAGAGCAGGCACCGCAGGCAGGATCTTCCCCAGCTTCCTGACAGGTAACTATAACTTTTTGATTTCTGATGCCAGCAAACATGTGTTTTTAAGATTTCTGTTATTCTCATCAGGTCATCTGATAATGTACTCGGAGATGTCTTACAGCTTAAAACAAAAAGCCGTCTTACAGGGGTACTAGAATTATTTTAATAAAGTTTATTTGGTCCTTTGTTTCTAGTACACGTTCAGAAACCAAATCTATAAATGAAAGAGACCATCGTGAACGACGCTATGTTGAAGAATACAGAAACGAGTACAATCAAGGATGTGATATGGGGCATCACAGTAGCAAATCATCAGGTCGTAGTGGGACGAGTAGTTACAAAACGAAATACAAGACACATCACACTACCTGTCATCATCATCGTTCACAGGTGGTGTGACCAATTTTAATTTAGGAAATTTTTTTAATTATTATTTTAAGAAGATAGATTCTTATCTGGGTGGTAGTAATTGAGTGTGGGGGTTTGGGTTATTCTGTCAATAATTTGATAGTTTATTCCTTTAGCTAGTACTAGTAGATAAATTCTTTATGCTAGGATTTCATTTCCTTCAGTGAAAACGTAGTTTGCGGGTATGCTTGTGATACCACAGAACACAGCCTTGCGATACGTTCATTGGGCATATTTGAGCAGATCAATCGATCATGACCATCAATTGGAGTACTTGAAATACAGGCATCACTTTGATGCTTTCAAAATTTTTCTTACAACAAGCATTTGTTTCAGCCCTACTTGAAAAATTCAAGCACAAGTTTTTAAACCGGCTTTTGACTAAGTATCACTGAAATAGCAAGTCAGGTTCTTACTATTCTTATTTTTTTTATTTATACAGTAAGATGTGTTAAGTATCACTGAAAAAATCTGTGGAATCAGTTATGTATGGTATCTGCCCACTAACGGCATTTTTTCTGATCTTTGTTAAATATATGTTAACTCTTAAAAAAGCTGAAGATAGGGTTTATAGTTTTAAGACCTTTGGCTTAGACAGCCTAAAGTAAATGTATAAACTGTTTATGATTTTTTTAAAAAAATTTGTATGAAATACTCCAACCAATGATGTAATCTCAATTACTTAACGTGGGTATTTTAATTTGGCCACAAGGCTATTTTATATATATACATACATAGATATAAAAAAGATAATTATTAAATCCTTTTGCTTTAAAAAAAGAAAATACGGGCACTGAAATCCTAGAGTAAAATACGGTGAACCAATCTTCTAAAAGAAAAACAATTGTGTTGTAATTTTTTTGTTGCCTTGCCACTTTTGAGTATCTCATCTGAAAATCTGTTCCTTGCCATGTTTTTCTCCTGTAACATAAACTATGTGCCCTGTGAATTTCCGGGGACTGAATTTGAAATTGCTCCTGCCAACTGTTTGTGGCCTGGCGTGTATCTGAATGCCTGAATATCTCCCCGCTGAATGAATTTCGTATTCTGACCTGAATTCACTCGGGTTTATTGATTGGCTGGATGATCTTGGTGCCGTTCCAGAAGAGTCATCGAAGGAAAAGATCCAGGAGTGTAGAGGATGATGAGGAGGGTCACCTGATCTGTCAGAGTGGAGACGTACTAAGTGCAAGATGTATAGAATATTTTTCAAAATTTATTAACTTTTCAGATAGAATAAGTTCTTTTAGCATAAGATGTGAGGGGGCTTTGGAAGTCTTTTCTTTCTGTCTTGACTTGTTTTGTTTGGGGGTGGGGATTGTTACTCTTTTTCTGTAGAACTTAAACACACTCCTTTTTTCTTTTTCCCTCCCCCTGCCCCCCTGCCCCCCCCAAGTAGTAAATGAAGTTAATGAACCTACTAGAACGAGATGCCTGTAAATGTACCTTGATGAGAGTTGTCCAATAACACCTCTCAAACTAGACATTACAAGTTAAAGCAGCACAGTCTAGAATAGCTTCAGTGATAGTACTTCATCTGTTTGTTTGTTTTGGTTTTCTTTGTTTGCTTTTTAAAAAAAAAAATACCTGAGTAACTTCACAGCTTCTGTGACTGAGAGTTCTTGTCTTTATAGATGAGATCGTTGCTACTTTGGGTGAAGGAGCCTTTGGAAAAGTAGTGGAATGCATTGATCACAAAATGTAAGTCTGTAATTAAAAACACGTGTAACTTTTCTTACCGCTGCTACCATAGTGTTGTTCATGAAGTGCTTTTGGATTGTATCAGGTTTTGCAGGTGCCCCGCGGCCTGGTAGAGGTCAAGGGCTGATGGGGAGGGGGTGGCCTAGACAGCGTGGGGTGAAGCCGCACCCCCACACTGGGCGGTCCTGGGGTCTGTACCACCCCCAGTCTGTACAGTCAGTACAGTCTCTTGACCTCCCGTAGCTTGCCTTAAAAGTATCTCTGACGGTGCTGTGCCGTTTGGGTTCTAGCAGCGACTATATTGCAAATAAAGGGATTTTGCGCTGGACGGCAGTTTCACTGCGTGCAGAACAGTGTGAAGCTAGGCTGTCTCTGTAGTCACTGCACAGGGTATCCGACACCTCAGTTTGTGCTGCTGGAGCGGCTGAAGGCGGCTTGTCATTTTTGACAGTCGTGTTGTGCTGTGAGGTGTGGAGGTATGGAAGTTACTCCAGTATTAGCCCAGTACATGTAAACAGAAAGGGGAGGTAAATGGGGCTTTTAACCTGTAAGAGTAATACTAATATATATAAGGTATCATCAAGTATGTTTTCAAAAATGTAAAGATTAAATTTTAGTTCTGTTTGTGCATTGACAAACCTTGGTTATGTCACATCAGTATGTACTTAAACCCCCCCCCGACCTTTTCCTGGTGAGGTTGCTGCCCTTTTAAACAATGTATATAGTGATTAATGAACATCGTTAGTTAAAACTACTCATTGTTCTAATGACTGTTGAAACCTGTCTTTGCAGGGAAGGCAGACATGTCGCTGTGAAAATTGTAAAAAATGTTGATAGGTACTCCGAAGCAGCTCATGCAGAAATACAAGTACTGGCGCATTTAAATGCATCTGATCCCAACAATACGTAGTAAGTGTACAAAGCTGACTGTACTTTGTTCTGGCTTTAGAAGTTCTGTGGCATCGCTTTCTGTAACGTGTGTCGTACGTAGCTCAGCATTATGCAACTTCCTGTTGCAATTCATGCGTTTTCCTGCTTTTGCAGTCGCTGTGTCCAGATGTTAGAATGGTTTGAGTACTATGGACATGTTTGCATTGTTTTTGAGCTGCTGGGGCTCAGCACCTATGACTTTATTAAAGAGAATGGCTTTCTGCCGTTTCGGCTGGACCACATTAGACAGATGGCGTATCAGATCTGCAAATCTGTGAACTGTAAGTATGTTTCTTTCCTTGCTTTGTTAAATGCGCTTTGTGGAATTGGCTAACTCTTCTTTTGTTACCTCGCAGTTTTGCATTTGAACAAGCTGACACATACAGATCTCAAACCAGAAAACATTTTATTTGTGAAATCTGACTACGTAGAAGAGTATAACCCCAAACTGGTAAATTGCTGTCCTCTTCCCCACCTCCCCCTCAGCCACTATCTGGGTGTATTTGGTCACTTGCATCTATCTTCCTGCGTTTCATTTCAGAAATGCGATGAACGCACACTAAAAAATCCAGACATCAAAGTTGTGGACTTCGGGAGCGCAACGTACGATGACGAGTATCATAGCACCTTGGTGTCTACAAGACATTACAGAGCTCCTGAAGTGATCCTAGGTCAGTAGCAGCCTCTTAGGCTGATCTTTTCACCCGAGATGCTTTTGTGTGCCATTGAAGCGTGCCACAGAAGTGTTGTGCATCTTGCTTGAACTGTTTGCAGTCTAGTACAAACATGGATCTTTTTCACAGCACTGGGATGGTCACAGCCATGTGATGTCTGGAGCATAGGATGCATCCTCATAGAGTACTACCTGGGATTCACAGTATTTCCAGTAGGTAACAGTGAACCTCAAAATGACACAGCATGTGTAACGCTCCTCAGGTTGGTGAAAATCTGCTATGGAGAGGTGGGGGACTAAGGGGAATGGTCTGTGCAGGAAATTCAGCTGCATTTCTCTGTAATGCTGAGTCGAAGAGAACAGAAGACGCAGGCCCAAAGGAACTTTCTCAGCAGGTGCCTACAGGTTGATTTCAGTAAACATTTTGGCAGCAGCTTGACAGGAAGGATCACCCCGTTAGCATTTGTAACTTACAGTAATTTACACACTAGTAACAGATGCAGCTTTATCTGTCACCACCAGCAAACACTACTCAAAATACCTGAATTTTGTCATCTTGACCGTATTGCTGCAACTCAAAATTTATTAGCAAAGAAAGAAAAGGTAGGGCCAAGGGAAAAAAACCTCCAATATGTTGTAACTTATTTCAGGAACTGATGACTACAGCCTCTCTTCTTTCCTTGATCTGAAATTGATTACTCTTTGCAGAGTACAGTCAAAAATGAAGCAAGGCCAGGGTGTGATGGTTGCTCACTGTTAGAAGTTACTAAAACTTTGTCTTGACTTCCCTGCAGACCCATGACAGCAAAGAACACCTGGCAATGATGGAGCAAATACTGGGGCCCTTGCCAAATCATATGATAAAGAAAACCAGGTAATTACGGTTTTCCATACTGGACTGCTATAAATACTTTCAGATTTGGTTTAGTAGCACATTTTTTAAAGTTTAATAAACTCAGATTCATCCTTTTGCTTTATTTAACAAGCTGTCCACTCTTGAGGAGTGTTCCCAAGCTGTGAAGGAACATGCTAATAAACTTCTATTGAAGGGACAGAACAGAATCTCTGAGTAACAAACTGTGGTCTGTTTAAGGAAACGCAAGTATTTCCGTCATGACCGGCTGGACTGGGACGAGCACAGCTCTGCTGGCAGATACATCGCAAGGCGCTGTAAGCCACTGAAGGTAGGCTGACGGAAGGAAAATGCTTTTGGGGAAGAGGAGCTTTAGGTGCAGTTAAAAGTAAAATTAAAAAAGAAATGCATTTTGTTGTTTTTTTCATGAAGGAATTCATGACCTGCCATGATTCTGACCACGAGAACCTCTTTGACCTCATTCAGAAGATGCTTGAGTATGACCCAGCCAAGCGCATCACTCTTGAAGAAGCCCTGAAACATCCTTTCTTCTCCCCCCTGAAACAGAGGAAAAGGGCACTGTCTCCTGCAGCGGAACAGGCTGACACAGATGTCAGCACACCAAAGAAACACAAAAAGTGTTAAAGTACTTATTGCGCACTTAATTTGTAAGAGCCTTATTTTGTATTGTAACTCTTTGGATACTGAAGTTAAATCCAGCTGCTGGCATAAAACTTATTTAAGAAAAAGGTAGCGATGCACCTGGTTACATTTGCTCGGTAAACACAGATCTCAGCATATGTGCACTTCTAAAGAAGAAAAAGAGCACCCTCTAGAAAACACACCTACTTACCAGCAAGGAAGTGTTACCAATTGTGTTTTATTCAACTGTCACTGGAATAGCAAACACCCTTTTAAGTGTCACTGATGCTTCCTTTTTGGGCGAGAGAACAGACACAGCCCTTAATGGGTAAGGATGGCCTTTATTCGGTTAAAAATAAGGTACAAAGTAAGGAAGATCACTGTAGTACTGAACAGATTGCACTGTGATCACAAGGGGGGAGGGTGTGTTTTGTTGGGTTTTTTGTTTTGGTTTTTTTTTTAATTTTAGTAGGCATATTCTGGTTACCATCATTCAGTTAATGCTTATTTACTAGCTTACAACAGTATATTCTTTACTTTTACCAAATTATGAATTATCCTTGAATTGTGAGCTGTCCTGAGAATTTCAGTTAAGAACTTAAAAGTTTCAGGGTAGAGATAAACAGTTTGGTTTGATGTGTCAACTACCAGCATGAAGGAGTCTGTAAAGTTCAGGGAGAGGGTGGCATTCTGCCTGCCTTGCCCCCAGCAGCACGCACCGACCCCTGGCGCAAGCAAGCTGCTCAGCCAGCGAGCTGTTGGGCAGCTGCCTGCGGAGCAGCACTGCTGGTACTCTCCAGGAGAGCGGTGGCGCGACTGCCCCTGGCTGCAAGGCAGGCTCGGACATGCCTCCCTTGTCCCCCACCATCATTGCCATTCGCTGCCACCAGAACAGCTTCTCTCCGGTAGGACACAGAGCTCCCTAGAGCAGGGCAGCTGCCTCGCTGGGCAGTTGGAATGGAGGAAGAGAGGGCTGCTTTGTGCTGGAAGCAGGGTAAAGAGATGAAGTCCTTGGGGAGACGGACAACCACCGATGGATGGGGTTATTGGGAGCAAGTGGTACAGACAAGCATCACAGCAAGTTAGCACACAAGCCGTGGCCTCTTCAGAGGCTTTTTACAGTTTTAATTTGCAAACAGAACTGCCATAAATCTCATTCACCATATCATGTCTACTGAAATAATAGATAGAAAACCCAAAGGGTAAAATTAATCTTGTTGTGGAAGGCCTTAAATTACATTATTACAGTAGAAAATACAGGAGGTAGAATATAACTGAAAGGACAAAATGCAGATTAAGAGTCAAATCTATAATGGCTCCTGTAAGCTACGTAAGACATAGTTTTAAAAACTAAACCCAGTATTTCAGTAACTATAGAAAACGGTTAATGTAAATTGCCATGAGAGCCCTTATATCATGCTTGATACAGGGAGGTAGGATGTAAGAATCAGAAGGACACGTGAGACATGACACTATCTACAGCTCCTGTTTGCTTTACTGAGGACAGTGCTTTGCAGGTCAGTCGCCCTCTTCAGCTTCAGACTCTGACTCTGGAACAGAGAGACGGTTGGAACTGGCAGCCAGCAGCCCTGCAGCCCCCCCCCCCCCCCCCCCAGCTCAGCTGCTGCCCTGCACAACGCCTCCACCTGTATTGCACGGGGCGGGGGACACACAGAGGGGGACACCACCACCCAGTCCAGAGGGGCAGTTCCCACCCTGCACGCCCAAAACAAAGCATCAGCACACAGAGGTTCCCAAAATGAGCCTGTAAACTGAGCTGCTGCTTACCTTCTTCAGCATTTTTGAGCCATTCAACAAACTTCTTCATTTGCTCCAGAAAGACACTCTTTCCTTTTGCAAGATGTGCATCTTTATACCACTTCAGGATGGGTTCTTCACTCAGAACTTCAGCTGTAACATGTCCAAGAGCAGAATTAACACAGCGCACCACTGAATGCCAGCTGGTGAGAGCCCCTGACTGGCAGCCTCTGCTTCCTCCCCTGGAAGCAGCATCACAGGCCCCTTCCCTGGGTATGGCTGGACACACCTGCACCCATACACTTCAGAGTGGCTGCTGGGGGTTTCCTGAGCACTGCCCCCTAACAGGCTCGAGTATTTTGTAGCTATTTGCAGCGACATGCTCGTAAGGAAAGCTTCAGTCAACAGTTAAGGACAGATGCAAATTCCCTGAAGCCCAAAGTACACCACAGGAAGCATTTAGGTTAGTTTTACAAGTACAACATGATCTTCAGTTTAACGTGTTTCCTGATGTTCCCACAGGCATACAGCATGTTTTGCCCCAACACCTTATAACAGCCATTTAAGAGAGCCTAGAGCACCCCACGACACCCTGGTGGCCACCATCTCTGGCTATTTACAGTCAATGTTCAGAGAGCGCACTAAGAACACACTGTCCTGCGTCTTTCCCTATGTGATTGGCCAAAGAGCCTCTAAAACCTGAGTTCAGCTTTGATCTACCACAACTCTTAAAGCCTAGAGACAGGCAGCACCCTTGTCTAAAGGAGTGCTTCCCCACGTGCCAAGGACAGCTGCATCCACCTTTGTGTTTCACTGCTCCACCTCTGCAAACCAAAGGTAGAAAATTCTTCAGCACATGAAGTGCAATGGTGTAGCACTGACCTTCCCTAAAGGTCTTAGCAGGACTGAAGCCTTCTGCAAATACAGGCTTTAAAAAAACCCAACCAAACAAGAGCAACCCCACAAAACCCCACAGAGAAGTTACCTTTATAGAAGAGCACCACGATTTTCTGGAAGGCCTTCATGAAGTGAATGTTGTCATAACAATACTCCTGAATCTTCAACAGAAGAGTCAGCTCTGACTGACCTTGGGTAGTAAAGGCAGCGAGTAGAGGGCTGTATTGCTGTGACAGGAAGGACAGGTTGGCGCACACAGAGCACCGCGTTTATCACCTGCCTAAACTGGTTTCATGTGGCAATGCCTGCCCCCCCTCAGAGCGCCCCTGCAGAAGTCACACCGCTGTCGCCTCAGCAACATGGACTATAAATACCACCGTTACAAGGAGTAGTAGTCCCTGTCTAACGCTGTCTCTGTGTGAGGGGGGTTGTATGTTCAAACTCATTCAAAAAGGGAGCTGGAGACAAGAGGAAAGCCCGAGCCCTATCCAACAGGTGCTGAAGTCCTCACTCAAGTTACAATACCTTCAAGTGCTTAATGGCTTGCTCTGCTACCAGCTCCTCCTTTTTGTTCCATTCCACTGTGCTCATCACACTCGACCAGATTATGGCTACCACAGTTTGTTCCGAGATGTTGTTTTTCTTCATCTCCTCCTTCACGTACAAGATTATCTGGCAGTTAGAATCAAAGAGTCAGCACACAGACCACATACAACACAAAGCCAAATTAAAACTTTGTTCTAAGAGTAACCCAGAAGCCTTCAGAACCACAAACAACCCCTGTGATCATACAGTAGGATTCACGACATAAAGACTATGAAGCCAATAGCAAAACACCTTGATCGTAACTTTATTTCTTAGGGAGAGCTCAGTGTTTAAGTTCAGTATTTAATTAGGCATGTATCTTCAGATTAGTATTAAATGCTATTGTATTTCAGATGATTTGAGACAAATTCCTACAGAAAAAAGAAAAAAAAAAAAAAAAGCACCTCCATCTTGTTACAAGTACTTACATCCTTGAACGGATCTCCCCGTGACATCTGCTCCTGAAGTTCTTTCTGCAGCTCTTTCCGAGCTCCTATGGTTTGTTGGTTCCGAACATACTCGGAAAGTTCTTTTAGTCCTGCTTCAGTGAAGTACTTGGAGAAGTGTTCAACACTTTGTTTGTTGGCTGGGAAGAGTTCCTGAAAACAAAGTTTACACCAACTCTTTCACAAAAGAAACACATGTTGAGTACTTTCCTGGTAAATGCCATTTACTAAACTGGCTTAAGTAGTAAATCAGCGCTTTTGGTGGTACTCACCATCAGCCTGTTATCCATGTTTACTTTACGAAGACTGACAGCCACTGCATTAATATCTTTCTCATTTATCCATGATTTGAACAGCTTAACTGCGAAAGCTGCAGAAACACCTGTGTAACAGGAACAGTACTATTATTACTGAAATTCAAAGCAATGGGAATCATAAGGCCTCAGAGTACCGGGCACCTAGTTTGTCACAGCCCTGCTCAAAGCAGCAGCAGCTGTGCTCAGAGGCAGCCCCAACACAATCTGCGGTGCCTCCACCTGAGGATACTGCAGACTCTGGCACACTGGACTTTTCCCACCACTCAGCATCACGAAGGCTTCCCCGCAATAAATTCAACTCTCCTTGCTGTAATTTAGGAAGGAGCCTGAAGACATGACACGCCTTCTGCATCCTGCAAGGCACCTCTCCAAAATACAGTACTTGCTGGGCAAGGCCAGTGATGGCAGCCCCCAGTGTCATGCAGGGACGCCCTACGCGCAGGCTTTCTGGAGATGGCTAGCTCTCTGAAGTCTTAGCAAGACCTTCCAGGCCGCAAGGCAAAACGTTTACTTCTGCTAATCCTGCAGTAACTATCACGAGGTGAAGCTACTGAGCTGCAAGAATGTACTGTCACCACACCTTCCACCCGCCTGTCACAGTTCTGTCCCCCCCCCATCCTTCCCTAAAGGAGGAGCTGGGCAACACTTACCTTCTTTAACCAAGTTCTCGTTGTAAAGACTGTTGAGAATCGATGCATTGAGTGTCCCATTGGCTAGCAGAATACCTGTCAGCATGGCCAGCTTGTTCCGCTCAGACTCCGAGAACCCTTTCAGGAACAGCAGCAACTGCAAGAGGAAGGAAGAGGAACCACCCTCCTCTCACTAAACTGGCTACTGCCTCCATGTTAAGACACTTTTCTTTCAGTCAAGCTATTCAACTAGCAGAAGCACTAGTTCACAGTAGTCTTCTCCACTAATCATACAAGCTAGCTGCTGTTCCAGTAACAACCTTAAAAGGGTTGTATTTTGATAACCCACTGTATTATGTAATTCTTCTGTACAGAGTGATTAACTAGCAGAATTTCAAGGTTTGTTTTGTCTGCTGCTAAGAACCTACTCCATACCTTTTTGACTTCATCTTCAAAGCCTTTCTCCAGGTACTTGTAACGCCTGATTAGCTTGTTAAAAACCTAAAAAGATACAGACTATATTATTTTTTGCTCTGAACTATCATTTCATTAGAAATTTTTTTAAAAAAAATCAAGTTCAGTAAAGTTGGTGTGAACTCTTTAGAGCACTTTTAGCTTACAACAGTGCTACTCTACCTCTTCTAGTAAGCTGCTTAAAGCCATACATTATTTTTATCTAAACTTCCAACTACACAAACATTTCATTTTTGACCACCAAAGAGTTTAAGTTAAATAGTACTTATTTCAGAACTAACCTGAGCAAACGCTTGCATGGTTTCTAGGTCTTCCTGTGCTGCAAATACACAGACGTTTGTGCGTGTCATGTCATCAGCCAGGGTACCACCTGGGGCTAAAGAAGGGTTTCAGCATTAGTGGCATTACTCCCCAGTGAGAGTACTGAGTGGTCCTCACATTAACAATTCCAGTACCCGTAACATGCAACGCGTTGTCCTTTCACGGTGAACTGAATGACTGGATCACTGAAGACAACCCTACATTTCCATCCGCTCCACTGCTGTAGTGGAACTTTTGAATCAGCAGCTTAGACCTGAACATTTAAATATCCTGCCTCCCCTACTTACTGCTAGAGTGGATTGGCAACACATCTTGTATTAAGGTATGGATTAAGTTAACATGACTGTATGAGCTCCTCTTCCCTTTTAAAGGAAGCCACTGAAGCTGCTCAATCCTAGCAAGCGTCCTTTTAGTGCCTGCTGCAATAGTGCTGCTTTGTTAGTAGGTGTATTTTAAACAGTAAGTCACAACAAGAGATGAAACATGTGGACATGCATGTTCAAAATTCAGTGCCCCAGAGATGAGCTTGAAACTTTAGTCCTGAAAGACACTTCAGCTTTTTAGCTGCTAATTAGAAAATGCTATTTCACCATTCCTCTTTAGTTTAATGCAAGCATTTGACTGGTAGCCAGGCTACTTCACTAACTTGGGTAAATTCAAGTCACCAACTCCAGCGTCAGAATATCTCATCACCAATTTCTATGCCATTCTACATGTAAGGGAGATCCTTTTGTTATGTATTAGCCAGAAATGTGACTTAAAGATAGAGATAAGCATTAATGGCAATAATATTAAAAGGTGGTAAGGCAACAGGATGCCAGTTTTTATTTTGGCCTTGTCTGAAGATCAAAGCTAGTTACTTCACTACTTGTTACCTTGTTACAGTCAGGGAATGGAGTGAAGGATCTCTGTATCTCCATTAGTGCAGCACTGCATTTTTCCCTTCTTCTCAGCCTCACTCCTAGAAGGAACACTTCCTAACACAGTCTGCACTGCTTTAAGACTCTTGAATGTAAACCCACAGATTGTAATGACTTGTACATTGGCAGTTTCAAGTACTAATGCTCCACGTGTCAGATAAGTTTACTTACTTGTACTACCAGCTCTTGTAACATCAGCAAGAGACTCTTGCCAAAAGGAACATCACAGCTAACTTCAGTCTGCATAACGCTGTTCCAATACACAGCTTTGGGATAAGCAGGCACGTAAGTTAAACCATTCTGAAAGCCTTCTTTTCCAGCATTTGTCTGAGCAAGTCCCCTGCCATTTCTGTGGTATCAGTGCAAGGACCTCCTCAACAGGCAACAGATGCATCCTCCCAAGCCAGCCACCCCCACTACAGAACTGCCATTCACAGCCTGACTGTGGCCAGTCAGGTATTTCCTCTCCTCCCCCCAGGCATTTAGGTAATTTGAATTCTATTTCTGCTAGGTTACAGAAAACCTCCTACAACTGCTAAATTTCTCATTTAAAGTCCTCACCTCCAACTACTGCCTAACAAATGTTACAATCTGAGACGGACCTCTCCCAGTCCAGGCGAACACCACAGAGGGTCCTCTTCACAGCCTTATTTTAAATGGGTCCCTGCCATCTGAACCACTTCTCACTAAACAGCATTTAGTCAAGTAGGAAATGTAAAGTATAAATCTAAAATCTAGAAAAAATCTAGAAGTACCAATTATTTTTTTTTTTTTTACTTTTCTACCTTGTTTAGTTTCATCTGCTTCTTACTTGCTTGGTGAGCATCTGTTCCACTCTTTGCTCTTTACACACAGCGGGCATGTGAGTTTACAAGACTTTCCACCACACATTTCACTTCCTCAGTTTTCTGCCGACTCAACCGCCCTCTCATTTCTCTCTCCCCCATATCTGCTAGAGCCCACAATTTCACTATTGTCAACAACAAAGGATTTGTAATAGCATTTCTAAGACTAAGCGCATCCAATTCTTCTGTAAACAATACTGCTTTCCAAAATAACAGGGCAGGGTGCACAAAGCACAGGATCATGTCAGATTCTTTCAGGGCAACTCTGCTGGTCTTCCAACAACAGACCTCACACCTCAAACAAGCACTCAGCCATTTCACATCAGCAGAAGTGAACCTAACTACAGAGTCAAGCTCCACTCCTGGTTTAAAAAAAAAAAAACAAAAAAACCAAACTAAAATCCAATATATTTTCCTTTAAGCCCAATATGTACAGTCTACACTTTGAAGAACGCAAACTGACTCAAGCAAAACTACACTAGAGTATTCCTTACAGGAATCTGAATGCTCAGTCAGTCACCAAGATGGTCAGGTAGTTTTACCACAGATAAGTTAAACCCTGTTCTACTTGCTCAATGGGCTCTTTAGTGGAGTATTTGCACTGAAAGAAAACAGTGAGCTTTTGTAGAGTCAAGTGAATAAAAGCTGACAGCAACCCCATCAACAGGACTTACCCAGCATTCCACCAGCCACCAGGATGTCAAAAAGCGTTTCTGCATAGCGGCGATAGTCAAGTTTTGCACCAGAAGCATCAAGAAACTTTGCTACTGCCTCCAAGTCAGTGCCAGTTTCAGTTAAACCTTGAATAATACAGTCCTGGAACTGAGTAGGGTCAAACCTCTCTTTTTCATCTGTAAAGACAGTGTTGAATTAAGTTGCCATAAACAGCTGTTTAGTTTTTAAAGTTTGTAATTTCAATCTCACTTCTAAAAAAACCAAGAACACCCCATCCAAAACCAAAAAAAAAACAAAACACCCCAAAAACTACCCCAACCTAAACCAAACTTGCACTGACGAGCCTGACAACTGGTATTAACTAGCACAAACAGTGGCTTAACAGTGTAGCTGAAACAGCTATATGGGCCATTGAAATTCATTAAGAAGTTTCCCTGCTTTCACTCCCCTATTCACTCAAGGCTTGAAGAAAGGCTATCAAAAGCTAAACCATTTGTTAGTTACCTCCAATAGAATTTTTAACTGTACTTTCACTGAGAACAGTTGTTTGTGATGATCATTGGTTGGCTCTAATAAAGCTTATCTGACTTCTCAGTTCGATTTTTATACCCCCGTTCACATGTCAGATCACTCCTTCCCTCCAAAAACAGAGGCCGAGCTAGAAGGCAATTCTTAATACCTGCCCCTATAGTTTTGTACATTTGACTCCATTAATCATGTACCTTTTTCAGCCCTTTGAGCCTCTCCCTGTTTTGAATGAAATATTCTGACCAAAAGGCTGCACACCATCATCATGTTACAGCTAACCAACACTACTTGCTTTCTGGCTATGAAGACCACCTCCTCCTCAAAATACAGAGTAAAATGAGCTTGAAAGAATTGATTTTCCTCAAGTGCCTGGAAGAAAAGTAGAAATCTGAGCCAACTTCTTATTTTTAGATAAATATGAAGTGATGGACTATTAACTACAGATCTGTTTAGCATCCTTTGTTGTTAAAGCAGAACACATTTCTTCACATTTGAGATGTATCAGTTGTTCATAGCCTTGTTTTCACTATAGGTAAGGCATAGTTAATATGCAACAAATCCACCCATGTAACTAACAGAAAGCCTTAAATAGAAGAGGTCCTCAGCTTCACTCATCTCAGTCTGTCCTTGGACTATGTAAGCCACGAGAAGAAAGACTTCCAAAGAAACAGCACTCGGCTGCTGACCTTACTTTGAGCGCTGTCTACAATTGCCTAGCCAGCTTGGTTAGCATCTGCTAGCAACCTTTCTGTAAGGAACTACACTCAGTGCAAGTACCAACAAGCTGGTAACGGGTTCAAGTCTGGAAATACTCGATCAGTTATCTTCCAGGACAGATCCACAAAGCTCACTGTTACCACAGAGCTGCTTGGAAGCCAAACTATGGTTAAATGTTTAAACAAACAAAAACAGAGAAGAGAGACAAAACCCCAGGACACTAGCATTTAATTGGCTGGACAGACTAAATCCAACTCTCTCAACAGTTTCTCAAGGTGCTTGTGCTTTAACATTATAATAGGTTCTGCAGGTAAACACGTACATGTACTGCTGTACAACTTCATTAGTCATTTGGTATGTACGCCATCCTTAATGCTGTCAGTTTTGAGCTGGAAAACTGCTAGCATGTTAGTAAAACACTGTTAAACAGAACTGTAAAGAGCTGTCCCTACTTCCTCTTTAGCTTTAAGAAAAACACCACCACGATACTAAACTAAATTACTCATCACACCTCTTCAGTCATTAACTCTTCTTACAGGAATAACTGTGCGCATACAGAGCTAGGCACTTGCACATCCCACACTAAGGGGTTTTTTTTTGTTTGTACGGATGGAGGAGTGGGTGGGTATGTGCGGTTTTGGTTTCTTGTTTTGTGAGGGTTTTTTAAATTCAAATCAGGTATTCTTAGAGCGTTAAGGGCACAATATAACTTTTACCCAGTGGCTAAGGCTGAAATTCTTACCGGGTTCGGTACTCCTTAGATCCAAGTACTAACGTGCGACAAGCCTGTGCTGGAGCTGCCCGTACACCGGGGCTACTAAACGCTTCTGCCTCCCGGCTGCGCACACTCGGTACAGCGCTAGCGTGACCATCTATCAGGCCAAGGTTACCACCGTAAATTCAGCTACAATTCTTACTGCTAAATACTTTTTATTAGTGCAGAGCACGTTCTGGCACCCAGAGTTAGCCTCAAGCCCTTGTAATTGGCACGGTCTCCGGTAAAAGACTCAGGGGAGCACACAGGCCTCGGCTCGCCTAGCGACAGAGACCCAGGGCGCTCGGGGCCGCAGGCCGCGCGCCGCCCATCGCTTACCTCTTTTTCTGGTTTTAAAACGCTGGCCCGATAGCGTCGGCTTCTGCGGCTTTTGATTATTCATAAAAGACACCCTGTGAGGAAGCAGGAACACGCCTCAGGGCGCTGGCGACGGAGCCCGCCCGCCGCGCGGCCTCCCCCTTCCCCGGCCTCCATCTTCCCCGCGGCACAGCTCGGCTGGCGGGGGGCGCCCGCCCCGTCCCGGTCCCCCGTAACGCCACGGGCCTCCCCGGGCGGCGGCGGCACCTCCCAGCCCGGGCACAGCGCGGAGCCGCCGCGCCCCGCGACCGCGCAGGGGCAGGTGGGGAGCGCGCCCCGCCGCCCCGACCGCGCCGCAGCCCTTAGGCCCGGCCCGGCGGCAGCCGGCCCCATCCGGCCGCGCCAGCCCCCGCCTCCCGCCGGCGGCGCGCCGCAGCCGCCCCCCGCCCGGGGCCCGTCTCCTCACCGACTTTAAGGCAGAGAGAAAACGCCCGAGCGGCCCGGAGCGGAGACGGGCGCGAGCAGCGGCGGGGAGCGGCGGCAGCAGCGACGACAAGAGCTCTGCGGGCGGAACCAACGCGAGAGGAAGAGGGAGGGCGCGCTCCGCCCCGCCCGGGACGCACCAACCCGCCCATGAGGACAGAGGGGAAAGGGGCCGGGGAAGGAGGCCGGCCCTCCCCGGTGCCGCTTGCTCCCCGCGGCCGGCCCCGCGCTGCGGGCCCACGGCGAGGCGCTCCCCCTCCCCGCCCGCGGGGCTGCCCGGCCGATCCGCCTCCCCGCCGGCGGGCGCGTTCGTCATCTACCCTCACGGGCCAGTAGCCGCCTGGCGCCCCCCCCCGCGCCGGCGGTGCCCGTGGGTGCACCCGGCGGGGGAACGCGGCGCCCTCTGGCGGCGGCGGCGGGGCCACCCCAGCTCCGCTCCGCTGCTCCGGCGGGGCCTGGGGTGCTGTGGCCGCTCCTGGTTGCCCGCGGACCGTCCCGCTGCGCGCAGCCCCTCAGCGGGGCTCGAGTTCAGCCCCGGCCGGGACGCGCCCCGGCCGGGTACAAAAGCCGGGCGACGGAACGCAGGCCGCTCCGGAGGGGAAAGGCGTCCCGGCGCCCGCCCTAGCGCGGTAGGGCCGGCCAGGTGCTTGCCGCCGCCGCCGGGCGGTGAGATGTGCCCGGGCGAAGCGCGACCGGCCGGGCCCCCTGCACCCCGGCGCTCGGGGGAGCGGCGCCGCCCGTCCCCGCCTCCCCGAGGCGGGCGCTGCGGGCCCCGGGCGCACTGACCGCCGGCCGCGCTCCGTACCCGGGGTGGGAGCTGGGCCCCGCCGACACCGAAGGGAGCGTGGCTCCTGGCCTCGGTATTGTAGGGTTTCACTCCCCGCTCAGAATCACTTGTTCAGCAAGGAAGCACGGCTTTTGGAGGGGAACTCGCCGGTCAACACGTTACATCCCTTCCCCGATCATTGCTACTTAGCGAGAGCCGTACAGCTCCCTGCCGAAGTAAACCGGCTGTTGTTGAGGGGCTGATGTCTTAATCGATTAGGTTTTGAACAATCAGACTCACAGAACAGCTTTAGACAAAGCTGCTGTCAAGCCATTCTTGTTCATTTAAATACAGAGTAACGGGCAGAAAATCTGCCAGCCCAGACCCTGTTCTCACTTTCAAATGGATTAGACATTCCAGATTCAGATTTGACAAGCCGTTTTGTACAATTTACTTGATATGTATATCGGAGGCATCCTCAACATTAATTATGACTGTGTTAAATTTAGGCCCAGAATGTCTGGTTTTTATTGTCATCTTGATTAGCCTTTGTGTTAGGTGCTGTACACATATATATACACAATATATATTAAAAGCTCACTCTACTCCAAAAGGCACATTTGACCCCTCTTTCATTTGTGCATTCCTGCAAATAAGCCTGGTTTTCAGTAACTGTTGGAGCTTCCGTATGTTTACTAGGTGTCTTTTTCTCTTATGTGGGGAAGTTATAAAAGTTCATGAGGCTTTACAGTTTTAATCTCACACCTTTGTCAATACCATACCTGCTGTGCCGTTAGCTCCTAGATTTGCTATTACAGTTGTAGTAATTCCTTCTTTCCTCAGATCCTGATGATAACCTTATAAATACTTCAGTATCGTTGTCTGCACAGACAGAATTATCAGTTAAAAGCTGCTCACATCTGACATAGAATAAAGTCCCTTGGGTCCAGAAGTGCAGGCCTTCTCTTCTGCAGTTAAAACACAAGTTCTTTCACTAGCAATGATAATAACAGCCCTTATCCTATCTTCAGGCTGTAGAGCAGTCTGTCTATTAGCAGCCAGCATAGGTCCTTTAACCACTGTCTAAAAAATAAACGGTGCCAGACTCTCACACAGCACGTAACCAGTGATGTCTATCGGACTGAATACGAGAACGTGCAATATTATACCCTCCACGCTGACACAGGACAAGTGATGCAATCGCAACTCAGTTCTTTGCTCCCCAAAAGGGCAAACCACTAAGCTAACCTAGAGATTGTAAGCTTCTCTCTAGACCTTACACAGCTGCCAAATTTCCACCAGGTGTTACAGGTGTTAAGTATAATGTTCCTTTGACTAAAGCTCTTGACCAGTTATCAGGTGTATAAAGAGAGCAAGTCATTGTGCTTCAGGAGGAGAAAGTGGGGTCACCTGCATAACCATGACTTTTGAATTAAGGTCATCCCTAGCCCCATTTCTTTTTTTATCCCCATAAACCACTGCCTTGGATGTGAATCTTTTCTTTTGTCTTGTCTGGCCTAGCAGAGAGGTTGTCACACCTCTCAGCTAAATTGTAATTTTTCAGAAGAAAGCAAGAAGTGCCCTTTGGTGTTCTTACACGGTATTCTAAGTGATCTGCATCAGCCACTCACAATATGGGGAACACAACAATTCTGGTATTTCTTTTTTTCAGTAGGCATGCTTTGAAAACCTGATCCCTGGATATATCTGTTTAGGAAAGTTAATAAGCATTCCTTATCTATACATACAAGAGGTATGAGAGATTACATTTGAAGCCTTGAAAAGAACCTTAGCTTTTATCTGAGAAATTCTTTCATCCAGGCATAACTGGTTAGCTTGCATTTGATCCCTCTGTCTTATTCAATTGGTCATCTTAAAGTAAAGCCGTATCTCCAGTGAGGCTGCTTACCTTCCGCTGCCTGTTCTTGCCAGGACTACAGGCATTTGCAATGGTGCAATCACCCAACCCAGCATTCACTTAGTTACGCTACCCTTACAGGTTAAAACTAGAGTAAAACTTGGAGGTAGTAAGATGACCAGCTCTGTAAAAGCAGGTAAACAGTGAGTGGGGTGACTTAAGAGTTCTATCAGACAAGGAAGAAGGGACCGATTGTTACCTTAATGGTCATAATTGGCTCTAGATCTTCATATACAATCTTCACCTTTTCAGCCCTCCATTTTGCCTGACTCTGCAACCACAGCACAATTCACCTGCAACACACCAGTGTATTACCCAAAGAAAAAAACACAGGAACAGTTAAGTTCCTGTACAGAGAGCATATTGTGGAAATAGAATCTGCTTATAGTCTGTTTCCCCAAAAATAATATCCCAGTGCAGACTTACCTTTATTAGATGAGAAGTCATTTAATAGCATCTTTCATCTGCTGCAACATTTCTGGCATTAGAAATGCTCTGACATCAGTCGTCACGAACATTTCCCCTGTGTTCATCCTGAGGTGGTCAGATACTGGTCAAGTAAAACCCCATCTGGCACAGATTGCTTTCCTTGTCTGTACCGAGAAATGAAGGAAACTCAGACGAGAAGAAATGGAGAGGTAAGAGCAACATATAAGGAATTATTTCTGCCCCGATGCAAATACCGCACAACAGTATCATTTGCAAGGGATACAGCCTGAGGCCTGGGACATTCTGTACGGTCATGCTGGCTGCACAGATCCTACAAATTTCTTAGCTCTGTTGATGCTCAACAAGAAACAGTGTTGTCTCCCATTGCCATATTCTAGTGTATAATCTGACAATTAATTTCATATTTGTTCCAACTGGGCAGTTCTGATTTTGTTTGTCTCATCTTTGAAAATCTCAGATGCCATGGCTATTTTGTACCTTCTCAGAATCCATGACAATCAGTCATTTATCAGCCCTTAAGGAATCATGGATAATTCATTTAAACCCCAAGTTAAGACAGCTTTTCCTTTCTTTCTCACTGGGGAATGATAATTCTGTTCAGCCCTGCCTGCCTGGCACTGCATTAATAGCTCTTGCATTTATTTTCATTTCATTGCAATAAGATGATACTTGCAAACTCAGTTTCCGTTTTTGTAAATAACTCAAGCAAAAGGTCCAGACACTCTTCCAGGAGCAAGAAATACCTTATCTTCTGCATATGCTTGCTCATCCTTGCCATTTTCCCCTGGAACATCTCTTGCTGTCACTACATCAACTACTCCTGGCACTTGAAGGGCTTCTGATGCATCAATTGATCTAGAAAGTAGTACATGCACATAAATAAGTATAGTAAATGGTACAAATATCTCTAGTACAGGTCATTTATTGAACTTTAGGACAGAAACATAAGCCACTTTGTATTCTCACCTCAGATATCTACACAGAGAAGAAAGTGGAAAAGTTTTGATTATCATACCGAGAAAAAATAAATGGAGGCATAAGCATCAGTGTGTGCATGGCATAAAACAGCTCTTTAAATTCTAGTTCCAGTACATTCTTTGTACTAAAAGGGGTGAAGGCATTAATGTAGACTGTTCTGTCCATACCTGACACTACTGAAAGCACACAGTAAAGAAATTCTTACCTCATTTGTAATACATACCTCATAATATGGCCAAACCAGACAGTAAGAATAGAAAATACTTGCTAATGTATTTATGTTCTTATGTTTTTTCTTACTTACATACTCTTTGCACAGTGACCACAGCCAGTGAAAGTTCTCCATCCACTGGACGAATGTCATCCATGTAAGCTAACTCACCAGTGGCATGCTTAATTCCAGACTGGTGCTTGACAGGACGGCCCACAGGATCGTCCGGAGACTGTCCTGGGCCAACATCCTGCGGAACAGGAACAGGTGATCCTCAAGCCAGAACAGTAATTACAGAAAGCTTTAACCAAAACCACTTTCTGAGGATATTTTGTGATCATAAAATCCATGTGGAAACCATCTAGATTTTATGACAATATTTGTGGGACACATTATAAAGGGCTAATTCCATTTTTAGAATTTGTACTATATTGGCACCAAGGTGTCCTGACAGAGGTCTGAGAAATATACTGCATTAGATACCATTCATGTCTCTAGTAAATGGCAGTCTCTTCTGTGGAAAGACTGCACTAAATTAATAGGAAAAACATAAAAATAAAGAAAAAGAGAGGTAAAAGGGACAAAATGACTAGTTCACAAAGTGGAACGACAGCAGACAAAGGAGAGCTAAAGTCTTCTGGATCTTATAGCTAGCCTGTCTGCTTCAGAGAAAACATATCTGAAATCAGGAATGTATTCAGGGATCACTCTAATTCCTTCTTGCTCATCTTCCTAAAGAGACAGGTAAAATAATATTCTGGCCAGTGTCAAGTAGACTAAAAAATGGTTTCATCCAGGTTTTTGCTAATTAAATTCCCATCAACGACCCCCTCTATTACTTCAAAGACAGCCTGGAATTAAAAGCATTTCAGACATACTTAATGAAAATACAGCTCTCTGTTGCTGACTTGCTGATAATTCACATTAACTTGAAACACTATTATCAGGGACCATGAAAATCTTCCAACATTTATGTTTTGGTTCGGCTTTTACTGAGTAAAGAGTTCTCTGTAAAACATATCTTCTTAGTCTCTGAAAGGAGAACACCACAAATTCTTGGCTGACGCTGAAAGTTTTTGATGGAAAACTGGTAAGAAGCAGCAAAAGTTTGATTTTAAAACTTTTTCAATTTTGCAACAAAACAAAAATATGGGTGAAAATTCTTGATGAAATGTGAATTTTTTTTTACTTGAAATCTTCTACTGAACAAACTTTCACATGCCAAGCACCTCTCTGTTTCATACTGTAGCTTTGCAAATAATATCTTTAAGGCTTGAACTATCACAGAGATACTGCAGTAGGTTAATCCGTTTATTTGTACTGAGGACCACTGACAATTTAACTAAATTCTGCTGAGCTCTCGCATAGCTGAAAGCTATGCCCCTGTTTCAGCTGTGTCAGGGCAGCCCGATGCTGCACATCACCCTGAGGACAAGGAGTGCATATGCACCTGAAAGACCAGGAAATCTATCAAAATGAAGATTTCCCACATAGGCTAATAGGGCTATATTATTGCTCAAGAAGCTGAGACAAGAACAAACTTAGTAAGAGACATTCTAAATGAGCGGTAGGAGAAGATCAGTCTTATATTTTCCTTGCTCCTGCTCTGATGATACTGGAAGACTCCCTTCGTATATGATGTAAACAATAAAGCAAAGTGACTGGACTTTGTGGGAAATCAGGATGTCAAAATTTCACTGTGTATGTGACAGAAAACAAGAAGTGTAGGAATCGGGGAGGATCATGTTATCCTCATTTTCTGTGTGTCATGTATCCACTATACTAGACCCAGACTAGTTTCTACAATATGTAAAATGTTTTTAAAAATTAAAGCACCTACTTTCCCATTTGTCTGCAAGGAATAATCTGTTCAGAAATACTGTGTCCTTGGGACGGTTGGTCGGTATTGAAATTTTTGTTTAATCAAAGTGTTTTTCAGGCACCTCCTGTCTTACAAGACTGAATATATCCTTTTATCCTGAGAATACCGTGTATGTTGTTCTTGTATTTGACAAGTGCCATGTAGAATCATGGTTTCAAAATATGCAAAAGCAATCACTGAGAAACATCTGTCTTTGCAGGCAATGCAACAGACCAGCGGACAAGCCAGAGAACTGTTGCAACCGTGGACTGGCCTTTCAGGTAAAAGACATGCCTGAAACACAAAAAAAAAGAGCTATGTGTTTGTGGAATCAGTCATTATTTTAGTGGTGTTAGTACCCTTCCTGTAATAGAAGAATCCATCACTAAGCATTACTGCCTAGATACCTTCACAGCTGCATTTCACATGTTTTTTCCAGCACTCCAGACATTTAAGCATATTCACCAAGCAGGTTTGATTTCTAAACAGAGAGCTTAATGTCCATCCTGCTTAAATCTACTCATAACTTGAAGCAGACTCCAATGGGATTTGAGCAAGCTCAGCATAACCAATCAAGGTCATATTAAAGACCTTGTGTAGCCTGCAGAAGTTGTTCACTCCTCCTGGCAGTTCCAGACATTGGAACATGTAAAGCAGATGACAGCATCTCCTTCCCGGCTGAACAGCTTTTTGAGCCAGCAGCAGTTTAGCCAAGATCTTTAATGCAAGTATAAAAGTTGCAAACTATCCATTTAATACTTGCATTCTTCGAGCATGAGTTTCTCAAAGGCAGGTCAAGTAGCAGAAAGGCAAATCTGCATTCCACTTTGTGATTTCATAAAGGAGCTTATGCCTTACTATGTGTGTTCTGCACTGAGATGCAATCATTATACAAGTAAACTGTACTCTATGACAAATGTTTACAAAGCCAACTGCCTTGCTGCAAACAGCATTCTGTAATGCAGTAACAAATCAAAGAACCATGCCATGCTTTCCCAGAACTCAAATTAACTTTTGTGCCTCTGGGATGATTGTGTAATAGCAGCAAGAAGGGGCTATGAGCATTTGCAAAAGGAGTGCAAACAATTTCGCAAGAAGCTGTTGAAAAAAAAACAGCCTGGCCTGCCTGCTTGGATTCTGCTCGGTCTGTTCTGGGTAAATCCTGCACTACCATTTTCACAGGTCTCTTCTCTTGCCTCTCTGCAGATCATGGACACTGCCAGCCTCTTCCTTTCAAGTTACCATCTGTCCTTCTGTGACTCTCCAATAACTACTGCAATAAACCCTCTTCTTCCTTCCTCTTCAAGTCATTTGCCTTTCCTGTGGACCTGCAGCATTTCCCATGTGTAAGTCCATTCCCAGGTTGCCAGGGTCTATGTACCAGTTGGAAGGAAACAATGGGTCCTGTGGTCACTTGAATCCAGCAGAGAATTACAAGACAGAAAAGACGGAGAAGCTCGTCGGGGAACTTTCAAAGAAAATACTGTATTTCACAAAAAATATGGTCCAAAATGAAATGGTTCTGAGTAAGAATTTCTTTTGGGAGAAGTCTGGAAACAGTTTTGGTTCTGGATAGGCAAACCATTGTTTTTTTTGAAAATATGAGCTATTTTTTGTAATGACAACATACAGTTTATCCACGTTGAAATGCCTCATTGACAACATATACTTTATCCACATTGAAATGCCTCATTATGTTTGACTAAAACTAATCTTTTCAGCTTATCTTTCAGCTTAACAAAGACAGATTTTAAACATCTGCAGAAACTCAGTCATGCATTAGTTCAGGAGGAAATGTAAATTCCTGTGTTGGATCTGCAGGTGGGAATTCTTCTGGATTGTAAAGACCTGAAAGAATCTGCAAAAAAAGTGTGTGTGTGTGTGGGGGGGGGGGGGCAGGAAGGAGAACACATATTTTCAGAATTAAGTTGCAAGCCTTCGTCAACAGATGAGATTCTTTCATCAGGTGACATTGAGTTTAGACAGTATAGGCCGAGTTGCATTAGAAAATTCAACTTGCCCAAATTGATTTTTCATGTTTAGTTCTGTTATACCTATCCACAAACTACTCTAAAGACAACAGACAGTCACACTAATGACTGTCAAGCCTTTGCTTGAAATACATCAAGCCTCAAGAAAGATCTTGCAGTATTTCCTGAAACTGGTCATAGCAAATGTGTAGCAGCCACATCGGGTAAAATGTATACTGTGTCAAAATGCAGTGCTGGGTGCTATAGTTATGTTCTTTTCATAAACTCTGCCTGTTAAGGAGCTTTCTGACAGAGAGTTTAACATGACAACAAAGAACTTAGCAGTCCAGCTGATCACAAAGACTTCTTTTCTGCTTAAGGAGAGCCTCTCTACCCTTGCATAAGCACTGCAAGAACTGAATGGTGACAGTGCAACATAAAAATTAGCTTTTTCTACTTGTTTACAGATGTCTTTTTTCTGCTGAGGCCTCTTGTGAGGCTATGCATCTTCTGAGCTTTCAGGAGCTTACATGAAAGGAGACTGGATATTCTGTGTTACCAGTACTGGTTAGTTTTTTCTGCCTTACTGATTTATTTTCAGAATCAAAAACATATCAGACCAGATAGCAAAGGTCTCAAGTATATTGACTAGGAAAAGAGACTGACATATCCTAGTTTGAAGTCTCTTATCCTTTCCCCAAACAGTCATTATCTCTGGTCTCCCTGAACAGATCATGGCATGGTAATGGTAAGATCTGGCTCTGAATGACCTAGTCTGCTGACTGACTCTGTTGATGAAATGGCAAAAAATTCTGGGTCTCCCTTGATCTTCACAATATTTAGGCACCAGCTATTGGATGAAAGCAACTATGAGAAATGCAAATCAGTGAAAGTGAAATAAGAAAGCATCCAAAGTAAGTGCTGTTCTGTAACTGGCAACTGCTGCATTGCCAGATCCATGCTTCAAACAACTTTGGCAGCAAGTGGCCAGTAATTTCCAGTTCTTAAAGGGGCTGAGATAATACACATGTACACACACATCCAGTTACCCTCCTTGGGGCTCTAAGGTTACTCACTGTCAAACAAGTTTTCCTCCAGTTTAGAGGCTCCTTGAAGTTTTTCAGTCAGAGCAAATTTGTCCAAGGAGTTTGATTCCTCATCATGAAGCAAGACGGGAGTCATATTGGGGCACTATGGCCTCTTCTTGCAGGTGGATGAAGACAACAAGTTCTGAGATGTACACAGGGAATGGAGGACCTTTCTGAAGTCCTTATGTGTACTGGAGTTGCCATGTATACCCTTATACATAGTAACTGTGGAAGCTTTGCCAGACTTGTGATTTTAGAATACAAAGTAGACTTAAATGTTCAATACTGAGATTCACACTCTCACTGGAAAATGTCAATAAATAGGTCAAACCTCTCTGCATTCTGACTACACAACAATGCAGATACACTTGTGCTACCTTTCTGCAGCATCAAAAGCACAGAGCATGGAGTTCAGTCTGGGCTAAATGCCCAAGCACAGGAAAGCAGTTGCTGCCATAGTTCAAGATGATCCTTTTCTACAAATGTTATAATGCAAACAGGAGATAACGGAACACACCCACCCCCACTAACATAACTTACCTGACCTCCTGTAGAAGATGAACACACACATTCTTCCTGATGGAAGCAACACTGTCCAATTCCTCTGAGTTGGCAACATGTTGGCTTCTAAAGAAGTCATATTCTACTTTATAAGAGCAATAAGGCAGCTTTGTGATTTATTTGTAAATTAATGTTTTGATTCTTCCTGTTCAAAATCAGATTTGTTCAGTCATTTCAAGTTGCTCCAGGAGGCCTCTTAAACCATAGGGCCCCTAGGACTGAGTTCCCTTTGCATACTAAAGAATCCAAGGACAGAAACTCAGAATTACTTCAGTAGTGTATGGATCAAGTCTTTGGAAGTGATGCAAAGGATTCTTAAGTGCATTGCAAGGGTACACGTAACCCTAAAGCTAGTGGCAGTTGTAAGTGCCCAGCACACTTAAAACTAAAAAAGCCAAATCTTCTGAAGGCTTAACCAAAAAGAATTTCCAAATGAAGCTAGATTGCCGGTAGGTACTTCAAGCAGGCTCAGCCTTTTCAGATACTACCAACTGTCCCAAAACAAGAAATGCACTTGAAAATACTGGCCTACCCTAGCAAAAGATGTGCAGCTGTCTATAATTGGCCTTATCCTGTGCAACGGCACAAATTACCTGATATAAACCATACAAAGTCTCCAGTGTGAATGACCTTTCTGTGATTTTAGGATGTCTTTAAACCACTACAGCTATGACAAAATACCACTTTGGAACATCATCTATGGCTCTTTTAAGTCAAATCATACTTATGACCTTGGCAATCGAACATGTATCCCTTTATTATACCTTTTACAATCTACTGTCTGAAACCTGCCATCCAGAGCAGAAATCATCTGCTCCGGGGAAGGTTCCAGATGGTTTCTCAGTAAAGCATATATGAACATCACCATTCCAGGGGTGCAGAAGCCACGCTGGGAGCCATGCACTTGTCCAGCCTTTCCTAGAACAAAACAGAACAACAGCCCCTAAATCCAGGGTATGGCTTCACTGGCTTTCTGAATGAACATCTTCAAGTATGTCACCTACCAGCTGTAGGCCAGTAGCAATATTTTTAACTATCCCACTATGACCATTCATGAGGAACATGCTCAGAGCAATCACGTAGTTAAAGCATAATACTCACTCCAGTTTAGAGCCTCATGATCCTAATTCTTTGATATGAGAACAGAATAAGGCCCAAGACTTTCAGTTTAGACATCAGTCATATGTTAAATATTTCTAACCATGAAGGACAGAACACAGAACGCCTCCCTAACCAGGGCTTCAGCACAGACCAGTCCCAGAATATTATTGCAAAATAATATTGAGGGGGAAAAAAAAGGACATTTAGAAAACATTCTTAAATCTATGTGGTCAGACTGTGCTTTTCATGGACAAGCCAGAAGGGAGGAAGTAAAGAGCTGACCTAGTCCAAGGAAAATCTCTGGCACACAGAGAAAATGAGTCTAATTTGATACCTCAAGTCTGGTTGCCACCTGGAGTCACTCATCCCTTACTACAACCTATGCAGTATGTTGTCCTCAATGAGTCGTCCAGATGCCATGCTGGTGACTAAATGAAACTGATGCTTTTTGTTCTTCCTCATCCCCTTCTGAAAGCTGACATCCTACATGGCATGTGGTTGGGTAGCCCTGTGTTGTGGAGATTGTGATGTGCTCCCTACATGGTAGTACATTAGAAGGAGTATCTTCTATGCTCCATACTCAGCCAATTACCACCCAGCAATTGCTGTATTAATTCCTAAAAACACCTGTTCATCTAAAAAGATTAGACAAAATTCAGAGTTTCTAGAATCCCTTCAGAGACTCTACATTGCACAGACACACAGCACCTTCTTACAGATCCCAGCTTCATTACAGACGTAGGACAGGAAAACCTCATTATCTTACAGCCCTACACAGTCCACTTTACTCTCACATGAACTGGATGAACCCTGGGTTTTATGCTACCAACCCCTTCCACAGTGGTGACAGCAGCACTATGCAGTGAGCATATAGGGAGAAGGCAGGAGCTGGCAGGACGATGTCTTTGAGGTGTGAAGAACTGTGGTGTTAAATAGCTTTGTCATAAAGGTCAATGGAGGAGGAAACAAAGGATATTTACTCCAGCTAATCTGGAAATGCTCAGATTAAGCATAAAGATATGGGGAGAAGGATATGCAAGCATACAAAACCCTGCACTTGGACCATGAAGAGTATGAAATGTGAGCTTTTGGCATCAAGAACAGAAAAAAATTAACTACTACTTCTGGTGAATTACTGAAATTGTACTTGTAAGCAGCATATTCTTTTACTAGTGAAGTATTTACTCCAACTACATCAACTTTAGAAGTATACTAGTATAGTATATACAGATAGTATATATATATGTATATATAGTATATACAGATAACTAATTATAATTCTAAAAGTTCTGTGATATATAAATATCATAGATATGACTACGTAAAAACTGTGGTAGAAAGCAGGATGCTATAAGGACAATCAAAGACAAGAAGTGATTATCCATTAATTAACTGTTGTTCCAGAATAACAGCTTTTCTGAATATGAACAGAAAACATCTAAGCACTGCTGTTCGGGGGGAGGGGGGAGAAATAAAATAAAATAAAAAAAAAGGCAGGCATTGAAAAACTTACCTTGCTGCCAATCAAAAAAGACAAGTTCATCTGATTGTTGGGGACAAGCCATGCTGTTGCATTAAGGTCTGAAAAATAAAGCTTTACACATCAAGAGAAATTAGTGAAACCCTGTATGTTCCTAAAGGTCAACTGAATTTGCTTTGTTCCACAGTATTTGTTTTCAGACTGAGCATCAAATTAAGTAGATGGGGAGGAGCCAGCATAATGTATGCTCTTCCTCAGCTATTAATGCATGTTCAGATGCTAATGCACCAAACTTTCTACTCCTGCTCCCCACCCCAACTCCTCTCTGGTGAGCAGAAATCATATGGAAACAATTTGAACCCCTCTGATTTTAACCCTGTAACCAAGGGGTCCTCAAACTATGGCCCGCGGGCTGGATACGGCCCCCCAGGGTCCTCAATCCGGCCCCCCGTATTTACAGAACCCCCCGCCCGGGGTTGTGGGGGGAAACCAAGCAGCCGCAGATGACTGCCTGCCGCTGCATCCGCGGCCCCCTGGATAAAAAGTCTGAGGACCCCTGCTGTAACCTAACAAATAAGGCACTTAACTGCGAGGGGGACTTCTGGGTTTGAGCAACAACTGCCAGGCCTGGGCTTTTTATATTTTCCAGTAACTGATGAATTTAGAATACGTAGGCATTCCTGAAGCTAAAACCCAGGGCATGCAACATTATCTACTTCTGTGGGGTATCAAATGCTAAGCTGTGGAGCAGCGCTTCTCATTTTAGCTTGGCACTTACCTGAACTCTCTCTATTTTTTTTCCTGCTGAGTGATGAAGTTTTAACAGCATCAAGATTATTACTACACTCACATTTAAAATTTCCTTCTGATTATCCCTGTGCCATGACAGCTCTAAACCCTGACCTGTGTGGGTGCCATTAGAAGATGACCACACTCTAGATTTACAATGTTCTTAGAGAGAGAAATGCCAAATCTTGATTTGGGATTCTAGATTCTTATCTATTTCTGTGGATGCACATCCAAGAAACAAGATCATTAACCTTTAAACGCTTTATTACAGCCAGCCTTTTTTTTTTTTAAAGGAGACTTAATTTATATGTATATGTCTTTCAAAAGTCTCAATTTTTGTATATGCATGTCTTTTGTTTCATTTGCTGTTTTCTGTCTCTGTATTTCATTTAGCGCCAGTGTAGGCCTGCAGGGCATAATCAGTCCCCGATCCTTTACCAATCCCCATTAGAAGGAAAGAAAATGATTCTAAGCAGATATGCTACTTCTTTCATGGTTTAGCCCCTAATGTATGCCTGAGAGCTACCACAATGCAAGCACTGAAGTGATGCCAGCCTCTAGGTCCCACAGGCAAAATCCCGAATAGGTCCTGCCAACCACAGCACTTCTGTAGTATTTCACGTGTTATACGTACAATACAGGTTCAAAGGACTAAGAAGAGAAAGAACCAGATGCAATATGAGATTTGGGCAGTCCAAGATCTAGTTTTCAGAGTACTAGGCCTCCAAAGAGAACCTGGTATTTATTTTAGGTGTTTAAGCTTACACACACACAGAATGGGAGTGCCGAGGGTGGATAGTTATAGAAACACTTGTTTCATGAAGAAAATGAGTAGAAAGTTCTCAACCATCGCTAGTTCAGGTGTTTCTGTACAGTGCACATTAATGTGTCGGTAGCTGTAGGGCAAGGCCTCAAGGAGGAGAGTCTGAGCACTGTTAGCCTGATGAACGGAGATGTGTTAGGACTTGTAGGGCATAAGCCCTGGGAACAAAGGAACAAGTTAACAGCACTCTTGAGCCATAGCAGTGGAGATGCCAACCCGAAGGACAAAAGAGGGACTTACAGCAAGATAAGGGAACGGATAGTGCTGATAAGGAACTTTGTTATTCACCAAAGTCAAGTAGAAAGAAACCCCTAATCTTAGAATAAAGATTGATGCTAAGATAAAATAGACTAATCAGTACCTATTGTTTAAATGATGCGTCTTAGAAGATAACCAATCTGTGTAGTTCACGCTTAAGATTTAACCAATCAGTGTCTAACATGTAGAAGGTAGAAACGTATATAATGTTATATATATATATATATAATATATAAATATATTTATATAAAAAATATAAATATATATATTTATATAATATAATCGACATTTGCTTGCATCAAGCAGCGTCCCATCTCTTCATTCGCCGCAAATTGGTGACCCCGACGTGATGCGTTTAAGGATCTGACGTGAAGGGCTCTCGAATCACCTAACTGAGCGACTTGCAGCGAATCCCACAGAACTTTGAATGGACCGCTGAAAGGGAGCGGGAGCCGGCCGGCCTGAAATCCCTCCGGAGTTGAGAGGTGAGCTGTGGGAAATCCGTAACGGGGAATCAGGCTTCGTCCCCAGAAAGAGACGTATATGGACTCATGAAGGGTCTTCTAGTCAGATCAGGGAGTCCGTGCCTCAGTCTCCTCAAATGGTGACCCCTATGGTGGTGTTCCGAAGCCTTGGAAGAATAAGGATGGAACTGGTTGATAAAAAAGACAGCTCGTGGAAGAGGGCTGCGTTCCGGAGGAGACGGCTTGGCTGAACGATCGTCTTGCTGGCTGGACCAGGTGGACAACCTAAACCCCGCGGATAACGCCTGTATTCATCGAGACAGGTGAGCAGCCAAGAAACCTTAGAGATTTAAAATATTTGAAGAAATTTTAAGACGCTTTAGAAACCTGTACTCATTGAGACAGGCGAGCAGCCAAGAAACTTTAGAGACTTTGAAAGAATGAAAGTGTGTACATACAGCAGCCAATTGTATGATGCTGCCGCGGAGGGGAACTCCGTGTCGGGAATGCATTTAGCATCTTGGTGGCAAATTCTGACTACTCGTTGCCAAGTGTGGACTAATTCTACTAATGGTGCTAAACCAGAGGAAGCTGTAAATTCCACCGACAGCACGACTCTTCTCAAGACACTGTCAGTGATGGCGATTCTGTCCACACCTCCTCTGCCCCCAAAGCTTCTGTCACTGATTGCAGCGACCCTCACAACACAGGACCAAGCACGGGAACAGGACAACTCGGACAATGATTTTATTGACACTGATAAACCTTTTGATCCAGGTCCTATAGATCTGGAAAAGGAGTTAGACCTTCCCCGCCCCGCCCCCCCCCCCCCCCCCCCCCCCCCACCTCCCCCGATGCATTGACTGTATATTCGGGGAGGGTGAAAGGGGTCTGAGGGATTGGTGGCAGGAATGCAAGTGGGAAGCGCTTAAGCGAGGGGATTTGGGAGTCGCTATGGCATGTTCAGTATTTTGTCAGACAAATCAACCTGCAGAGTGGCAGCCTGTGCAATACGAGGCTGTTAAAGAGTTAAGCAAAGCAGGGGGGATTCATAGCACATTTGCTATGTCCCTTCTTGAAGTGATGGCAGAGCCTTATACACTCACACTGCATGACTATTAGAAGTCTTTGCTTTGTGTGGTACTAACTCCGACGCAGTGCATGATGTGGTTATCTGATTTTTGCGAGCTATGTGCAGTGGCCTTGACTGAAAACCTTAATCGGGGAATTGCTGTTAACTATGAGCAGTTGGCTGGAGAAAATAACTGTGCCGATTCTGTGACTCAGGCAAGGTATCCCAGGAACAACTGTTTGCAAATGAATGAGACGGCTATTAAGGCAGTCCGGATGCAGGAGTCTTGCCACAGTCTTGCAGGGTCCTAGAGAGTCACTAACTTTAATACTAACTTGATTGATTGGCTTCAGAATATTTTGCAACAAGTCGAACATCAGGAAGCTCAAGGGTTGCTTTTAAAACAACTAGCTGTGATAATGCCAATGAAAATTGTAAATGGGCAACTTTCACAATCGCAACCCCAACATGTGTCAAATGATTGTAACGCAGAACTCACAGCAGACTGTAATTCTCAGGCTGAGTTCTGGAACGCAGCATAACACATTTTTGCTTCTCTAATCTCTTCTGTAAGAATAGTACATGCTCTTGCTTAGTAAATTATGCTGCTAGCTTGCTAAACAAAGTAATACTACAAATACTATTCTTTTTTTTTCTGGCTTATTAACAGATGTTGATTCTGTCCATCATATGTTGCTACAGAACCGAGTTGCTATTGATTTTTATTATTAGCACAGGGACACAAGTGTGAAGACTTTGATAGGATGTGTTATGTGAATCTGAGTGACCACTGTGAATTAATTCACAAAAGTATACAAAATTTAAAAGCCTTAAACAAAGATCTGCAGCAGAGCCAGGGGCAGGATGCCTTTGGTCTCTTCTCACGGCTGGGAAACTTTGGGCCGTGACTCAAAAGTATTACAGGATTTATTATAATTATCTTTAACCACCTTAGTGATGTTTGCCTTGTGTCTCCCATGCCTTTTTTCCTGTATTCAGTGTTTAGTTGATTGTAACATAAAGCAGGTCATGGTCACCCAGCTACACACCCCCTTTGCCTCCTCGCAATTAACAAGCAAAAAAGAGGATAGAGAATGTCTGAAGAGAGAGATAGGAGAGGAAGCTGGAGAATATTTGACCTAACAGGAGATGAGAGAACAGCTGGGTATTGTGAAGGAGAATAGGAAAGATAAACATGGTTATCTAGTGTTTAATAGGTGTCTGCACGCTTGTAGAGATATATAGCTGTGTAACTGCATGAATGATTTCTGCCCTGAGCCTGGTGGCGCATACAGCTGCGGTTTGTGTCCGGGCTCAGAGATGTAAATAGGGGCTTCTCTGTTATGGTGAAAGTGTCTCTGGTTGCATAAAAAAAAGAAGGAATGAAGGGAATGACCCCAGAGGTATGTTCAGAGAAAGCATGCTATGTTTTGAACTTTTTGACTGAACCAGTCCTTGTTTGGTGTGCCCTTCCTTGAAACTGACTTGCAGAAACTGTTGCAAGAAAGTGAATGTATGTGGGGAATGAAGAATCTTACTAAAAGCCTTGATATTTGGGATAATTGATTACCTCTGTATATGTTAATCCAAAAGAAGTTGATATCGTTTGCAATTTGAATGTCGATAATTATCTTTATGTAGATGCTAACGTAGTAGGAGGCTATGATGGGAACGTATTGCAGCGGTTCTTCTCTTACTCTTATCCGGAGTGACAGCAGGGAAAGAATTAAAGAGTTAAATCACCTTGTTTGGTAGGCAGTTAAGAGTGTGAGTCAAATTTGCCACTGCTTTTTGTTGTTGGCTCAAGGACATGGCTGTGAGGATTTTGATGGTATGTGCTGAATGGATTTTGGGCGCCCCATTGCAGCAACATGTTATCAAAATCTGAGAAAACGTCAGCCTTTTTGGCATCCATTCACTCAACTGGCAGTATTGTTTGTTTGCTATTGCCTTGGTTGCCGTCATGTTTGCAAGGGCCCTGCAGAACATGGCAAACCTGGTACTAGCTGTTCAAAAACAAAAAGGGGGAATTGTAAAATTGTACAGAATAGAGACAGTGAGTTGTTTTGACATTGATGTGCAGTTTTGGCCTTGCTTTGACGAAGTGCAGCTGTGATCCTGCAGCAAAGAGGTAAATAATTTTGAGGAAGTATGAGAAGAAATAGGATGAGACAGAAACAAAGGAGGAATGTGATCTCGCCTCTAGAAGATACGGAAACGGCATGAACAGTAGAGAGCAGCCTATAGTGAAGAGCGCTAAGGGAAGTGTTGCATGAATTTGACTGATCACTCTAACTCTATTCATGAGCAGCTCGCTGAGTTAAGAAAAAATGTACAGGCCATAAAGATTGAGAATGGGTTAACAGACTGGCTTTCAAACCTTGGGTTAGGGGGCTGGTTACAAAATGTGATCAAAGGAGCATTGATGGTATTGACAGTATTGTTGGTTTTAGTATTACGTGTTCCTTGTTTGTTTCAATGCTTACAAGGAGAACGCTCAAAAACAAGAAGGGGGAGATGCAGGAGGGGGCCTGGAAATCAGGACCATGTTAGCTGAAAGGAATGTGCTCGAGCTTGTAGGCCACAAACCCTGGGAGGACAAGGAATGTGAACAGATAACAATCAACAGGGTGAGTCATGCTGAGAGAAGATAAGGGAATGAGGAACAGACGGGCCAAGGAGAGGTAACACCTTGCTGTTAATTGATGATATAAACACTTACTTAAAGTGTCCTTTGTTTGTAGTTCACCACCAATCAGGGATTGCCTAGTATGCAATGCTTAGCTTAAAGAACCAATCTGTTTAAAGCGTGCAGCTTCTGAAAACATACATAAACTGGTGATTGTGTACAATAAATCGACATCTTGCTTGCATCAAGCAGCGTCCTGTCTCTTCATTCGCCGCAAGTAGCCAAGCCTATGTCAGTGCCTTTGGAGCCCTAACCTTTCTGCTTACCTAGCCCTCTGAGTCTGCACATTTTAATAAATATTAAAAATGTAACAAAATACCCTCTAACACCTGTATAGTCTAAGAAAATTTATTTCATAATATCCCAAGTAGCCATAGTGTCATCTGTCAGGATGTCTAATTGCTGATATTTCTAGCTTCCATGCAGTTTTTCAGACACTGAAAAGCCAGAAGGCAGCTTAATGTTTCAGCCCCCAAAAAAAACCCAACAACCCATGTTTGCTACATGTATAGCTTTTACTGACACAACTAGACAACAGTGCCACTTTACAAGTGGCAGGTAGGAATCTTTGTTAATAATAACTGAGGAATACTGACAAGCAGACATGTGATCTGCACTGCAGAAAACAAAGTGCAGGTCTAGAACGTGATGAATCCCTAGAGGGCAAACACCTCAGCACTGCAGGTGGGGAAACGTTATTGCCTGCAAGGGCTGGGCCATGATTTTTCCAAGATTTGACTTGTCTGGAACTAACCAGCTGATGCATTGGTACACAGGAGAACAACAGACAATGCGCCTTCCCTCCAGTTCAGTAGAGCTACATGCTGCCTGCTTCAGCAGATCCCAGGATTTATCCATATTTTGGGGCTGCTATTAACACTTGGGATTGGGAGCTGTCATCAGTAAGCCCACGCAGCGTAACTAAGGTGTTTCAAATCAGAAAAACTAATTATGGCAGCAGCATTCACATTTCATTTGATTTATTGACTTTCTCACACTATATAAAAGCCAAAGTTAACACAAAGAAAGTGAGGAAAAATAAGTAAAAATCAGTGGGGCTTCAGCTGTCTAAACCACACTTCTAGTGCCACTATAACCTGCTGGGCCTCCAGTTGCTATGTTGCATCTCCCAGTCCTGTGCTCTCCTATGTCTCTGCTGTCTTATGACATATAAAATGTCTAGACCCCCACGTTTAAGCAGCTGAATTTCATCTACTCATAGTGGTTACAGAGAGACAGACAAATCAAAACAATAAAGATTTAATTTCTTAATAGTCAATGCAAAAGCAGTTTAATCTACTAACTTGATTTCTGTCACAGATACAGTATCAACTCATAAAAGGGATGGAAGGCAAGGAGAGAAAATAGTTTGTGGAAGACTGAGGAGCAGTGAAACAACAAGAGCCTTCAGGCTCTTGACATGTCAAACAAATTAGAGCCATTTATTTTCATTACAGATCTTCATGGCTCTGGAGCAATCTGACCTGTGAGCAACCGGAAGAGCAATCCCCATGCTCAGCAAGGAAAAACTGATGCAGAGGTTCACTGAAACCACACACTGAATGTACAAACTAGCTATTTTCCCAGTTCTACTTGCAAAACTTGCTGCAATTTTTCAGGTGCTACTTTGCATAACTTCTGTGGACTCACTAAAAAAGGTGAAGTGTTTTCTCTGTGTTAGGATGTACCCCAGATGTAAGCCCCAAATTCAAATACCATGGAGATTCACGTATTTGTGTGTGTGTGCATTCAGAACTGAAATCTCAGGTTTGCACCTCAAGAGAAAGAAAGGCTGAAGTTCTCAAGTCAGTTCAATATTGTGGATTCTGATGCTGAAATCTGAATATTGTGGTTAGAACTTTCATAATACATTAATTTTGATACAGCCTATGTAATTTCTTGGGTCTCATCTTAGGTTACAAATACATACATACCTGAAATTTAGTAACACCAGAATTTGTTACCATTTAATACAGCGCTGCTTTATATTTTCCTGTTTTCTCCAGCTGCTACTACTTGGATGTGGTCTAATCCCACTGCACTGTAGGCAGCATCAGATGACTGATCTTTGCAGATCATCTTTTGATCTCATTACAGCTTTTTTATCTTCTTTATCAGAGGAGTAGCCAAGAGTGAGAGAGAACTCTCAACTGTACTTTCATGGCTCAGCGTAGTCCCGAGCACAGGATTAAGCACTGCTTACAAATCCTTTCCAGAGACAGGTTCATCCAGTCTCCCATTCAAAGCACACTGAACTCCATGTGAGTCTTCCCATTAAGTTCAGAGGCTTTTGGCTTGCTCCATGAGAAAAAGAAAGCTTCCAGTGGAGACTACAACTAAGTGATGTCACAGCACTCTCCAAACTATCAAGCTGCAGCAAGGTCTTTTACCATCTCGTACCAACATACTCTTCATGCCAGTCCCTCTGCTGCCTTCTCCTCATCCCTCCTCACCCAGGGTGCATATTCTCCCTGCTGCTTCCTCCTCTCTTCCTTGGCTGCTCCCTCTTCACTGGCTGCCCAACCTCTTAACAGAAACAGCCACAGCTGCATCTTATCTACATCAGCCAACACCCCAGCCCCTGAAGCCAGCCCACAGCTGTATATTATAATATTAATAATGTTAATTAACCCAGCTTCATCCCTCTACAAAGTGACTCTTCCAACTTTTGTGATAAAATTAATCTCCCATATATCTGTAGGTCAGCCATAGCAATTTGCCTGGCATAGCAAAAGAAAATCATAACACTTGTCTCTTCCATGTTTTTAACACAAAGATGCCCATGTCAAAAGAATCTAAACCAGCTTTACTACAGATCAGAGCATCGCTTCTCATCAAAAAGGGACTGAATCCAACAAACAAGGTTCTGATTCTTCAGCTAAGACCTCTGGACTCACACTCCACTGCAAGACTCAAATCTGAATTAGAAAATTAGCTGAAGCCATTAAAAAATCATTTATCATATGAAGTTGTTAAGTGTAGTAAGTGGCAGTAAGTTATCTAACATACCTTTATACTTCACCCTACCTTTCTTCTCCTGCAGCACTTGAGCTAAGCTGTTCAGCAGATCTATTTGAATATATATGCTTCAAATGCAGGACATGTATTCTAGCAATTAAATGCAGTAATTTAAGGAAAGTACTGTAATGAATACACTGGATGGAGAATGAACGGAAGATGTAGTGTGCCTATTTTGGGTAGCTAGTTCTATTCTGAAAATGAGGAAATATATTTATCTGTGTGTTGATTAGTGTGTATTGGGGCAGTAAATCAGTTTTCCATTCCATTCCTTTCAGGTCTTAAGCAGTCTGGTTTGTCATTCACACAGATAGGTCCCGAGGAGTGGAGGAAGCAGATTCATTTTCTGTGATCTAAGAAAACAAGCGAGAAATGAAAATACTTGTTAATATTATTTGATTGGCAAGCCCCCAATATAGCCCTTATCAGGTGTCTCCAAGTCACTCAGCAGGGTGCCCTACAGGAGATACCTACAGAAGGTGGCTGGAAGGAAGATCAGTGATAACTGGGCTCAGGGCCAAACAGGGATGGAGAAACACAATCTCTGCACTGGTGGACCTGACCTCCTGCAAGGTTGATGAGAGTAAGCCCACAAACCTATTGATCCGGGTACCAATGATACCCCACCATGACCACAGAGATACCATGGGAATAATCTGTGAGTGAAAGTTCAAGCTTCCATGGAAGAGCCTCAGAGAAGTTCAGGGCACAGTATGGATTTACATGCTGACAAGGACCTTGCCTACAACAGATGTTGTATGCTAAGTAAAAACTTACACAGAAAAAGAATTGTAATAGCAGTGGGAACATGACTACAGCGAACAGTGGCCGAAAACACAGAATATAAAAGATCAGCACGTTAAGAAGTGTATTGTCTCATTTGTTTTTCTTCTGTATCCTTTTGTTAGCTCTGAGTTAATTATTTTTCTCCCAAAGAGTACCGGGCATAGCAACGAGTACCAGAATGAGATGACAGTACCAGACTGCAAGTCACTGGGGGAAAGCACCTGGAAGGAGTCTGAAGATGCTCGGAGGCTGATCCACTGCTGTCAATAAGAGGAGCTATTTAGTCCTCTATAGGATTTGACATACAGAAGAAAGGAGGAGACTTAAGAGAAAGAGGAGATTGTAACAATTACGTACATTTCAAAGAATAAAGGTTATACAAAACCAGGGAAATTCCAGTACAATGTTTCAATGGCATTTGTTGGAATAACTTGTGTGAGTGAGACCTGTTATCAGATGTTTCAATTACAAGGAGCCATGTGATATGGCTGTATACAAAGCATCTCCAATTGGAAACATCATTAGGCATCCCACCATTCAGGGGTGCCAAAAGCAGCATGCACTTCTACCCAGAGATACTTTGACCTTTCCCCCACCTTCCTATTACCATCTCAGTAAAGGCATCTGCACAGCTTGCCCGTAGTTGTTCAGCAGTCAGAGGGCTGTTCAGTACGAAAGTCTTTGTCAGTCCTCTTTCACTCCTCACACTAGTTACTGCATCTCTCAAAGCGAAGAACACAGAGCATCCCAAGAAAAATCCTGCCTCACCTAACCCCTGAAAAAAAAAAAAAAAAAAGTCAAATAGGTGTAGGTTTTGAGCAAATGAAATAAGTACATGCCATGTCAGTATCAACTAAAAAGCTATAAAGTCAGTGACTCAAAAAGTGTTCTGTCTTTCTGTAAGGAAGTTTATTTTAGATTCAGTGGAAGCAAGCCTAGATCACACAAAGTCTTCTGATGGAGCTAAAAAGGTTGATTTCAAATATTGGCTATTGATTTTAGAACCTTTTTGTCTCATTGCAGAACTGAAATTTAGAATAATTAGCAGACAAAATTAAAACAATCCAAAACCAGGTACAGATACAACTAAGAAACAAAGCCTGAACTCATGATAATTCCCTGCACCTGACCTGACACCGCTGACCTCAGTGGGCTTGACATCCTCTCACTGCTTCTGACATTAGATTCACATTTGCTCCTTAGCGCAAAGATAGGTCAAAATCTACCCTTATTCCATAGTCCTCTCAGTACTGTGGTATTGAATGTTTTAATCTGGACCGGGATACTGCAACTGAATCTTACCTCCTTGCTAAAATCTGCTAACCGAATGTCTTCCCCAAATATGCTGCATGAAGACAGAATCACATCATGTTACAGTGAATTTTAAGGGTAGTTATAGGAGGTAAATTCACAGAAAAGGAAAAGAGCTGTTTGAAGAGGGATATTAGTATCAGCTCTCTAGATCAACTCCCAATCAACTATGTAACTACTTCACCTAAATGATGCTTTTTCAAACACTTTTCTAATTATGTATTACTGAGACAGCTTTAAATAATTTTAAAGGACCTATCTGTTCTTTAATAACTTTTGCTGTAAAAATGCTTTTTCCTTATGTCATGCTGTTTTATTTTACTGTATTCTAAAAGCGTATCTAATACTTGAAACAGCTGGAAATTTGCAGAAGTACCTTCATCTCGACTTACCATTACTACCTATATACAACTGGCCAGAATATTTGTTGGTGTAAATTCAAGCAATGATTACACCAGCTGAATACTTGAGCCAATCTCTCATATAAATACACGCATACAGTCCTATTTCTTACTGTGTAACACACATAAGTAATCTGCACACTCTCATTATTTCTCCATCAATTTCTTTGGTATTTTTATTCTCACCCTTCAGATTATCACAACATTTTAAAAGTATGGTTTGAAATTCAGCTTGCAGCTTCTGTGTATGGTCTGTTAACAAATCCCTAAAATTACTACTTGCCAATCATGAAAGATATGCAGCAACATCACACATTGTGTCTTTTCATATTAGCTCCCCTGATGTCATAAATAAAACTATTTTATGGACACTTCTTTGAAATGCTTAAGAAGAAGAACTGAAAACTTTGTATGTTGTATATCAAAGTAATTCCTCTGTTTGTCCTGGGATCTAAGAATTAGGCCCTGTGACTGTTTGCTTACCTTGGATGCATAGATGGCATAAGGATTTGGGGAAGATGACAGCAGGGAAACATTAAATTGTTCTGGAATATCACAAACAGCAGGGATCTTATACTGATCTGGACCCTTAGTATAGAGGACTCCTTCTGGAGAGTACTTTAATTCCTCCATTGTGTACAGTCCAATGCCTTGAACAAAGGCACCTTCAATCTTTAAGAAAGAAAAGAAATAGCATTTACATTCTCATGTTTGTTAAAATGGGTAAAACTTGGGCAAGAACTGATTTGTATTACTGTATGTTAGACCATTTTCTGTCCTGTTTGCCTAATGGGATTCTTCAACATTTTGGGCTACTGGGATGGAAAAAGCTTTCACACTCCTCTCTCATACCAGGCAGAGACAAATGCTTTCATGATGAAATGATGAGATCTGTGGAACAGCCTGCAATGAATAAAGGTGTTTCCCTGCTATCGTGTGGGGAAGGCAGATTGAACAATAGGAGAATTTAGAGACTGTAGATCACAAACAGTACTAAAGTCCAGCAGACAGTGGGCATATATACATACAGGAAGTATTACAGGTTGACACTGTGGGTAAAATTCAAGCTTCATTGACATTTATGAAGCTCTGACACTGACTCAAATGGGGCAAGTCTACAAGTAAAGGACCTTCTAATCTATGAATTATAACATTATCTAACAATTATGTTTTCTGAATTAATGAGGTAATCTTTATTTCAGATAAGGATATCAGTGTAACAGAAATAAGACAGCAGGAAATTCTTGGCACATACCTGTCCTATATCCACAGCTGGGTTTATGCTGCATCCAATGTCCATAACAATGTCTGTTCTGAGGTTCTGTCAATAAAATTCAAATGCATATTACTGAGAGAAATGCATGGCGTGGAGGCATTAGAACATAATTCAGGTTAGAGCTGGTATTCAGTGGCATAATATATATTAAGGCAGAGGCCCCCGCCATGCACACGATTTCAAAGTAATTTCCAATACCCCGATACAAGCAAAATGGGCTTGTCTCAGCTTTTACAGAAGTTTCACCAGAGGCCTTGCAAGACTTTTCCCATCACACAATGAAATCCCCATATAACTAAGTACAGATAGAGGGCATATGATCAGCAGTCTATGATTTAGCTGTCTAGATGGTCTAGATTCTGGAAACAGATTATTTAGCTCTGCTGTAATTTGCTGGCAAACAGGGAAGGAACAAGTGAAGAACATGTCAGATGTCTGCCATAACCCAAAAGATTTATGACACTAACGTATGACATTAACACAGATGTGCAAAAAGCTGGTTAACAGTACACGGCTTTCATTCTGCTCCACCTGTACTTTGCATTTACACTGTTGATATATTTACTATCATCTGAAGACAGGTGACTTACTAATGCAAAATCTGAATGTTTGTTGCAGCACCCAGTGATACAAACAAACCTCATTCACATTACTTACAAAACTTCCATGACACTCCATTATTACCTTGTGATCTCCTGTTAGACAGTTAATTTCAACCTCTGAACAAGCAGCTCCATAAAGAAAATATGTGAATGGCTGTCCTTCCCCTTTCTCCCAATCCATTTTTTCATTGTAGCCTCTGATGGAAGAAATGACATCCACAAGAAAAAAATTAGTGAATGTTTGCACCATAACAGAGCAGATGAGCAAATCAAAGTTTGAAACGACTTCAAGTGAAATCTTAAACAACAGGTCAGAACCCCAGCAGTTAAGTTCCATGAAATCCTACAGAGCACTAGTAGTTTAGGTTTGATGGATCTGTATTTATATAAAATTTAGCAGGCAAGCAATCTATTTCAGATCAGGAGAGTCTACAACCAGCATAATCCCAGAAACATATTAATAAAGACAGGGTAATCAGGTACAGAATACAAATTTAGGGTAATGGTTGCTGAGGTAATAGCACATAAGGGAATTCAGAAAAAGGGAGGAAAACTGGTCAGGATCTATGAAAGAACAATTTACAAGACATGAAAGAGTAAAAATTACAGAAGCTGCCTACACAATGAGTGAGAGAGTCAGGAGTATTAAAATAAAGGTGTAATTCCTTAGAAAGCAGTGGGACTAACTGAGGAGACTATAGTAGTCAGGACTGATGGGGTAAATTCAACAAACACAAGAAGATGTGAAATGCAGCATCCCCCAACCATGTCAGCTATGTGACCAAGGCATACTCTCTGACCATATACGAGTGAAATGTTTTTGTTGAGCACATTTAGAATTATACTCCATAAAACAATTATGGTATAATTCAGAGCACTGAACCATGCATTTAAAAAGCGTTACACAAAATCCATGTATTCAGCTTCTCACATTCCATCTGTCTCAGCTGGCTTTGAGATTCTTGGATGTGGAGAATATGACTGGATAAGAACTAGATCAATACAGGATTTGAGGCTCAGGGATCTGCAGATGGGTTTGCACACCATTAAATGCCAATAGCAAAGTATGGCTGTTGTTCACTGCATTCAAGATATCAACTTCCTAAAGGGCTGCATAAGCAGAAAACAGACTTGAACAGACTTAACAGAAGGAAGGGACATTTTGTTTGGGCTTTTCTAGGTGTTTTAAATAAGTATGGCTTTGTGACGTGCCTCTCCAATTTACTCCAGGCTGCCTGAATACCTGAAAAGTTGCTATTGATCAGCAGGTAAATACAGGTGGAGGGAGAGAAGATATAAGGCACAGCAGGCTGAGAGAGAAACTTTTCTTTGAATCCCACCTGAGTTATAGCACAGAATTTTTTCCTTTCTAGTTCTTTATAAATACCGTGAAAGAATTCAGAGAAAAAGGACCACAAGACTGCACTGAGAGACAGCAGAGGGAATTGTGTTTATGATTACTGTGTCCCACAATAGCATTGCTGTTGTGACTAAATCCCTATCTAAGAGTATAAATGGTGGGAATCTTCTGAGGCTCCAGATGCAAAACAATATTGTTAAAATTGTCAAAACAATAACTCTAAAACTAGAGTCAGTGACCAACCCCACTTCTCACGTGAGCACCAAGTCCCTCTGTAGTTTTTAATTAGTGCTGAATTATAGCATCTGATTCCTGAGTGAGTTTAAAAAAAATAAAATTACCATGAGCTTTCTCTTAAACTCAACCAGACATTTTAAATTCTCCTTCCTCTAAAGAGAAATAACCTTAAGGTTCAGATCTAGAATTAAATGAGCCTAATTTTCCACAAATGCACCTAATTGCTAATTACAGGTGTGTGCTGGATAAATACTCCAATGCTGCCACTTGTTCTTCCTGTCATGCAACTTGGTGTGATTATGTTTGTGGGTAAAAGTGTAAACAACCTGTAGTACAACAATACAGCTTCCAGTAAATGAACTATATCCCACATTGCACACCTACTGTTATGGGCAGCAGTCACTTTTTTGATGCTTACTGGTTTGCTAATGACCAAATCATGGAGTAAAGATGGGACTAAATAGTATTTTGATACTTTCTAGAGAGCCCACACAGGGCCAGGCATAAATTAGCAGCACTTAAACGTTAAACTCCAATTGCCCATATATAAAATAATTGCATAAAACATAAGCTGAGCCATTAGAAAGAACTACTGGACAGGATCTTCTATTCATGGCATTGGTTAATTTCGGAAATCAGCCCTGGTCTAACCTATGCACTTTTAAGGAACAAAAAAATATTACCTAAAGTAGCCAGTAGCTGAAAGACTCACACTCTGTTCAAAAGCTTCTTTAATCTGTAAAATATAGCAGCATTTGTGGTAAACCAAGGAAGGAGTCAGGAAGGAACACAGCATACATATATTTACTTATTTTCCTGTATTTACTTAAAAACCAAACTGTAACAAACTGTAAAGAAAAGATGACCAGCTAAGTGTGTTTACTTAGTGCTAAAAAAACCCCATGGTGCCTAATACTGTAGAACTAAAACCCCTTTGGATGAGCAATCTGAATTCTTTTGGCACTACAGTAAGGAAAAGACCTGTCAACAGTGGTGGTCTTGCAGAATCTTTATCGTTGGTTATGTTGTAGTCAGAAAGGGCCCTGCTCAATTTTTCTGCTCAAGTTCGACAGAAATGGGGCCCCCTGTCATAGAAGATCTGTATGATTTACTTGCACAAAAATGGCAGCTGACAAGAGAAATACTCTCTGCAGTGTTCTTCTACCAGTGGTAAAAATAATGGTATGACGTCCCAAATCTATTCCCTTTCAGTGATTCTCATGTTAGATTTACTCAGTTTACAAGTCAAGAAGTTTGGGGTTTTTTTGAATTTTTAATTAATTGCAATTTACTGACTTTGCAAGATATAAAATTACTTCTCTGCATATATTCTTTTTTAGGTCAGCCATTTCTGCTATGTTTTGTGTATGTCTGAATTATCCAAATTAATTTGGCATCTATTAGAGATTATCTTTGCATACATAGCTGTCAGTTATTAAGCTACCACATGTATTCCAACATTATTTGCTATTGCTAGGAATTATTACTGTCAAGAAAGCGTTTAAATTTTCACAGTTATTTTAGTATTTAATCACTTGAAAAGAAACACCCTAGCATATTGGATCTGTAAATGTCCTTTTCATTAGGCCATAGATAACAAGCAATACTGGATACGAAAACATAACAAACAGGTTTTCTTATAACATCTTGATACATAGGGATAGATTCTTAGCCATATCTTCATAGTTTATATTACAGCAGAAATATTTCAGTTAAAAAAACCCCAGTTTCTAGCCCTAAAATTCTATTCCAGTTTCAAGCGGGCACCAGACAGGGGCCATTTCTATAAATAGCTTTAGCATTACTTCTGCACTAGTCTGCTGCAAATGTAACTAATAATATAACTAATTACATATTAGAGCAATGGGAGCAAGGATTCCTGCTACTTTCTGTGCAATTCTGTGAGACACTACATATGGGAGAGAGATGGAAGGAAGAAGTTTAGGAAGCTTCTCTTCATCGATTTGGTAAAAATAAAGAACAGCCATGTAAGAAAATCAACACATACACTGTATCCATATACCCTGACAATCTTCTGGCAACAGCTTGTCTGAGGGTAAGATGGGGTGGGTCATTATTGCAGAACCTGGTATTTTTTGCATATTAAAAACTTCTGTGCCTCCAAATGTGACTTCACAGACCCTTTATAACTAGATATGATCAGGGGATTGTTCCCCATGTATCTAAACCAAGCGCCTACACTCCCATCTTTCTGTGAAATAACCTGTTTCTACAGTTTATAACTTTAGGATTAATAGGCTGAACAGACTGATAGACTACAACGCATATACCACAGCTTCTGCAAACACACAAACATACTTAGTAGGATTGATCTGTCTTACCCAATCATTCCAGGTCCCTTTGGGGTTCTTGCTGATGATAGGCTGCAGGCGTTTGAGAAGAGTTTGGCAAGCATCCTGGTGAGAAGTCAGGAGAACATATCACAGAATTACCACAGATACATTTGGTACTATTCAAGATATGTTCTAGTTAGTAATTAGTATTTGCTTTACCATCATCTTGGTTTGAAAAGGTATCATAGGAGGTGTCATTTAAATTGCATAGACACAAACCTTATAAAGGGTTAAGTTACAAGGGCTGGAATCTGCATGAATCAGTAGATTTAGAACAGGTACCAGATTTGTACAGGACTAATTATTTTGTTAGGCAAAACAAAGATTTTGTCAAACATAAGCCTCTGAGGGAAAGCTCAGATCATATTCTGAAAATTTGTAAGCACCATTACTGAGAAACTGTCAACAAGTGGTGTTTCTTCTTAGCAACCTCCAGTGGTATTATTGGTAATCTCAAACTTTATTTCTATGGGATCACTAATGCTTAAAGTTTGGCAGGCATTAAGTACCATGAAGGGTAGAGTGTTTTGCTAAACTAAACACTACCCTTTACCTTCACAGCCATCCCATTGACATCTGTCCCTGCAGATCCTGCTGAGGCACATGCATTGGGAATAGTTGTTGTGCTGGTTTCACAGAAGTGAATATATGACATGGGGATGTTCAATTCCCGACTAGCAACCTGTTTCAGGAAGAACAACACATTATTCTGTTTTAGAAACATTTTAAACACTCCAACAGTTCTCCAGTACTTGCTAGAAGTCAGCAATACAAGAAAGAATAAAGTTGCAGCAAGTCCCCTTCCAACCTCCAGCTGAAATCATTCTGCCCAGTTTGTCAGTACAAAGAAACAGAACGGAATGGCAATGTTTTAGCTGTATTCAAATTCTGCAATGGGACTGGAGTGCAACATGTGGTTCTGCATTTTGCTGCTTATGTCCTGTATGATTTAGTGAAAATTATGCAGGCCCAGATCCCAAGCTTTCATTGACTTGGTTAATATCTTTACAGATATTTATCTGTCTCTCAGTTCTGCATTAAACAAATATAATAATAATAACAACAACAACAACAATAATATCTGAACTGTATACTAATCTGAATACTGTCTTTTTTAATCATGGGCTTTATGGGATCAGCCCCAAAAAGTTCTTTTTTCTAAATAAACCTCTTCACATACCACTGGAAGAATAAAACCCAAACAATTTGTTTTTCTTCCTGCTATGTCTATGACTCTTAATGAAGGTATTTTTGCTTTCTAACTCTATCAATGCAAAGAAGCAGCGGCTATGCTGATAAAGAAATTGTCCTACTGGTACATTAATTAACTAAGAAGAAAACCTTCACACTGTTTATCTGCATGACAGATAAAGCACAAGGAAATATTTGTTTGGGTCATCTGTTACCTGGATCATTTTTGTATGAATACCTTGCCCCATTTCAATTCCACCATGTGTCAGAAGCACAGACCCATCAGTATAAATATGAACCAAAGCTGCAGCCTAAAAAAGAAAACCAAGATCAAGATTAGCGAGAAATGTGTTGTATGTTGCGACGAACTGATGAATCAAAAAAGACACAGTTTTGAAGTGTATTTCAATTTATCTATTTAGTGCTTTTGAACAGAATGCAAAATATGGAATGCTAGTCCCTGCTCTTCCTCTATAATGACTTCAAAATAAAAAGATATAAACACTTGGAGGTCTGCTTTTTCTGTTGCTGGATCCTGAAATAAATCTACATCTGGCAACAGTATCTTAATGGTTCCAAAAGAAGATGGTGGATCTTCCTCACTAGTGGCTGTACATGCCAATTCCTCCAAGTTCCATTTTCTCTCCCACTGATGTTTTGAGAGCCTTTGGACGCAGGTTTTTCAACAGCACAGGCTGGGCAGGCTGTCAGCATTAGACACAGCAGTAAGGTTCTGAATGAAATTCTCCTCCTGGGCTAGCTGGGAGTAGCACTGTAGACTACAAAGCCCCTGTGATTTTAGTCTTGAACAGAGATAGCCAGTTTGATATGACGCAAGCTACTCAATTTTCAGTTGATAAAACGCTGTATATTCCATAAGCGCTGGACACCTACACTAAACAAAATACAAAGACCAAACCCACTACTGTCCTCCTTTTCTTCCTTAAACTTAGTCTTTGATGACATCAAAGGGTTAAGTCTTTAAGAACAGCATCCCATAGTGCCCCCATGGTCAGAAAGAATAAGCTCAGAGCTGTTTTCTGGAATGGATAACCTAGCCCATGAATACTTTGCCATCAGTCCTCAAACACTTTTAATAAACGTGTTCAACTCATCTACACCAATACCACATTGCAAGAGATGGGACTGGCCTTTGAAGCAGGCAGTGTCCAAGCTGCCTGGGCCCTGAAAACCAGATAACTTTGATCTCAGCTTGAAGAGATCTAGAAGCTAGTGTAGCCTTCAGGGAACAACTATTATGAGGATGATAGGTTTCCAGAAGGTGGAAGATAACACATTGGGTTTGTATCCTAAGGCAGAGTAACTGTGATCTTCTATGGATAAAAAGCTTAGCTCACTTATTTTTTAAAGAAACTAACCTGAGTAAGATAACGTGTGCCTAGTCCAAATGGATACTTCATTGGTACAATGGCAATCCCTTTTTTCTTCCAGTAATTTTGTTTGTTAAATTCTTCGATAGTTGTTTTCCTGCTGTAGTATGCAGATTTCTCCATACATTCATTCCAACACCGTATTAAGTTTTGTGGATCAAGCTTTTGTTTGAAGTGTGTCTGCTCAATTTCCTTATACATATTTATTTCCCTAATCTGAAATAATAAAATTAACAGCTATCACAATCTTGTTAAAGGCAGATTGACCATTTGGAGGGACTAGTAGACAACAAGAAGGTTGCTTTATATTCTTGGAACAATTTCCAGTTTGGTGCAGTTTGCAAGAGCATGCTAATCATGCAACAACCAGACGGTGATTAAAAAAAATATATGAATTTTAGCACAAATTATGTCATTGACTTAGAAAATACTTGTTCAAACAGTTGAGCTAATCTAAAGGGTTTTAACTTCCCAATTGCACAGACTTCATTTCAGGAGAGAAGATGTGTTCATTTCTGTCACCTTTTCTGGTGATAAACCAGTTTTATCTGCAACTCCTGTTATCCAAGTTTCTGTCACCAGTGCTGACTGGGGAAAGCCAAAGCCTCGGAACGCTGTGTTTGATGGCAGGTTTGTTTTGCAGGCATAAGCACAGCATCTCAAGTTGGGAATCTTGTATGCATTGTCCATTTTTAATAAAGATACTTCTGCTACCTGAGGTAGGGAACAAACAGGTCTAGTTAAATGTCAGAACACTGCTTCTTTCAAATTCACATTTAAATCTACTTCATTTCATATAAAGAGCTTAACTTGAGACAATTAGCTTTAAAATTGGGTTTCTGTCAATTGCTGGTAGTAAGAATAATCTTGTGCACATACACAGACTTTACTCATACATTTCTCATGCAGCATATTAGTTTTCATTTATTTTTTGGTATTCTCAGAACACAGCTGATGTTACTAGTAGTTGAGTGCTGGTCAGTAGTTAAGGATGTAATAGATACTCCATTTCACAATTGATTTTGCTCCTACTTCAACATCAAAAGCCACACAATTAAAAATTGGCAGATTAGATTTAAAGCAATAGGAGCTATGAAAGGAACTGATGAAAGCATTCTGAATTATCACGTCCTATGGAAATTCACAGTTAAGGTTTAGTTCCACCAGGAAGCATATGTACTGCAGTCCTCTGGTTCTTCATTTCCCTTTTAGAGATTTCACGTGACAAACACAAAAACATAAGAAAAGGAAAATCCCGTATTAAAGACTTCAAATTAGGCTCTAGGAGTCAGTATCAAAATAAGTAAGTTTAAAAATGTTTTGATGCCTCATGAAGAGTCCACTGGCTCTCTTCAATGTTAAGTAGATTTCTCAGAATGGAAAATCTAAGCCTGTATTCCTACTGTTCCCACTGAGCTTTAAACAATAAACTTCCAAACTTTTCTGCATAGAAACAACTGAAGATAGTTTTGGTGTAATAACTGTGCATGTGAATAATGTCACACAATGCTACCTTTCCACTTAGGAAATATAAATTGAGGTGTTATTGTGGAATGGAGAAAAAAAAAAGTTTTGTATTCTGGGTTTTTTTAATTATGAACACAACTTTTATGGACTTCAGAGAAAGTGTGTGTATGAAACTGATCTGTCTTAAGACAAGTTATTGATAAAACAGAATGAACACAATATATTATTATAATACAACTCTTACCTATGCCAAAATTTCTTCCCAGAAATGTCTGTTCTAATCTTGATGCAATCATACAGAATTAAAACACATTATTAATTGTTGACTGAACAATAACTAAGTTAAGCATAGATTACTGGTATTCAACTCCCATGCTGGAAGACCAGTCTTTATGACGATAAGCATCAAGCATCTTGGCTCTTTCTGGGGCTAGGCTCCCACAGAATAAGGTCCCCACTAAAGAAAGAATAAATCTCAGAATACTGATTTGGGAAAACACAGATAAGTCACACTGCAACAGAAGAAAAACCTGGAGTTTTTGTTTACCAAAGCTTATAGTTTTATTTCAAATAAACCTTTTCCTCCTCCCAAAAGTGTTGATTATTAACTATACTGATAGAATCAAATGGAATCACACAGCTAGACCACTGGCTGTCAATCTAATTAATTAGGGAGTGATGTTAGAGAGTTAAGCTGTTATCATATGTACTATTCCAGCTGCAGCTGGAATAATTCTAAGTCCATCTGCTTCACTATACCATTGTAGAACTTCAACTTAATATGGTTCTGACATGTGATCTGCATCAATGTACATGATTTTAATGGATTTTTTTCAAACCCAGGTTGTTTTTCCGAACCAGGGTAGGCAGCAATAGCATGGGCAGTTACACTGACAGATTTCAGAGTGCAGAAAATAGCCATAGGTGGGGCAAATGACAAGCCAATGAGGGGTAGTAACCTCAACAAAACATTTCAGTTACAGCTAGAATAGCTATGCAAACATGAATTCCTGGTGACTGATATTAAAGCAAGCAATATTTTATACTTTGCAGACCTGTAAGTGAGGAACTGAGGTATACAGCACAGTAAATGCAGACCCAGTACAGAAACACACAGAGACAGTAACAGGACAACTACCACTATGAATTTCCTGAAGGTTAAGAAAGGTCTTCCCAGAATTGTAGACATAACGCTTTAGGCAGGCACAAATGCAAGTACTATGTATTTTAAAAGGAATATTTTGTTAGTTGACATGTTTATAGCGGCAAAAACAAGCCTGAGAAACTGTTCATGAAGTGAATGCATAGAAAAAGATCAAAAAGTATTTCAGTGCTACACTGAACTGAATAAGAAAAGGCTAAACTAGCAGGTGTAGATTTTCCAACAACCCAAGTTTCTATATCAAAATGCTGTACGATTAACGATACATGGGCAAAGGGATTTGGCCTTCATCATTTCGCAGCTAATGATTCTGTGGATAACTGGCTAGCTGAAAAAAGGTCTCATAGACATAGTCCAGCTGGCTGGACAAAAATGCACATCGCTCTCAGCTTATCTGAAGTAAAGCAAAATACACTGTCTTTGGCTGTCCTTGTTACACAATAACAGGAAGATTTCGGTGGGAAAAGAATGTTGCAGGTGGGAACAGATAACTACAGAAGAGAAACAGGGGTGGACTTGGTATTTAGGCAACTAACCAATAATGAGCTTAACTTTTGTAATATGTATGAGCTAATTATAACAAGGCATAAAAGGTGACTGTAAGAGACAATAAATGAAGTCTGATGATCACTCATATTGAGTGACTGTGTCTTCCCTCCGTCGCGACAGATTCCTCCTTGTTATAAGATTCATCAGCTTATAAAATCCTTACCAGGACAGACTCATCAGGGGTACATCCTCCATTAATGTAATATTTGGCATCCACAGCTCTGATCCTACCATCATTCATGAAGCCAACCTAGAAGAATCAACAACAGCCTATTTAGATTTCGGCATTCATTCATTTCTTCAATGCTTGTATATTTTGACAAATAAAGTTATACTGCACTATTAATTTTTGGCCAGCATCCACTGAAACTACAGAAGAGCAAGAGAGAAAGAAAGCATGTTCCTAAGATACTAGCTTTCCTACCTGGCATCTGTGATCTGTATATGTACAGCATACAATAAGCAACATACTGATGTTTCCATTGGGAAAGAAAGAAGCAGGGAAGCCCAGTGGCTTCCTGTGTACTGAGATGGCTGGTGAGTCATCTTGGAATGTTCACTGTAGCAAAGTCAAATCCCACTCTGACTGTAAGCATAGTGTCTGGTGGATGGAGTATGACATCTGTTTTTCTTAACAAGGAAACGTTATCTTTATCTTACATCTCACTTTTCACACATTGCCACTAATATTCCCTGATTCTCAACATGAGCTACAGCTAATTTTCAACTTTATGCAAACATGTTATAAAACATACCTTACTTTACCTATGTAGTATGTTGTGTGATTTGATATACTACTTATATAGAACTTGCTCAGCATTACTTGCTTAGCATTAGTAGCTAAATTTGCTGAAGCCTTAGGGTGCAACTGTGAGCTTTCACCTAGTTATGTTGAACTTTCACCTAGTTAAGAAAAAGAAGGCCTCACAGCTGGCTCAACCCAGAAGATAAGCAAGCTACAATCACCAGAAGATGCACCCTTAGAGATATGAAAAAAAATGGCCTGCCTAGAGACATGAAAGGACCCAATGAAGAATGGGAAGACCCCAGACCCCAATATTACTGCTGATCTGAACTATCACATGAATGGTGGGAAACTTAGGATTGTAAGGATAATTGCCCAGGGATTTCATTTTTCGGAGTCCCTCTTCAGAGGCACCCAGCTCAAGCTGTAGCACTATTAATAAAAAGTACTTTTATAGAGGAATCTATCTTTCATCTTATTGATTCAGCAGAAACCTGGAGTCGAACCCTGTTATGGTGGCTGGCAAGTGTAATTTCCGTGACAAGCAGAGACAGGAGAGGCAGCAGAACTTGTCCTAACGAACAGTTATGACTATTGCATGAGTAGGGAAGAGATTAATTTCCTCCATAGGGTGAGTTTTCCTGTATGACACTGTTTCTGTGAAAAACTAGCTGTTCCTTTGTGTGAACCTAACCATATGTATGGTTTAAAATAAACTCCTGCAGGAGAAGTCTGAGCTTGTTTTGCTTTCTCATCCCAGAAAGACAGAGCGAGCTATGAAAGAAAAAGGACATAAAGGGGCTAGAAAAAAACAAAACAAAATCCTGCAGAGACAGAGGCAGAAGCAGAGAAAGGGCTGTACAGCAACTTTATCTCTTGGTTTCCTGGCTAGTAGGTTTTTTTTCTTAAATCAAATGTATTATACTCATTTTCATTACTAGAACACGTATTAACCAGTAACACTGAAATACTTATTCACAGAATATGGGTAGGTATTTTTTCACTGAATTCTTGTGGCACTCACTTTATATTTACCAATAAAAGGATGTCGGCCACCAGTGATTAACATATCATCCCCTCGGCTCAGAATAAGACGGACTGCTCTGCCGGTTCTAAATGAAAAAAAGAAAAGTCAAATTTCAGTCAAAATGAGGGATGTTATTAACAAGATGGCTATTCATCATGTATCCAGATCTAGCCATACATATAAACATGCAGTTAGATTAAACTTAATTTTAATAGGCTAAAATATATGCTTAAAGCTATGTTTGTATTTTTTTGAATTTACAGTAATTTCAGAATTTTTTCATCTCTTGAAAGCCAACAAGATAACTCACTGCAAACTTTTTCTGAAGAAATTGTTATTTCAGTGTTAAGACAGAACTGTGTTAAGCAAACTAACAGCAGTTAGAATTCAACTTTAATCAACAGTCGCCTCTTAGCTATTCAGAACTGTACTGAAATAGGGTGCCTTGGAATGAAATAAAAACATGCATAATGATAAAAATATGAAAATTAGTCTACAAATGCATATACCATTTAAAATAGTTACTTTTGAAAAAATGGACTTAAGATGTAAAATAAGGTCCTAACAATAAAAAAAAGATTGTTTGAACTATAAAAAAGTATTTAGCATGGCCTGGTTAATCCAAAACACAGCTAACATGGCCAAAAATATTCAGGAGTTGTAACAGTGACAGCTGTAACAAGAGAAACATATTGAGCTAACCACTCAGATTACAAGATCATTTTGGCTAAGACAAGATGCAGCCCGATATTCATTCTGCAGCGTATCAGTTATGCTTTTAAAAGAGGTTACTGCACCCTGACAGCTAAATGCCCATATTGTCCTGCCAAAGATGGAGCTTTATGTATTAAGGTTCCTAAGCTAATTCAACTAGTATTAGCAAAAACATAATACTTTATAGATTTAAGCTAATTTGACTGAAAGATGCTGGGGACAACTTGTCCTTAAAAGCAGTTCCACTCGTGAACTATTCCTTCTGCAGGCTGCTGTACCAGTGAAGTTCACATCTAGATGGTTAATGTCATGTTTTGAACGTCCACACAGAGCCTCAGTAGTTAGGGACTGGTCCTTTTGAAATGTTTAATCACTTCAAGAATATTTCTAGCTCATACTAATACCATTATCTTCAAGTCCCATTAATTTAGTTTAGACTAGAGCTGCTTAACATAAGTAGTCTAACAAAACAAAATAAAGAAATGCACTGAACAGTCCTACAAAATGGGAACAGTCAGGATTTCATGACTTTTTGGCTAGCAACTTTGGGACAGTAGAAAGCATTTTAGTCAAAATGCAAAACTTGTTTACCTCATTTTCTCTTCATATCCCAATACACATATACTGCACTTACTTGTTTGCTGCCACTGCAGCAACTGATGCCAGTAAGCCAGCTTTCAGGAGTTTCCCACCAAAAGCTCCACCAACTCGTTTAACATGGCACATGATCCTGTTGGCTGGAACACCTAAACTTGCAGCTACCATCTCCTGTAAAATGAGTTTAAATCTTTTATGTCAACTCAAATCAAGCCTAAAAATTAAGTTGTGAAAGGAAAACCTTTTCTAGAAAAGGGTTCTATAGATCTTTCTAGGGTTTATGTTTTAATCCGATTAAAATAATTTTTCCTTCACCCTAGGTTAAAAAGCAAGAAAAAGATAACAACAAACACTCAGCAATGTTGACTTTTAAAATCTCTGTCACAGAGACTAAGGAAGGGTCATGAGCAGAAGTGAAAAATAATACCCTTGGATTTCATTATCTAAACAGTAAGAAGCTTCAGGTATAAGGAAAAGGGATAAGAATGTATTTTTTATTATTTTTATTACTAAGATCATAAATGTGATTTTAATTTTTAATTCAAATAAAACCATTTGATTTTTAATAATCTTAGGTCTTGCTAGTGTTAGGAACGTTCTTGCTTCAAATAATTTTCTCAAACCTTCATGCTTCTTGGCTATTGGCAGTATAATAATAATGGAAATGATAAAAGGAGCTGAACTGGGCTTTGAACACAAAATGTCAGTGTTGAGTCCAAAATACTATCAGTTTCATGCACCATTGCTATTGCTATGCAGACCATACACTGTCCGCTTTGCTTTACCATTTATCATTGTGAAAATGGTCAGAGGAATGAATACCTCTCCTATGACGAAAGACAGAGAGTTGGAATTGTTCAGCCTGGAGAAGAGAAGGCTCCAGGGAGACCTAATTGTGGCCTTTCAATATATAAAGGGGGCTTATAAGAAACAAGGCCTTGTTACAAAGGCCTGCTGACAGAACAAGGGGCAATGACTTTAAGCTGAAAAGAGGACAGGGTTAGATTGGACATAAGGAAGAAATCTTTTACAATAAGGGTGCTGAGACACTGGAACAGGTTCCTCAGAGAAGTTGTGGGCTCCCTATCATTGGAAGTGTTCAACATCAGGTTTGAGAAAGAGCTTTGAGAAATTTGATCTAGTGAAAGATAACCCTGTCCATGGCAGGGGGGTTGGATTAGATGATCTTTAAAGGTTCCTTCAAACCCACACCATTCTATGATGATGACTATGGCATGGAGCAGCAGTCTCACCTACAGCTACTGAGAGTTGATCAAACCATCAGCAGACTGATTCTGCAGGGTGCTGATTGCTCCTCATCTCAACAGAAAGCTAACAGGGATGGAGAAGCCTCAGCACTCCACAGTGCAATAGCAAGGCATGTGGTACTTTGTTCAAAGGGAAATAAAATACTTTTACTTCCTCCTTATCCTTGCAGGGTAGCTGTTGGTGTTTATCAGGGTATAGCAGTTCTACAAAGCTGCTGCTGCTGGATAATCCAGACGGGCAATTTCATGCTCCTACTGCTTCTAAATTGTTAAGATGGATTTGTAAACCAAACTTATGTCACAGTTTCAACCACTTTCTCCGAGAATGCTCTGTATTACCTGAATAATTGCTGGATGCTGTGTTGATACATACAAATCCATCTCTTTATCCTCTCCTTTTGGAACAGCAAGCACACTCTGAGTCTCCATGTAGAAGTGTTCCTGTCCCCCAATGCAAAGCTCCCCTGATCCAAAGAGAAAAACACAAATGTTACAATCCTTTTCCTAATGGAAAAGGACACAAGAAATGAACCAGGAAAGAACTAATGGTCCATCATCATCATGGTTATTATGATAATTATGACAATTACCAATCACGGTAATTGTCTTCTGATCTTCTGACACTTCTTGTATGAAGAAGTAACACCTAAAATAAAAGCAAAAATCCTTGCAGGATTAAATTGGTCCTGTTCCAGTGCCATTGACAGAACTTGATCAAAAGCAGAATAATATTGCCTACAAGCGGTGACAACGTTAAATAAAACAGAGATAAATTCAACAAAGCATGGACACACTAGACCAGGTCATGGCGGCGGCCACCAAGATGGTCATGGGGCTGGACCACAGAATATATCAGAAGAGGCTGAGAGAACTGGATTTATTCATCCACAAGAAGAAAAGGGTTAAGAGAAGATCTTATTGCTGTCTACAACTACCTGATGGGAGGATGTAGAGAAGAGTGAGCCAGACTGTTCTCAGAGATGCACAGTGGAAGTGTAAGAGGCAATGAACATAAGACATCTCAACTCGATATAAGAAAAAAAAAAATCACCACTAAAGGGCTCAAATATTGGAAAACGTGCCTATAGAGGTTGTGGAATCTGCATCTTTGGAGATATCCAAAACCTGACTGGGCACGGCCCTTAGTAACCTGCTTTAACTGGATCTGCTTTAAGCAGGAGGTTGGACTAGATTCTAACCTAATTATTCTGTGAATCTGTTTCAAGGACAGAGGATGCAGAAAGCTTGAATGTAGTAGCAGGACCATAAGACCACTAGGTTTAATCACACTTTCTTCCAGGTGACCAAGAGCTTTCTCAGGCCTAATCGCTATATAGAAAAAAGGTAGAACTGGGACTTGAAGAACAGACAGACAAACCCAAATTCTGACAACAACTTCTCACCAAATGTATTCTGCAGTTTACCTTCAATTATACTATCAACAGTTTCAAATGCCTGATCAACATTTCCTTGTTCTAATTTTCTTTTTGGCTCAAAGAACGAGTTGTGCTTTATAGCTTCCTGCAGTGGAGAAAAAGAGAAAGAGTTTATTTAAGTATTTAAAAGGTTCTCAGCTTGTTGTGGCATTTCACTCTCAGAAGAAACACCATTCTTTTCAGAGATTTGAACCACCAGCAACCAAAGTCAATGAACAACAGTATTCATCACTTCACTGTCATTGCTAATGAGTTTGTGTATTCAGTTCCAGCAATCCTTTCCTTGATGTACCTGGTGTTCCTGATGGAAATGCATTCACTGTATAGAACCTGCTCTTCCCTCTCATACATCTAGCAAATGACCAAGACAGCACCGAATAAGAATGCAATCACATCATCCAGGGTGACGCCATTAAGAGAAGAAATCACAAGGACTAAGTAAAAGTGCAATCTATTAAGTATGATTTTCTTTATTTCTAGTAAGACTTCATTGGAGTTCTAAAAAGAGACAGCTTCTATTCTTATATCAGAAGGACTGTTACATTACACCGCACACGCATTATGGAACAAAGCTATGAAGTGACTACCAGAATTTATGCTGTTTCCCTGCAAATGTGTCCTTTGTTCCACTCATCTCTTTAACCCAGCGTAATTCCATTTCCCCTATGACTCCTACATCACATTTCCAAAATGTTCTGTATCCCTAACATCTTTCTCCTCACATTCTCCCAACACTTCCTATGTCTCCAGCCTAACTTTGCTGGCTTGCTAGCTGGACAACAGATAAAACTGCTACAGATAATCAGAAGCTGATTGTCCAGCCAATATACATATGCTGACCGACCGGCTCTTAGCTACCAAAAGAATTATAAACAACTAGCATGCTCATTGCCTTTGCCTCACTGGGAATATTTAAAGAGTTGTTCTTTTGTCCTCTTACGTTCATTATTACGAAACTTTTGGGAACCTTAATACTTTTGAGACCGTTGCCTATCTATCACAAGTGGTCAAAATTAGCTGAAAGGCTGAAAACTGATTTAGAGAGAGACTGACAGACTGGTTAAATGGATGTTCATATTCACCTTGGTTCCTTAGAAAATCATGCTTAAAAAGCAAGTGAAGAGTGTAAACTGCTGCTTCCAATAATTAAATAGATAAAATAACAAAAAAAGCAAGAGAAAAGAAATTATTAGTACCTCAATTGTTAAGATCACTGGTTCCAGCACTTCATACTCTATCTTGACTTTTGCAGCTGCTTGTTTGGCATGAACATCTGAATCGGCAACCACAGCACAGACAATCTGACCCACACAAATGACCTGTAATATACACATCACTTGATAGAACAGTGGATTCAAATGATTCCCATATGTGCTGCTGATATTCTTCTTTCACGTAGCCACTATTCATGTTTTAGTTTTAGAATTTTGTTTTGACTTAGGACTTTCGTATTTTTTAGATCATCCATGAAGCTAACAAATTATTAGAAACATCAACATAACTGGGGGATCAGGGAAAATACAATATTAAAAAATGGATAATGGGAACCTAACTTTCAATGAAATATACTCTCCCAACAGCTTAGATGGTTTTGTGAGGTTTACTCTGTATTCTTCCATTCTTCTCGAGGCAGAATATAATACGTATCAGCTATTCTGAAACTGAAAAGGGAGTGGGAAAAAATTCTAAGACTTTTCTGTGTCATATGCCTAAGTAAAATTTCATTATAAAAGGCTGAAGAAAACAGTAAAAATGAAAAAAATAGTTTAAAAAAGATATTACTTATACCTTGTTTCTTGCAAATATAATCTCTGGATCATCAGAATAGTAAAACTCGTTTGTAGCTGGTACATCATGAGCTGTTATGATATCAAACACACCAGGTCCGTTTAGAGCCTCTGAGGTATCTATAGATCTGATTGGGATATGAGAAGAGAGAAGTGTAATTCACTAGTTTTACAAAGCATTGCACACAGGAAGGGAACACAATACAGAGGTATGTTTCTTGTACTGCTGGGATCTGCTCATGGGTTCAGACATATCTCTTCCTTCTATCTCTGGCATAAGTAGTAGTGCAGGTTAAAGGCAAATTAAAATTCCCAATTCATGGGAACGTATGGGTGTAGAAGGATCAGAAAGACCAGTAGAAGGTCTATAAGAATGGCGTGTTTTGATACCACCTAGTTTAGCAGGTCATCAAAATCTCAGCACATCTACAGGCTTCTTCTCTGGACACCCAGATCAGAAGACAAAGGCGAATTAATAAATCCTACTGACTCACAGAGGTGGGGTTGATGTCAGCTCCTTGATGGTACCAAAAAGAGCACATCCAAACCCATCACGCTATCACCAACTTAAGAATAAGCCAGGAAATATGACAAGGACTCTATAGCTAGAAGCCCCAGTCCTCTCTGTCATCACAATTAATCCTAACCAGACCACCTGGATACATGTCTTGGTGCCTGAATGCTGGGCAGACAACTTGGGCATGTGCACTTTGGTGCCTGTATGCTGAACCAACTGCTGGAATAGGTGTATCTTGGGAGTATAAAAGCATAAGCGAGAACAGTTTTCTTTCAAAATAAAATCCTCTTCCCATCTTCTCCTGTAAGGCCTCCTATGAGTTTTGTTACCTTGTTGCTGCAATGTTGCAATGCTACTTCCTACATTTTGAACAATTCTCTTTTTTCATAATAGAATTGAGATTTCAAAGCTGTGTTGGTAAAGCTGAGTTTCAGTGCCTGCTTGTACTGCCCAGCTCAGCCCTTTGTGGAAGTACCTAGGCTGGCTCTAGGCTAGCTCACGGACCAGAAACAGTTCATCCTTATTAGCACAGTAATATGGAATGAGACACTTAAATCCAAACAGAGCTTTCTATTAGAGCAACTAGTACTTCCAGCACCTGAGCCAGTGCAGGTATCGGGCATGCTGTTCTGTATAGACATAACTCATTAGTCTGCTCTCAAAATCTCAGACAGCAATTCATAATAACATAATAACACTTTCTTCAGATACACCCTGAACACTTACACAATTTTAGCATGAGCTCTGGAACTAGTGACGACAGCCAGGGAGAGCTCCCCATCCACAGAAGGAAGGTCATCAATGTACACTGCTTCACCAGTGGCATGCTTAATTCCAGACTGGTGCATAATGGGCCGTCCTACAGGATCCTGAGGAGACTGACTCGGCTCTATGTCCTGTACAGCCAAAAATACACATACCTCACCCAAAATAAGTTGAAAAGAGAACAGTCATATTATTCTTATACCAATGAGAAAATCAGATGAAGGAACAACCGCTCATATTACCATCCTCTGGTTCAATACTGAAAACAGGTGTGGATGCAGGACCTGACTGCTGCTCCAGGGGATTTCTTCAATTTCTTCTCTTAAGGAGCCTTCTGAGAGACTTGCACAGGTTTGTCTACTTGGATTTTTTTCCTTAATCATTCATATCAAAGTGATACAAACAGCACTTCTTTTTCAGGAGGACAGTTTCCTCCCTTACTGACTGGTGTCACAAAGCTTTGATGATTTTCTGAATTACTCTCACAAGATTCTGTTCTGTATTTTACCAGCGTCTGGTGTTGTATTTTGAGGTATTTGCAGTGATTCTGAGGATCTGTCCTCCTTGCTGAAAGACTGCAACTGATCGATGTAAATCCTTGAGAAAAAGTTAAGTATTTCCTTCCCAATTTTATTTTCTTGCACCTGTGTATCAATTGTGCTGCCTTATTAACCTTATTTTGCTAAGTCTGTCCTGAAAGTTAATTCAGTGTTGCCCATTAATTCTGCCACACCAATAAATTGTTGCCAACTTCCAGTACACTTTTCCAATTTCTGGGTCAGTGTTCACACTAACTTCTTCCTTGTCTACATTTAGAACTGGTTAACTACTCAAAATCTTTTTTCTTCTATAGTTTCCAGCACACAAGTGTTCTGGGTACATAATTCTGCCTCCTGCACTTTCTGGCACACTGTGATCTGCTATTAACTCAAGGCCAGGAACAGACATTTTTCACTTGACTGCCCAGAGTTCCTCGAATGGCTGTCTCAGCCGTCTCGACTTTTCCTCTAACAGAATGACCAAGTGCTTACCTTTGGATATGCATTCTTTTTCCCCTTTAATTTTAAAAGCTTAATAATGTTCAGAGGAAGAAGTTCAGACAAAAGATAGGGACTTGCAGAAGTTAGATAGAAATTTAAAGTGAAAAAAAAAAAAAAAAAAAAGATTTTCCGGGTTTTTAAATGTCTGTTGCTCAATGACAACTGATATGTATAAGATATTGTTTCAACTTCTGTTATTTAGTCACTTTCTTGCAACTAGGGAATACATTGCTGAAAGTTATAAAGAACCAGTTCTTTTGATCTTGGCCCCTTTTATAAATCTGTAGTAATCTGTAGTATGTCTTCTTTCTTTTTTTTTTTTTCCTGACAATAATTGAAGAAAGCTGAACACAATGATGAACAAATTCGAAGTATTTAAAGCTAAAATGTTAATGAGTATCTGAAACTGAAAAAAGATGTTTATTTAGATTTAATGTGAATTTTCTTTATATTTCAAAAACTTGAGATTTTTACTTCTGTGACGAGGGTATCTAAATATCAAAAATCCTTGCAGGCATTCCCACCAAGGCCTAGTCAGATGGGTGAGCTCAGAAAATCCAACAGGTGTTTGTTCTTTGCTGCCCTCTACTGCTCACTTCTCGAATAGGCTTGCTAATTTGATCAGCCATCACAAACTCCCATCCCGATTCCTACATCTACAGCAACACCTAAGAGCTCTCTCAGATCTTAAGAAACATGTATCTCGTGACAAGAATATTACAGTGATAGCTATAGACGGGTTTTTCAATCTTTTTTACTTTCTTCTAATTTTTTTCCAATTGGTTTGCACACTGCAATATACCAAGTTATAAGCAGTCTGACAGTGGATTTGTTAAGCATATTTATCTTTTAAGAACTGTTTAGAAAATATCAGCATAACTGTATAAGTCTGTTTTTACAGACAAGTTTTTTCTAACTGAGATACAACTAAAATCATCCGCTAAGACACTGTTGCCTTCAATCCTTTGCAAAATTTGTAACTGAGCTTCATGGCAAGGGTCATGTTTGAACCATGACCTTCTACCAAGTCTTACATATCACAGAACAACCTTAGAATAAAATCACTTGCCTGGTATAATTGGATACTCTGCGGCATTTTGGTTTTGAAATCTTGTAGGCCACTCCTATATTCCATAGGTATGCCATGATAGCAGCAAGGATCCTGAAAAGGAAGGGAATTACTACTAAAACTCACATTTTGAACATTCCAAATAAAAAAAGCTAACCACCAAAATAACCAAATACAAACTCTTTATACCACAAATTCTTCCAGACTCTCGCAAGCTAGAAAGGCTCTAAAACAACAATTTTAAAACAACACAGAGTTTTGAGATTTCACTAAATAGTATTTAAAAATATATTGGATTCAACAAATATGCTTGTTTAAAGTAAGCAACATAAAGCAGGGATAGTCAGAAGAGTTTTGTTCTGGGATCTGATCAAACCTGGCACAGAATCACTCCTGGTAATAATGAATTACCTAGTAATGGTAATTCAGAGGAAAGAGCTCAAGGTAACACAGAAAAAAAAGTCAAAATGGGTATTTTTCCTCATAAGAACAAGTTTTAAACAAAAACAGGTACATTAAAATTTGGAGGAGTCCTCTCCCAGTCAACAACTCATACAAGAAGGAGGTTTGGTTTAACACCTACAGTTGCTTTCCAAAACCTTTATTTCTGTTCTGTCTCTTTATGTTTTGAACAGGTACAGAGTAAGACCTCATGCATGTTTTCTTTGGGCCTGGGAGCTCAATACTGATACACTGTTGCATAAACATTGCTCATTTGTTTTTAAAACCTAATGTTCAAGGTAAAGATATCTCAGCACCTAAAGTTAAACAGGCATCTCTCCATCAATTTCTTTGCGAGTTAAGTGCTTATCTGCTTCTGTAGATCTGAACACTGAAGACAATATTTAGCGTGTTGTATAAATTGCAAACATCAGCAGATAGGAAAAACCCCTTTCATTTGCTTACAGAAAAGCAGACATGGAGAACTAATTTACCGTTGTCTTTAATGACTGCAATACTTCCAGGAAAAATCTGTAGAAGAAACTGACCATCAAAGTTTTCTTATAGTCTACTTTTTCACCACTGTCTGAGCCTGGAAGAGCAATTTCTCCAAGTAGTAGTCTGCAAGCTTCATCCAACATTTGTTCATTCCAGTGTCTATCAGGAAGAATAATACATACAATCAGACCAGGACTCAAAAAAAAAAAAAAAAAAAAGCAGTAATACATTTGTACCATGGACCACAGGCATAATCCTGCTCACAATGAAGAGAAAATATTGATTCTAGTAATGATCTGCAATTTGGAAAACAGTGTAGGTCAATGCTGCTCACAGAAGTGAGGTCCCTTGAGTCAGGGGAATCGAGTGCTATGCCAACATTAAAAATCAAAATAAATAAATAAACCCTATTACAGTTTTAAAGCTGATTTAACAGTCTTATAGATCATCACTGTTCTGCAGATACTGTTCTGTATTTAAAGAAAAGTGGATAACGATATTGATGCAAACTGTAGATGCTTTCAAGGGATCTGATTAGTGCTGTATAGTTGTTTGTATATTTTCTGAAAAGGCTGTCTCCTTGAAGTATCTCAACACAGTTAGCTCTCCACAGTTACACAAGCCTAGATGTCAAAACACAAATCTGTTAGAATAAATTCAATCATGTAGAGCAGCAAAAAATAATGAGTAATTCAACTAGTGAAACAGTTGTAAATTAAATGGTAAAACAGTCCTGTGGGAGTGGTTACATAAACAGCTTTATACTGCTTGAATTATTTGTATTTTTTTTCCTCCAGAACTTGGAAAGATTCTGCAAAGTGGGAGGGAATGTCAGGGATTAATTTCAGAGATTATTAAGATCTTGTAGATGAAGAGATTGGTTAAGGCTTGACTTGTGCTCCTAAGTATATTGGGCACATCTGAAGTTCTTAAACTTTCTGTTAGAGCCAAACTGAAGGACCGAAGAACACCAGTACTAGGGGATTATCAAACCTACAGGATCCAGCATCATTCACAAACGCCTGCATTCAGATGCACAACTGACTACATATATCTCATCCACCTATCTCACATCTCGTATCTCTCTGCATACTTCACACCCAGTTGCATCCATGTGCAGACTGTAAAATGTAACAGTCCTGAAAAGTCATCACTAAGGCTTGACCAGATCATTCACTTGAACAGACATGGCATTGGCCAGGCAAGTGAAATCTTTCTGTACTTTCAGGCTCCAAGGAAGTACACCCAAGCTCTCGAAGTCCCTTTATTCAGAAATACAGAGAAGAGAGAAAAATTGTACCTTCCAATAAGTGTCCAACAGGTTTGTTTTGCACAGACTGTGGTAGAGACAGCACCTCCATAAAAAATGCTTAAATCCTTTATTATGTCTGTACCTTCCTCAAAAAGGACTCTCATTCCTGCATTGGTTATTGGGAGAGCATTTTCCCGTCTTGGTGCTTGCCGAAATGCAGAGACATACTCCCCCTGAGCAAAATCAGACAGAAGTGCAGACATGAAAGTATCTGGAAGTAGAACTTATTATTGCACTGCATGAAATGAGAATAAAAACCCAAAGAGCACAAATTCAAATTCCTGAGCATTCAAGACCATACGCTTCCTTCTCTTGACCTTTCAGTAGCTTCACCACCTTTGATTTTCTAGCTGCCCATACCCAGTCTTCCATCATCTACACAGTTCAGATGGCCTAGAATTGTTCCTGGTAGATAGCTGGAAGGCAAGGATCTTGTGGAGTTGCATTTACAACAAGACCAAAAACTTAGAGGCTTCAAAGTACTGCCAAAGTTTAGTACCCAGATAACATGACCTGTAATTCTCTTACAAGATCTCATACCCACTCTTGCAAACACAATACCAGTTAGACTATTACTCAGTTCAGCCACATTTCTGGAAGCACCACGCACATGTCCAATCTTACCTCATTTTAAGAAAAATCCTCAAGAGGTAATAATGCTTTACCTACTTGATGCCAACCATAACACTGGTGAGCAGCCTGCTTTGGTGAGGACTATGGCAGCTTGTCCAAGACCCTTTCTGTGGGGCATCTAGATAACTGCTACTGCCCTCATCATTTCAGGGTAAACTTCTGTCTGAATATCACTCTTTATGTATCACCAGCTGTTTTGCAGAGTTGTGGTTTTTGGCTGAAATTGGGACATAGCATGGCACTGACAGGATCAAACGCAAGGAATACAGAAAGAGAGCAGTAGTAGTGTGACTTTAAACATTGGGATTATGCCCCCTCCTGCTCTTTGTTTAATAGTCTTTAACTCTGCTTAAAGCAAACCTAAACAAACTAGTAACTTACCTTCCTAGAATGGGGAATATGGACAGAGACTAAGATCTCCTCTGGTGTAATGGCATTGTTACCAACTCCATCTACAAAAATACCATTCAAAGGAATCTGTCGCTTTCTTCCTAAAAAAAATCCCAAATCCAGAAACTTCTGTACAATTGTGCAATCAACATACATCAAGCATATTTTGTCAAGAAATACCTGCTGCCTTCCTGCGTAAATAACTGCAGAGTTTACATAACAAATGAACAGTGGTATGCTCTATAAATACAAATGACCGCTCCATCTTCCATAGCATCATAACACCAGAGTCCTAAGAAAGTTCTCAGAGATTAATCTCCATTCTGTAATCCTCCCTTCTGATACTGCAACAATGATCCCATCCCATCCTCACTTCTGTCCATCTGTTCCAAATCTTAGCAGCTGCCATCATCACTACCTTTCCTTCTAAAACATAAAGAATGAGGAAGAAAACTGAATGGGGAGGAACTGCTGCAAAAGTAAAAAAAAAAAAAAAAGGTGGCTGGGTTTTCATTGGCTTTTTTTGTTTATTTGCTTTGTTCTGAGATTCTGAATACTTCTGGGAATTCAGAAGGGAATAAATGCTACAGCCTTTTCTTCTCTCTTTTTGGTCAATTATTCTAACAGCACTATGTTTGTCATTCTACAATAAATACTATTAAACATGGAATTTTCAAAAGGGAAGTAGGGCAAAATTTGGCAAGGAACCTAAACTTCTAAAAGCCCCTTGAACACTTAAACTTCATCTATGCTACACTGGGTTTGCCAATATTGCTACACAGTAAAGCCAGCAAGACTTCTGGAAATGCAGTATTTCAACACATATAGTTGGTTCTATTAATTAAGCAAGGTCCATTGGCTCAAGACATTTTGTTGGTAGGACTGCAACTGTGCCAGTAACACAACTGTCAAGCAGCATTGTTGTTCTGCAAGAACACAGAGGCACAAGCATTGTACAGATGGAAATCCACAGTGGTTCACCAGTGTGGAATGTATCCACATGTGCTAGACAGATGAAGTCGAAGTGGATTTTTCACTAGTCTTCTGTACTTTTTTGTACTTTTCACTTTGTTGTACTTTTCACATGCTACCTAAGAGGTCCAATGCATTTTTAAATAAATGATTTCTTATCACTAGACACTATTTATCTTACAGTAGCCCTGATCTACCCCAAGACTTTCTATAACCAGATAATCTCCTGTGCCATTTTAAAAAGATTTATATAGTACAATACTCCCATCACATTCAAAGATTGTGATTCCTCAAGACTGGCTGCTTTACAGCATGATTATTTTCTTCATGTTTTTCATGTTACATGTGACGATGTCACTGTAACCTGTTCATTGTAGAATATCATTTAGCATTAAAATTGCATTCCTCAGATGTAACTACTGTGACAGCAAAACTTCATTAAAGGAATTTTACTTTGCTTAACTGTGAATCTGAAAAATAAAACTCTTAAGAATAGCAGCACTCGTGTTTCTGGATTTTTGCCTTTGCAATTCCTTCCAGAATACCCCTGGTTTACATACATAAAGATCATTGTCTAATCTCACCTTTGAGTCTGCCAGGATTTAGGTGCATTCTCCCTTACACTGGGATCCAAGATAAATAATAATAACTAACAGTGCTTCTGCAACCTCCTTTTCTTGAACAATCTATTTTTTCTATGTTTTACTGACCACCATTTGGTAAAGTAAGTTAAAAACCTGTGAAAAATGCTTATAAACCCTCTCCCAGCACTAAAGTTCTGCCAGGGTAGCAGAAACAGGTATCAATCAATGATCTTATTCATCACTCAAATAAGTAGGCTCATTGTTAGAACTGTTGAGCAGGAAGATGGAAATGCTTGTACTTGCACTTGTCAGAACAACATTCTGACAGGTATTTTTCCTTTCAGTACCAAACCATGCAGGAAGAAGTCATGGAAATCACACAGTGTTAAGTTTTTGTGTATCTGTTCCAGGAAATCCTGGCTCAGAAACATCCCCTTAAAGAATGTGTATTTCAGGGTGTTGAGTGGAGTATTACATGGTCTGAAATGGCAACACTCACTCTGTCTGGGTCAAGAGCAAAAAGGACATAAGCCATCTAGAAGGGAGAACATGCAACTCTAGGCCACCAGATAGCTCATGTTTACCAATAATTCCATCAACCTTCCAATGGTAAGGTAGCGCACAAACAAAGGAGCGGGTAGAGGGGAGTATATATACAGTGATGGAAGGAAACTAAGGAAATGGCCATGAAAAACATGCTAGACTAGTGGCTCATGTATCAGAAGTGAGTAACTGTGAAGAAGAAGAAGCCAGAGTCCTCCTCAGGCCAAGAGGGTGATTTTAAACTATGGCAAAGCATCAGTTACAGAAAAAAAATTACCAGGGATGTGGGGAGGTAGTATACAGCCACTCAAATTGTGAGGTTTTATGAGTGCTTATAGCAATTCACTGTGCATAGAAGTACATGTAATCTGATGGGTCTGAATGTTTACCCTTGACATGAGAATCTTGTGACATGTTCATTTGGAAGCTGCTTCCCTTGCAGATGTAATCTTGTGTGAGAATGGGGAAAGTGTTCCTTAACAAATGTTCACCTATTGTTATTTCCCCTCTCCCCATACAATAGGATCCTGTACCTCTGGCACTACTACAGGGACAGGATACCTCTTACCTCTTGAAGCCAGATTGAGCATACAGCCACTGGCTGCCAGAATAGGATTCAAGTCTGAGGTTGATTTTCTACTTATGATGTTTCCACCTAATGACTTGAAAAAAAGAAATTTATGTTACCTTTTCCTATCACCTTCATGTTTTTATGTTAGGTGACAATATAACATGCAGACTACATATGAATTTATATATATTGAAAGCTCAGAAAAGATGCATTGATAGAAAACTCATGCTAAAAACAGAATTAAAAATGCAAGTTTTACATGTGGTCAGGAGCAATTTCATATTTTTTACAAGTTGTTACAATTGTTATAGCAAGGAAGGCACAACATACAGCAACGTTCCTTATCTGTTCGCTGCCCAGAGTTCTCAGTTGCTTCAGGACAGCACAGAAAACCTTTGTCTTCTCTTCAGGGAGCTCTGATATTGCATTTGTCAAAACGTCTGTCACTAGAGAGAGGCTGCAGACAGCTCCCAGAGTTAATCCTGTAACCAAAAGATTGTAAATGTAATGTGTGCACTGCTATATTGCCTGGGTTTTAAACTATGTTCATACTGTTGAGCTACGACTGCTTATGTGAAATACAGGCAGATATAAAGGGAGGGGCTTTTGCATAGTAAAGAGACTGTGACCTTTCATTTCAGGAGACCGAGGGTAAAATCTCACGTAATTATGAAATTTAGCTAACAGCTCACTACCTCTACCAGAAGGGAAATCCCTTCTCTGCTTCCAGCTGCCTGTTCTAGCTGCTTCCCTTGCACCAACTTTTACTGAGTAACCGAAAGGTAAGTCAGCTTCAAAATGTTTTCAACAGGCATTTCCTATTTTTAAACATGATTTTCATCATAATTTGATCTTGCTTTGCATATGTACATTCCAGTTATTCTCCTACAGTATGGGTAGGTAGTATTTGCAAAAAAACCCGAACAGTCCTAACACTGAATATAGTATCATTTTTCCCACTAGAAAGACAACCTATAACCATATGTATTTATTTGAGTAGTTATACATTTTATCTTTTTTAATTCTTTTTACAATTTTCAATATTATAAAACAGTAAACAGTGCCTTTCTATTCAAAATTATTAATAGACTTCATTTATGTGACGTATGAATGTTCTGAATGAACACTGGAATTCCATCAAAAATATAAAATAAAAGATGTATTTTTAAAATGGCTTTTTATTAATCAAGTAAAGCAGTAATAAATTTTTTGTATTTAAAACAAAAACTTAATCAAAACATGTTTTACATTTAAATCTGATAAAGAGAGGAAATACTATTTCTGGCTGGCAAACTAAACTGCAGATCTCTCATTTTAGACCTAGTTAGTCTCACCTAGTCATAACAAAGTTTTATCTATAGATTTAAAAAAAAAGCAGTAAAGATTCTCCCTGCTTCTCAATTCCCAGCTACTTTTCAACTAAGAACAAACTACTCATTGACTAGAACTGGATAACTGATCTGAAAAGAAAGAGGTATTCTAAATGCAATGACAGAACTGTCAAACACAGTTTACCACTTCAAGAAAGCGGCTTCAGGCATACAGCAAGTAATCTTCATCAGATATAGAGCTTGACTTTCCTTAAAACTTTAGCAGTAAACTTGAACAACTTAATTTATATTTAATTAATTTAGGCTATTATGGTAAGTTTAAATGTATTTCTAGTTATTTCTAATTTCAACAGAATTTATTTAAAAACTAAAACCTAGTCTAACTTTAAAAAAATCTCCACACTCATCTTATATATATGAATTGAGTATGAGATCTTTAATACACAATAACAAATGCTGTTATGACTGAGAACAAGATTGTCTAATGCATATTAGCTATGCCTGTTTAATCACAGCCTTTTTTTCTAATGTAGACAAGCATGCAGTGTTGCTAACTTCCTCTGTGGTTCTGTATGTGTTTGTCTCTGCTATACAGCATAGCACAGTACAGAGATCACAAAGCCAGTATTTCATGACTTAGCACCAGAACCAGTATTAGCAGAATAATTACCCTTGCACTATTACAACTAATGGAGCCCAAGACAATATTTCTGGTCAGTACTGCACTGTGTCATGAAAACAAAACTGTATCATGCACTGGGACAGTCACCACAGCCACCCTGGCCTGGGAAAGAACCAAGCATGCTTAAGAACCAGTTGCACAGCACTTCACATCTTCAGCACTACGGAATGGAGCAGCATCCCTTACTGCAGAGGAATTTCCTACATCTGAACCAAGTAAAGGCTACTGACCATCATCCGTGAATTTCACCACATTCAGATCCAGGATCCTTGCAGGAGCAATAACAATTGGATGGACCACGCCTCTAAATTTCATCTCAGGTCCTACCAGATAGGAACAGATTTAGACAAAAGACATCTTCCATAATAACAACTCCAACATAGTGGAGAGTAACCTTAAGGATGAAAATGCAAAAGGAATGATAAATGTAGCCCCACTCCTCCCATGCACACTGGAACGATGACAACAGGAGCCATTCTGATTGTATACATACCCACACTGGTGTTCCCAACCACAAGGGGTGCTTTGGGGTAGGCAGCTTTCAGATCCAGTAATTCATCTAAGTTTACAGGAGAAATCCATGTCATCTGCTCCCCATGAAAAAACAGAGCTCTCTTCTGTTGACTTTCAGCCATTCTCTGATGGGCAAATATGGCAGATTTAAATATCTGGACATACAGACAAGTGCCAGGTCTAAGAGACACTAGACAAAGTCAAAAGAAGTTCTTAATGGCAGTTCTACTTAATCCCTCAAAACTGGGCAGAAATGGGACTGTTATGTTGGCTTTTTGCACAGTGGTGAACTTCTAGACTGCGTGGGTGAAACATCTGCAATTAATTCCAATGGGCTAGTAAGATTGATAATAAATAGCCCCCAAGCAAAAAAAGGTAAGAATAGATCCCGAAATTGCTGAAATTATTAGAAAAGTGATAAAAATTACTTAGGGAGGTGTCTGCACACTTAGCTTGCTTGGAGGTCACCAGAGACACTGGCAGCAGCATCCCTCTCTAGATTAAGCATGCATGTGGATGTCTCTGGCTGTTCTAACACTGCTCACTTGGAAACAGCTTGAGAACTAGTGGTGGTACAAATCCACAGCCAAGAACTCCTTACCACAGTTATCAATCTTTCTCTGTGATTAGCCAACTAGTGACAGAGATTTTGGCTTTGAATCTGTAGATTGATAATAACATAAAGCAAACAGCTTTCAGTTTTTCTGGGGCAGATACTCCTGTCAGTAAGTAAGGATGCCTGACAGTTTCCATTCCAGTGCTCTTATTTCAGCTGCTTATATCTTTGTCATATTTTAATCACTGCAGCTAAGCACTCCTTGGTTTGGGTGGCTCTCTGAGGCTGATGTTTTGACAGAGAAGACCAAACTATTAAGAGCCAAAATTGGCAAAACAATGCATTTTCCCCATGTTAGAAAGTGTTTGCCATTCAGTTTGCAGAGAAGCATTTTTGTTTTTGGATGCTGCACTGAAAACTCAGTTTGGGTTAGTACTTTTCCCTCTCACCTAATACCAAACTCTGCAACTTCATTTTCCCAATATAATTATTTTTGTATGTGAAAATTCAATAAGATCACTGGGAAAAAAAGGAATATAATTTTGGATTTATATTGAAGTATTATGACATTTCTTCTGATGAATTACTGCTAATCAGGACTTCAGAATGAGTTCTGAACTATAGACTACTAAGGAAAAGACAGAGCTAAAGAACAGTCTATAAGCAGCAAAAATTACCATTAGTTCTGGAGGAAATATAAGCTCTTGTGTGGGATCTAAGGGCTGGAATTCATCTGATGAAAATAGTCTGGTGGAAACCTTAAGAGGAAAGAAAACAAGCAAAGGCCAAGAATTTTCTCTCATCATTAATTCCATTAAAAAAAAAAAGGCAAACCCAAAACCAAACCATGAGGGTCCCCACTGAAGTCAGCAGAAAATTAGTAATTCCATTATCATTTGGATTTGGTGCTAAACTACCATGCATCATTTGGAGCTGCTGCATTTCACCTAAGGAAATGTGCATAACAGTTTCCCAAAGTTCACTGCTAACAGAAATGACAATGTGGAGGTAAGCAACTAAAAGACTAAGTACAGGCTTCCTGTAGTTCTACTGTAAGAAAGTAGCTGGTTTCATGCCAACCTGCAGTACTCAAAAAATGGAGAAGTAGATCAGACATTACTGAAAGAAAATTGAAAACAAAGTCAAATATTCGTATGGATAAAAGGTTTCATATAAAATTACAATCATGACTGATTTTTGAAGAGCGTATCAGTTCTACAGACTCAAGACAGATTCTGAAGAGATCAGTCGTTACATTCAGAGCATCACTGATCACTGATTTAAGACAGTTTCACATATGCCCTGATTCCTTGCACAATATGATGATCACTGTGTGAGTAGAGCTGAGAGTATTAATATTCCTGAACTTGAAGAACTGCTCAAATCTCAGCTCTGGAGCTCCAAACTACCTTATACCAACTATCTGCCACCACATCATCACCTCATCATACAAATCTACACAAAGAATCTTTAATTTTTAGGAATGTTTCCAAATTTCTTGAGAGTAATAATAAAATACCTTATTCAGTAATTAACATGTAAGGTGAATAAGGTGGAGCATAAAAACGACAGTAGACTGCATTTACTTTAATCACAAGAAAAAAGCCATGCAATATTATTTCTGTAAATCTTACACCTAAATATCACAGGTAAAATACTTAAACCCTCACCTTCTCTTCCTTGTCAAACAAGTCATCTTCCTGATCCAAGCAACACTTTCCATTTACTTTCCTTTGACAACAAACAGAGTCCTAAAGAGGAATATTCCATTAGTGAAATACTGCCCAGTATGGCAATGAGTTAAACACTGCTGAAGCTGGTAAGAGTGTCTCTTTATATTTTAATAAGGTTCTAGATGGAAGTTTAATAATAAGCTAAATTGGAAGGATTGTCTCTTAAAGAAGTGGTATTAAAAAACAACAAAATCATTAGATGTTGAAGCCCTTAATACAAAATAATTCATACTATGTGAAATTCAGTTGACCTTGTGAGAGCACACATAGATGGTCTCTATCATTTCTTTTACCCACTGTTCACTCTCAGTTCTTTCACTGTAGGTTTCTGACATGTTGCATTACATGATAAATTACTAAAAACATCAATCCAAGTTTTGCTTTTATTTATGCCAGTACTGACCCCCAGTAAAACACATGGAGTTACTTCAGATTACTCTTCATAATACAGGCTAGACTCCAAGTTAATTTCTGTTAATAAATTTTCCTGATGGGTTAGGCCACTATACACCTTAGTCAGACCTACATCTCTTAACTGAGGAAAGAGATGATCTCAATGAAAATCTTGACGGTTTGTGCACATATATACACTAATGGGCACAATCCAGCATTCCTGTCATCACTACTTACCTTACAGAAGGTTTTACAGGCATCTAGGATTGGCCTATATCCGGTACAGCGGCACAAGTTCCCTGAAAAAGGAAATGGGTAAAAAAAAGCATGTGGCTTTAAAATATCATGTCTTTATATGAGGTTTGTATTTTTGAAGCTTAAGGAGAAGTGTTAGCTCTCTGAAAGACAAAAAAGATCAGCATCACAAGACTTAGGACCCAGCCAGCTTCTGAGGAAAAAGGCTCTTGTTTCAAGGACAGTACAAATTACTTGAGAGCTGCACTAGAGGGAATGCTGGCTATGGCTTGGTATGCAGGAGATGGTACAATATTCTTTAACCCCCTCAAAATGTTTTTCTCCTTCCCCCTGACTTATTTCTAATAGTGAAGACAGTTAGCACTACACTTCTGTCTAAGTCCACCTCATAGTAACTGGGAATGTCTTTGGCTCCACTGTGACTCTGGAGCACAACAGATGACAGAATGCTATTTTACCTGCAATAAATGCTCACACTTCCCCTTAGTGAAGATGGTCTGTATCTCTCCACTTTATTTGACTGTTTTATTCCTACCACAAATGGGCTCTCCTGTGAGTCTTAGGACATTCTCAACTCCAAATGCAAGGATCTCTGAGATGTTCAGACACAGCTACTTCTCCAATATGACAACATTTTTTCATGTCTAATTTAAAGCACTTCAAAAGACATATATGGGGATGTTTTGAACCCTGTCCCTGAAACAATCCACAGTTCCATGCTTCATTTTCCAGGAGAAAAGAATGACAGAGAATACAAGTTCTGTATTCAGTAGCAAAAGTGCATACACACATGCATGCGTGTGTTCTCACACAGACATGCACTCACAAAGTATTTGAAGAAAATTATTAAAGGACATACCTACAAAGTAAAAAGTGGCAATATTTACCAGCCAGAGCTGCAATCATCTGCTCTGCAGTTGGTTCTGGGTGGTTTCTTAGCAAAGTGTATATGGACATCACCATTCCAGGGGTACAGAAACCACACTGGGAGCCATGGCACTTGGCCAGCCTTTCCTGAAATGAAACACCACAAATAGAATGGTGATGTACACTGGAAGGAGTGCTAATGAACACTGTCTTAAACAGGAGACGCCATGCCAAACACTGTCTTCATAGTAAATCAGACTTTTAGAGTAAAACTATTTATGCAATCTCAAATAAGAATAATTATTTTGGGTGTGATGCCCAGGCACATCTTACTAAGGTAGCTTATTAACCTTTAGTGGACTTCTGACTTTTCCGCATTCATACTAAAACATCAGCTAAAGAGGCACTGTCCAAAATGCAACATTGGCTAAAACAGAGCACAAACCTGATCCATTCCAATAATTTGTACATCTAATCAGGCTGTCAGTATCAAAGCATCTACCATGACCCATATCTCATCAGCCTTGATCAACCAACCATCAGAAACTTGTGTTGTCTTCTGTTATGATTTAGCAGGGAGAATAATCATCATATGAAATTCCTGTGCCCTAGAAGCACTGCCACTCAAGACACCCCATAAAAAAGAAGAAATCAGTAATCCTCTTACACAGTTACACTGTACTCTCACCTGAACGGGATGAATCCTGGTTTTCGTACTTCCAACACCTTCCACTGTGGTCACTGCTGCACCATACAAGGAGCAAATGGGAAGCAAACATGCATTTGCTGAATAATGTCTTTGGAGACATAAAGGAGAATAAAGAACATGAATATTATTGTATTATAACAAAGATGCATTAATATAATTTTGTGGTCAATCAAGACATAGTTTGTACTTACAAAGCAGTCATTATTATATAATTTGGAATTACGAGAGAATAAGCTTTATAGAAGGGATCACTTACTAGCTGTGTCTCTTGTCCCCTAGTATAAAAACCATACCTATGAGGACAGTTCTGTAGAATTTATATCTTCCGTAATACTTCAGTCTTTTCTAATTGCCCTCTTGTCCCTCCCACCCACAAGCAATCTGTCAAGTGTGCTTTGGAAGAGGAAAATGGGGAAGGGAGGGTTGGTGTGGTCACTTGAAAGAAGTAAAGAATTATGGCTGCAAATTTATAATCAAATTTCTCAGGAAATTCTAACGTAAAATAAATACCACTCTAAATAGGAACGACATACCAAAATAAAACTTCTTCAACACTTTTAATCATTAATAATAAAACTGTTTGCTTTACAATTGCTGAAATGTTTCATCTCAAGTGTCATTCTGACTATTTTAATTTTGACTCTCGTAACTTTAAACATTTTCATTTCCCTTGCATTCCAATGTAACGCAATTGTCAAAAGTAACACCTGGAATGTTTTGACTTCACACCCCCCCCTCTAAAAAAATACTCAGATGACAATGACATGTTACTGTTTAACAATTTGACTGGAGTTTTATGAATTTAGAAGTAATTTATTCCAGGTTTTAGCTTAATGGAACTCTGGTTTTGAGCTTCAAAGTCTTTCCTTTTGTGGGTGGGGTGTACAGAGGGAGTTCAGTATTAAAGGGCTGGTAAGACCCAAACTTGTGCCTGCCCTGTCTTCCCACCAGTCATATGACAAAGCTGCAGGCAGGAGACACATTCCAGTGGTCAATACAAAGGGTGTTAAATGTAGGTCTCTGAAATTTTTGGAGCTGCCAGCATATATGAGCAAATTAGGCATTTAAGCATGAAATTTCAGCAAATTTACAACATAGTCGAATCACAGTATTTTACAGTGTTCTCTTTTGGATAAAGTCACACTTCCTTTGGATTATTTTATTACTACGTACAGATTCTGCAACTTTGTTTTTACAGTTTCATATCTGGAAATGGTATCTACAGTCATAAAATTCTGTGTGGTTTCCAAAATTTTCTGTTAAGGATACCGTATCTTCTTTGAAGCTGGCTCATAAGTTGAGATCATCACCGTGCAGGCACCACAGCCACCTCCTCCACAGCCATACTTAGTTCCTGTAAGACGGACTGAAAATGCTGCCATTAGGGAAAAAAAAAGTATCAAGTTTCATTTTGGCCTTTATTCTGCTCAAAAGCTCGAGGCCATCTTTTTTTCCTGAACTGCTAAGGAACATAGAATTGTTTTGGTATGATAGCATACGTATCACAGTCCTTTCTATGCTGGATTAAAATTTTCAGTGAAAATTAAGACTGAAGCTAAGGAATGATATGACCAAAATTTCATTCTCAAGAAAACAGAAAACTTGATCCTGACTTCTTTTGGAAGAGGAACAAGTTAGGACAGAGAGAGGAAATGAAAAACAGTCTTCCAAGTGAAAATATGCAAGGAAGATGTATAATGGGCTATATATAAATAGCTATGTTTTAATAGCTAAGACATGTAAATAGCTATATATATGAAGTTCCAGTGGAACACTAAAACCAATATCCCAGTTTTTCTCAGAAGGCCCATTTATATTAACCTTGCATCTCATCTGAAAGATCATACTTCTGAGAGAAGTGCTCACTTCTATGAATCTGGAACAGTGGCCAACCTGAAGCTGTGAATTGACAAAGCTGATTTAATGTTATAGAGCCACCAAAGGGAAGATGCCTCACTCCTCATTTCTTCCTCCTCTGCTGTCCTTCTTCTTCCTGACGTTATCTGCTTCAAAACCCAAGACCTTGTGCAGCAAGTGGTTTTCTCACCAGTCCCTTCCATGAACAGACTAAAGCAGGGGTCCTCAAACTTTTTAACTAGGAGACCAGCGCGCGGATGAAGTGGCAGGCAGTCATCTGTGGCTGCTTGGTTTCCCCCTCAAGCCCCGGCGGGGGGAGCAGGGGGGTGTCCGTAAATACCAGGGGCCAGATTGAGGACCCTGGGGGGCCGTATCCAGCCTGTGGGCCGTAGTTTGAAGACCCCTGGACTAAAGACAGGCTGACCAATTAGTGACCTAGTCCCTAACCCAGCTGAAAGCCTTTTTCCTGGGTTAGTTTCCTGATGGCCTAAGGAATGTAATTAGTACACAGAGAGGTCTGAGGAACAACACAGCTGGCACAAGGTGCAGGAAGAGAATTGTCTGCCAGGAGCTGGGAATAGGGGAAGAGAAACAGGCCACCTTCTTTTCACCCCACATTGTCAAAAGAAAAAAAAAATTTTGTCAATGTGAGAGTTAGCATTCTTCACTTGCAATAAAGCTTTGAGATGCACGTATGGCTTTAAAGCCTTATCTAAGCTCTACCACTTTCTCCACTGTAAAGTGCTTTACTGAGCCCTTTCACAGACATCCTAAGCTGTCAGATAAACCAAATACATTTTAAGATAGTTTCTTTCCTTTTTGCACTCCTGTTTACTTGTTAATTTACAACAGGCCTTTCAGTTATTAACAGTGGTCTAATGTGCCAATTCCTATGACATTTAGCCTCAAAAAAGATGACAGGGGAGGTTTAGATTGGATATTACGAAAAATTTCTTCACCAACAGGGTTATCAATCATTGGAAGTGCCTGCCCAGGGAAGTGGTGGAATCACCATCCCTGGAGGTATTTAAAAGACATGTAGATGTGGCACTTATGCACATGGTTTAGTGGTGGACTTGGCAGTGCTAGGGTAATGGTTGGACTCAATCTTAAGGGTCTTTTCCATCATAAATGACTCCATGACTCTACAATTCCACTTTTTATAGTCCAATGGAGTCTGAAGTTGTTCAAATTACCGAAGAATAATTTCATCAGCACCAGAACTACAGCAAGCAAGCTATTCTGCTACAGACTCCTTATGACTGACCAGTAACAAACATGTTTTGACTTAACTTTTTCTTCTGAGACAAGTCTAAAAACTGTCTCTGGTGTGAATTCTATAGTATACAGTACATCACTTGTCCTGTGGGGGTACGTTTCACAAGACAGTATGGGAAGCTGCAAAAAGGAGAGATTCTGCCCTTCCACACAGTTGGGCCCTGCTCCTGGCTCAGTCCCTACAAGTATCCAGAACATTACAGAATAGCCTCATGAGCACTGGGAATAAACTTGTGGCACAGCAGATTTTGGTAGCCTAAGAACAGCTGAGAGCAGACACACGGTCAGGCCTCTGAAATGGTGAAGTGAAGGAGAGAAAAGATCAGAGGAAGTGCTGCACAATTTGTAGTAAACCAAAAGGCACTGAGCTGTGGACTGAAACCAAAACAGGAGGAAAGAACCTTGTTTGCAAAGACAAAACTGGCAGGGTGAGAGCTCTAGCTCTCCCTACTTCTGTTCTGTCTACTTAATTTATTTTTTTTCTCTTTAAAAAACACACTTGTTCATATTTACTTAGTATTAAACCTGGGTTTTGATTTTAGAAATCTGTCTGGAGTTCTTATCATGAGAAAAGAGAGATTACCTCAAAATTCCAGCAGACTCAGTATCTCATGAGAAGATCTCCCCTTTCCTGGGAGAGAGACTTTTACAAAACTTGGAGACTACTATTCTGTCAAGCTTTATGTATACTGGCCAAAAAGTTCTTAGGTTTCTTTATGGGCGGAGAGGGGAGGAACACAGATACACAGCACCCCTGATGACATAACTTTGTTTAGGGAACTACACTAAAAATACAGCAGCTCACTGAGGAGTATTTGACTTAAGAAATACACATAGTTTAATACGATTGCTTTATCTTAAGGGAGTCACAACTTCCCTAACCTGGTAAATCACATTTTAATTAGCATTTATGAGAATTCTGCTCAAATAAGACTTTCAAATGAGTGATTTAAGGGAACAGACAAGAAAAGGATACGTCTCTTTCTCAGGTAAGACAACAGCATTTGTTCAGGATCAGCATTTTTCTCTATTATCTGCAGGAAGAAATTAAAAACAAGTTTTAACCATGGAATCAAGGCTTTTCAAAAGACAGGGCTCATACTACATTCCCACAAAGCCAGAAGAAAATCCTTCTCTGCTTCCCTCTCATAGAACTAGACTAATTGCCAAAGACCACGGGAGAGTTTGGGCTGTTCTGGAAATTCTGTCTCAGACAAACACTTCCAGGAAAGAAGTGCCAGGGCACCTCGCAACCACTAAAAATAACTGCTGCTCAGTGGAAGGTCATACTGAGGGAAGTTACCTTCAGCCACACTAGAAACAAAAATGAAGACCTTTGCTAAAATAGAGGCAGCATAGCACAAAGAATTAATTAATTGCAGCTTTCAGAGTCTCCCTGGCACTTTAACACACTGGGATGAACGCTACAGGAAGCCTGTAAGGCTGTCAGCAGGAACCAGTTTTCTTCCAGCCTTATTTATATAAACTTTTACCAACAACAGAGTGCAACAGAAATGCCTAAATTCTTGATTGATTACAGTATTTCCTATTCCATTGCTTAGAATCAGCTGGTTCCTTCCAGTTCACTGAATCAACAACCAGTTTAATTTTGATCTTTCAGTATTATCTTTACACTGGCCAATAGTCCATATTTTGGCACCCAAGTCTTGCAGCCTCTCTGTTGTGCCTCTGAAAACCTGGTACTTCTTCTCTGATGCCATCAAAGGTGAGAAGCCAGGCACATACAAATGAAAAACTAGTTTGCTTACCTACCAGATTTGATACCCAGTTGGAAGTTCATTTCCCTTTTATGTATTTTTTTCCCCCCAAATGCAACAGAGCTGGCTAAAACGGAATGTTGTAATCACACCTGTCCTCTGCTTCTTCTCGCCTTCTAACAGCATTTGCTGTATGCAGAAGATCATTAGCTAAGTAACGCAATACTCGGACGCTGTCTCGCTTTTTACTCAGCAAGGAGGAGATGGGAAGAAATGCTTCTGGAGGCCTGTGTGAGGATTTGGTTCTAGTCCCATGAGGAAGTCCGAGGAAACCAAATCTATGCCTACACCCTTTGGGGCTACTTCTGGAGCTGCAGCCCCCCTTTCTTCACGCTCCTTTCGGGGAGCACTTACCTTCCTCCCATTTACATAGAAAATCAGGTCGTCAGCCCCAGCCGCCCCCTGCAGAGACATTGCACCCCTACCCCGGAACCAGCAGGAGCTCCCGAGCAGCTGCAGCAGCTGCCGCTGGTGACCCCTCGGCAGGCAGGGCGGGGCCGCGCCGCAGCGGGGCGGGCACGGCGGCCGCGGGCGGGGCTGGGGGGGGGCCCGGGCAGCCGCCGACGGAGCGGAGGAGTATCGCAGCTGCGGTGCCCCGGAGAGTTACACGTCGTTAGTTCTTCACGTTTAGAGCTAACCGCACCATTTAGTTACTGGATCCCTGTAAGGTATATTCAGACCTCACGCCTTCTCAAAGGACATGCACGTTCCTCCAGAGCAAAACGGCCACATTAGCAATGAGCACTGTTGCTACTAGCAATAAAATCTCCAAAGGCAGTTTTGAACTGTGATCAAATCAGCAATGTAGTGATCGTGAGCCAAATGGGAACTGTGCATAAATTTGCACTCGCAAAATAACCGGCTGTAACGTTCAGGTGTTAGAAGCATTTGTAAGGGCTACTTGTGCAAGCAAGGGTTTATAGACTAATAAATATTTTCCTCTTCCTGGTTTACCTAAATATGCAGAAGTAGTTTTCCTACAATGTCAAAACCAATCAAAATCGTTATTAGAGGTAAACTAAAATACTAAAATATTAAAATGTAAAAATAATTAGATTGAATAAACATGAGAAAAGCAGCTTTGAAGCTATAAAAATAAGTTCAAATTACCTGATGCTCAGCAAAATAACCTCGATCCCTGTGAGAGCCACAGATTAATTTTTATCTCAGATATCATGAGCTTTTTTCTGGCAAGAACTTAAAACATACCAACTGACCTGGTAAAACAAGCATAGTTAGTGAAGATTCAGCAGGCAATGTAACATTATTTATGCAGTACCTAAAGCAGTTGATCATTCTGCAGAACAGTTAAAAGAAGTGCATCCTAGAAAATAACAAAGTATATTTCCTCTCTGTACAGAACACCAATTTGAGCAACAAAAACAGTTAAGGATGGAGAAAACAAGGAAATAAGGGCAGTAGCAACAATAACATGATTTCAGAGTTACTTAAAGTGACTTCTGCACATCTTCAGGTCATTTTCTTTATCCTCTGTTACTTTGAAAAATACATACACTAAAAGGCTTGGAAGAAACTAAGGCATAAAGCCGGAGGCCTTATACTTTTATTGAAAATTACATGCTTTTTTTTTTGAACACCCTAGCAGTCAAGCTGGTAACACCTGAGGCTGTGTGGAACAACACTAAAAAACAATGAAGACCACCTCCAAAGAAATTATTTTTTTCTGAGAAAATGAAGCATGTTTCTTGCTTCTGTTTCTTGCTTTCAAACCTCAGGCAACAGAGAGAAACAACCATTTAAAAAAAACACTGTGTTTTGCTGCTGCAGTGCCAACACGGGGAATACAAGTTGTAACAGATACTTCTTTTGGATTTCTAATGACACAGCTGGTGATGTTGACAAACAGTAAAAGCTAGCAAGAACATTTAAATTAAAAAAAACCCAAACAATTAATTACACTTGGTAAAAAGATACAAGAAAAAACTATAAAAATATTCTATGTGTAATTATTTTTTAAATAATATTGAATCAGGATAGAATCTATCTTCCCAACCGTTTCTGCACCTCTTCATAATGGTCTTACTAATGTAGTGACATAAACAGCATGTTTCGGAAAGAAAAAAATCTGTTTGCCAAAATGTCTCAGATAAAAATTTTAACAGCTTTGTTTTGCAATACAGATGACATTACCTGGGTGATAACCTAAGTTTCGTATTGGATGAATTTTCATGCTGATGGAATATTTGTTTTTCCTGTGAGGTTTTATATGAAAACATCTTGCTCTCCTTATTGCTGTACTTCTACAGTCTTTGCACGGTCTCTGGAACTGGTGACCACAGCTAGACAAGCTCTCTGTTTAGGGGATAAAGGTCCCCTATGTAAACTACCTTGCTTGTGGCATATTTAACTCCATAGAATGTCATACAGGATCTTGAGGAAGCTTCCTTGGAGCTACAGACTGTCAAAAAACCAACAGAAAATAGTTGTGGTATTACTTAAATATTCGTAAATAAAGCTTTTGAGCCTCTTTACTGTTTACGGTTATAGTTCAAGACTTACATGTAGAATGGACACACCTGAAAGCTATATCCAGGAATACACTGTGATATTTGTAACTCATTTTTCTGTCAAAACATGCAGCCGAAATTCTGGCAACTCACAGAAGGACATAGGTTCCCCTAGTTGAACTCCATGAGATTCCTCTTGGCCCTTCTCCAGTCTGTCTAGGTCCCTCTGAACAGCAGCACAACCATCCAGTGTTTTAGGCACTCCTCCCAGTTTTGTAATGACTGCAGATTTCTGTAGAGTGCACTCTGTCTCATCATACAGGTTGTTAATGAAGATGTTAAACAGTACTGGCCCCAGCAGGAAACCCTATGGAGCTCTAGTGTTTTGCCTTCAACTGGGCTGTATGCCACTGATCACAACCCTCTGGGACTGGCCATTCAGCCAGTTTTCAACCCACCTCACCATGCACTTAACTAACACATACTTGGCCAGCTTCCCCGTGGGATGTTATCAAAGATAATGCAAAAAGCCTCACCAAAGTTGAGATAAACAACATGCACTGCTCTCCCCTCACCCACCAAGCTATACGTCTCATTGTAGATGGCTATCAGTTAGTAAAGCATGATTTCCCCTTTCTAAATCAATGCTAACTACTTCCAATCACTTTTTTGACTTCAACATGTGTGGAAACAGTTTCCAGGACTATTTTCTCCATCAACTTCCCAAGTTACAATGAAAACTACAATGAAGTACAAAGAGTACAGCTTTGTATTTTTTAGAATACATTATAAATTGAAAAAGTATCAGTTACACTTGTTAAAAAACATGTAAGATATCAGACCAAAGGTCTGGCTAACCAAAGAACTGGTCTCAGAACATTTCAGCAGTGAATGCCCTTGGAAAATGTATTTAAAAAATTAACAAAAGGCGTAGTAAGGCTTCTCCAGAACACCCTTCCACCCTTCAACAATTTGCAGTTTCGGGACATCCTGTGCCAGAAATGGTGTTTCTGGTAATTCCTCATAATTTTTTTTCCCATTAATTTGTCCAATTTTTAAGCCCATGCAAACTCATAACATCTACTCTTGCAGTAAGGAATTCCTCAGCATAACTGCACACTGTGTGGAGGACCACCTTCTATAACCGAAAGAAGTCATCTTATTTGTATCTCATTAAAAATGAGCTATGGCTATATTGGTTGCAAAATGAACCTAAACCTTATCCAATATAACCTAAAGTTATGTTGACTGTGAGCTATAGCCTGCAGCTGGCAGCAGCTATGATTCAGAAAATGCCAGAAAACTGTCAGCTGACAGCGCATTATGAAATGCAGAAGTGATTCATGTGAATCCAGAGGGGAAGCAGTACAAAAACCTGATAGCCAAATGGTACGATGTGGTTGTATTAGCTACCACACTAGCACTCTCTAAACTGGAATCTCAAGGTGGTGCTTTGTATGGATCCTATCTGCTATTGAATTTCTATTGCAGTGCTGTTTTCTTTCTGGTTGCCTCTAGCACATGCTCTGGACACTAGACTTCTCTCTACTGTTCCTCAAATTTCAGTACGATTCTGTAAAATCCAAAAGTCAACTATCAAAGAAAAAAAAAAAGAAAAGATAAAGAGACTGTATCTATTTCAGTAGAGTTATCAAAATTTGGGATGCTTGTGTCTGTTCCAAGCAGCACAGAGAAATGGTTCTACTCATGGTAATTACGAAAAACTCACAATAAAATTCCCAAAGGTGATTTATTTTTAATTCTTATTAAACTGTACAATTTTCTAACAAATTAAAAAGTGCTGCAAACCCTTTGAACATTTATAAATTACTGACCAGAAATGCAAACCACAAGAATAGAACCTAACCTGTATCTGCCTTCCTCAGTAAAGGTTTCTGTGTCCCTTATGTAGGGGCTCCTTTCCAGGAAATTCCACTTTGGAAGGCCTTTACTAATCAAAGAACAGTAACTACTCTATACTGCTAAACACATATATATAAAAATATATTTAAGATTGTACCCATTTTAGAAGTATTGTTTGTACAGACAATAGCCTTGTCTTCTTCAAATAAATTTTTGTTTACTTTTAAAACTTATTTTATTTTTTACTTTATAGACTGGTGAATCCAGAAATTGTGTATCTGTAAATGGATCCCCACGCCTTAATTTGCTGTAAACAAAAGAAATAAAAGACATCATGTGTGAAAATCACCAAGCACCTATGTAACTATAATTGTAATAATGATGTAATTATAATAATTCCAAATGGTAAATACACTCAATGGAAGTTTGATACACTAAAGGAATTAAAGTTACAGAAAATAAATGTCTGAAATAGCAAGACATAGATAACTACCGTTTTCCAGAATAATGTTAAAAGTAGTCTTTTTATGTGGCCTGTATCATATTAATATCTGAGTAATCGTAACTGATTCCTGTAAGACAAACCTCAAAAATTATTTAAACCAAAAGCTTAACAGCATTAATTTAGGACAGTATACTTGAAAATAAAATATAAATAGGAGACAATAATCTAAAATTTTGAGTGACAGCCACCTTTTTTTCTGTTATTAGTTACTGTCTCTCTCCAGAAATGCACAATCTTATCATTGTGGGGTAAGAGAAGAATGTGTCTATATCATAGTAATACAGCATTTTGGCATCCAATTCAATTTGTAGAAGAAAAATCTAATTCTGATCTCTTTGCATTTCTTTTACAAGCTATCTAGCATAAATAGTTCTGAAAAAACAGTGGTAACGTGAAAATCCACTTCCTACATTACTTTTAGCTCCTATTTATTTTCAGTTGCATTGCTTCAATTAATTGTTTGCTTACTTACAGAGGTACACAAAAATGTTTTGAGGGTATATGAGAACACTGCTAAATTTTTCAGTCTGTGGATTTATTTTCTTTTCCTCTCACAGTTTTATCAGAAAAGGAAGACACTCCTTTTACACTTTTGTCATAAATTAAGTTGCTATAATCCTTTCACTCTCAACACTATTAGGGGGAAATCTTTATACCATCTTTAACTCATTAATATGCATTCTACTAATATACACACAACACAGCATAAATTTTCTTTAGATTAATATTATACTTAACAAAAACCCAACACCCAAACAAAAAAAACCCAAACAACTTTGTGGCAAAAACCTCTCAGAATATTTTCAGAAGTTACCAACTTAAAGGTCCATTGGGATTTAGAACTATTCACCTAAATGCAAATATATTAGTTTTCTTAATAGTAGCTTGGCTTTAAAATTGTATTTTAAATTTTTATAATTATTACACAAATTTATGTCTTGTCTTTTAACAATCTTGGAAATCCCGTGCCACTAAATTAGCAAGAAACACTGAGAGGTAAATAACTAATTATTAAATTAATATTTCTTAAACTGAAATTATTTCCTTTATTAGATACAGCTAGTTAAAGCAAAACAACTGAATTCTATAATATTAGTGCACAAATTATCTTGCCACTCGACAATGTTACAAGGAAATTAATGTGGTAGAAGTTTACATTTAAATGTAACATGTACAATTAACCACCTCTAAAGGGGTTTATATCACGTTAAACATTAAGAATTCACTATTATTCACTACTAGTATGAAATGTTATATTATATGCTATATTTGAATTTTGAGACTTGAGTACTGTTTGTGTTTTTGGCACTTGGAAAGCCTGCCACGCTAACAGGAAATGTTTTATATCAACACTGAAGTATCTTTGCAAAAGAGATAGTTGAACTGTTTATTTGGGTGGGCATTTTAATAGCAAATCTTTACTGAGGATAGATAGTTATGTACTCCAACAAACAAACAAAAGCCCTGATTTATGTATACCTACCGGTTTAGATTGGGTTCTTTGTAGCAAACAGTGGCTTTTCCTCGTCTAGTTGGTGCTGCCAAGTTTTCTTCTAAAGCTTTGGGGTATGTAGGTAGGGAAGTGTGAGGTCCTGTACTAGCATTTCTCAGATCTTGCAAAGCCTTTCTCCCTGTGAACACAGTAGTTTATATGCCTTATTTAAAATATCTTCTGAATCATTAAGTGAACTTTCAATTCATAATCAGTATTTCTTTATTCAGGTACTTTCTTTCTGCTCCTACTCTAAAGATGCTCAATAAAAAATGGGATGTAGGGGAAGGGCATACATATATAATCTGAATATTCAACCTGTATAACAGTTCTCAAGTACTGCATTTTCCAACTTTATGCCTCCTCTTTGGGCATATGTGCATAAACTGAGCATAGCAAGGTGATTAAGTGAGCTTCCCTCTCTTCAAAACTGCATACCACCAAAGTATTTACAGTGCCTTGTGTTTTGAACCACTGACTGTGTCCAAGCAGAATACTCCATAAAAAAAAGTAACCAGCCTTGGCAGAAGTACTGTTTATGTCAGCTTTCTATAATCCTTTAAAACAAATTCTGAATGCCAGACCAAACAATCAATATTTAATTTGTAGACAAATATTTTGATAACTTGGGAGAAATACTGAAATTATTATTTAACACACATTTCAAAAAGTTCTAAACCGTTAATAGATCATAGTCTTTCTGAAAAGCACTATAATTTAATGTAAACAGCAATCCAAGATGAAATACATAATCTTAACCTGTATTCCTTGTAAATTCTTCCAAGAATGTACATTCCTCACTGATACAGGTCAAGTTTTAGAACTACTGCATCCAGCTGAGAACATGAGAACATGTAAAATGTAATTTTTCAAAGGAACTGAATTTAAAACTCTTACCTTTACTTGTTGAGTTCGAATGCTTTACCTTAGATCCTCTGTGGCAGCAAAAGGAAGCTATTGATCTCATGAAGGAAATTCACAGGCATATGGGATAAATGATGAATTTTTTGTTGTGTCTGTCTTGAGACTAATAAATTGTATCACTTTACATACCTGTCAATTTGCACAGTCTAGCATACACACTCTTAAATCATAGTCAAGCTGATAGTGCTGAGTTACTATTGCCCTGCAGTAGAATTCTGTGCTGAGATCAAGTGAAATGTCTCAGTCGGTAGGACTCAGTTTCATCGTCTTCTGAAATGTGTTGGCAGAGACATAAAGTCAGAGGTTCTTCATTGGATTTCTGCTAACTTTACTCACAAGAGACATATTAAGGTGATTTTGGGCTGCTTGCAACAAGTCCCTTGGAAGACCTAATTTGCTTTACATGAGAGGGCTCTCCAATCACAAAAAACCTCCTAAGTCTGGCTGCCTCACAAATCAATCTTGATTTGTACTAATTTTAAAGTGAAAGTAAATTGTTATTCTGAGCTTTTCCTAAAGCTTAAAGTTAGAGATCCCTTTAAGCAGTAAGAGTTTTGAGACATCTATGACACCGCATTATTTAGGAAAGTTGGATGCCTTTGAGTGTGAATATTTATGTTCACATAGATCTAACTATATAGAGACTTTAATTACAGTAGACTTTCAGGTGTATTTCTTAGTACAGCTCAAGGTAGCGATCAGAGGAGCTGGTATTATCAGAAAAGATGTCATTTCCTTGCTTTCTTTTAATTCAAGGTACAGATTTGGATGTAGGATACAAAACTGAACAGCTTTTTGAACTAAATGGATGAAGATCAAATTATTAGCTTGCTTTTTATGTCAGTAATCTTCGATACTGATCATAAGGGTTTACTGATTTATCATTAAAGCCAATAAAACTATGGGATCCTTTTACTATCTTCCAAAGAAGAAACTGAAAATTAAAAGATGCAAATGCAAATTACCAGGAGTAATACCTCACACAATGGTCTAATTCTGCCAGCATGTCTATTCCGTTGTCATGTAAAAGAGGAGATTTTTTTGGCCATTGTGTCCTAGATTCAAATTAAGCCAAGGCAGTATTTGCTTGATAGTTTGTGATTCAAAGCATTAACTTGAACTAGAAAACTAGGTGTTGGGACAGAATCAATGAAGTAAATAGGAACTTGCTGAGAATAAACGTGTTTACAAAATATATTTCTCATGCTACAAAACTTCAAAGTTACATTCTAAAGCATATTTAAACTGTTGCATAGATGTGTTAGTCATATATTCCTTTAGCTCCTTTACAGTAATTTCATTGTATGATAGAAGACTCTAAACTTATCTTCCAGACTACACTAAAGTTTGATTATTTTCTTAATTTAATGTATCTTCCTCCAAAAAAGAGGTTGTCACATGAAAGTTTGCTCATGGATAGATTCTAGAGAAAACCTGCTCAAAGTACTTTTTTTAGATCTCAGAATTCCTGTTGAATTGCAGTGTTTCTAAAGAAATACAAATGAAATCTTTAAGTCCAGCTATGTTCTCCATTTATGAAAGATCAGTGTAGTTTACTCTTTTTTTTTCTGCTATAAAAGCTCAAGCTATTGTATCTTTTCTATCCCCAATCTCATGAATTCCATCACATTCTTTGAAAAACAAATAAACGCTACAACTATAATTGCTCCTCAGAATGTAGACTACTTACATCTGTCCAAATAAATGTCAACTTGAAATGTACTGGAAAGTAACAACGATATTAGTTACAATTAAAAACGATACCATGACTGATACATGATATAGAATATGAATAATCTTAGTCATTTTCAGTCTTACCTTTTTCCACTCCTGTTTCATCACTCTAAGCAAGCAATAATAGTAGGATAGTATTAAGAGAAGATACCTTACCACTGTTTCAGGCACACCCGTACACTTACCATGACAAGGTGTCAGAGTCTTTTTGTTAGTCTCTTTAGAAATATGATCCAGTTTTTGTTCTGCTTTTCCAGAATCCAGTGCTTTACGATGATCATTTCCCTCACATATTTCAGAGTTTTTCAGCATAGAGAAGTTCATGGAAGCATTATGGTTATCAAGATCTGGGAGCTTCACATTGGAAAGACCTTCTTGGGAAAAGCTATCTACATTTAGTGGCATACGCTTGGAACACTGGACCGGTAAGAATTTTAAATTTTCTGATTTTTGAACTGTAGACTTTAACTTGCTCATAAGGGAATCTGTTTCATGAGGGACTTCCTCGTTATCCAAAATAGTCTGCCCACCCTGATCAATATGCCTGAAATGATTTTTTTCTGGTGTGGTCTCAGTAATATCAGAACTAAATTTCTGTTTGTGCTTTACCTGATTATCAGGAGAATTACTAAAGTTAAGGGGTTTATGTGCCACTGATGAGGAATCTATTTTCTCTAACATACTACCATTATCACTGACTTGTTCTTTAGCTTGTGGTGTATTCATAGCTATACCATTCTGAGTAACTAAAGCTACCTGCATTTGCCAAGTTTCAGTTATTTTATTTCCATGAATAGTCTCTGCATGAAATGTATCCTTATTTTTTAATTCTTCACTTTTACAAGGTGAGAACTGTGTAAAATTTTCTTTTGGTATTACATATGTTTTCTGGCTAGCCTTTGCCAATGTATGTTTTAATCTGCCTGGTGAAAAATGGCTACTCTTTTTGTCTGCTTTGCAAGTAATTTTATGAATGCTGTCATGTTCAGTTTCTCCACTTTGTTTGTAACTACCTTTTTTGTTGTATTTTATCTTTGTAATATTCTTCTGGTCTTGTTTTCTCTTGTTATGTTGGTGTATCTCTGTTTGAGACCTTTTGGAAATATATTTTCCACACTGCCCATTTTCCTCTCTACAGTACTTTGCTGTGTTCATTTTAGAAGGGGTTTTTAAGGTTTTCCTGTTTATTTTTCGTCTATGTTTCTCATTTGTATGCAGAAAGTCCCACTGTGAAGGCAATATATTAGGAGTATTATGTTGGAATGGTACATTTTCACCATAATAAACTTCTGGTGGGGTCTTGTGGATAGATGAGTTTGAGTCTGCTTTTTGTGCTTTGCTTTCCATGTCTTCAAATGTTTCTGAGAAGGTTTCTTTATTTGTCTTCTGTTCTCCTGTACTTATGAAGGTAACCTTGTATGTCCTCCTAGTATCTTTAGCTTTACGTGGACAGTGTTGTGGTTGATAATATTTGCTGGTATTTAGCAAACTCTGCTTCCCTACAGAATTTCTGGTAGGCAGCTGTTCTGTCTGACTATGGAAAAGTTCAGTTTGTGAGTCAGTAGTTTTTGAAACTTCACTATTGTCAGCCCTACTTTGCCTTTCTTCTGCATAGAAAATTGAACTGACTTCAGTCTTACTTTTAGTTTTCTCTTTATCCTTCTTTGAACATTTTACTTTTCTAAAATTTGCTAATATTTTATCTGAATTGGCATTACTCTTTTTATTTTGGTGTAATTTACCTGTGTGTTTTGCTGTAACTGTGAGTAGTTCACCTGCATCACTGGCAGTCAGCTCCATATCAGCATCATAAACAGTTTCTTCAGGCTTCATCTTGTCAGTAAAAAGCAGCTTCTTAAAATCTATGATACTTTCATTGCTGAATTTAACAGGTGAAGGAATAATGTGAGCGAAGTCACTTGAACTTTTCTGCAAAACCATGTCGTTGGTGTTGACACTGTTGATACCATGATGAGGCAAATTATTTGAGCTACATTTTTCATCAAAATTTTTTATATTAGGTTGAGTTTTTGACTTAGGAAGTACTGCATGTTTCTTTCTTTCAGTCATTTTTCCACAGAATGGCAATGAACTATTATTACATTGTTTTGTAAGCTCCTCAGACTGTCTTAGAGATTGTGTATTTTTGACACGAGTCAGGAAGGCATTATTGCAAGTTAGTTCTGTGCATAATTGATTTTCTGTAAAGAGAAAAATTTCACAGCTCAGGGAAAGAAACAATGGAGCACAGTTATCAGAATAACATTACTGAAGGCTGGACCAGAAACACGGAAAATTTCAAACTGCTTTTCTTTTTGTGAATACACACATTCTGTGGTTGGTCCTTAAAAATATAGTTAACTAGAATTAATATCATATTTTACCAAAGCTGGACTTTTGAAATTGGGTATAACTAAAAAATGTATTTTTCTATAACTACTTCAGTTATTATTTGGTTATCTTATCAAAGCTTTATTCTGTTCAAATTAATTTTGTTATATTTCAGCTGTGTTATTTCAATGACTATTATTCTACAAGTGATTGTCATGACACCTATACTTATGCATGAGCATTCTATTCCTTATTAGTTTATTAGTTTAGAAGTATTGATGTACTTTCTGTATCGCACATCAAATAATGAAATATTAAATACTAATAATTAGAAAAATTACTATTTTTCATTAGCTCTGAAAAATACATCACCTGTACAGAAATACATCCTACCTTTTAAAAATAGATTTTTGTCAATGGTTGCTTCCACCGGGTCTATTTCAATTAACTTTTGATTATTTGCACCAGAAGGCAATGATAATGCAAACTTGACTTGATCTGAATGCATTTCCTTTGACAAAATAGTGGTACACTTATAAGAATTTGGTATTTCACACACAGAAGAGCTATCTTGCTGCTTTGCGTTAGCTGTTGCAATTAAAGGAAGCTTTACTGGCAATTCTGTAGATCTGAGAAGAGGAAATTTTATTGTGAAATTTATTACATTTTATGCCATAACATTCAATTGTTGAAAACTTTCCCTTAATAATGTATAAAAGCAGAAAATGAGAACTCAGGTATGAAATCTGGTTCTGTCTTAGGGGCAAATGTATTTTTTACAATAGAGAATCCTGCTTTGTGCTGGTGAGATCCCATGGAGAAGGAAGCAAGCTACTCAAACACAAGTTTTGTCTACCACTCTCTATGTATATAAATTCCAAGTTGCAAATAGATAATTTCTGATTTACGCAGGAAATTGTTTCTCATTCCCTTAAAATATACCTAGGACAATATATCAAGATTAGTTGTAAAAAAATTCACAGACACTTACCAACTTCCACATTTCATATAACCACCTACCTAGCAGACTGATATGTACTCTTGAACTGGTCATCAGTAGAGCTACTTGAACCAGCTGACAGAGGAAAAGAACTCTGAAGATTCTTTCAAAAGAAGAACAGTGGGGAAGTAGAAACAGCTGAATATTCTCTTATGTTTTAAGTAGTGTAAATATCCACAGGAAAAAAATCATAAATGGGCAAAAACCAGAAGTACTGATGAAAGGTGCACGATATTCAAACACATACAAAATATTCTGTAGCAAAACTTATCAAAATCTGTAACATAATGCATCGAAGTGTAACATACAGACGTTTAACATGTAGCTATAACTAATGTAAACTGCATTATACACATAGAAGCACAGAGCAACACTAAGCAACTGTTTAGAACGGACAATAAAAATAATACTGTTTTTAAAAATTAACTGTAATTTTGCCATGACACAAGGACTAACATGGACTACATTTTCTGGTATAGTTTCCACATGCAAGATATTTATTGTAGCACTAAGTAAGGAAGGCAAGCAGCTTGCTCATTGGTGAAGAATACCACATACTGACATATTGTACTTTTTTTTTTTTTAACCACATAAAGTCATCAGGGCTATCAGATATTTAACTTTTAGATACTTTCTAAACAAGATTAAATCATAAATTTTTAGTGCAAGCAACAACAAAATTTAATTGATTTCACTAGGGTTTCATCCCAAGTTTAAAAGACTTGGGGTAAATGTTTTAAAATGCATAAATGATTGCAACATTGTACTCACTTAGATGCCTTGAAAATATAACCCTGGAAAATGAGTTCAATATGTTAATAGTTCAAAAAAAGTCTTACCTCAGAAAGACTGCTTATTTCTATTGCAGTTAAGAGGTTAGCATTCAAAAACGTTTCTATTTCTATAAGAATTGTATTCTGCATGCAAAAGAAAAAGTAATTAACAAAATATATTTTAAGTGGCTTCTGCCTGAAGAAAAGACAAAATATAAAGGTGAATCCATGCTTTAAATTTATTTTTTTTTTACACTCTACTGAGCACAAACTGATTTTTAATACCATCTCACTACTTATAATAGAGATGCTGACACTAAAATAGCTGTGGATAGACATATACACTGATGGACAAAATGGTAAGCACAGAAAAACCCTATGAAAGAAAAATCAAACATAAATAATATGCTATCAGATGATATAACTCACAATCTGAGTTGTATATTTTGAATCACCATTTTAAGATGCAATATTAAGTTTCCAAAATACATAAAAGCTTCATTGAGTTGATCTAAGTTTGAATGTTATTTGCAGCATACCAAACAGTTCAGTTTTCGACGAAGCAAGATATTATGAAGCTGCAGCTCTTCTACTTCCCTCTGAAGAAAAATCTTCTCATTCTTCAGCTTCTGAGATTTTTCTTTCTCCACACTCAAAGCCACAGCTAATGCTTTATTATTTTGTTTTAAAGATACTTTAAACATAGATGAGTTATCTAAAGGAGACAAAATTATATTATTTTCAATAGCTTTAAATGCAGGCCCTCTCTGCATGAACTATCACTATATAACATTTTTATCTGTAGGTTTTGGTGGAACAATATCGAAGCCTAACACTTTCTGATATAATACTGTTTCTGTTGGCTATCATTCTGATGACTACTTGATCGGTTTCATGTTCAAGTTAATTTTATGCACAGATTCTGCTCTAGTCTGGATTTTTTAAAATAAGGTTATTTTAAGAAGAAAGCATTTAAAAACTGATAGTATCACAGGCATAAAAATGCTATCACATTTATAACATACAAATACAGGTTTTACAAATTTAAAAGTTCAAAAATGTTGAGAATAAATGTGAGATTTGACAACAGAAAGAAAACAGTTTTAAATTAGAAATATACCTTCCACCGTCCTAATGTAAACCTGCCTACTCGTATCTGTTACAGAATGTTTTAGGAACTTTTTTCTTCCCCCCTCCCCGCCCTGCCAGTGACACTGCATATTACCAGGATGATTTTTTATGCCTCACATTCATAGTATCCACAGAGTTAACTTGAACTCCAGGTAGAGACAAGTCTGACTATATTCTTTTATAGTACAAAAAGAAGCAAGGTTAGCTCCAATTACATCTCTTCATTGTCTTATGTTATTACTTTCATGATCTGTAATCCAAAATTTGCAAGGCCTTATTTCTTTGGTTTAGGAAACAGGCAACAACAGCAGAACTTTGTTAATCCAAACATGATTTAAAATTAAAGTGAATTATTTGTATTATTGCAGTGCAGAGGTTTCTAAAGGGCACCATTATTCACCTGTACTGTTTATTTTTCACTGAAAATTAGTATTTTTGACATAAAGCCACAGTAAGTTCAAGTATATATATACACACACACACAAAATACATATATACAAACAACAAAAAATTCTTGCCTCACTGATGAGAGAAAGAGAAGCAGAAGTCAACATGCCCTTAACCATGCTGCCTGAATTGGAGAAGTCTGAAATAGGGGTGATTTGCTGCATTTATAGTACCTTTTGCAGAAGAGGATCTGAGATGTTCCATAGTGTTGTTTCTGTCAGAGGCAGAAACAAACCCCAACCATCTACCATGACAAATTATGTTTGAAATTAACCCTGACTTACCGAGAAAACAAAGTACCTTCTGGCAAATGATTAAATCAGCAGAATAATATCTGCAGTTTTCCTTGTTTCAGTGAATAAGTCCATGAAGAATCTTATATAAATCCTATTTTGCAAATGAGACTACTAGATATTTTACTATGGCAACTGTACTTTTTAAAGGTAATTGATTTTACTCATTTTGATACCTCAGTTTTTCGACGCCCCAAATGGGCATGGACATGGATGTTAGAAATGCACCTGAGTACACTCTTTTAAAAAACACTGGCATGCCAAAAAGCAAGCACTGAAAATATTCAGAGAATTAGATAAATAACTTACTTTTATGTGTTTTAACTTTCTGACTCTCCTAAAAATGTCAACGTATCACATTAATATTTTTAACAGGCAACAATGTAGCAAATCACATTACGTACAATTACTATTCCTTTTGCTAAGTGCAGTAGATGGCTTCACTTTTAACAGGACTTACTCAGTAATTTAGTTTTTATTTTAGTTGCTAAAGAAGCATTCCATTTTGCAGCTTGTGATGTTCCATCCCTCCTCTTCATATGCCCTTTAACAGCATTTGAGGCGAAAATGGTCAATGATTTACCAGTTGCTTCTTTATCCATCATCAAAATGAACCTGCACCTTGTCGAGGGGGAATGAAGAAATAATACATGATCTTTCTCACACTTGATAAAATTATGTTTCATTATCACTTTTCAGGATTTGTAGTTGAGAAAATTGCTTAAGTCTTTACCTTTTTTCAACTGACTCAAACGGGTTAACAAGTCATATTATCACAGAGTAGCAAAACGTTTAACTAATTAACATGAAGGCTGAAATGACCAGGTATTTGCTCTTGTTCCCTCCCTCAAGTTATCTATCCAAGTTTACAGTTAAAAGGGAAGAAGAACCCCAAGGCGTTATCGCTTCACAGCATGACCAGGCCAGCTTTTGCTTTCTCAGGGCACACTGTAAATCGAAGCATTTAAATAAACAGCGAGACTGGCCCACAAGCACAAAAGGGAGCTGCGTCCCCGCAAGCCACTTCGGGCCGCCGCGCCTCTCCCGCTCTCCTCACGCCGGCAAGGGGCGGTGCCCGCCCGCGCCCTGCCTCAGGGCGCCCCCGCGCGCCGGCGGCAGGCAGCTCGCGCGCCCCGCGTGGGCAGGGGGAGGGGAGAGGGAGGGGGTGTGGCGGGCTGGCCCGGCCCGGCGGCGGGCGGGAAGCGCGGCGCCGGCTGGCGGTGACCACTCGCATGCCCTGCGTGTAGAATTGCCGTTTAGAATTAAGCGGCGGGATGACACCTTAACCCAAGGGTTCACGCAAGCAAGAGGAGACAGCCATCTCGGCGGGGACTCGGCGACGGGCCGCGCGTCGTCACTCAGAGGTAACCGCGCAGCCGGGCTGCGGCAGCTGGGCCACCCGCCCCGCCCTGCAGCGGGCGCCTGGCCGCTCGGGGCCCGGCCGGTAGGAAGGCGCGGCCCCGGCCGCTCGGGGCCCGGCCGTTCTGAGGGCCGTGCGGAGCCACCCGCGTTACAGTGGTTCTCGTGCGCTCCCACAGCCCGTGGCGGGCATTTCCTTCAAAAGCGGGATACGCGTCATTGTTCACCTTCAGTCCACGGCTCCGGTTCTTCAGTGGCGTTCCCGGGTGTTCTACGAAGAGTGGGATGCACGTAGCATCTCAACTACGTGTCTTTGCAAAACCATTTTAAATGCCACCCGTTAATAACGCTAAAATAAAAAAAAAAAACAACCAAAAAAACCCCAAACCCAAAAACCCAAAACCGAATTATATAAACACTTGGCATCAATCTCAGTACACTGTGAGGGGGGGAGTAAGGCACTACAGATACTCTGCTTGGCTGCCAGGGAAGAGTTTGAGGTATTCGGCTTTCAGTTTGAAGAGCTCCTTCAGGTTAAAAGCAGAAATCCATGTAATTCCTTCTCAATGGAAAGCTACATGCCTTTCTGGCTGATCTTTAGCTGTTAGTAATGGATGAAATGATAAACAACGAATAGGCAGTCATCGGGACAGTTATGAAAACTGTATACATTTAAAACCCAATAGATTATAGCAGGTATGTATGCTGCCCACATACTTAGGACTTGTAAGGGTAGAAGTCTCTGACATCAGAATTTGAGCAAGCCCACTTCTAGTTTGGTTCAGTTAACATTAGGACTGGGAATTGCAAGGAAGTGTTTTAGTCTAATAAAATGCTTTTCCCCAAAATCTGTTCTGATCCCAAAAGCCCTTGCTCTTTAACACTCCCTTCACAGACATTCTTTTTCACTGGCTGTGTGTGCTCCGTCCTACCATTAGTTCAGGTGGACATTGATTCCTAAACTTGATGCAGGAATCAGTATGTTTATGGCAAAGAGTTTTGTGAAAATCTTAAGAGAGTTAATGTTTTAATTTATTTGAAGACTTACAGAGATGTGGAAGGTTGAAATAAAAACCAGCATTAGGGTCCATAATGCAGTAATCATCGTGAAAATCTTACCTTTCTGTGTGCTGACATTACAATATGCTACAGAGTAAATCAAAGGAATCACACAGTATCAGTGGCATTCTTTGAAAATGTACCTTTATGAACTTACTATTTTAATCATCTGCTGCAAAAAGCACCTGGAGGGTCTCTCTTTCCTACCTTTTCTTTGTGTGTGATGTGTATACTGACGGTTGGACTTTATGCAAAGGTCTTTTCCAACTTAAATGATTCCATGATAAATAGCAGGGTTTCTCAGCATGGCCCTGAAGCTGCAAAACCCTATGATTCTATGCAATCCCCTTAAAATACAGACTTGATCCAGCACAACCTTTGGTAAATTCCCTCTTACAAGGCAACTTGGAAGTGACTGTACCCACTGGAAAACTGCCCAAATAAAGGAGAAAATAACCTTATATAACTTTAAAAAAATAGAATACCAATCCAATAAAACTTACCTCCTTATCCTTTCCAGAAAGCACTGTTTTCCTCCAGATCCAATCATGAGTTTTCATTTCCTCCAGTTTTACAACAGTCCCGAGTCCTGAAAGGGCAGTCACCAATGTGTTTCCATTTAATGTTTGTTGCTACTGTGGGCAATAAGTTTAAAACAAAACACTAAGTATATTGTCTTCCCATCTGTGGTCCTGCTTTCCTTTACACTCCACTGAGGAGCTCCCACTCTGTAACGTTTCACATGCAAAAATCTCCAATTAATTGCCAGCCAGTGAAAGTGGGGAAGAGCTCAAAGCACTGCCAAGTTTCACAGCCTGTATATCTTAAATATATATTAAGAGCAGAATTCTGGTTTTCAGTCACTGGAATCCTATGACTGGTCTTTAAACTGAATAGAAGTGACAGTGAGGGAGGGAAAGACAGACAGACCTGCTGTAAGAGCCCTCACCATACGGCAAGAGTTGTATTGAATTTGTATCTTACTAGATACCTGCAAATCCATCTCTGGGAAGATCTTGGTTGAGGAATTAATCCCACAGGATCTAGTAAGCCACGAGCTGTGACTAAAGCACTTCTGGTAGGTAGATCATGTAGACCAGCTTCTGCCACTGTGGATTCTGTGATGTCCAACAAGACTGGAGCTCATAGTATAGTTTTTCCTGAAATTATAGTATAAAGAACACATCTTCCTCTAATTACACCCTTTCTTGCGCAAGCTTAAAAAAATTAATTTCTCAATGCCTAGACCCCCTTTGTCAAATCTAACTGAGATTAGTAAATTTAAACACAAAAATAGAGAGGATGAGTGTGTAAGCCTGGCTTCGTTTGGAAACTAGTGAAAAACAAAAAAAATGTCTTTGTTCATTGAGCTTGGAAACATGCAGCTTGAAAGATGTAACTGAGTTAATTTGTTAGGTAAATACAGATAAACTCTTTACAATCTAGGCACATTTCTTAGTGTGCAGCGTACAATTAAGTAACTGGATCTTTACTAGGCTTCAGATAGCAATCAAAACATATGGTTAATATTTGTGTTTTAGTTACCTCTTACTTTATTTTCTAACCATATAATCGGTTTATGCCTTCCAGAAAGTTTGCAGATATCCTGAGTTCTGCCCTACTAATTTTTGCATGCAGCTATTGGTTATTTGTTGTATCACAGCGGTAGGTTCTTATGTATGTTATGGCAAAAAATACTACTTTATTAGCTTACAAAGTGGGAACTAGGCATGATGTTACAACCTTTTTTAGAGAATACAGCTGGATCTTAGAACCGTTTGTCACGAGTACAGAAACTTCGTAATGAGGCTGAGTCAAAAGCATAATGAGAAGCTAATTTCTTTCCATTGCTTATGCACGCATTTTAGTAGGCAAGGTACTGTCAGACATAACCAATTTAACAGAATACTGTTTCTGCAAGTCTTTGCAAAATGGCTGCATAAGGGTGAAGCCCCTTGCCCACGTTCATCCATGCTATTTTAATGCATTAATAATTTGCTCTGAGTAAGGGAAAGCACATCTGAAGCTTAAAAAAAGCTGTATTTCACTGACAAGCAACAGGAAAGCAAATTAAAACCTAAGATGCCTGCATTCATATGTATTGGCTGGAACTGAGCAGGCTGCTGCTGACAGGCAAGCTGGTCTGCTGGAAGGGACAAGCAGGCACCACCAAGCCGGCCAGAGAACACCAGATGACCCCAGGCTACTTTTTCCTGCCTTTGCCCCCCCTTTTAACCAAAGCAGACCTTTGCGTCTTCAGGCCCGGAGCGTGTACCAGCACCACATGTCCCGTGTCAGGGGGCCTGTCACTGTCGCTTGGTTCCCCCCCTGCCGGGCCCGCGCTGAGCGGGAGGCCCGACACCGCCACCAGGTAACGCGGGGCCGCGGCGGGTTGCAGTGCCTCCTGCTGCGGCATTGCTGAGCCTACAGAAAAAGCTGCTAAATCAAACCCACTCTGAGCAAACCTTTATAGTAAAATAATAATTTAAAAAAACTAGTATCGGGAAATTTTCTGCCTTACAGCGTTGCCGCGTTTACGCGGGTCAGCCTTACTTCAGAGGCCGCGGACATCGAAGCCACGCCTGAGGGACCCGCTCCGGGGGAGGCTGCGGCAGAGCCGCGGGGGTCCCTGCACCCGGCTGACCGCCGGCCCCGCGGGGGTGAAGCCCGGGCGGCCGGCAGTGCCTCCGGAGGCGGCGGTGGCGCGGCGCCGCACGGCCACGAGGGGCTGTCCCGGTTCCCGCCGCCCGGCCGCCATTTTGTGGAGCCGCGGCAGCGCCCCGAGAGGCCCTGTCCGGTCCAGGCGCGGCGAGGCGGCCCCGGCGGCGCAGGTAACGCGGGATGGCGGCCGCCCGCGCTCCCAGCGGGACCCCCGAGCGGGGAGCTGAGCCCCCTTCCCCGGCCGGCTCCTGGAGGGGCGGAGGGGCAGCGCCCCACGGGGGGGGGGGGGCGGGACGCGGCGAGGACTGTTGCCCGGCCCGGCCCGGCCCGGCCCTCCCTCAGCAGGCGGCCAGTTCCTCGGCTCGGTGCTGCGGAACAGCAGCAGCTGCCCGGGCGATGGGCGGGCTGTAGGAGTTAATAACCCTCACAGGGCGTGCTCAAAATAAAACAACCCAAACCCCAACCCAACCCAACCTAAAACAAAAAAAAAAAAGTTTTGAAGTTTTTCTATAGCTTCTCGTGCCATTTTTTCCTGCCCAGACACTGCCCCCGCCCCCGTCGGGCACTGGAGGCAGGCCCAAGTATGAGTATGTATTGGCAAGGTGAGGGTATTGACGTGACAGCTTCAACGACTCCTTAAAGCAGCCCTAGTTGGGACTGGATATTAAAGAAGCCAAGTTATCGGTACAAAATCTGTGCATTTTTAGTGCTGGGAACTATACTCTGACCAAGATTTCCCAGAACGTCCTTCAGTGCTCTGCTCGCACGTACTGACAATGTAATTCTGCTCACCTATTTGTCTTGAAAGAGGAACCTCTGTATTTCCTAGCAAAGTAAAATGCTGTAGATTTTTGTAGTAGAGGTGTAGAATATTTGGCTATTTGCACTAGTACAACTCCAGAACTATTTTCAAAGCTGATTTACAGCGTCCTGTGACAAACATGTAAGAACTGAGCCAACGCTTAGGTCTTGTATACAGTGTGTTCAGTCTTAACTGGTGTCAGATTTACTGTTGTGTCTGTTTCAGGTTTGAATAGCTCATAATTAACATCATCATCTGCAAATGCAATGGAAGAGGGCAAAATTGAAGACATGCAGGGTATTCTACGACTTAATGTGCGAGGATGTTTATACACAGCCAGGCGTGAGTCTTTATGCCGCTTTAAGGATTCAATGCTAGCGTCTATGTTTAGTGGACGCTTTCCTCTAAAAGTGGATGAATCAGGTAAATACATTCAAGCTGTAAATACAACACTGCTCAGGGAGCTCTGTGGCAAATACATGCTTTTATATATAGTTATGCATTTTATAGTATATCTCTTTTCCCAGTCTGCTGAGCATCAGTTGGCTGCTTTGATTCCGGGATGTAAACCAATTACACATGCATGACTTTATATTTACGAGTAATTCATCTGAATTCCACAGACTACTCATGTTTGCAAACATACATGTTTTTACAGTGCTTACCACCTGCCTTGTCCCAGTCCAAACTGTGGCTTTGGAATGTACTGCTTCAGTATGAATATGAAAATAGGTAAAAATGAAGTTGGCAGAATATTTGATATTTTAACTGGGATCCTGTTTATGAACCCCTGTGTTCTCCA